>NC_072491.1:9730000-10330000 GCF_027574615.1 Eptesicus fuscus | reverse complement strand
AAAGCCCCTAGGGAGGCCTCGGTGGCCTAATCCACAGGACGAAGATGGCACAGAGACCGCAGCACCTATCACGCGTGGATTTGGTGGCATTCCGCTAACCTGAGCTTCGGTGGCCCAGGGCTAGTTTTAAGCCATCTCCGGCATTCACTTTGTCACAGTCACTGTGCAGCACCCTTACCAGGAAAAGCTACAAAACACTGACATCATTTCAGACTTTCTTGGGGATGCCTACAAAGGTATGAAGGTGCTTAGGCTAAATCATCACCCAGGGATCCATCAAGGCCCACCAACGTTGGCCGGCCTGGCCATGCTCAGAGCTTTGGCCACGCTTATCACAACAGCCAAGCGCTCCCCAGGGGCCTGGGCAGGCCAGAGCTTTCCGCCACAGCCCAGCTCCAGGCAGAGGCCAGGCACGGCACCTTCCGAAGAGCAGGGCCCGCGATGCTCAACTGACAAGGGCGAAAGCCCACCCCGAGCCCGCCTGCAGGGCTCGCTGGCTTGGCAGAGCCTTCACGGCCAAGGCAGATAAGCCCACACTCGCACATTCATTTTATTTATTTTTAATTTCTTTATTGATTAAGGTATCACATATTTGTCCTCATCCCCCCCCCCCCATTCCCACCTCGCACATTCTTTTTATTTTTCTGCCACTTGGTAACAGCGAATCGCACGCCGGCTACGTCGGATCCCTCACTAAGTATACCCGTTCCACAGCTTGTAGCTCTTTAATACGAGTAACACGCACGCATTGAAGGCAGAGTAGACGTACAATTTTTTTTTTTTTCCAAATGGTTTTCGTAAACTGATATTTTACCACCAGTGTCTCCTAAGAGCCCAGAGACAAACAAAGCAGACTCGGCCTCTAAACAATATTTGTGTTTGCAAACAGGGTCATGCTCATTAGTGTCCTATTTTTAAACGCCAAATAGAATGTTTGTTCCCAACAGGAATTATTAAAAAAAAAAAAAAAAAGTTTCCTTTAGTACGTTGGCTTTCATCAGATTTCCTCGGAAAATAAAATAAAACTTTCTGTTCTATGACTGGAACCTTCTTAGGAGGACAGCCGGGTCCAGCCCTCCACAACACTACCACTTTATTCTCTCAGGTTTCAGCTGCTGGCTGGGGACGCCAGAGTATTTTAAACCTGAGCCCACACCGCCCGCCCGCCCCCCCCCCGGCCCCCCAGGCTTCAGTGCCAACTGACAGGAAAGCCTGGGAACCCGGTGTATTTGAGCTACCACACACCGGCGCGTTCTGAGCCGAAACCTGAGGGATTGGTTTCCAGCGGGCTGGCTTCGGGCATTGAGTGACCACCCCGGGCCAGGAGTGTGCTGGAATTTTTCTGCTCGAATGGTCAGAGCTTAACTCTGCGATCTGCGGCCATCCTGCAACAGACCGGGTTCCAAGGCTATCACCATGCCAGGCCGTGATTCCCAAAGCTCGTGGACCGTGTCAGGAGCCCTGCATTCCACGGCTCTACCGTCAACTTAAATGACCCCTATGACACTCACACAGCTCCTTGGATGGCAGGGACTGTACTCGGTTCGACACTAATCTACCCCAACTCCCTGCAGTGCCAGGGCCTGGCAGATAGTAGGTGCTCAGTTAATGCTGCGTGGGCTATACGTGCTCCCACCGAAAAGCAATTCTCAGTCCTGCTTGCATTACCCTTCGTCCTGTGCACTCTCGGTCTTTCTAAAAGCCTGCCTACTCCCAAACAGCCTCTGACTTCTCCGGTCCTTATATGTTCCCTAGTTACAAACGACTATTTTGGATTTTGTAGCATATGGACAATTTAAGACATACATAGTCACCGGTTATTGAACTGTTACGTGTGTATTTCTCTCACCCCCTCAGCTGAGGACAACTCACGGAAGCCAGGTCTTCGTGGCCTGTGGATGCTCCCTGCCCCTCCCAAAGTGCATGCGTTCTTAGTAAATATTTGTCGACGGAGGATCTAAAACGAAATAGCCTTCGTCTCAGGTTTCAGAGCTAACACCTATCACGAGAGCTCCAGGGTTCTGATCGTGAAAATCTCTCACGTCTGAGCCTGGGCGATCATCTGCCCCGAACGTGTTGCACTGCATCCAATTAAGTCACGTAGAGTCTTTTTAAAAAGTGAAGGAAAAGACTCTGTTTTCCTATCAGCAACTCATCGGGTGACCTGCCCTTCCCTCTTGGCTCTGTCAGGGGAGTTGGATGTGGCATGGGAAACGCCAAGGTATTTGATCCCTGTGTGTCAATTCAATTTCTATTCATTAAGTGACCCAGCTGTCCGGACTGGCACATCCGTCAAACTAAAAAGCAGATGGGCAGAAGCATCTCCCAGAGATTTCCGGACACCTCACCGTGCTCCCAGTCCCAGCACACAAGGAGCCTGACAAGCAGCCGACTTCCCCACGCCCGCCGGCTCCTGGCAGGAGCTGTCAGGCCAAACTGCTACCAGACCCGGCGTGGAGGTCAGGGCGTGTCTAGAGAAGCTGACGTGCCCTCGGCTGCTTGGGGTCTGGTCTGCAGGGCCAGGATGGGTAAGGGGCTTCCATGGAGCTCAAAGCACTTGTTCCTCCACCGTCCGGTGCGGCACGTCATCTCACATCCAGCTAACAGCCATCTCCGGCTCTGAGGCCAGGCGCGCCGAGGAATTGCCGAATTCCTTCCAGAGAGTCCAATTTCATAACAAGTAGGCCCTTCTCACTCCCGTAGCAGATAACGCTCCAAGAATATCTCCAGTGTCTTTCCTTTAAACAGAAAATACCTTTCCGAAAGGGACAAATTCCTTTGTGCAAAGCCGCCACACTGTGCTGAAAAGGTTTTTGCAGTTAACACGCCTGGAGAGGGAAATGAATTATGCACCAACATTCCCTCAGGCCAAGACGATGTGCATCTCTGAGAAAGCCGCCCAAAGGGGTGACTCCAGACAACTGCTTTCACACCCAGACACCCCCCCCCCCCCACCACACACACACACTCTGAACACCCTCTGGCTGGATGAGACAGAGCCACCTGATGAAAGGACCTGGGAGGGAGGGCGCAGAGACGCGGCCCCCAAGGGCGGAGCAGTCGCCCTACGGGAGGATTTCATGGGCGGCGAGGTAGTTTAATCTGGGACTGACCATTTCTTTTTTCTTTTTTTAAAAAAATATGTTTTATTGATTTTTTACAGAGAGGAAGGAGGGATAGAGAGTTAGAAACATCGATGAGAGAGAAACATCGATCAGCTGCCTTCCTGCACACCCCCTACTGGGGATGTGTCTGCAACCAAGGTACATGCCCTTGACCGGAATCGAACCTGGGACCCTTCAGTCCAAAGGCCGATGCTCTATCCACTGAGCCAAACCGGTTAGTGCTGGGACTGACCATTTCTGTGAGGCGGTGTCAATCCTGCTGGCCAACAGGGCTCGGAGTACAAGCGGAAGAAAAACAAAGCTCGTCTTTCAGACCTTTTTCCCTTGGCCTTGGCTAATGCAAGAGGTGCGAACAGAAGAGCGGACCTGTCGTGGAAAGCAACTGGGTACCATGAGGGGGAATCGGCAGCAGACGGAGATGGAGGTGCCTGCTTTGTGCCATGTTCAGCTGTGGAAACGGAAGCACTAAATAGCCTCCATACATGAGGCAGGTCTTCCCAGAGCAGAAAGCACTTCTGCCTCCGTTCTGCATCCCACAGCGCCTAGGAGGAGAGCAAGGGGCCTATTTGTCTCCTGACTCCATTCTCCTGCTCTAGCCCCAAACTGCACCAAATTTACCCTCATGGGCCTGGACCCATGACTCTGGCCGCTCTGCTTAGCTACTTGCTCAAGACTTTGTCTTTGAATCCACTCTCTGCAGAGGGACCATCCTAAGCATGACCGCAACACTCCCCTGCTAAAAACCCTTTTACCAGGTGGCCTCACCTGCAATTCCAGCGCCAGCTGCTGCCACTTCTACCCAAACCCCAGGCTCTATAACCAAAACTCCACTGAGACCTGGTGACACCAATTTCCTTCCATAAGAACCCTAAGAGGAAAGGCACCCTGTTAAGGATGGCAAGTTGAGGAAATCAACGGTGATCTAGTCCTACATTCTTGAGGAGGATGAAAACTAGTATTTGGATAAAATGACTCGGCCTAAATGCATATGGTGTTTGTAATGAATAGGAAGGGAAATGTTAATGCAACACCAATCTTGGGTTTTAGTAAGAAATAGCACAAACCAGTCCATTTTTCTCAGCAAACAAAAGTTGTGAGACAGCAACTGAACAGTTTCTAATCGCTGGATTTTTCTCACGTAAGGCAAGTGTCCATGAACAACTACCATGCTTCCTTCCACCTGCCGGCGTGGGAGTCTGCTCTTCAGAAATCCCAGGTCCTCCTTGGAAGATGCGCTGCTTTACCCACTAGCTTTGTGGTTGGCAAACCGCGGCTCTTTGGCCCCTTGCGTGTGGCTCTTGCACAAAATACCACGGCCTGGGTGAGTCTATTTTGAAGAAGTGGCGTTAGAAGAAGTTTAAGTTTAAAAATTTGGCTCTCAAAAGAAATGTCAATCGTTGTACTGTTGATATTTGGCTCTGTTGACTGATGAGTTTGCCGACCACTGCACTAGATGAATGCCCTAAACTAGTGGAACCGGTAAGATCATTAAAGCTCAATGCAGTAGGTGTTACGTCACTTCGTGGTTTAAACTTAGGTTAGTAACAAAGTCAGACAGTCACCAACACCACCCACCCCTGGACCCAACCTTCATAAAATTAGCCTTTGGACACAACAGCAAAATATTCACGTTGCCTGCCATTACATTCTGTTTCACATCACAGAAAGCAGATGATGCCTCTTCGTTTTAGGATAAAGGCGCATCCAGTCCTGATGTCGATTCTATACTGAAGGTTATGGTGAAGTGCCAAACTGACTGTAACTCTGGCTTATCTTTCCAGAGGTGACCTAGTAAATTATTTTATTACTAGCTGACACACGTATTAAACGAAGTAATTTCTCCCACACAGTTGCTCAGAGATCATATGCTTGCCCTTGAGATGAACTTGCCAATTCTGGCCTCTGTAGTATAACCCAAAGGAGCCTATTATATTAGAGTTTGACTAAGAAATTACAGGCATCAATTTTTTTTTTCCAAAAGTTAAAAGAAACAGAACACTATAGGGGCAAATTGGCTAAAAATCATCCAATCGAGTTAGTGGCCAAAAGGGAGGCCAAAACTTTGGTTACCTTACTCTGGGCTGTTGCAGTGACGACCCAGAACATGAAGACATCAGAGCCATCCGGCCTGGGGTTCAAAGGTTTAGCTCTAGCTAACCGTTAAACGTCCCTTATGTGCCAGGCATTCTGAGCTGTGTGTTTTACAAGCACAGGCACACTTAGCGGTCTCAACAATCTCTGCTCAGACCGAGGAACTGAGGCTTGCCCAAAGACCTCCAGCTCAGGCAGGGAGCGGGGATTCCAGCCCGGATGAACTGCAACACGTGAACTCAATGAAAGTGTTGGCCACGCTGTGCCTATCCCCACCCCGCTTTGCTTGTGATTTGCATATAATCATAAAAAGGCCCTGAGAAGAAGAGTAATAATAATCATGCTGAACTCTGCTTGATTCAGCACTTTCAAACACTGGCCATGGAAATTCACCACCCCACACCCCCCCCCACCCGCACACCCCCAACCGGAGCCAGAGTATCCATTTAACACCTTTCATTATTTATTTTTTATTTATTTATTTTTGGTTCATCCTCACCCAAGGATATTTTCCCATTGGTTTTTAGAGAGAGTGGAAAGGAAGGGGGAGGGGGAGACAGAGAGCAAGAGACATCGATGTGAGAGGGACACACTGATTGGTTGCCTCCCATGCACGCCCACGTGCCCTCCCGACAAGGGCTAGGGATCAAGCCTGCAACAGAGGTTTGTGCCCTTGACCAGAATCAAACCCAGGACCCTTCGGCCGATGCTCTATCCACTGAGCCAAACTGGCTAGGGCTCTGTAAAGTCTTTTAGAACTAGCATTCTTGGCATCACAGATGGGGAAATTCTGGGTTAAGAGTTAAGAGCTCTAGCTAAACAGTTTCTTCTCTGCCCCATGTCCTGTAAGTTCCCCATAGCGAAAAAGCCTGGAGCCATGTACAGCAAATGCCATTCATTCATTTTTAGTAGTACCTTCTCTCCCTCAGGGGTTCCTTCTGAACCAAAGTTGTAATAGAAAGAACCTTATGTTTACCACCAGAAAAACATACTATTGTCCTTGAGTATGAGATATGACTGATATATAAGTTTATAAGCAAATATTGTTGTATTTACCAACACTTACTTTAAGGGTTTGTTCACAATTACCTGGTACCTAATCATGTACCAGGCTTGCTCTACCATCCTGTATATAATATAATACATACAAAAGTCAAGGTCAAAGATGAGGTCACACATGGAAGAAAATTGTTAAATCACCACCTAAAGAAAGGTCTTTAGCTCAGAACTGCTCCCAACACTAGGTTCTTAATTACATTGAAAGCTACATCTTTTCCTTTAAGAAACACTTCAGCACACCTTCCTTCCATAGAGTGGGGTATGAATTTGAATTATTTACTGGTGCATATTAGGAAAGTAAACCCAATTCTGAAAGAAATCAGGTTACATAAAGGTAGAATCACATTTGGGTGGGAAATGTGAGACTGAAGGATGACTGGGCTGCTCATAGAAATGTAAAATCAAAAGAAAAATCAAGTTAAAAAAAATCCAAATTACAGACAACTGGAGAGAAATACGACTGGTTCCATGAACCTTTTGAAACAGCCAACGCAGGCAGATGACGGAATTCCTACTGTGTCTATTTACATTCCTTTAAGTGTGAACCGATGGTTTGGAACTCAGGATGGGGTTGGATTTTCCTGGTGGATGCCTCACATGAAGTGGACTCTTTCTCATCACTTAGAATGTACACTTCTGGACGAGGCCCAGGAGACCAGGTGTGAGGTTTGCTGCATCCCCCCGGCTGATCACGGTGCTCTAATGAACCAGAGGGCACATTTGTCTGAAAGGTTGAACCTACTGTTAAACCATTTGGTGAGAAGAAGTAACCATACTTTTTAAAGAAGTTACCTCACATCTGGGTAAGCTAAATCAATGTTCTCTTACTTGGTCTCTTTAAAAAGGACACCTGGAATTCAGCCTTTAACTAACTGTGAGGAGGACGCCAGGAAGGTAAGTATGACCTTAGAAGAAACAGCCGATTCTTTAAGAACGCCTCCAACGAGCTAGGCACAGTGCTAGCCTTTGGAGAATTATTGAAATGGCTGAAAAAGCATTTAAAAAAGCAACACTGAGCTAGTGTACTTAACTGTAAAAATTTCCCTCTCTGTAAAAAAAAAAAACACAAAAAAAACCAACAAAACCAAAAACCCAAAAACCTGAATGTGGTTCAAAGCAGTTAGATTTCCTAGCCAACAAAGCTCAAATAGAATCTTTCTCTAATAAAATGCTCAGCACAATAATCAGCACGTTAACAAAAACAACAACAAAAAATCTTGCCAAAGGAGCACTTGGCTCATCGAAATATGTACTTAGGATTAAACAGGATCAATATCATTTTCAGAAAAGGTGCCTCACTGTATGTATGTTGGCATAGCTGGTGCTCAGAATTACTGTTCTTCCCATAATGCTTGTCTATTGAGTCTACAGAACAGCAACTGGGCTCAATAAGTGGCTTGTTGGGTAAATGTACGAGCATCACAGATATGATGACCCAGAAGATCGAATGTGCTTATCTAACTGCATGCTGCACTGCTCCCCCTCCCCCAAAGCATCGGGACACACACAACAGGCAGGATGCATCCCCCAGTTCCATGTCCCTTTCATCTGGAACTGGGTAACAATGGACAGCCCTAATCACAGACACTCACTGAGAATATGCTCATCTATCAATAATCCTATCACTGGCATATCACCTACAAACTCCTGTGATCCAAACCCCAGTTTCTATAAGCCACCATTTCAGGGAGTTCCAAGAACCCTTAACTAAACAAGCCGAGCAGAAAGAAATCGAAACTCTGCACCCAAATTGTTGACAGACCCCATACTTTGTAACCTAGAGAAGTGACAGAGACAACTAATTAAAAGAAAAAGGTCTCACCTGGAGGGAATTTTCACTTTATGTCCTTCTGACAGTTTTGAAATATATTTATATATAAAAGCCTAAGCAACTGATCGACAGTTCGACCATTCAACCGGTAGCTATGATACACACTGACCACCAGGGGACAGATGCTCAATGCACGGGCATGGAAACATGGAACAGAATGATGAATCTCAGAGGGAATGGGAAAGTGGGGAGGGCGGAAAGATATTAACCAAAGATCTTATATGCATACTAGAGACTGGGTGGATGGATTTGTGCACCGGTGGGGTCCCTGGGCCTGGCCTGCAGGGATCGGGCCAAAACTGGCAGTCCAACATCCCCCCGGGGGGGTCCTGGATTGTGAGAGGGCACAGGCCAGGCCGAGGGACCCCACCGGTGCACGAATCCGTGCACCAGGACTCTAGTTTGAATTATAAAATTCAATTAATAAGTTTTTAAAAAAATACTCCTCCTGAAACTCGTGTATTGGTAATACTAAACAAAAACCAGTCTTCCTCCTCTGCAATAAGAAAGTCAACTGGGGGGAGTGGGGGTGTGTTCGTACTCCTGATCCAGGGAAGAGAAGGGAAGCGACCTTTGTCTTGAATTAAATTTGTTGGCAACAAAAACAGGGCTCTCTGAAGCAATGTATATGAAAGCCACGCCTGGGACTTCGAGTGGGATTATGTTGAATATGCATGACACACAAAAGGAAAATGTTCATTACTTACAGATGTGCTCCAAGCTCTGCTTTCTTCCTTTTTTGGAATATCAAACAGAGGGAAGAAGTTTGTAGCCGTGTTATTATAAGCAACGCTGCCTCTCCACCACTCAAGCTAGAATAGTCCAGTATTTATTTTGCTATCCATATGACCACAGTTTAGACTAGAGTAAAAATAGAAGCCGTGTGAGCCTAACCTGAAAAGTCCCCAGTGCCGGAGAGGGTCAGTATTAATATATTCGGGCTGAAATAACGAGATTCTGTTTCCTGGTGCTGTTTGGCAGGAGGAGAGGGGGGGAAAGGAGATTTGGAATTGATTTCTAATTCAGAAGTGTTTTGTAACAACTACCATAATGGAACAGACTCCAAGGCAAGCGCGGGAATCCCACAAACTCTGGTTTAGGTTTATTAATTCACTCCGAGGGGTTTTCAGCTGCTGGAATTTTAGGGTCCCCAAGGCACAGCGACCTATATCCTCCACCCTCCATGGGGCTGACAGAACGCCACAGGAAAATGGGCAAGACCGCAGGGCCAAAGGGTGGGTCTTGCCCTTCCAGGCTCCGGGCCCTGCAGAGAAGGAACCTGTGCCCCACAGCACTTGACAAAAGGGATTCCCACGTGAGCCCGTGCTGCAGGTCTAGGCCAGCACCGAGACTGACTGTTAGCACGAACATGGGCACCTGACGACTGGCCAGGAAAGACTACGGCCTAGGCGTCACCCACCAGAAACGGCACAAGCCCCTTGGGAAGCACTCTGCTCGTGTGTTTTCAGGAAATCTAAAATCTATTAGGCCTTCTGACCAGATAGTTCAGCTCTCAGGAATTACGCCAAGGAAATCTTCTATAAACAAGAAAAGTTGGGGTGTTTATTACTGCATTAAAGGAAATCACTGAGCATGTCAAAAAATATGCATAACCCATGGGCACAGACAATAGTATGGGAAAGGCCTGGCAGGGGGGTGCAGGATGGAGGGGGTCAATGGGGGAAAAAGGGGGCATTTGTAGTATTTGCAACAATAAAGATGAATTTAGAAAAAAAGAAAAGAAAGACTACTGAGGCAACGAAAGGCCAACTACAGAGGGGTAGCTATGTGAATTATATATGCCCTGAATTTTCTCATAGCATTAAAAACCATATACTATAGAACAGTGATGGCGAACCTATGACATGCGTGTCAGCACTGACACGAGTAGCCATTTCTGATGACACGCGGCCGCATGCCGAGGATGAAACATTTGCTGCTCCTGAGGATGAAATCATTTGCGACTAGAGTCTTGGAGTTAGTTTTTTCCTCAAAGTGACACACTACCCGAGTTATGCTCAGTTTTTTGGCGAAGTTTGACACACCGAGCTCAAAAGGTTGCCCATCACTGCTATAGAACAACAACGAAAAATGTTCAGACTACATTAAATTTACAAAGCATATGCTGTCTTAATATTTTCTAATATTAAAACTCTATTAAAATTTCATATCCATTTGACCAAGCGCTGAAATGGGAATGAAAAACGAAAGAATAAGAGGTGGGCTTGTGAATGCTTTCTTTCCTAATTGATGTTACTATTACATCAAAACACACACACACACACACACACACACACACACACACACACACACACGGGCTAAATGTACAGCAAGCACAAGACCAATGAGCCCATGGTCACCAATGACCAAGGAGCGCTTCCAAACAGTACAAGTGACTTCTAAAACCTTAATTATAAATCATTGAACAGTTAATACGTTCCAACAGGGATTTCGTGCATTCGATTTTTAAAAATCTACCAACAGCATGCCACGGGTGTGGACGTGACAGCATGAAAAAATCTTCGCACTGGGGGCAAGTGCCACTCTGAAGTCACAAAGACCAAGGTCGGGTAAGATGGACATTCAGTCACAAGAGTCTCCTTCTAAACTGTCCTGCATCTAGTGACCCACCTCACCGGCTGCTCTTGCCTCCTGCGTTGTGTAAGGCAAGGAAGCCACTCCACGTCAAGGTGAGGTCGCCGGGTTTCCCAGAGCAGTTCCGGCCCAGCATGGTCCCCTGCAGCGGGGGCCACGCCAGCAAGCCCCCCCGATGTCCCTCGCTGCTCTGGGGTGTTCAGGGCCCTCCCGCTACACTCAGCTCGTACTGCCTCTCCTTTGGCCGAGCCCAGAAAACCTGTGGGTCAACACAGTGCCTGCCTGACCTCACAGAGCTTTTTCAGAGACGCTGACATTTGCAGTTGGTTCCTTTACTGGAAGGAAGCAAAGCCAAGCACAAGGGGATAAATCACAAGGTGACGAGACCCCCGATTTCAAAAACTGGAGGCAAGCTGTTCCGAACTGTTAATACTCAAAGCGAAGTCACAGTGGGGCTGCACGGGGTGCCCCAAAGATTATTCACATTCCTGAGATCTCCTGGAAAAAGAAAAAGAAAAATACCCTGATTCCGCCCCAAGACTCACAGCCCCAGGCCCTGGATTCCTTGTTGCTATATTATAAAAGGAACTGTTCTTGACCAAACTTTTTTTTTTAACCAAGTAAAATAAACAATGAGGGCCAAGCAGCTTTTAAAGCAACGGCTTCCTGGATGGAGGGACCAGGAAAGGATCGGAAGGTATTTAGAGTCCGTTAGGAAACCCATCACAGACCCTGCATGACACTCCCCGGGACACGGGGCCTCCCCCAGGCTGCAGCGTGACCCCGGAGGCAGGAACACGAGCTCCCAGACAAAAGGGCGCGCTCCACGGGGAGTGTGTGCAGTCCCAGGACCTGCGCCATCGCTAGGCAAAAGCGTTTTAGAAAGCGCTTCCGTTGGTGGCTGCGTAACTTATTTGAAGATCACACTTATGGTCCTGCTAAATGAAGAGGAAAGGAGACCCGTGGACAGTCATTATTTCCCCCCCACCAACGGCACATACGTTACTGGCTGTGCAAACCGACATGGAGCCAAAGCCTTCCCAAATGTAACCTAATCCATCTCGGCGCCGCCTTCTGTCTTCCTGATCCACCTCCGGCAGACTCTCCCCGTGAAGACAGTCTGTCGATGCAACCCTGTACTCGGATGCTTAGGAGCTGATGTGGAGGAGGGGGAGGAAGAGAAAACTCTGCGAGACGGTAAGATAACATGCTCAGTGAAAAAAAATATTATTTACAAAGCACTTTACAGAACACATTTTAAAAGAGCGTATTATTATTATCGTTTTCCCCAAAATTAGGGGGTGATTCAGGGTACTCCAGTGATAATTAAGTCTCCAGTTGAAACACACATTCAAAAGTACCTTTTTGTAAGAGACAAAACATTTTGTTTTCCAAAAATATGAGAGACGTCAAGAAAAGCAAATAGTTATATGAGTCAAAAACCTGACCATTTGAAGTAATTGTTTTCCCCTCCAAGTGAGTCCAGTAATAAAAGCAGCTTTCCCGCTGATTCACCCAGTTGTGTTTTTTTGTTGTTGGTTTTGGTTGTTGGTTGTTGGTTGGTTGGTTAATCCTGACTAGAGGATATTTTCCCCATTGATTTTAGAGAGAGTGGAAGAGAGGGGCAGAGGGAGAGAGGAGAAAGAGAGAGAAACATCGACGTGTGAGAGCCACATCACCTGGCTGCCTCCAGCACAGGCCCCAACCAGGGTGGGGAACCTGCAGCGCAGGTACGTGCCCTGGACGGGGCCAGGGCGATTTCCCCAGTTCTGAAGCAAGCCACCCCCAAAGGCCTCTGTGGTGGGTCAGCATCCAAGGGCACTAAATAAAAACCGATGACGATACACTGAACACTCTATTTCCTAAGAGTTCCCCCATCCCCAGGGTCTTCCATTCCTTGCAAATGAATGGGCCACCGTATTCCTGCAAACGCCTTCCGTGAAGCAACCGATGTCAAAAAGCCCCCCTTTTGGGGAGGAAAGCCACCTGGGCTACCTGTCACATCTTCATTTCCCAGAGCGCACAGTGTCTCCCGGAGAACGAGACACCGTGGGGGCCCAGCCCACAGTCATGGTCCCTCTCTCGGGTCCTGTCACCTGCTCTTCCAGAGGAGACCTGCTTCTAATAGAGTTAACCGCTCCGGGCACCCCGCCTCCAGACAGGGCTCTGCCCACAGAGTCAGGTCTGCTATTTAACTGGGACAAGATCAGCGTGCAGCCTCGGCATAGCCTGGCCATGGGCCCATGTGTTAGATGCCCATGAAGACGCGTCGTCCTCGCCACACGGTTCTCGGGACACGGAGGCTGGGGGAGCGATCGGCTTCCATTACTCCTCCACTTGGACCGAACACACCTGCCCACAGCCAAGGCTGGGAACAAAGACATCCTTCCGACTCGCTCTTCCTGCTGTTAACCTTGTACACTGCTCGTACAAAAACCACTTGCTTCTTGCCCCTCCTGCGTCGGAGGCTGAATGACTGCAGCTGCCCGGGTAACCTCTCTGGCATGCAAGCCAACAGCCCCTCACCTAATCGCCGCTCCTCGGCCCCGCTGCCCCGGCCCACGGTGCAGCCACCATCCCTCCAAGCGGCCACATTGCGGCACAGTCCCCTCTGGAAACACACTGGGAACTGCTGACGCTCATAGCAAAGAAGAATGTCTTTAATACAGATTATTCTTTTAAAATCCTTTACAAAAGCAGCTGTGATCAATCGTGCTGGGGGCTCTGGAAAAAAAGCTGCCACTCGGAAATCACTAATATCGATTCTTTTCCCCATTCACGGCTTTTAAGAAGGAGAATCCCATGCTAAGAAACCGTAATCAATTTCTCTAGACTTCGCTAACATGAAACAGTGTCTAAAGTTAAAATATACTTTCAAGATTAAATTAAAACCAGAGCAGATATAAGAAATCCATCTGTTAACCTGCCTCGCATTCAAAGGACATGTTGGCTTTGAAAAGTCGGTCGAACGAATGCAATAATTATTAAATGCTGATTAAACCTCAGCAACTCTTGTAAGGGTTGTTTTGCAGGTGACACACTCGCTGGAAGATTAAAGGGAAATCTGTCTTCATTGGAGATCTGGCATGTCCCATTCTTCATTTGCAAGATAATATACTATTTTCTCTGGGCCTATTCTTAGAGAAAACTATCAATTCTAAGCCTGTGTTTATAAGACAGCCAAGATTCCAAGTGGTCACATCCTGACTGAACGTCCAAATACCAGAATGTTTTAAGTCTTTTCACAGGAATTCGAGTCGATATATTACCCTGTCAAACCCGCCTTTCCACATGAGGCCTCTTAGAAACGCAAGCATTTCAAAAAGTGAAAAAAGTCGATGCTTAA
Source organism: Eptesicus fuscus (assembly GCF_027574615.1). Classification (NCBI taxonomy): domain Eukaryota; kingdom Metazoa; phylum Chordata; class Mammalia; order Chiroptera; family Vespertilionidae; genus Eptesicus; species Eptesicus fuscus. Next base: position 10,315,953 of record NC_072491.1, on the reverse strand, counting down.
AGCTACAATGTGCATACAGCGCAATCTGGCATCTTTATTTAAAAGTTATATTAAAAGCCCTCACCGGCATCAAGAGCCAATTTCCAGGTTAGGCATTAAGGAAAAGGCACACTTTAATGCCATGCCTGCTCTCCGCACTTCTGTGGAGAGAAAAACGTACCAAAGACTTTATGAAAATGCCATACACAAAATGCATCCAGACCTGAACTCTAAGTAGATTGACAACCCATAATACTTTGTGTCAGCGTGGCACTTACCACGTGAAGGAAATTAGATCGGATCAAATCCAAAGAACTGGCAAACAAAAAACAAAAAAACACCCCCCCAAAACCTTGCCATTTGCTTTGTTCCCAAGTAAGAGTAATTTCAATTTCAAGGCAAATATCTGATGATCATTCAGGTGTCACATTCCTGGCCTCCTGCAACCTCGGGAGTTGACCGAAGGGATGGGTATACAATCTGCCATTTTGTTAGTGGAGAAGTTTCACTCCCTCCCCACACCCACCCCAACCCCTCAAATTAGAGAAAGCCTCTGCTTTTTCACCAAACTAAACCAGCCAGAGCTGAGGGTTCTGTAGAACTCCTTAACACTGGCTGATCAAGGGCCTGAACCTTTGTCAAGCCCTGCCCCCCGGGGCCGTCACACAAGGAGGATTTCACAGCTCCGCTGGCCCGGGCAACCTTTTTATCCCCAGGAAGTTATTTTAAGCAACTTTCCTCCAGCAAACAAATCTCTGGCCTTCCTCTCTGCCATTGTAGAATTGTCACAGCACAAAACCGTTAAGCACTGAAGCCGAAATCAGCCTGGTCAACTAATTTCCATTCCACCCTTCTGTCTGAATGCTCAAGGCTGTCCGATAAAATTTACTGTGACAACAGGAACGTTTCATACACGCCTTGTCCAAAATGGTAGCCACTGGCCACCTACTGGCTGTGGAGCAGGTGAAGTGGGCTAATGCAACAGGCGTGATGATTTTTTTTTTTTTAATTCTACTTACTTTTAATCAATTTAAATTCAAATAGCTTCATGTGGCTGGTGGCTACTGTGTTAGGGAAATTCTAGCGGGAATTTTTAAACGGCTGTTGGCAGCTGAGATCAGAGCCACCCACTAATGCTGGGCGAAGCCACGGCAGGGTTAAATATATTTTTTAAATATGTTTTTATTGACTTTAGAGAGAGGGAAAGGAGAGGGAGAGAGATAGAAACATCGATGAAAAAGAAACATCAACGTCGACTAGCTGCCCTCCTGCACGCCCCACAATGGGGGTCCAGCCCACAACTGTGCCAGACCAGGAATTGAATGTGCCCAGACCAGGGATTGAACCATGACCTCCTCCTGGTTCACAGATCATTGCTCAACCACCTAGCCAGGCTGGCCAGGCTAAATGCTCTCTCTCCTTCAACAACACCTCACATTAGTCAACACCAATGCCCAACAACATAATTGCCTTTTCCATCACTCTCCCTTGGCACTATACACCTGCCAGAAAAATTTAAGGATTCAACCTAACTAGGTCTTTAATAACTATTTGTCAAACACCTACTATGAGCTGAAATGTTCTATCATTTGTTTAAACATAAAAGAGCAAGACTTGTGAATGAATAATCAAAATGTGGTACAGTGTAATATTATTCTGGGATAAAATGAAATGAGCTATCAAGCCACCAAAATACATGGAGGAACCTTAAAAGCATATTACTAAGTGAAAAAAAAAGTCAATCTGCAAAGGCTACCTAATGCATGATTTCACCTATATGAATGACATTCTGGGAAAGGTAAAACTATGGGGACAGTAAAAAGATCAGTGATTGCCAGGGGCTCAGGGGGGAAGGAGGAGGGGTGAACAGGTAAAGAACGGGGTTTTGAGGACAACAAAACTATCCTGTATGGAACTGTAATGATAGATACATGACTCTATGCATTTGTCAAAGCCCATAGAACTGTACAACAAGAATGTGAACCTTAACACAAACTATGAACTATAGTTATTAACAGTGTACTGATATTGGCTCATTAACTGCACTATACGCAAATGTACACAATAACAACAAAGTTACACAATAAGGGAAATGGGGAGGGTAGAGGGGTATATAGAACTCTATGTACTATCTGTTCAATTAGTCTATAAATTTTAAAGTGTGCCAAATCCTATCTAATAAAGACGGAATATGCAAATTGAACGTAACTCCGTGACAAAGATGGCAGCGCCCACAGCCAATAGGAGGGAATATGCAAATTGACGCAACAAGGCGAGAGGTGGAAGGCGGCTCAGGCCAGAGCGAAGGCGGAAAGGTGGCTCCAGGCAGGAGTGAAGGCGGAAAGGTGGCTTTGGCCAGAGCGAAGGCGGTGCCAGCAGCCAGGGGAAGGAAGGCCTATTCTTACACAAATCTTTGTGCATCAGGCCTCTAGTAATAACAATAAAGTCTCTTGTACCACGAGGTCCAAATGCCTAGAAAACTCCTGAGGCCCACCCAAATATTCTGCTATGCTCTGTGCTAGAGGGACCACAGGTTTTTGGCACAATGGCACACGAGAGATGGTTCCTAACTGCTAACAACCGTTATACCTGGCTGCCTCACCCAATGGCATCTGACTCAATTAGCTCTACCAAATTAATAAACATTCATGGGTTTCTAAACGTTGTAAGCGGACCATTCACCGTGGTGATGGGGATTATGAATTCACTCAGTCCATCCCTGCCTCCACTGCTGCACTAAGCAAGGAAGGAAACTGCCAACAGCAGACAGGCGAGTGCCGTCTTCTCCGGGGAAAGTGGCTCGTGTGTCTAATGAACGAGGCGAAGCACTCCACCACTGTTCCTCCACCGTGAGGCCACAATCCCTGGATGCACTGATAAATCACAGGCGATAAAACTCTAGTGCATGGTGGTTTAAATGACAAAACTAAATAAGACATTCTTGGAGTAACTGGGGAAATCTGAATATAGGTTGGATATTAGAAAATACTATAGAATCATCACTGACTTTCTAATATAAGATATTGTCCTTGCTTATAGCAGGTAAATGCCGAAGCGTACAGGGTGCAAGTCTGCTGTTGACCAAAATTCACCATCCATAGTACAACCCCCAACCCCCAAGTCTATATAAAAAAAGAATAAAGCAAACATGGTAGAATACTACCAATTACTGAATTTAGGTGGAAGAGACTGTCCTAACTGACACATAGAGGCAGGAGCAGACCATGTATATACCTGAGGCCCAATGCATGAAGATTCATGCAAGAATAGGCCTTCCTTCCCGTGGCTGCCGGCACCCCCTTCGCTCCGGCCCAGAGCCGCCTTCCGCCTCTCGCCTTGTCATGTTAATTTGCATATTCCCTCCTTATTGGCTTTGGGCGCCACCATCTTTGTCACGGAGTTACAGTCAATTTGCATATTCTGTCTTTATTAGATAGGATGTGTGTGGCCTTAGTGGAATTCATGTATGTATTCAAAAGGCTAAAGAAACAGAGTGGAGGTAAAAATTGCAGGCTATGCCTTAGCCTGTTTTGCTCAGTGGTTAGAGCATCAGCCGCAGACTGAAGGGTCCTAGGTTTGATTCTGGTCAAGGGCATGTACCTGAGTTGCAGGCTTGATTCCCGGTTCCTACAAGGGCACCGTGTGGGAGGCAACCAATTGATATGTCTCTCTCAGATCCATGTTTCTCTCTCTGTCTCTCCCCTCCCTTCCACTCTCTCTAAAAAATCGATGGGGAAAAAAATATCCTCAGGTGAGGATTAACAATAACAAAATTACAGGCTATGAGTGGCTCAGATATTTCCACCAGGAAAACAAAACTTTGCCTCCATGAGCACGTGAGTTATGGGAAGGTTATTAAAACATCTGTGTCAAGAGAATGGCATTCAGAACGTCACTCCTCTCTCCATCCTCCCCAACTCCTTCATTTAATTAAATAAGAAATAGGTGGTAGCACCAAATCCTAAATTATTAATGTATTCCATATTAACGTAGTAAGAGGGCAACTTGCAAATTCAAGCTGTAAGCTTATGATTTGTCTATTTTCTGACTGTGTTATACTTCAGTAAAAGGCTTATTAAAACATACATAAAAAGAGAGCAACCTAATTGCAGAGAACAAAGCCTTGTTCTTTAATACGGGTCTGCATTTACAAGATACAGAGCCGGCGGATGCTGCGATTCTGTCCCAGGCACATCTGCCGAAGAGATGCCAATTCGCAAACCTCTTTAGCAGCTTTGCCTCTGAAGGGAGCACAGCAAGTAATCTCCATTTTCCATTAAGTTTTAGAAAGGCTTAGATTTCTAGTTGCTTAGAACATACATGTAATTGAATGCTTTGTTTCATGCTTCTTGTTTTCCAAAGAAGTAAAGCATAACATAAAGATGGGAGGCGTTAAGTGTCTGTCTAACAGACAGCGTCCGAGACTAGATGAGTGCCTCAGAACCTTCCCCAGAGAGCTGGCAGGTGCCGGTGCACAGGTGTGATTCTGATCACAATGGTACAAGGTCCTACAGCCTCTGTGCAGAGCAGGCCTGGCTCTGCTGCTCTTCAGCTGATGGAGACTTGGCACCTGGTAACCACAGACAACCACCCTTAGCTGGCTGTTGCTTGCGGGAGAGAACTGCTGCTTTTGCGGGGAATATGTAGGGATAACTATGGTTTAAATTCTAAATAGCCAAATGGCAATTCTAGGTAAATTCCTAATGGGACAGCTGCTGTATATACTTGAATTCAGATACATCCCAAATAGGTTTTCTTGCTGCTGATAAAGCAGACAGAATGTGGCAACAGTGCCATCCTTTCTCTTCACCCAGCGTTTCCAGCTGCAGACTCCAGGTCTCCTGGTAGCCCAGCTACCAACCAGAGTCTCCCAATCTGCTTCCGGCCTTGTCAACCTCCCAAGGTGGCTGGAGACTGGAGAGGGCCCCTGGTGTAAAGATGCTGGCCACTCTGTATCCACTTAAGATAAGGGTTGATTCATTCATTCATTCATTGAGCACCGACTATGTGTAGGGTGCTAAGATCACAAAATTGAGTAGGTCCATCCCTGTGGTTGGAAATAGCAAGATTTTCTTCTTTTTTAGATACCTAAATAATACTCCATTGCATATACACCACATCCTCTTTACCCATTCATCCACTGACGGACACTTCGGCTGCTTCCACATGTAAAGCACTGTGAACAGAGCCTGGCCCGTAAGTGCACTGGGTATGTATTGCGTCACTAAATCACACTGATAGGTCTTGCTATTGCCATTTCAGGACCGACTTCGCACTGCTCCGGGCGGCCTTCTTCTCTGGTCAGTCCATCCACACAGCAGTGCCAGGATCCCTGAGCCACCGGACACGCCTGCTCACACCTCCCCAGCTCACAGCACTCACTGCCCCCACTGGCCCCAGGAAGCCCGTCTAAACTGCCCAGCAGGGTGAGCTAGAGGCAGGGAGCACAGTGGGTGAGGGCGGGACTCCAGGTCCCAAGGGCCAGGGCTGAGCCAGGCTCTGCGCTTGCACGCTGAGCAACCTTTGCCAACTCATTCCTTTTCCACGTCTTGGGTTCTCCATCTCTAGAACAGAATAGTAACAGGACCTACGTCATGGATTGTTGAAAAACTAAGTAAGTTAACATGCGGCAAGCCCTTTTTTACAGTGCCTAGCACATAGTAAGCAATCAATAAATGTCTCCTGTTGTTATTACAGGGCCCTCCACAACTGGATTCGAACCTTACAGCTTCACTTCATTCAGCAATTATTTACGCATCTACTAAGTGCAGGGGCTGTGTCTGCCTAGCTCTTCCTCTCATGGGAGCTTACAGTTGGGTAGGAGACAGGGAAGAGTCCATTGTAATGTGGGGGGTAGATGGTCTGCTAAGAGTGGAATACCCTACTGCAGGACCCCACAACCAGGGGACCTAAGCCAGTCCTGGGGCGGGGAGCCGGGGGGCAGGAACAGGGATTCATGGAAGAAAGGCTATCGAGGCTGAGACTACCAGGAAGAAGGGGGAGTGAGCACCAAAGAACTTTTTACCATTCTCCCCCAAGCTCGGCCACATGAACCTCCTCCCGCTCCTGACCACACAATGGCTTCACTGCTCTGCATGCCTCTTACTTATAGGACACCCTGACTTATGTCTGCCGATCCCAAGCAGATGAATAGCTCCCCCGGGCGCCTGTTTTTCTACCAAGCACAGAAAATGTTCTATTCATGTTTATTGAATGACTTCACTTTCCCCTTAGTTTCCCTTATGACCAAAGACCCACATTTCCAAGATGGCAGCCTGAGTGACGGTCCTGAGCTTCAGCAGACCACGTCAAGTTACAGTTCACATTCGCCGAACGTGCAGGTACTAGAAACGATGGCACTGACTCAATCTCTGCGGCATTTATTCCCATCGACGAATCAACAACTCCAACCAGGAGTCCACCTCCAGGTTTCCATTAGGCAAGTCATGGAACCTCTCTGACCCACATGTCACCCCTCCACCCCCTCTGCCTGTCCAGCTAATACCGACAGCGCCAGGGCTCCATCACCAAGAACAAGTAAGGCCATTGTAACAACTGGACAGCTGTTTTGGCATCTCCAAGGGGTTCTGGTTATGTTTTAAAGATAGATTATAAGAAATGCGTGCAAGCTGCACCCCCTTTGTTTAAAGCAACTCTTTCAGTTGGCTAACAATTTTATTCGTTAACATTTCATTTTCCACCCCCACAAGCTGTGTTCTTTCACCACAAGCTGTGCCAAGAGCAATTACAAACTTCTGAGGATGAGAGGAAAACCCACAGGCTTCGCTGCAGACAGAGGGTTTGCCTACCTCCGACCTCGTGTAACTTTGTAAGACAAAGTAAAGAAAACGGAGACAACGCTCCTTTAAGTTTGCTAATTCTAAAACATGACATGAGCTTTACTGGCATATTAGAAAAAGAGAAATTGTGCCTCTGTAAGAAGCGGTGGGGAAAATATGAACTTTTCAGTGTGCGGTAGACCTGGGCTCAAATGACAGCAGCACTTCATAGGAGTTTCTTCTTCTAAAAAGTGAAGATTATGTGACTACCTTCTAGGGTTGTTGTAATGACCACATGCACATAAGTGTCCAACACTGCCTGGCACGTAGTAGGTACTCAATAGATGTTACTTCCACTTCACTTCTCAGAATACAGGTGGGTAGTCAGGCTTTTATGATACGTGTAGGAAAAAATATCTCTGACAACTAAATTATTCTTGTGAACTCTCATTGAGATTAAAGATAGCAGAACAACTGTCCAGTGTGGCTCAGTGGTTGAGTGTCAACCTATGAACCAGGAGGTCACGGTTTGATTCCCAGTCAGGACACATGCCCAGGTTGTGGGCTCAATCCCCAGTATGGGGCGTGCAGGAGGTAGTTGATCAATGGTTCTCTCTAATCATTGATGTTTCTATCGCTCTCTCTTCCTCTCCTGTCTTCTCTGAAGTCAATAAAAATGTATTTTTTAAAAATATGGCAGAACATGCCAAAATTTAGGACTTATTTTATAAAAAGACCATTGTTTTCTTCAAACTGCAATGGAGGAATGAGAATTCTTCCATATATTTTTGCTACCAAATTTTATGAAGTCAGACTGCCATGATATCTGATAGAAGCCATTATTAGCCATGGGCCCTTACTAATGAATTGCACTTACGTAAACTTTAGAAAATAAAGATATACATGAACAATCACACAAAAACATACATAGATGCACATATACCCTCTTAAATATAAATATTTACAATGGGATTAAAGTATGAAGATAATACCCATGATTGGTCAGAATGATTAAAAAAAAAGACTACCAATCTCAGGGAAACTAAGAACAATCAGCAAAAATATTTTTTGGCATGGTGTATATGCTTGTGAGTTGTATTTCACATAAAATTAATAAGTACAATAGTTCATATAAGAGCTTCTTAAGGCATGTAAAATATGACCAATTAAAATCTGCTTTGATTCACCTTTCTTTTTCTCATAAGTGTTGAGAGTAGAATGCTTGAAAACGCTACAATATTCCTCATCATTGTGATGAATTAGCTATAGCCTTTGCTTCCGGAGCTAGAACAGCATAATGGTTTCATAACTGCATAGCATTAGGACCAATTAAAGGTTCTTAAAGAATCAAGAAATATGTAAAGGCTCTGAGAGAATTTAAGTGTTTAAGTTCATTAAGTTACCAAAGTCAACTCCAATGTTCTTACACAAAATGTGTTTTTAAGTTAAAATTCCATATTTCTTTAAGAGAAACATCTAAGAACCCCACAATAAGGTCAGCCAATATAATATAATACAACCATGATAAAACACCAGACATTTCATCTTTATGTCTGTGACACACTTTCACATCATTTAGTGAATCTGAAGCTCACTCAACCATGTAAGGTAGACCAGGCAATGGCACCATCAACATCAAAAAGGATGTGAGACCAGGGTCCTACAAGACCACACACAGCAGAGGGGGCAGGAAAGAAGGAAGATTCAAGCCCAGGTCTTGGGGGTGGCGTGACCACCATATTTTTCATCAACAGTATGAATCTCCTGGGAGGTGACAACTCGGGTATTTCAACTGGTTGCTTAACTTCAGCTCCACAACCTCCAGGTCATTGATTCCTTCATGTGATCCATCCCCTCTTATTCCGAGGGAAAACACCATTACATTCCCAAGTCTCCAGTTTCTTCCCGGCAATTTTCTACAAAACCTTTCCCATCAGACCTTCCCCTTCCTAGGGCTTTGGAGGGAAATGCAGTCTCTCCCCATCCTGTGTGATGCTGGTATGACTGGTGTCAGGGAAAACTGAGACACAGCCACAAGGCAACACTCTTAAGTCTATAGTCATAGGAGAAACTGCTGTTGGTGTCCCCCAATATTTAGTTCTCTTTCCTCCCCCTTCCCGCCTTGTCCCTAACCTAATACAGTACATCACAGATATATACAGTATTAGGATTTATATGTTAAACTCTACTTATCCAAAACCCTATGTAACTAGGACTCCACCTAAATTCATTTATTCAGCGTAGAGAAACAATGAAGAGTATTTTCAATACCATGATCCCATAAGACCCTGAGATATCTTTTGAATCAAAGATGAGGGCAGTGTTGGTGATCAGTGAGATTTACCAGGACTTCATTGCACTCACCTAGGAAATGAAGGATTGAACTTGAACATCTCTAATAAAACTTTAACCTCTAGAAAAAAATTCCGAGAAATTTTTAAAAACTGATTAATAAACAGCAATATACTCTCTTAACCAGACTAATACTAAGCAGAAATCGCATTTATAAAACTTCAGAAATAAGAGCTTAGTGTATTAATGAATAATATGCATTCAAGTAATAATCCAGTCATGTAATATTCATTCCTAATAATAATCTATAACTAAGATACTTGATACATTTCATGCCTTTAATATACATGCTTAATGCACTGTGATTTTCCTAAAATTCCTTTCCTTTCCTCAATGCATAATTTTTTAAGAATAAATAGATATACCTGGGCAGAAAAGGATATCCCATTGCTAACTTATCAAAGTTTATGAAGCAGAGTGGAGAATGTACAGTCAACAACAGACAAGTCCGTTTTCTGAAAGATCACCAAGTTCAACAGTGGGCAAGGTGCTCTCCCAAAGCTCTGCAGGACTGATTCGTCATTTACCTGTAGAAGATTTTTTTTTTTAAGTTGTAAGATGAACCACAGAAAACAATCTCGAATATTGAGGCATTTCCTTGGAGGGTTTTACTTCAGGTTAGATCATCACAAGTCCAGAGGTGTGTGAGGGAAACCCCTGAGGTGCCGTCACCAATCAGAGAGCACTCCCCACGCTTATCCTTCCAAACAGAAGCCCCGCTGAACCGGAGGTCATTTACCCCTCGGCGCGAGGCTAGGCCACATGCAACCAACATATATAGCTCTATGTTCAAGGTCTGCAGGCTAAGCCAGCAGAATATAAGCGTAAGAAGAAAAGTGGAAAATCTTCTATTAGGTACTGATTACCTTCTAAGGAGTTGCAAATACCCTCATCAAATTGCGTTCACCCTTGGAAACGCTCTTGCAAAGGTAAAAGCACTAAAGTACCTCTAATAGGCTAGAGGCCACAGTGCCACCCGCTCCTCTGTCCCTACCCCCATTGGTGGTACAGGGAGCTTACACGTCCACTGAGAATGGAGCAAGGACACGGTCCCTACATTTCATAACAAGACTAAAATGTACAACTGTCTTACCAGGACAACCGGGGACACCCGAGTCTTGAAAAGAGTATAATTACCAAGCCATCCAGCTCCAAGACGATGCGTAGGCCTGGTAACTGAAGACACAACCAGGACGCTGGCACTGCTTGGCTACACTGCTTTTAGAATTCAGGCCTGTAGTTTGGTAATTGCTAGTTGACTGTCGCAGGGCCTGTTGTTTCGTAATGACAGAGTGCGGACACGGGTGGCTCACGGGTAAATATGGCAAGTGTCCTCATCAATATGTAGAAAGGAAACAGAAGGACAACCCTCAATTCAACAGCGCTTTTACAGGCAAAGGGCCTGTCAGCTGGCAAAGGGCTCCGTTCTTAAGTTCAAAACATAATTGTACATGAGCTCCAATGCACAGATCTGAATAACTGTCAGCCTCCTTAAGAATTAAATTTTATCTTTTCACCCAAATACTTCCATCTCAGCTTTGAAATGTGCTTAGAAGAACAGTTCTCAAGGTCAAGGTAGGGATCCTGCACCACCAGCGTCACCCCCACCAGATACTTAGGGATGTAAAGTCTCAGACAGCAACCCAGACCTGCTCAAGCAGAAACTCCGGGGCTGGGCCCAGTGATCTGTGCTGCAACCACCCTCCCTGGCGGGGCTGACGCCGGCTAAAAGTTTGAGGATCACTGGCTTTAGAAGTCTGAGAACAAAGACATCAAAGTGAAAAAGCGTAAGATATTTATAGGAAATGGGGGTACAAGAAGAACACTCAGCTTAGTTGGGTAGAAAAGAGCATGAGGGAAAATGTCAACATAACGATGAAAGCTGGGTAGAAAGGCCAGGAATCGTACAGCATTGAGTGCTAGCTTAGGAAGCCCAAACAAACTCTAACGAGAAATTGTGAGCTCTTCACACATTTTGGGAAGCAGGAAGTGAGGTCATCAGAAGGGTGCGTTAGGAAGTGCTAGGAAGAGTTGATGGAAGGCTGTCAAGAAGGCTAATCGAGAGCAAGGTCATGGAATATGGACAAGGGAGAGATTTATAAGGTCTCAACTGGAAATGTCAAGACTTGGCAATAGAGACATCTCACTAACACCACTTACAGCAACAGCAATGGAAAAGGTAAGTTGGGGAGGATACCGGCAGATGTTGCTTTTGGTGCTTGAGGTACAAACGGGGTGTCCGAGGGAAAATGCCATCGGGTGCTTGGAATCATGAAAGAAAAAGGGCACAGAGCCAGGAAAACACATCCTGAGCCGTGTGTGCGTGGAAAACAATGGTCTGAAGCCACAAAGTGAAGTGATACTACCCGGGAGGAAATATAAAGAGAAGAATGGAACTTTACTGCGAACTCGTCCCTTCCCCCAGGCACTAACTAACCTATCACTGAATTAACCTTGGCCTCCATGGGAGAGCCGGCCAAGTCCCCACATGGAAAACCTGGAATTTAGGTTAGCCTGCAGATGTGGAGAAAGAAAGGGGGTAACTTAAGCACAAAAGATCTGCTTGTAAACAACCCTAATTTTATTTTAGGTTTCAGGAGAATGAAGAACGGAAGGCGAGAATTACCAATTATACTGGTTTCAATGGAATCCCTGGTTCTAGTAGTTACACAAAATGTTGCTCTAATTATCTTACCACTTAGACTGAGTGTGCTAGGAATGAGGAGCCTGCTGAAGAGGAAGGAATGAGGCCTGGGCTCTCTTATTCCAGTAAGGCAGAGCCTCTCTCTCCCTTTCACTCTGACAACTGAAATCCTTCCCTCAGAACCGTCCCTAACTCCCAAGTCCCACAGGGCGCGTCCTCCATGCCAGCTCCCTGCCTTCCTGACTCCCCACGCTGACCACGGCCTTCAGAACTCCTGCCCAGGGCAAGCATGGGAAGCCAGTCCAGGGAGCGATGCCACCTTTTGTCCACTTACCTTCAAGTCACTAAAAGTTGTTAAGGCAGAGAAATAGAGCCACGTCGTCCAATGATCTTTGACCAAGGGTCAAAGGCAGTTCAATGGAGAAAAGCTAGTCTTTTCAAATGGTGCTGGGCAGCTGGACATCCACAGGTTAAAAAAAAAGAAAAAAGAGTCTAGACACAGACTAGACACCTGTCGCAAACATAAACTCCAAATGGATCAGGTACCTCTATGCAAAATGCAGAACTATAAAACTCCCCAAAGATAAGGTAACCCAGGAGAAAATCTACATGACTTTGGTATAAACAATGATGTTTCAGATACAACCACCAAAAGCACAGTCCATGGAAGAAATAATGGATACAGTTGAGTTTATTCAAATTAAAAACTTCTGCTCTGTAAAAGACACTGCCAAGAGAATGAGAAGACAAGCCACCGAGTGGGAGGAAAACATGTGCGAAAGACGCATCTGGTGAAGGACTAAGGGTTGTGTAGCCAGTGATCTTTCTCATTTGACAGGGACCACCTGGCCACTCCAGTATTCACTTGGCTTTCCCCTCTGACTTGTGATCTTAGTTGGATTAGTTTAACACTGGTATCCAAACATCTTCCCACATAACGTGTTTCAAATGCAGGGAAGGAACTAGGAAACCAGACCTGGTAAGGAAGAAATTTGCTTTTTAGACCCGGTAAGAACTTCTTGTGTTAAATCTATTGAGGATGCTACGCAGTTGTGCCACTCGACCGCCATGGAATACACAACAGTATTTCAGTGGCATCAAGTGCCTGTGAGTAAAAGCTATCTGGAGAAGACACTCCATGGAGGCCAACCCACTCGCCTTGTACAGTAAGGCTGTTGGGAATCCCCACTTCCCCGTCCTTTGGGGATGCAATGCTTGTTTACAGAAGGGCTCTCCCATGTGCAGGTGCAGGTGCACGCCCGAGGGCCATGGCTCGCAATAGGAAAGATTCTCTGCTTGCTGTTCTTCCTCTCCCAGTTCTGTTTTTCGGGGACACTGCTCTTCATTTCTCTCCCACTCTTCATTTCTATACCTAGAAGCAGGCCCACCTTGCCTGGCCAAGCACATACTAGGCACACTTTTCTGTGGATATTAAAAATCGGAGGGTAAATAAACACACTGGGCTGATGGTTATGTTTTCCTGCCGGTGTATGGGATTGCCCACCTCAGCTTTGAAGAACTGTTTTCTCTCTCTTTTAAAAGACCATGTGCCCTGGCCAGTGTGGCTCGATTGGCTGAAGTGTTGTCCCATGTACCACAGGGTCACAGGTTCAATTCCCAGTTGGGGCACATGCCTAGGTTGCTAGGTTGCAGATTCCAACCCCAGTTGGGATGCCTGTGGGAGGCAGCAGATCTCTCTCTCTCTCTCTCTCTCTCTTTCTCTCTCTCTCTCCCTCTCCCTCTCTCTCTCTCTCTCTCTCTCTCTCTCTCTCTCTCTCTCTCTCTTCCTCCCTCTCTGAAAGATCAATGAAGAAAAACAACTTAAAGGCCATTCATGGGCTCTTAACCTGTTATGCAGAGAGTTTATGGATGCTTTTAAAGGAGCTGTGAACTGCCTAATTTTCTTTAATAAAATCAAGTATATGTGCATAGCCTTCATTAGATTTTCAAAGGAGCTTGTGATCCAAAAAACAACTTATGTACTAACATACTAGCTTCTACGGGAAAATCCAGAAACATGTCCATCTTAAAAGTCAAACCCTAAATTCATATAAATAATAAAACCATAGCCTTAGAAACATAAAATCTGTTTTTCATAGCCAAACATTTGTTACGCATTCTATTATGTCCCATGAACTATTTTTAAAATGTTATTAAATTTACTGGGGTGATACGGGTTAGTATCATTTATAGGTTTCAAATGTATAATTTATGATCTGTATATTGCATTGTGTTCACCACCTAAAATCAAGCCTCCTTCCATCACCATATATTTGACCCTCTTCTACTCCCCCCACTCCACCAACTATTTTAAAGAATTAATATTCAATATCTTTTGATAATTGTTACATACCTCCTGTAGAAAACGAACTCATACAGCACTTAATATCAATATCCCTTAATCTTTACAATAAACTGTGAAGTCGTTATTATTACCCATGTTTTAAAAATATAGAAAGACTTTACAAAGAAATTTTCTCAAGGTCATAGTACTAATAAGCTGGGGACTGAACCCAGATTTCTGACGCCAAAAAGCCATGGTAACAGTCCATAAAATAGCAAGTTTTAACAAATCAACTGGCCTATGGATACAGAAATTGTATTAGTGGTTGCCTAGAACTGAGTGGGAGGAAAAAGAGAGAAAGTGAGAAATGTAGCGTGCAGGGTGGAGGGAGTAATGGATATAAAGGTCTTCTCAGAGGGTGGGGGTAATCAAAAAGTTCTAAAATTAGATGGTAGTGGTGGTTGCACAACTCTAAATAGGCTAAAAACAATGGAGTTGTGCACTTTTCAAATGGATGAATTGTATGGTGTGTGACACCTATTCTATATACATAAAAGCCAAGCGCGACCGGAACCGGTCACTATGAAACACACTGCGGCTGGCCAACCAGCCCGATCAGGGGCAGGGCCAGCTGGTCAACCTCCCGAGGCGGCCCCTCCCCCGGGCTGGCCCAGCCCCAATCCAGGCTGGCCAGACGGACCGCACCCGTGCAGGCATTTGTGCACTGGGCCTCTAGTATCTCAATAAAGCTGTAAAACATCAACTGAAAATTGGGAGGGGATGAATTTTTGACATTTTGTAATCTTTTAGGTCAAAATTAATACCAACTCAAAAACGAACATTTGGTCCTATCTGAAGGCTTTGATGTTTTGCCTTCCCAAGTATTTACAATTTATTTCACATTAGAAATGCTCAGTAGTAACTGGGAGAGAAAAGCTGGCTTACTGTTCCTGGCTTAATTCCAACATCAGGACTCTTGGTTTCATCTACTCCCCTTCCTGTGGAATGGGGACTGCACTGTTTACTAGCACTCTAACTTAGAGAGGCATAAAAACTGAGACAAAAATGTAATATACTTAGAAAGGCTGAGTCACTAAATCATTATTGATCATTAGGTTAAAAAGGTAGGGGGGTAAAACCTATTGGAGACAACATCTGGTATATGACTACAGAAACAGCAAATTATACTGTCATGAGAAGGATTCATGAATATAGAAAATCAAGCTTATCTTAGAACCACAGTTTCATTCTCCCACTTCTCTCTGATGGCCTCTTATCACTTATTGTATTAAATCCCAAACCTGCCCAGCCAGTGTGGCTTAGTGGTTGAGCATCAGTCCAAGAACCAAGAGATAACCAGTTCGATTCCCGGTCAGGGCATGTGCCCGGGGTTGCAGGCTCAATCCCTCGTAGGGGCGTGCAGGAGGCAGCTGATCGATGTTTCTATCTCTATCCCTCTCCCTTCCTCTCTCTCTAAAATCAACAACAACAAAAAAAAACAACACACATGTTTTTAAAAATTCTAAATCCTCTGCTCCACACACCGCCTCATTTCTCTTTTCACAATAATCTCAATATTATCATCGTCCTCACTGTCTCACACTCAATTCCAACTCCAAAACAGTGGAGATTCCCTAGTAATCTCTTCCTTTCTCCCCTCTAGCTGTCAAAATTCCCAAGTCCTTTAAGCTCCACCTCAAATTCCACCTCCTTCTTAACCATTTAACCCTTGACTCTCCTCTCCCACGTCATCGTATCCCCCCTGGTCCCTTCTGACCCTTGTGCTGAATTCGGCCACCTTGTTTCACCATCAGTCCTTGTAGAGATCTCACGCAGCAACCACTAGCCCAGAGCAGAGCACAAAGCAGATAGCTTAGCCATTAAGTTACCATGAGTAGATTTACTCCCCAATTCCAGTAAGGCATGCAAAAACAGGTCTACAAATAAACCTGTCCCTCCACTAGCAATCCATGAAATAATCTGGAAGTTACCTTTATATGTGACTTTTAAGATAATATATGATTTACGCGTTTCCCATCTAGGCGCTCTACTAATATAAATCACTTAGTTCATTACACAAATAGCATTTAATTTATAGAAATGCTTCAAAAATGGGATATTTGACTTACATGGACTTATCCCATTTAGAAATCACATCATTCATTCATTCGATAAACAAATATCTCAGAGAACCAACTAGGTGTCAGGAACTTGTCACAGAACCCTAAGCCAATCAAGGGAGATAAAATTCAGAAATTCTTTGTCGTCATGTTTACTTTCAAAAGCTTTCCTCCCTACATGCCAAGGATGTAATTGAAGACAACAACAACAAAAGTGCCTAAACAGGCAACATACCTACCAATAAAGGCCCATCAGTTGCTGCCCACAAACCCACCATCAGCCAGCTCTTTTGCGTGAGCATTGCTCCTGCTACCCAAATCTTGAGCCAGAATCCCATATCCCCTTCTCCTTCCCCAAAAACCAGAGCAAATCCAGCTCTTTTCCTCTCGCCTCGTCTCCACCCACCAGAGGAGAAGCGTGTCTGAACCCTAGCAGACCATTTCTAAATGACACACAGCCTACCCGGCACTTAGAATCTCCACTGCCAAGAACAGAATGGATCCTTCTCTCAGGCGGGTTTCATGCAATTAGACCTGCTCTAACTACCCATTCGCACCAATTATGGGCTTTATTTACAAAGTACACTAAATGTAGACATGGTTTAGACACGCCCTGACATCTATCCTCGGGATCAGTTTAATGTACTGGCGTTCCTCCTGGACTTACGTATCTTCTTTTAAAAAAATCCCAGCCTGGTATGCTAGGACCTCCCTACCACAGCTATCGTGTTCTTGGGTTTGAGGCAAGGATCAATGAGATAAAAATATTGTTCACAGCAAAAAATTGGCACCATTCTCCTAGAAACACCAACCGACATGGCAAAATATTTAATTGACACAATCCTAAAATTGGTTTAAAGTGTGTGTGCAGGGGTGGGGGTGCAATCGAAGAGAAAGAATCATTTCCTTGTTTAGTTTTCTTTTTCTTTTAAACCTAAAATGTCTTACGAAAGCTGGTTGATAAGTAGTTAACTTTTCCAATGATCAGCCCCAAAGAGGGGAAGATAATGGCAGGAAATCTGAAATATTACAAAAATAATCCAAACCGTAGACTTTCTAGTTCAACTTTGACTTCCAAGTATGTCGTCACTTAATCACACGTGACTATGTGTGTATTTGTGATATTCTGAGAATTCACTCCAAACAAATTGTATTTTTCCAATCAAGCTCAAGAGGAAGTTGACAGGTCTAGCTTTCATTAGGGTTAGCAATCTTGTAAAGCTCAAGCTAGGAATAGACTATTCTTAGACCAAGAGAAAACTGACATTACCTCGAACCTTCTCTGCAGCAGACAAAGAAGTGAAGTCTGTGGATTGGTATAAATGCCTCAACTTGCAGGGTCAATCAAGGGAGTTTGAGAAATGAACAATGGAAGAACACTGGCATAGAAAATACTATTATATTTGAAAGGTAAGTTTTGTCAGGAGTAATTGAGAAGTGACCTGCCTTGTTTTCTGAAAACTCCCAAGATTGTGAAGTACTACACACCACGGAAAAATTTCAAATTAAGCCTACTTTATTATGACATACTTTTGTGTTTGAATGTTTGTGGAGCTCCCTATATAAACACTGCTATTTATTATCTGCGCACTTTTTCTGGGTGGCTTCCAGCAGCTACGTGAATTATTCTCGTTGGCCCCGTAAATATGAAAAATGCTAAGATGGAGAAATAAGACAACAGAGCTACCGCACTCATGCCTCATCTCACACTCCATAAGCATTGGTTAACTGGCTGGAGTAGGAACCAAACAAAACAAAAGATTCCTGATTTGTTCCAATCTAGCTGAGAGCTCTGTTAACTCCCCATGATTCTAATGGTATAAGAAACAAGACAAAATAAAGTCTGTATCATTCATTCATTCATTCATTCAGATATGGGAGACCTCTTATGTGCTAGGGACCATGCTGGGGGCTGAGATCATAATGGGGATATAACGTACATTTTTAAAACTTCATACTTTCCTCATGCCTCAACATCTCACTCAGGCTGTCAACACCACATCCAGGCGACCAGCTGCATCAGTATAAGGCCTGTCCCTGCCAAAAGCTCCCCTTCTTGCCCTCTCCCCTCTGTCTATGACCTAATGACCTTCAGTGAAACCCCCTCAGGACTTTGGCTTGTGTACTGCACGCTGATCCCAGTGAAGCAACTTGCCCCCAGGACCTCACTCTCACTCAGCTCCCCACCTGCTGGGCTGAGCGTGTCCCCTGGGCACTCCCTCCACATGCCCCCCTGCATGGCCTACCGGGTGCCTCCCTCTTCCAGGACCTGGGAGTATAATCTAACATCGCATGCCTCTCCAAGGGCAATTTCTGTAGCGTGTACAGATCCTCAGAGACCCCCGCAAAGGGGACTGACTTCCCCACCCTCCTGGAGCTTGATCTAATGAGGGAGACAACCAATTACCACAAAAAACAACCTGCAGAAGTGCTTCCAAGAAAACGTGAGTGGAATTAGGAGAGTGTACGATGAAAAAAGATTTGTGCTGAGGCCTGAAGAATGGTGAGGCCTTAACTGGGGGGAGAGGGAAGGGGAATAAGGGGCAGGGGGAAGGAAGAGTCCCATGAAAACAGAGCAGCTTGTGCTGGAGCCCCTGGAGGGAGGAAGCTGGGCCCTCAGGCTGGATGGCAGGCGACATGGGGTAAGAAAACAGGAGAAGAAGGCAGAGGCCGGCCAGACCTGCCTGCCTTGCATAAGAAGAAGAAAATATAAAAACAAAAAAGCTGTGTGTGGCATATTACAAAATGGACTGGATCCCAAATCAGCCAAGGGGTCCCAAGTCCCAAGTCCCAGTTCCAAACCAGGTGGTGCCACGCAGGGTTAGGCCTGACCTCCGTCCCACTCAGCGTGTCAACTGAAGACACTAACACCTACCTCAGAGCACCCTTGTGAGGAAGGAACTAGGTCAACGTATGGGAAACTGCTTTGTCAAGTATTTGGCAAATTAGCATTACAATTTTTTAAATTAAGTGCTGAAACACAAACCATAATCTGCATAACATCTTTTTCCTTTTAAAATCAGAGACAAATTAAGAAGCATGTGCCCAAAGATAAAACAGTTTTAAAACGTTAATACTCTGAGACTTGAGCTTCACCGCAGGGAATGATGGTCAGAAAAACTCAAGAATGTCAAAATTCAGAAGGTAACCTGTCCTATGACCTTCGCCGATGGATGGCAGGCTGCTCAAATACTTATATGTTATATTTCAGTACACCGGAATCTTATATTTTAAATAATCACCGGGTAAACACCCTTAGAAAAAATAGGACTGGTAGGAGTCCAGAACTGTGTGCTACAGAGCGCTTGGAGCCAAACCAGACAGAATCTTAGCGCAAAATTAAGCATAAGTAAGTTGAAGTACAAGAGGCTCTCATGGTCCAAGGCGATTTTCTCAAGGATAGCGATGGGGCGTATAGGAAAGAGAAGCATCGGCGGTTCTTTAGGAGGGATAAGTGGCTGTGTTAGCTACTCCGTTACTGCTGCGTGCAGTTCTTGCTGCCAAAAAATAGCGAGAAAGAAAAAAGGGCCAGGTGCTCTGAGACCGCGGCTGTGCACATCGCTTATCTCTACAGCTTCCTGTGCCCTTCTCTCTTCCTAAAAGGAAGCTCTACAGCAATCAAATGTAGCAAGACCAATGACTGAGTAGACCACCCCAGCCAAAAAAAAAATTTTTTTTTTACCTTTTTAGGCTGTTTAGGTCACTTCTAGTCATTGATAGTCAAAATATGCTATTGGTATCTCCAAAAAATTATTTTAAAAATAATAATAAAACAAAATAAATTTTTGTAAACATTCTCCTGTACAACCTATGTGGACAGACTATATATTTATAGATTAGCTATCAAAACTGAATTCCTGGAATTCAAATTTCCTGAAATGAGTACCCACAGAAATACTGGCTCAAAGGGGTTGTGTTTATTTAAAAAGTATGCCTCCCAAAACACATTTCGCTTCAAATATTTATCAAGTAAAACCTTTTATGCCTTTTAGGAATGTATCCTTCCGGGCAAAAGAGCATTTTTTGTAAAACAAGGGTGTCTGATGTTGGCATCATTTTCCAAACTTGGAACTTGTGTCACATCGGACCCCAACCCTAAAACTGTTTTCTTTCCATCGGTCTGTTTATAGAATAGCTACTCAGGAATTCCTGAAATACCTACAATTCTTTTCCATTCAGTACCAGAAAACTCTTCTAAGCTTCATGAATTGGAGAAACATACTCCCTGCTAACAAAGGCAAGATGCTGCAAGCCTCCCCGGGAATTTCATCATCCGGGCTCCCTCTGTGGGGAGGGGAGCCCACACTCTGAAAAGCAAGTGTCCCTCCTAAAGAACGGCCCGGCCAGGAAACCAGACGGAGGGGCTGCAAAGCAGTATAAAACTCCTTACTCCTTACGTTCTAAGTCAGTGACAATAACCCGAATCTCCTGTCTCTTCCAGGCGTGGGTACAGAGGAAGGCAGCCGTGAGTGGGACTATTGGAAAACGTTGTCTACGTAAAACTCAGGACTGCGTAATGTTCCTGAAGCAGAATGAACTCTCGCCCTCGCTGGGTTGGCTTGGTGGATAGAGCATCAGCCTGCGGACCGAAGGGTCCCAGGTTCGATTCCGGTCAAGGGCATGTACCTTGGTTGCGGGCACATCCCCAGTAGGGGGAGTGCAGGAGGCAGCTGATCGATGTTTCTCTCTCATCAATGTTTCTAACTATCTCTCTCCCTTCCTCTCTGTAAGAAAAAAATCAATAAAATAAATTTTTAAAAATTAATAAAAACAAGAATGAACTCTCTTAGGTATGGCAAACACTGGATGTATTAAATCCAGCCACATTTTTTAAAAGTCAAAATATAAACTGATTTTATGTGAAAAGACTCCAGCTTGATATCATTCTTCTTTCAGATGTTAGAATTCAGGCAAATGCACAGAACAACAGGGCATACTGTACACTTACACCCTTTACTTCTCTCTCAGTTTTGCAACCCACATTTGCCAACATCAATAAACACGGTAGACAACTGAAGAACTTTAATATATGAAAACAACGGAGTGAAAGAAGTCCCTCGGGGCCTCTGGCTAGAATGTAGTCCCAAGATGGAGCTCTGAGTAAAAGCACGTTCGAGTTGGATATTAGATACTAGAACCTGTATTTCATTCCTCATTTCACCTGGAGGCTGAGACAATATGCTGTTGGTATCTTCCAGACAATATGCTATCGGTATCCTCAAGACGTTAACGGGAACAAGGTATGTGTCTGTGTGTGTGTGTGGGGGGGGGGGGGGGGCAGGTGTTTGGGCCAAGCGCAGCTGGAGAAGAGCGCCTTCAAGTCAGAGGCGAGCCAAATGCACACCAGCAAGTCTCTGCTTCTGCTGAAGAAGGCGGTCATCTGTCACTTTCCCTAAACCTGGCAGCAGGAACTGCCACCTCCCCCTTCCAATCAAGTCCCCGACTCAAGGGGCACATACCCTCCCCGCCACCCAGAGTGGACACAGGCGGATCCTGTTCAAGAGAAAGGAAGGAGGAAGAGAAGACTGGAGGGAAGATGTAG
Organism: Eptesicus fuscus; assembly: GCF_027574615.1. Lineage (NCBI taxonomy): Eukaryota > Metazoa > Chordata > Mammalia > Chiroptera > Vespertilionidae > Eptesicus > Eptesicus fuscus. The sequence continues at coordinate 10,294,253 of NC_072491.1, read as the reverse complement.
ATATCTGTGAAAACCTATTCCAAGAAAAAGGAAATGGGCACAAGACTCCTTGGCACCGAGTTCCTGGGGGTGGGACCCGGAGGGGAAGGAGAGCAAAGTCCCAGAGCGCTGGGCCTGCCAGGCACACCGAGCTGGTCAGATCAGATTCAGAAAGCGACCTGCCGGCTCTCATCAATGATCAAACTCCAACACCTGCAAAGTCCATCAGCATCCGAAACAACCACCGCGGAACCAGCTTGCACTTGGCAGGGGAGGTGAGAGGTCAAGGACTGGGCCTTGGAGCGGCACAGGTGGCGTTTATTCCTGGTCCCACCAGCCCAGGGACCTTGGGCAAGTTCCGAACGGCTCCCTGCCTCGTTGATTTGGCCCATGTTAGCCTTTGAGTTGGACATGCTTGGTGTATGTGTTGGTTACTAGTAATTATTTACTGAGGAAGCGGTTGGTTTTATACTGTCCCAGGAAGGGGAGATGGTTTGATTGGGAAAATTATAACCACAGACAGGTTCTCTCTCTTAATCCCACTCAGGGGTGAGAGATGAATTTCTGCGGGCTTGTTGGGAGGCATGTGCTGTAACCCACAGCAAGGCTGTGACAGGTATTTCTGTGCACCCACACCATCTACACAGGCGAGTGCGGGCCAAAGAACCCTGAACCAAGCGGGAGTTCCCCAGGGAGAGTCACCTACTCTCCGCAGCCCTGCTCTCCGAGAAGACCTGGGTGCACACGCTAATCCCCGGCTGAGCAGGAGGCAGGTTTCAAGTCCTCCTCAACAGTCACGTGTGAGATGTGCACACCTGGGGACCCCACCAGGCAGGCAGGTGATCACAGGGACTGAGGAGAGGACCCAAGAGCTGACAACAGTAGGACTAGGGAGAAATATCAGGGCACCCAGCCACAAGCGATCCGACTCCTGCCACCCAAGGACTGAGACCTACACAGGTGCAGCTGAGGAATAATCACAGAAGGGCGCTAGACACGCTTTTTTAACAAAGCGTGTCTGGAGAACACAGGTCGTGGGACTCGTTTCGGGCTGTCCTGCTGTAGTAGGCCAACACCTAATACCTGTGGTGGCTTCTTCTGTAAATAGCCTGGTAGACAGCGTTGGTGGGGAGCTGGTCCCCAAGTTTATGGGTGAGCTTGAGTAATAGGCCTTCCAGATCCATAGTTACTGACTGACTCACACGGTAAGTGGGGCCGCAGCAGTCTTACAGTAACGAACCAGATTTTCTCAGGCATGACCAAGGCACATGAGATGCAAGTAGACCTTCCGACAGAAGGCGAATTTCACTGAAGAGATGTAAACCGTCAAGACACAATAATAAGCTGAAAATAAGCCTGCATTTCCCCCTCCACTCAGATTATGAGACCATTCAACCCGACACAAATAGGTTCTGCAAATCCATAGGCCATTTAGAAACTGGCCCGGGGTTCATCCCGGCACTGCGGCTTTTTGAAAAGGGTCACACCCACTAGAGCAGCCTACGGGCTGCCGGGAACGTGCCGTTTTGAGACCAGCTTTGCTCATTGTGATGGTACCATCAGCAGAAGGAATTCGCAGCAGGACGCTCTGCTGGGCCCATTAATCAATATAGGGAAATTCCAACAAAAGGCTTCTTCAGCCCCTCTTCCCGAACGCATTTTTTAATAACACAAAGGAACCAGAAGCCGGAGACTCCGGGATGGTTAAAAGGCTAACCACTCTGACGGATCTCTAATGAAACACTTGAGAAACCCATTCACACACGGTCCGTCTCACACACCCGCCTTTTCCCTCCGCTCCACACTGGAGAGTCATAACCAGGCCTCACCTCCCTGCCATGACAATAGCTCTCTCTGCCGCTCAGCTGAGACCATTGAAACTGCTCCGGGAGGGACAGGAAAGTTCATCACGCCTTCTACCAAGAGCCCCCGTGTCCCCTCTTCCTCCAGTTCATTATTCACGACGGACACCCGCACACAGAAGCAAATGGGTCTTCCTCCCTCACTCCTTCCTATGGGTGAGCGCCGCCTTTGTTGTTTGTCATTAACATGAATTTATTCTGGATTTTTTTTAAAAGAGAGAGAAGAGAGAAAAATCCAGCCAGCCAACCCGAAAAATACTACAATTACCTTACCCTAAACCCCGAAAGCGCCCCTTTGAGAGTGTGATCAAGACTATGGACCCTCTGCCAGGTAACGTGCGTCCACACAAATTCTGTGTTTCCAGGGAGCTGACTCACCAAGTCCTTTGTGCAGGGTGTGTCCTGGGTTCACGGATTCCAAATCCAGCCCCAAGATGAAGCCAATCTCTGATCTGAAGCTATTTGGAATGTCGATGGAGGACAGCCGAGGAGTGGACTAAAAAGGTTACCTTTCTAAACAATGTCAACAACGTATGTAAAGAGGCATTTTCTCGGCAATTTCTTTGCAGTTTACAGAAGAGGGAACTCCTTTTCCAGCTGTCTACACCTTCTTCCGAGGAAAAGGCCTACCTTCACCCCTACTCCTCCCTTCCCCCCTCCCCGCACCGCACCTACCGCTCACCTGGGCTACTGGGCAACCCTGGAGCTAGCTCCCAGCTAGAGCGCTCGTCTCCCCTTAAATCCCCACACCCCCACTCCCTGCCGCCCATCAGCTTGTCCTCTTTCACATCACTCCGGGTGCTCAAGGTCAGTCAGATGTTTGGGAGGAATGCAAGTGGCCGGGCCTCACCTAACCCTCGGAACACCCCAATCTGTCCGAATTTCAGGGTGGGGGGGAGCACAGCCCCGTGAATGCTGAGGAATAAGCTCACTGGGCCCTCTTCCACCCACCAGTAAGCTTCCGCTGAAGCCTGCCTAGGGCCCTAATTCTGCATGCTCCGTCTCTCCCGAGACTACCTGGAAAGAGTCTCCTCCCCGAGGACCTACATCTCCCACCTTTTAAAAGGACCGTCTCAAAGCCCCTCACTCCCCAATGCTGATCTGCCCCGGTGTCTCCTGAGGGGGTTCTTCTCTGACCCCACACATAAGAGTTACCTAGTTGTGTGTGGGGGGGGGGGGGGAAGTGGGGAGGTTCTCACAATGCAAGTAGCCAGGCCAGTCCAAGTTCTACAGAAATGGGGGGGGACATGGAGAGAAATGTAAATATGCTTGGAGAAAAATTAAGTATACATAAAACAGAATTCTCAAAAGCAGCAAAATATTTCTGAAACCCAGGCCAGGCCGAAAAAGAGTTAAAATCCTTTAACCCTGTTCTCCGGGCTGATGCAATGGGTGCAAACTGCAGGAGGAAACGCGCGGGTCAGGTGGAGACAGCTGCGTGTGGCTCCGCCTCATAGGACACAGGACAAGGCGAGGAGCCAGGTCACCGAGCTTCTGAAAAAGACCTTGACTCTGGCCCTCTCCCCCCTTCTACACAGCAGCACCCTCAGAAACGCCTGTGCCACTTAACGCAGTGGTAGGCCCATAAAAAAAAGTAGTCCCGACGTAAAACTGTAACCTACTGCATCAAAATATACAATTACCTTTTTAATTATGTACAAACCAGGTGATAATTATACCAATCATAAGGTTCCCCATCATAGCCGCGTGTTTTAAAAACCTGCAATCCTCAAACCTTATGAGTGGGCATAACCCTCTCGGAACCCAGGCATTTATTCTAAAAAAAGAGTGGCTGCGAGGTTTCCTAGGGCTATGGCATTGTGCTGAGTGCGGTGGGGACCCCAAGATGAATGAGAAGTGGTCACTGCCCTTGAGCTCAGCACAAGCTTGTGGGAGGAATATAATAGAGACAAATAGCTGGAGTGCAGAGCAGCGTGTGATAAGCGCCATCGGAGAAATTCCAGGCTCTCCGGGAGCTGGGGGGAGGAAGAGCGATGGCCAGAATAAACAGAGACCGGAGCGCGAGGCAGCGGCACCGCACTGGGTTCCTGAGGGACGAGAGGAAGTCTGTTCGGTGGAGGTTACAATGGAGAGGACGGTTAGTGAGCAGGAAGGGCACGAGCTGAGAACAATGATGGAGAGACCCCAGTGCTCGGAATGGAATGGGATGGCGATGGAGGCAGAGCTGTCAAAAGGGTATCTGGCCCGGCCGGCGTGGCTCAGTGGTTGAGCATGGACCTATGAACCAGGAGGTCACGGTTCGATTCGCGGTCAAGGCACATGCCCAGGTTGCAGGCTTGATCCCCAGTGTAGGGCGTGCAGGAGGCAGCCGATCAATGATTCTCTCTCATCATTGATGTTTCTCCCTCTCCCTTCCTCTCTGAAATCAATAAAAAAAATATATTTTTTAAAAAGGATATTTGAATGAGGCCCCTTGAACTCTCTTGGGTACACCAGGAGGATGAGGATAATTTTTGCATCCATAAAGTCACTCTGCTGATGGGTAAGCCAAGCCCACTTAGCCCAAAGGCGCCCAGGTTATTTCTTTCCTAACAAGGAGTAATGTGGCACAGCCCTTAAGTGAAGCCTAAATGGAAAGGAAACGGGAGAGAAGTTTTCTGAGGTCAACTGGGCAGAAAGAATCAAGAGCCTCGCTGGAGCATCAAGTCAGCAGACCTGGGTTTGAGTCCAAGTTCACCTTGCCAGCTATCCCGCCTTGGTAAGTCACTCACACTTCTGTTTCCTCCCATGCAAAATACCAATGATCGTTCCTCCACCAGGAAGACTGTCTGCTGGCCCAATGAGGTGGATGTGAATGAGGACCTTCACATCTCATTGCAAAGCTCTTTCAAAACATAAGACAATATTACTGGGTCACTTTTGAAAATATATTTTTTTTAAATTGCTCTTACATACAAGTCACACACAAGATTGCCGGGATTAAAACCTCAAGCACTATGGTGAGTGTCAGAGCGAGGGTAGGCTAGGCTCAGGCGGAAGCAGATACCGGGGGTGCCAGGGCAGGGAAATGGAAAGCACGGGCAGCGAGACTTCCCGAGTCCTTAACCCTATGCATCTCCTTAACAGAACGCAGCTCAAACTAGTTTAAACGGAAGCTTGCAACCTAACTCCTAAGTGATACCTGATTTTTAAAAACCACTTATTTTGTTCAGGTTACGTGAAGTTCCCTTAACAAACAGGAAGATATTAATATGGTTCTGCCTCATTTCCTTCATCACCAGCTTGGCTTTTCTTAATAGCGAAAGCCAATCAATACTGAATCTCAAACTATACAATTATCTAAGTGACCTGAAACAGAACTTTAGCAGATGGCGTTTCTTTCTCAGAGATAAAGAACACATTCAAGATATGTCCATACGTTTGCGCTTCACAGCCAACTCTGTTGCCATTCGCCATAAAAATGTTTGAAGCTCTAAATAAAAATAGGAACCCGCACTAAGACTCTATAGTATGACTCATTAAAATAAATGTCCCTTTGATCCCAGGCAGCCTCAAGACTTTCAAACTCTTAACAGATCAGACTAGCCTGCTTATAATTTAAAAGCCAAGTAATTTTTCCCAACCCAAGAAAGAGTATCCAACATGGCAGACTTCACAGGCATTTCTCCAACTCTAGCCACCGGCTACCCTCCCTCTGCCTCCCCACCTTCCACTAATAACTGATTCTCCAAACCAGGGCACTCTTGAGAGTGAAAGGGGGAAGCTGCTAATAACTAAGCCAGCAAAACAGGTATTAAAAAAAAAAAAACAAAAAAACGATGCCCTGACTGGTTTGGCTCAGTGGATAGAGCGTCGGCCTGCGGACTGAAGGGTCCCAGGTTCGATTCTGGTCAAGGGCATGTACCTTGGTTGCAGACACATCCCCAGTGGAGGGTGTGCAGGAGGCAGCTGATCGATGTTTCTCTCTCATTGATGTTTCTAACTCTCTATCCCTCTCCCTTCCTCTCTGTAAAAAATCAATAAAATATATTAAAAAAAACGAGGATGTATGGAACCCAACTTACAACTACTATCCTGGGTAGAAAGAAAAACCAACTTCTCGGAGGAAGAGAAGGGCAAGTGCGTATTTAGTAAGTTGAACTCGTAAGTAAGCCTTCGGACCCACCCCGCACTGCGCTCCCCTGGCTGACTGTGCACAAGGAAGGGAAGCCGCCCCGCCCCCGGTTGTTCCTCTCCCCCTCTCTGGGATGCTAAGTGCCGGCCAGTGTGTCCTGGGCTAACACCTGAATGCGAATTCCTCGGGGCCACTGGATAAAGCTTAAGGGCTTGTTTGTTCTCTGCTAGAAACTGAAGACTATCCTTCACTGCTAAAGAGGCACTAGGAACCTTCAATTAAATAGGCATTAGCAATGTCAGCTCCTCGCCCAAAACATTCATTAAGTATGGTTTACTGTGCTGGCTGCTGCAAAGGTCAAAGGGCGCAGCTCACGTCCTCCCGGAATGTATAGAGCAAGGAGGAAAAGGACACGGCATGGGCCGTACACATGGGAGACACGCACGCATCAAGAAGGGGATTTAAAAGTGCAGGCCGAGGAGCACATCACGGGGGGGGGGGAGGGGGGGGGAGTGAACCATTGCAGGCCCCTTTTCTTTTAATATATTTTTATTGATTTCAAAGACTAAGTGACAGGGACAGAGAGAGAGAGAGAGAGAGAAATATCAATAATGAGAACAGAACCACTGATAGGCTGCCTCCTACACACCCCCCACTGGGGATCAAGCCCACAACCCAGGCATGCGCCCTGACGGGTAATCGAACCGTGACCTCCTGGTTCACAGGTTGATGCTCAGCCACTGAGCCACGCCTGCTGGGCCAGGCCCCTTCTCGTGGTTGGTCCAGTTCACCTGCATTTAGGACCAAAGCATTTTTAACCATTAGGTGACCCATTCCAATAGCGTCGCACCCTCACACTCCCACTGGCCTGGGAGCCCCCTTCAACCTGGACCTTTTGTGTGCATCACTGGACTCTAATGGGCACCCAAAAAACAGGTGCTCAATAAATACCTTTTTTAAAACTGTTAAAGTATAACATAGACCTTACCATCGTCACCATTTGAGGCGTATAGCTCAGTACTATTCAAGGACATTCACAATGTTCTACAACCATCTTCACCTTCAGTCTCCAGAACTCTTTTCATCTTGTAAAACTGAAACTATATCTGTTATTCCTCCCCGCCTCCAATCTCTATGAATCCGAGTACCGCAGATGCCTCATATAAGTGGAATCATACAATACTGGTCTTTTTTGTGACGGGCTTATTTCAGTTAGCATAATGTCCTCAAGGTTCATCCATGTTGGAACATACCTCAGCATTTCCTTCCTTTTTGAGGCTGAATAATATTCCATTGTGTGTGTGTGTGTGTGTGTGTGTGTGTGTGTATTAGTACCAATTGTTTTTCCATAAGCATACCTTCTGCATCAATGAAGTAGCTCTACCTCAAGAGTCTAGAACCCAGTCTGCTCAAATGTGAGAGAATTTCAAGTCTCTTTCTCGGACTGTTAATATTTAAAATTCCTTCCAGAAACGCAGATGAACTGGCCATTTTAAAATCAATAAAAATTAGGTGACAAAAGGCTTCTCCAAGGCTCTTCTATTCCCTATCACTCGAGAGAAGGCATGACTCACTAACTCACTTGGTCCGTGTGGCCTGGGATTTTTCTGGTAAACCTCTTTGCTTTTTACCAGCTGAAATGGTAGCACTTCCGTTTCAGGGCAGAGCTAAAACCCATTTTCACAAAGGCCAAGGGGAAAGCCTCTTCATCCGGAAAGAGAAAGCCACTGCAGAATGAATGAACATTGCTAGATCTCCTCCAATCCTGACTTCTGTAAACCACAGAAGTTCAAAAAAGTGTTGGGGGCGGGGCCTCTGGGCACCCACCATCTCCACTAGGGTGACCTCCCCAGATGGGCAGATGAGCCCTCTGGGAGGCCGGATGAGCGCGGCTGTGTATGTGCTGACAGTCTTGGAGGCAGTGCCGCTGCACCGGGAGGGACGTCCCCTCTCCTTCCTCCCTCCACCTGGAGATTCTGAACAGACCTCCGAAATGCATGATCTCAGGTGATTTTCATAACGAACACTACACACTTTTTCCTCCCACTCCCTGGAACTTCGCGGTGGCTTGATCTATGTTTCAGAGCATTTCTTCTGTCGCCTCTACCTGTCCATATGACCCCATTTTCCCAACCACGTTAATGGGTCTGAGCTGCTTCTGTTCCTTTCTATCAGATGATGTCCTGATAGAAAGGGTAGGAAAGGGTTAAATTACACCTTGATCGAGAAATGACACTTGAGAAAAACAAGAAAACCTGGGTAGAGGAGCGACCGAGGGGACTAAGAATATCAGAAATGTGTTCTCACCCAAGAAAACAGAAGGAATGAAAAAAAAGAAAAATGTGAGTAGAGTAGAGCGCATTGCCATGGAAATCTAATTCAACTCATGTCACATTGGTTTTTAATCACTAATAAGCGGTCAGAAAGTCAGACCAGGCAGCTTAAAAGCAGCAGGGATCACTGCTCACACTTCCTCTGATTCCTGTGTTGTAGCGCCAGGCAACTGTCTACTATACTTACTGCACACTGATTTATAGATTGATGCTTACTTGACGTCAAGCAATAATGCAAGATCACTGTTTCTTTTTCCTTATTAACATAACTCAATATTTTAAAAAAAAATACAAACTTGAGCCTGGCCAGTGTGGCCCAGTGGTTGCATTGAACCAAGAGGTCATGGTTCAATTCCTGGTCAGGGCACATGCCTGGGTTTCGGGCTTGATCCCCAGTAGGGGGCATGCAAGAGGCAGCTGATACAATGATTCTCTCTCATCTTTGATGTTTCTCTCTCTCTCTCTCTCTCCTCCCTTCCTCTCTGAAATCAATAAAAACATATTTTAAAATATTTTTTTAAAAATACAAATTCGACCAGAAAATGAGATTCCACATATCATGACTACACAAATGCTTAGGTACTTTACCATGTGTGCAATCCTGCAAAGCACAAAACCTCGTCAAAAAAAAATCAGTAAGAAAAAATGAGTACCCAAAAGTGTTTGAAGAAAATACTTTCATATCATCTCATACACGCTTAGATGTGATTCATCTTTGAAAACCTGGGAGATAAAAGATCTTCCTTTCATGTCACTGTAGGAACTCCAACGGCTCACATCGACACACGCACACAAAATTCTACGGTCAGTACTGGTTATTATGAGATAAAGCCAGGCCCTGCTTTGTCCCTTGACTTAAAAGAAAAACCGGAAAATGGATACAGCATACAGATGGTCTTTTAGCCAAAATTTCTATTTTGCTTACTTTCCTGAGACACAAACACATAACAGATTAAAGAGAACATCCTAATGATGTTTGGGCTTCAAACCCCAAAGACAGCTCGGCGTGCAACTGCCTCTATCTTATAAGATCCTCACAGAGATAGCCAACGCTGACGGCAATATGACGCACAGAGTCAATGCCTTGGTCAGTGGACTGGCCAGGCTGGCTCGCCTGGGACAGTCCAGACCCAGCCAGCTGTCTGCCCTAATGCGGTCGGGGCAAATGCATTTCTTTAGCAATTGTTCTCCACACGCTGAAGACTTGATTGGATTCTTACTATCTCATTCACAGTTGGGCTAAGAAGATCCTTCTGAAAACCCAGAGCATGTGTGGCAACTGCCCCTCCTTCAACTTTTAGCAATTAACAAACTTCGGGGCATCTCTACACTTCTCACACACAACAGCATTTGAGGCAGGCAACCCTATTACAGAACACAACCTAACGGTCCTTGAAGCAATGGGGGTGAAAAATGCCTATATTTGTTTTCTGGAGATTTAACGTTGGATTCTGACAAGCTTTAGTCAATTCAGCCTAAACAGAAAAAATTCCCCAAAAGTAATACTTACAGCAAAGCTTTTTAAACTATTTTTAGTATCTTTGGTTTGAAACGTTTCACTAATATCTGCTTAAGAGGCGCATTTGTATTTTTGATATATTTTAATATCCACTTTATTTTTAATATTGCAAAATACTAAAAATATTTTAAGGAATATTAAAAATAATCCTTTCCTAGGAAGGGAAGCCCAATTATGACATAAGCTTTGCATTTAACGTAGCCTACAGGAAATAAGACTTTGTGTTATTGCCGTGCCTCTCAAGATTAAATGTGCAGGAACCAATTAGGCCTAAAGTCAGGAGTCCCTTGTAAATAATAAGAATTTTAAAGACAAAGCTGACAGATATTTTTAACTGTATTAGCCGTTAAGGAAGGGGAAAGAAACTTTTTTTATTTCCTAAATTCTCCTTAAAATTCATGGCTGTGGTTCCAGTCCCACTACAAAATACTGGGCTCATTAAAATAGCATTTGAAACCAGTACAAAATAAGCAAAGTATTTCAAAGCAAAAAAATCTTTCAGAAGAAAAGTTACTAATTTCTTTTAAGTTCCCTAAACACCTAAAGCCACGGATTTCCATGGCAATCTCTTGACCTAGCTACACCTCAATGCTGCCTGATTTGCTATTTTCCCCAACAGAGAACCCAACCCAGCCAGCCCTAACGGGTACTCCACTGTATACATTCAGTCATTGTGCATTTTGTTTTCAGAATTTCCTGAGGACTTTGTGACATTTCTGAGATACCTGGGCACTGTGAGGTTCTGTAAACTTCAGGATGGGGATCCCAAGCAGTCCCAGAAGCTTCTAGAACATAGACAAAGGCTCAAATTCCAAGGGTTAGTTTAAAATCAGGCTTATTTTTCCTCTCATCTTAAAAAAAATAATAATAATCAGAACTTGCCAGAGTCATTTTCCTCTTTCTTACTCTGTACCATGTGTAAATTCTTCTGATAAGGAGAAAAAGCTTACTGTCACAGTACACTGAGCATCGACCCTGGAACCCAGAGGTCACCGGTAAGATTCCCGGTCAGGGCTCAATCCCCAACAGGGGGCGTGCAGGAGGCAGCCGATTGCGATGTTTGTCTCTCTCTCTCCCCTCTCCCTCCCTCTCTTTCTAAAAAAGAAACCAAGAATAAAAACAAACACATTTCAAGTGTATCAAAATGTCATTTTGATTTATCAAGTTCTACCATTTTTCATCACAGTAGCCTCCCCCCCCCCCCTCCAAGTTACTGATAATGCTCTAATATTAGGAGGAATTCCATCGGACACGGAGGGTGCCTTCATCATTATTGCATAACAATAGCTAGACTGACTGGTTAACTAGCTATTTTATTAAAGCCTGCCACTGTCAGCTTAGTCTGGCTCCTGAAGATTCTGGCCAAAATTCCTCGATGAGAGCGACCTACGATCAGATAAACTTTCCAAGCGACAATGCACAGATTCCAGCGTGGTGGCCAGGAGCAGACTCTTCCTGCAGGTGCCGCAGGGGAAGCGTAGGAATCCAGGCAGCGTAAGCTGGAGGCCAGGCTTCCCTCCCGCCCGGGCACATCCTTCTAGTTCAGGCTGCGTGACGGAGCACAAGCTCCCTGAGGCTGGGGCTGTGCCTGTGTCCCACACAAGGCACTCAGGGAATACGAAGATGACGACCCCCATCCAGCCGGGGACTCAAGAAATTCCAGGAGCCATGAGTGCCACCTCTACCTGGGAGCACCCTGGCCACGCCCACCTTCGCTTGACTACTCCTGACCATCGTCCTGGCTGACCTAGTTCTGTCTCTCAGCAGGGAGATCAAAAGGAGAAACAAAAGGAAGAAGAGAAAAGTTGGGATAAGTCATGCTATTTTCAAATTTCTCACCCAGGCCCTAGCCGGTGTGGCTCAGTAGAAGGCACTAATCTATTAGTGAGAGGACAAGGAGCACAGTGAGGCTACAGACTGTGATGGGGGAGTGGGACCTGGGTGACAAAACTAAAGGAGCATCCCGGGTTCGAGTCCCTTCCAGGGCATCTGCCTGGGTTGCGGGCTCAATCCCCAGTAAGGGGTGTGCAGGAGACAGCCGATCACTGATTCTCTCTCATCACTGATGTTTCTCTCTCTCTTTCCCCCACATCCTTCCTCTCTAAAATCAATACAAATCTATTAAAAATAAAAAAATAAAATGTCTCACCCATAAGTTAACCCTTTGCACTCGCTTGCTTTTTTCTCGAGCTGCTACCGATGCTAACCGTGTCGAGTCACACTCGACATCCGAGTGCAAAAGGTTAAATTCCTTGAGGGGCAAGTCCATGTCCCCTGATTACTCTGGTACTTCCCATGGACATTTCCGTAAATGTCCCTGGTTGACAAACACAAGTCATTCCTGTCTGGGTTTTCTCCTTGGACATCATGCCTTTTGAGCTGCCTGAAAAAGCCATTTCCACATTTCATACAACTGCCTAGTGTAACACTGACCTGTGAAGGACCATCTTTTTATACCGTGTCACCCTCCCAAGTCAAAGATGTATGTACGGCGCATGCCCTGACATCAAAGAATCCCATACCAGCTGTCAGAATCCATGGACCTGCAGGCACTTTCTTTCTGAGAAAGTCAAAGCAGGCCTCAGGAAGTACCTGGGAAGCCGCTCTGATTCCTCCCAGCATGCTCAAGGCCAACTATGCAGCCGTGGGAGTGGGAGTTGGAATAGCGTTGGAGTCACAGGGTTGCCAGATTTAAAAATAGAGGCTGCTCATTCAGATCTGATTTTCAAATAATGAACACTTTTTAATACAACTGACCCTTGAACAACCTGGGTTTGAACTGCACATGTCCACTTATACATGGATTTTTCAATAAATGCTCTAAATGTATTCCCCTTTCTTTATAATTTCTTAATAACACTCTTTTCTCTAGCTTACTTTAGTTTAAGAATACAGTATTTAATACATATAACATACAAAATACATGTTAATAGACTTTATGTTATTGGTGAGACTTCTGGTCAACACTTGGCTACTGGTAGTTAAGTTGGGGGGGGGAGTCAAAATTATATGCAGATTTTTGAGTGTGTGTGTGTTTAGGGGGGAGGGGAGGTTGTTCAAGGGTCACCTGTATAAGTATGTCCCAAATAGTGCACGGGACATACTTATGCTAAAAAGAAAAAAGTGTTTATCTCCAATTCCATTGTAACTGGGCATCCTGTATTTAATCTGGCAATCCTATGGGGAGAGGGCACTAATCTATCAGTGAGAAGGCAAGGAACACAGTGAGGCTACAGACCGTGATGGGGTGTGGGACCTGGTGACAAAACTAAAGGAGCTTCAACAACTTAGAAGGATGCTAAAAAGTTCATGAGGAAAGAGGACAGAGGACGAGAAGATTCAGAACCATTCATCTAAAATCACCCTCAAAAAGCCACTGGCGTGAAATAGCCTGACATGGGCCACCTCACCAGATGCCCAAAGATACACTTAAAAAATTACCCTCGCAGCCCTACCGTCTTGGCTCAGTGGTTAGAGCGTCGGCCTGCAGAGGGAGGCTTTCCATTTTCCCCGTAGAATAACTCCAACAAATGTGCCCTCAACAGGCAGACTTGGGGGTATCTGGCAATCATCATACTCCCTGATGCCCCAAGAACTCAATTAGGTGACTACTGTTGTTCTCCTTAAAAGGGGTAAGTCTGAGACTGGGAAAGGAGATAGCTCTTGGCTGTACCCGAAGGCCCCTCCTGGTCCCTACTCAATGACAACCCATGGTGGCAAATAATAGTACAGCCAACATTTATTGTGGGTTTACATGTCAGATGTTATTCTTAAGACTTTGCATCTAATAATTTAAATAATATGCGCAACAAGTCTAGCAGGCAGGTGCTACTGTCCCCACTGTATGGGGCAGAAAGAGGTTTACAGCTGTGAGTACATGAAAGTTGATTCTTGTATTATTATTTATTAACTAGAGGTCCGGTGCATGGATTCATCCAGGGCGTGTCCAGTTCGTCTCACTCAGTGCTGATTGGCCGGACCCCAGGAGCAAGCTAACCTACTGGTCGGAGCGTCTACCCCCTGGTGGCCAGTGCACGTCATAGCGACTGGTCGAACGGTTGAACGAACGGTCAGACACTTAGCATATCAGGCTTTTATTATATAGGATTACTGTTATTTTACATACAAACAACTGTAAACCTACTTTTGCCCCACCCTGTATACAAAGGCTCTTAAAAATTCTAGGAAGGAAGGAAGGAAGGAAGGAAGGAAGGAAGGAAGGAAGGAAGGAAGGAAAGGAAAGGAAAGGAAAGGAAAGGAAAGGAGGGGAGCGGGGAGAAGCTCGTTTACACTTTTGGCTCACTGCTTAATTCCTTCCCCCTGATGGATGTAGAGTTTCCACAGCTCTCAGCACAATCTAGGCACTGTTAGCAGACAACCCACCCCTTGGCACTGCTGCCATTTTTCAACCAAGTGCCACAAGAATTTTTAAAACGTGCAATACCTGACTATGTAGTCAGGGGCACTGACCTCTTTTCCCTTAGATTGTCCAATAAAGAAAAAGACAACAGCCAACCCAACAATAGCCATCCCATGGGAATGAGTCAAAATAAGACCTATTTCTTGACAGTTCACTAAAAAACGTATTTTTTGGTCCACCACAGAATTTTAGTAATTAGTTCACGTGTGCCATGAGATAAAAAAGGCTGGAAATCGCCGGCCTACGGACATCTGCTCCACCCTTTTAAACTTCAAGGAAGGGAGGGAAGAAATTCCTGCAACTGTAAAATAAGAAACAGACATTGTTAAATGATAACGAGGTGGTTTTAGCAACTGCTTTGGGGAGATCAGCTCTATTTCAAGCATGCAGACTTGTAATTTTTCTTTTTGCCTATGTAAAATGATTTTTGACACTTCTTTTTCTACAAAATTTAAAGTTTGCGTCCCCTTGAAAGATTCCTATGTTTCGATCCAGAACCACATAGAATCAGTGCATATTCAATGAGTTCTAACCTCTTTAGAACCATAACAAAAATAGGTACAGAGCCACTCTGGGGAGGCCTTCAGCACCAAAACATCAGGAAATAACTACAAGGGAAAACATGCCACCACCGCCTGGCAGACTCGTCCCAAAGCCACGTCTCTGTCATCTGAGGCTTAACAAACTTCAGGCCAAATGCTCAGTTTTGACAAGCCTCACTTTCAACTGCTCTGGGACCCGCTTTCATCTGAGAAACAAAGACAGTGGTGCCCACCCCACAGGGTTTCTGGGAGGACGAGGCCTGATCATGTGTAGAAAATGCTCTTCCTATATAATAAAAGGCTAATATGCAAATCGACCGAACAGCAGAACGACGGGTCACTATGACGCACACTGACCACCAGGGGGCAGACGCTCAACGCAGGAGCTGCTCCCTGGTGGTCAGTGCACTCCCACAGGGGGAGCGCCGCTCAGCCAGAAGCCTGGCTCACGGCTGGCGAGCTCAGTGGCGGTGGCAGGAGCCTCTCCCGCCTCTGCAGCAGTGCTAAGGATGTCCAACGGCCAGCTAAGGCCCACTCCCCAGGGGGAGTGGGCCTAAGCCATCAGTCAGACAACCCCCAAGGGGTCCCAAACCACGAGAGGGTGCAGGCCAGGCTGAGGGACCCCCCACTCCCGAGTGCACGAATGTCGTGCTCCGGGCCTCTATAAACTATAAAGAGCTACGCAAACGTCCCAGAGCCTCTCTCTGGAGGCACTGACCATCCTCTGATGTCCCGTCAGTTACATGGGGCAGTGGTGTTCTTACGATTTTACGATATGGAGAAACTGAGGCCCAAGCAGTGCTTT
This sequence comes from Eptesicus fuscus, assembly GCF_027574615.1. Lineage (NCBI taxonomy): Eukaryota > Metazoa > Chordata > Mammalia > Chiroptera > Vespertilionidae > Eptesicus > Eptesicus fuscus. Next base: position 10,278,718 of record NC_072491.1, on the reverse strand, counting down.
TTCCAGGGTGGAGAGGGGCTGGGAATCCAACAAATCACAGGGGAAGCCCCCAGAAATCAATAACGACCTGGGAATCCAGTCTGCCAGTCAGGTTTGGGCTTAGCCAAGTCCTCTGACCCTTCCACACACTAGGGTTCTCATCTGGTGAGTTCAAGGCACCTGCCTGGAGGGCAGACAGCAGAGAAGGTTCTGTTCCCAGAGAGCTTCCGAGAAGACAGAGGCTAGTGGACCTGGGCCACACTTCCAGCCCCAGGGCAAGAATCTACGCCCTGTCCCCTAACAGCTCACAGATCCTGGCAGCCACCAAGGACAGGAGGGCGGGATGGGGGCGAGCACCCCAATGAGAAAGGGGCTCTGATGAGGCACGTGTCCAGGGACCTACGTGGCCCAGTCCCGCCTACAGGACTTGAGGCTTCCTGTCAAACCAAACACGGGCGGAGGCCGGCACGAAGGCGTGGAAAGGAGGCTGAAGCCACACCAAGGAGGACGGATTTCCCGGGAGGGGCGGGATGACCAAGACCATGCCGTCTCCTGCCCTAAGTGACATCACAACGGACCAGAAGCCTCACCATGTCTTGCCTCCAGATTGGCCTGATACAGGACAGAGCATGCCCGGGGCAGGGGCCCCTCAGGACCCTCATGAACACTCAGGTAGAGGCTGAAATCACGACCGGGTTTTCGGATCAGGGGTTCCATTCATTTCTCTGGGACGAGCTGAAGCACAGGACACAGTTTTGTATTATTGCGCCTTAATGCCTCCAGGATCCCGAGCTCATAGGGAATCCAGGTGGCCTGTTAAACAAGGACCAGAGTCTTCTCACTCCAATTCTGGTTCCATAAAAAAGCAGTCATTGTTGGAAAGTCCTCAAACCTCACATCTTTTCAAGACTGAGCAGTAAACCGCACAAAAAAATAAGAACCGCTCACTGAAGTGCACAAATGACATGACATTAGGTCCCATTAAACAGCCCAATGAAGTCTGCAGTATTTATGAGGTGCAACCACATCAGAGCTCTGACTTCTCGGAGAAAAAGGGGGCAGAGGGGGGGAGGAACCACGTTTCAGTATTCCTCGAGCTGGTTGATAACAAGCCTTGCAGCCACCCTGCAATCATTAACCCGGAGCACCGTGGGGACGAGGACAAAGAGACCCAGTCCCCTGCCCAAGGAGACGTACGCCCGTCGCCCTCCACAGCGACGTTTAGGAAGCCGTCACGTCTCCATCTGCACCCAGAAGAGCTGGAAAATCCAACCGAAATGAGTTCTGACTGGTTTTCATTAAATCTTTTTAGCCAGTTGTCAGTGTGCTTCAGAGACAGAGGAAAAAAATGGATCACATGCTCAACAGATGTGGGCCGGAATCAAAGCGACCGAGCGGGGCTGCACCCGCCAGCAGCAGCTCCCCAAACAAAAGGTCAGCGTTTATAATGACATCCCCGGAGTGATGTATGTGCACATTAGAAAGTTAAATCTCACGAAAAGAATGTCCAATAAAGCCATCAATTCCATTTTGGGTTCATCTGGCTGCAATTTCTGCCTACAGTCATTTCTTCTCTAGGAAAACAGCAGCGGGGCCGGCACCTGCATTCGCTCGGGGGTCCCTGGTCCATGAACTGTGGCATTCCACACATAGTTTCCCAACGCAAGTCCTGGAATGCCTGCTCCCGACTTCCTAGCTCACTGTCTACAGAACATTCCCTGCCCTTTGATGGGGGGGGGGGGGGGGGGAGATACTTCCGCTTTACAGCATGACCCTGGCACGGGGATTCTTTTCTGAAAGAAGCTAAAACACCACCACCAGGAGGGCCTCCCGGAGTGTCTTTTGCAGCAGCTCAGAGTGTCCATCTGCAATTTACAAACACTGTGAGCGAGTCTACACCCACTACATACTGTTACTCCATATACACCGAGTGGCCAGATTATTATGATCTCTGAATGCATAATCATCTGGCCACTCAGAGTGTGTGTGTGTGTGTGTGTGTGTGTGTGTGTGTGTATGGTCCGGCCAGCCTGGCCAGCGGGAGGGGACATGGGCAGTTGGCCGGCCGGCCTGCTGGTCGAACTCCTGGTCGAGGGGACAATTTTCATATTAGCCTTTTATTATATAGGATATACACTGAGTGGCCAGATTATTATGCGTTCAGAGATCATCATAATCTGGCCACTCAGTGTATTGTTTTAAGGCAAGAAAAATCACTGGCAGACTTCTTTACAATTATCCTTGAAGAAAGCCCTCCCTCTTTATTTTTTGGTGGATTCTTGTCCCAAATAGTTAAAAGATTCCTCCATCCCTCTTAAAGTGCCACTGTAATTTGTTACTAAAGCCACGCTGAAACCACACTGTATAATGTTGCTGCTGTTTGCAGGGAGTCTCCTCCCCCTTTCCTACAGGCATTCTGGGTTTTAATAGCAGCCCCCACAGTCACCTCCTACTGAATAATTATAACAGTTGGCCAATTAAACTAATCACCTTTCCACATATTTTTATCCGGCTTACAGATGGAAATCTCCCCAGAATGCCAAGAATGAGAGGCACCTCTGCAATAGCACCGGGACTCCCAGTTGCTACTCTTGGAAGAGGCCCCGTGCACCCAGGGGAAGCTTAGCTCACAACCCAAACTATTAAGTAACATTTTCCCAAACGTGATATCCATGTATAGTCACATACGGTCCTCTTTCTTCTTCAAGGAAATCTAAAGGCTCTCGGTTATTATTCCTGAAACACCTCTCCACGTCCAAAGCCTGCACTGCACGTGAGTGTGAGTTAGTGAAGCCGCAAACCACCACCACATCTCCTAAAGAGAGATCACAGAGCATGACAGTGCTGTCCAGTATGGGATTTCAGCTGCTCAGAAACCCACTGTGTACATTTTTTGAAGGGGGAAAAAAAATGTTTTTAAAAGAGATTTCAAATTCAGAAGTTCATCACTGTAGTGTTGAGCCACTTAGGATGGAGCCACGGAGTCATTCCTTGGAGAGCCTTTTGCCTGATGAGTTACACAGGATCTTCCTGCTAGGAAAGGGAGGACACGTTCCCATGCAAATGCCAAGCGACAAGCAGAGAAAAGGAAATATTCCAACCCCAGGCAAAAAGCAGCAGGTGGGGAATACACTTCATTTATGTAAAAAACTACTCCAGAAATAGACACAGACTCCTGGAGAAAGCCACCACCCAGGAATGTTGCTTCTGTCCCGGTGACACTGGAAGCAGTATCCACGCAGGCTTTATCTGACAACTCTACAGCCTGAAACTCTCTAAACATCCAATTAAATAACAACTATTTCAAGTACAGATCATAGATCCTGAAGCGATTTCTCCTACCTTAGTAGTGCAGACAGTTCTCCAAAAAGGTTTATAATATCTATACTAATAATAGAGGAATATGCAAATTGTCTCGGATGCTGTCACAGTAACAGTAACTACCGAACAGCAGGCTGCATGGGGCAACCAGGCCAGCAGGGGGGTTAGTGAGGGACGACCAAATGACTGAACAGCAGGCTGAGTGGGGCAACCAGGCCGGCAGGGGGGGCAGTTGGAGGTGGCCAGGCCAGCGGGGCTGCCAGTTGGGGGCGACCAGGCCTGCAGGGGGGCAGTGAGGGGAGACCAGGTCGACAGGAGGGACAGTTAGGGGCAATCAAGCCGGCAGGCAGAGGTGGTTTGGGGTGATCAGGGTGGTGGGGGGGGGTAGTTAGGGGCGACCAGGCAGGCAGGCAGGTGAGCAGTTAGGAGCCAGCAGTCCCAGATTGTGAGAGGGATGTCCGACTGCTGGTTTAGGCCCGATCCCCGGGATCAGGCCTAAACTGGCAGTCAGACATCCCCCGAGGGGTCCCGGATTGGAGAGGGTGCAGGTTGGTCTGAGGGGACCCCCCCTCCCATGCACAAATTTCATGCACCAGGCCTCTAGTTTATAATAATAAAAGCGTAATATGCTAATTAGACCGGACAGCCGAACGACCTTCTGAACGTCCTTCTAGACAACCTACCGGACGAAGCCAGGGCTGCAAGGGCCGAGGCAAGCCGCCGTGGCTGCCAAGGCCGAGCCCCTTGCACGAATTTTGTGCATCAGGCCTCTAGTATCATATAAACTAGAATAATTGACTACCGAGAAAATCACTTTGGTGTCTTTCTTTGATATCATTACAGCATAATAACAACATTCAGACAGTGTTCCTCAAGGGGGCCAAGAGCCACTATCAATTAAACAAAGGAGGAAAGGATTAATGACCTTTAGTTACCTTCTCTTTCCAAAGTACCCAAAATTGTGTCTTGGGTGAAGGACAAAAATAATACATAGCTTTCCCTTCAGCCTGAACTTTTCTTTAGTTAGCGGGGGAGGGGGGGTGGGGGGGTGTCAGGTAACCACTTGAGAAACTCACTTTTCAGGCAGCAAGTACTTCAAAAAGCCCATCAATCAATAAATGACACAGGCATGTCCTAATTAGGCTACTAAATAAAAGACATTTCCCAAGACATAGCTCTATAAGAAGACTCTCTCATTTGCTTATTTGAGGTATACACTGAGTGGCCAGATTATTATGATCTCTGAACGCATAATAATCTGGCCACTCAGTGAGTGTGTATGTGTGTGTATTAGAGGCCCAGTGCATGAATTCGTGCATGTGTGGGGTCCAGCCAGCCTGGCCAGCGGGAGGGGACATGGGCGGTTGGCCGGCCTGCCTGCTAGTCGAACTCCTGGTCGAGGGGACAATTAGCATATTAGCCTTTTATTATATAGGATATACACTGAGTGGCCAGATTATTATGCGTTCAGAGATCACAATAATCTGGCCACTCAGTGTAGTTTCATCCTACCATGCGCTGCAGACCTCCCCCGACCCACTTTCAGTTACAGACGTCACCAAATCTTAGAGAATAAATGCACAGAAAAACATTCCACTGCATCTCAACAGAGCATCCTAAATGCAGCATTTTATTTTCAAGTTTTGCAGAAAAGATGGTGGGACACAGAAAATGATACTCAGCTCACACTCAACTTTACAGATGAATAAAGCAATGAGAAACCCGACTATTAAAAAGGATAAAACCAGATTCCAAATCCACTTGGAATTCTAGTGAATGAGATCATCCTGATTTTTCTCTCTTGCTTAGTCAAAACCCTTCGGGTCAACCATGTTAAATAAACAGTTCCATTATACCCAACAAAACTCCAACAGCTCAACCCTTCCATTGGGCAAGAGGAGAAGGTCCACATTCCAGTGATATCCTTGGACTTCATGAATTCTTTCCTACAAGAAAGAAGCTTCCCAACCTTTAAAAAGGGAGAAAACCAGGGCTCTTGCGATAGCCACAAAGCAAGAACAGTGTTCAATTCCCAGCACAGATGAGAAATAAACAGCAACACCTCCCTCTCCAAGAACCCTAGACAGCCACCTTCTTGGGCAAAGCCTTCTGTAACCTGCACAGCCTTAAGCACCAAGACCCCACACATGGTCTTCAGCACAGATAATGTGAGCCCAGCGACCGTCTCCAGACGGGAGGCCATAAATCCTCAGAGGCCACAGCCCTGCGCCAGACAACCAGAACTGAACAAAAGAGTTCCTTACGTAAACATCCCTCCCAGTTTTCAGAGCGGTCTCTCCACACTCAAGGTTTTCCTCCCAACACCTCTCCAACAGGCCTGTTCTGCCTTTAAGAATTACACATAGAATTTACTGGAATAATCTATTTACTGGTCCGTTATGAAGATTTACGCACGGATAACACACGACCACTTCAAAGAAAAACCCGAGTATGCCTGGACAGTAGGTAACAGGTGGTTAGCATATAATTCCAAAATGCCTTATAAGTTTCTTCTCTTTCAGCTCAGTTTTCCAAAACACACAACCTATCATTTCCTGGTATTTATATTGATGTGAGAATCACGTCATCAGGAATGTGATCCTCTCTGCCCGGCCCGTGTGGCTCAGTGGTTAAGAATCGGCCTAGGAACCAAGAGGTCACTGGTTCAACTCCCAGTCAGGGCACATGCCCCGGGTGTGGGCTCGATCCCCAGTGGGGGGTGTGCAGGAGGCAGCGGATTGGTGTGGGCTCGATCCCCAGTGGGGGGTGTACAGGAGGCAGCGGATTGATGTTTCTCTCTCTCTAAAAAAAATCAAACTGAACATATTTTTTTAAAAAGAAGGTGGTACTACGTAAGACAGCTCTCACCTGAAAACCAGACCTGCGTTTCGGTTCTGACTGCTCCTCTTTGGGTCAAGTCACTGAACTTCTCTCAGCCTCTGCCTCCCCATCTGTGAAATTCCAGGGTCTTACCAGGGCAGTTCCCAACTTCCCCAATCAGTTTCCTTCCCAGGTTGTTCTCTCAAATCCCATCTTCAAAAGCTCCACCTTCTTTTAACCTCCATACTGTTTGGACTACTGCCCTGGGGTGTCGAGGGGAAGAGTCTTTTGTTTAAAAGACAGCCCTGCAGCTCCCCCAGGGCCCCGGGGTGACGGGGTGACGGCAGGTCTCCCCGAGCAGGATGTGCATAATCAAACTCAGACGGCAGCTGCCGAGCTGGAGCGAATGCTACAGGCCTGCCTCAGCCCTCCTCTTGCTCTCCCAGCGAAGCTGTCTGGCACCAGGCCTGCTCCGGCTGTTTGGACCTTATGTTTTCGGCACATTGCAAACAACATCTTCTGCAGGTTCAACTCTCCAAATGCCAATGGATTTTCCTGCTTTGCTTTTTCGAGCCGGCTCTCCAGAAGCAAACACTAGAAACACATATGCACAGTGTCCACAAGCCGATCGCATCTCAACAGCCTGGGGTGGAGAAGAGGCCTCCGAGGGGCAGGGATGCAGGGCTCCTCAGTAAGGAGAGTATCCCCGCTCCCCTGTTCTCTCTGACAAGCAATATTTCATGAAAAAGTAAAAGTCAGGAGGAGAGCGGCAAAAAGCGCCCATTGGGAAATTGCTAAATTTACGGATCTCACACTCATTTCTATTCCGATCTAGTGTTTCCATGAAGTCCCAACTTCTCTCTACTTCAGCTCTCCGGCCCTCTGAAGTGAAGGCAAGCCTACCATGTTTTTTCCTGGAAATAGAATGGGACTAACAGCTTAACTTCATGAAATGGGTTCTGTTTGTAGATTCAAGAGAGCTTTTTTCAATGTGTACTTTTAAAAGAAAAAAAAAATTTTGTCCTTACAAAGTTTTCATGATAGGATTCTTATATCAACTACACCTGACAAAAGGCATCTGTTCCAGGAAGTCCTGTGAGAAAAGTGAAGATGTTTTATGAGAATCACTTAGTTCCAACAACTATTTTACAACTATTTACTAACTCGGCCAATTTAATGGCCAGCCTAAAATATGAGAAGCTATCAATTTCTTCATATGATCTGTTATAACACTACATCTGAAAAACACAGTGAATTAAGATTTAAGCTTTTTTTTTTCACATATGAGATGTAAATTTAAGATTTTTTTTTTTTTACCTCCCCAAATTATCCAGGGGAAAAGAGGTATTTTTTTAAATAAGTTGATATAATCACATGTTCTCATAAGACATCTATTTTGTTGTTGTTATAAAGTTTCCCAGAACACAACTTCCATCCAAATCATTCTTTAAGAATAAATATTCTATTTTTATACTCCTTCTTTAATAAATATTTATCATTTTAAAACATTTTGAAAAAATTTCTCTACGGTGGAGCATTAAGAAACCAGGGAAAGTAAACTCTACCAACAAATTGTCATAACACTTTAGAATTTGAGGACTTTACAAAGAACAAGGCGGGAAGGGTAACAACATGAAATCAGCTTTATGGTTTTCAAGTCCACAATCCCGGCAATTGGAAGAGTTCTTTTCACCCCAAGAAAGTACTGAGTGCCGCCTGGGTCCAGCCTCCATTCACAAGAGCCTTAAAGCAAACTCTCTCTCCTAACAAGGCTCCTGTCTCCACCAGGCCTGGTCCTCAACCCCGCTCCCCCCCTCTCCTTCTCCTCTTCCCCCCCCCACCCCACAGAGCAGACACGGAGGATGCCAGTCCCCCCTCCCCCCTCCGAGAGAGAGAGAGAGAGAGAGAGAGAGAGACAGACAGAGACAGACAGAGACAGACAGAGACAGAGAGAGAAAGAGAGACAGACAGACAGACACACACGCTTGACACAGGCTTTTGGTACTTCTTGCTTATGCTCCAAGGCTCTGCAGTGAGGAAGCCTGCATGGATATCGTTGAGTGTGGCATTAAAAGCAAGCCATCGAAATCTTTGTAACAAATGAGCACGACAAGGCAGACGCGCACACTCCACTCCCCGACTGAAAAGTAAGATGGACCTCCTCCAAATGTTCCACTCAAGCACTCCGCCAGACTTCAGATCCAAAAAAAAAAAAAATTACTGGATTAAAATTAACAGCTTAAGAGGTGCACCATATTATTCCTAATTATTATCACCACTATTTCACACACCAGCTGTGACAATCCAAAGCCTGTGTTTCTAAATCCCCACGAACCCCCAGTTAAGGCATTCTGAAAGAGGTTTCCGCTACCTACCTACCGTTCACTGCTCGCAGGTAAGATGCCTCTGACCACACCTCACAGAGGCAGAAGCCCAGTGTGACATCAAAGTCCGGTGCTTCCTTTTCCTACGTCATGCGTTTCACCATTCCAAACTCAAATAGCCAAGGAACATTACAAACAGCAGGTGAGTAGGCTCTTTATAGCATTAAACTAAATATCTTAAGAGAAGTGGCCGCCATCAAGCCTACCATTTATTGTCTTCCAAGCCTCCCCAGAATCAGCACTAAAACGAGGGAATTGATAGGATACACCTTTAGTCTTTCAGTTATGCGTGAGGAGACAACAATAACATATACCCCTTTTTAAGGGTGCCCAGGCTCACCAATCACAGAAGTTCAAGCTGACTCGGGGGAAGCATTGCAGCCAAGCTCCTTCATTTCACAGCCGAAGAAACTCAGGCCCGGGAATCAGCGAACAGGGTGGAGGGTGTTCAGAGCTTAAGGAAGGTCACCTAACCACATCCTCACTGACAGGCTAGGCCAAGACCAGAGAGAACCAAAAGGCACTCCAAGCTAAGGCATTCAGTTACACACTCCACTTCAGGAGGAAGAAAGAAAAGAATAAAAGCTAACAGCAGCAACCACTCTGCCCCAACTCTTTGTTTCTCTGGGAAGTGGGCTCAGTCAACTGGGGCTGGAGAGACCTCATGGTCAAGTCTCCTGATGTAGTTCATGTCTTAATTCCTACTTTTTTAATTTTCCCCCTTTCCTCACCTCCTAGGTTCAAGCCAAAGGAATACGCTGATCACAACCAAGTTTGTTTTAAAAGATCCCCTTTTCTGTGTGTATATGTGTGTGCACATATACATGTATTTATGTACATAGTTATGTACAGATATTACTGCATATAGACCACGTAAATGGGATACAATTAAGAATCCAGAAATAAATCTTTATGTTTATGGTCAACTGATTTTTAACATGGTGGCAAGACAATTCAATAGGGGGAAAAAAACAATAGTCTTTTCAACAAAATGGGTTGGGACAACTAGATACCACATTATAAAAAAAAAAAAAAGTTGTACCCCCTACTCAACATATGCAAAAATTCAAAATGGATTTTAAACCTAAATGTAATAACAAAAAAATCAAAACCTTAGAAAAACATAGGAATAAAACTCTTTAACCTTCAGTTAGCTAATGGTCCCTTACGTGACACCAAAAACAACAACAAAATCAAATAGGACTTCATAAAAATGAAAATCTTTTGTGCTCCCAAGGACACTATCATGAATGAGAATGAGAAGATGACCCACAGAATGGGGGAAGATATTTGCATACCACCTATCTGATAAGGGACGTGTATCAAGAATATATAAAGAACGCTCAAGTTCAGGAAGTCACATAACCCAATTTTAAAATGGGCAAAGGATTTAAATGGACAGTTCTCCAAACAGGAACAACAAATGGCTAATGGGACACAAAATGACGTCCACACCATTAGTCATGAAGTATATACAAAACCACAATGAGGTAGAATGACTGTAATCTAAAGGACAGACCATGACAAGTGTTAACAAGAATGTGGAGAAAATGGAACCCTTGTGCCCTGCTGGTGGGAATGTAAAATATTACAGCCACTTTAGAAACAGCTTGGCAGTTCCTCGAGATGTTGAACAGAGGTGACCACATGACCCAGCAAATCCACTCCTAGGTCTACAGCCAAGAGAAAAGTACCTCCGTACAAAAATGTGTGCAGAATGGCCCTAACTGGTTTGGCTCAGTGGATAGAGCATCAGCCTGTGGACTGAAAGGTCCCTGGTTCGATTCCGGTCAAGGGCATGTACCTTGGTTGCGGGCACATCCCCTGTAGGAGGTGTGCAAGAGGCAGCTGATCGATGTTTCTCTCCCATCAATGTTTCTAACTCTTTATCCCTTTCCCTTCCTCTCTGTAAAAACTCAATAAAATATATTTTTAAAAAACAAAAATAAATAAAAAATAAATAAAATAAAATTTGTGCAGAATGTTCCAAGCAGCATTATTCAGAATAGCCAAAAAGGTGAAACAACCCAGATGTCCATCAACTGATGAATGGGTGAACAAAATCTGGTATATCTACACGGCGAAATATTCTTCGGCAATAAGGAGAAATGCAATGCTGATATACGTAGCATCACAGAGGAACCTTTAAAACATTATGCTAAGTGGAGGAAAAAACCAGTCACCAAAGCATTTTATGTGATTCTACTTATAAGAAATGTCCAGAATGGGCAAACCTGGAGGCACAATCCATAAAGACAGAAGGTGAATTAGTTACCACTAGGCCTTGGTGGGGGGTGGAAGGAGAAGCGACTGCTAATGGCTAGAAGACTTCTTTGGGGAATGATGAAAAATGTACTAAAAGAACACTGTGGTGACGGTCGCACAACTGTGAAAAGACTAGAAACCACTAAACTGTATACCTCAAATGAGTGACTTTTTGTGGGGTGTGAGTTATATCTCAAGAAAGCTGTTAAGTATTATGTACATATGTACATTAACTACAAGTATCACAAAATAAATAATACTGTTTGACTCTTGAATGGCCAAATCAACTAATTTTTTTTTTTTATGGAAAAGTAATTTCCAGGTAATGTTAGGTATGCCAGTGGTTCCCAACCTTTCTTTGGCCATGCCCCACCTAAACATCTCTAAAATCCTGATTGTCCCCCAACCCCCGTGACATATAATTCTTATTATTAAAAAAAGTGAACTCCTATTCATGTGGAGGAAGCCTAAAAGGCCATTAATTTGGTCTACACAAGCTTCCAAAGAACATGGCATCCATGAAAGAGAAAAATGAAAGAACAGTTGAAGTGTTGAGGAAGAAATCACTAAGAAACTATTTTAAAAAATAATAATATGAAGTGATATGAAAAAATTGCAAATAAGATATCAAAACATGTAACAGAGAACGGAAATGCATACATATGTCACAATATACATTTACATACTATATATGAGACCACGAGAACCGTAAGAAATACAAAAAATTCACTGTTAATAACTCTTTCTAGAATTGACCCCTTAAAAATCAAATTGCCCCCCTGTGGGGCGTGTGCCCCATGTTGGGAACCACGGATGCAGACATTAAAATGCAGTAGGTGGAACCAAGAATGTACATTTTTAACAAAACACACCCAAGATGACAGCATTTCGGCAGGAGATCCATCTGGGCAGTCCTGCTGTGAGTGGGTGGGTGTGGCAGGATCCCAGTGGGGCAGTATTTTTCACTCGCCTCATAGTAATTCCTGCCCTCCTCAATTTCATAGGCATTGGGGATATTTTAAAATTAGAAAATGTGTAAATAGATCATGCTGAGCGAAATGTTAGCCTGGGGCAGATGTGGCCCTCAACTCCGTGGCACCCCCAGGATCCAGTATCTGAGCACCGGCAGCCTCGTGATCTTTTCAGAGTGCATTCCCTTGCCCAGTTCTTGACAGAACTTACAGATTCCAGGACAACAAAATGAGATACCCCATGTGCAACATGCAGAGCCTAAAATGCGGGGTGGGGTGGGGTGGGGGGTGGGGGTCTGCTGGGAATTGTCAGCCACAGAACAAGGACAGCTGGCCTTCACACCAGTTATTTCCTGTCTCTAACAGGTGGACATGTCCCCCTCTGTGAGAACGGTACCTCCTACTCCAATCCCATTTCCCATTCTCAAAAGCAACCTCCAACCTCCTATCTGGCAGGAAGAAATCTGAGCTACCGCAGCTCCATGGAGTGGCATCTCAGAGGAAATGGTTAGTCATGAAAGATTACTGCGTCCAAGAGACAACTGTAACCAATTTACTCGGCTGACAAAGAGGAAGAGAGGAGAATACAGCAAATGTTAAAATGGAGACTGGAATTCTTAAAACTTTATTGCAAGGTAGTAGGTAGAAAGAAGGAAAAAAATGACTTCCTTAAAAAAAAAAAAGTGCACAGCCATCAAAGAACTATATAGTATGTATGGCTGCAAACGGGGAAACTGAGGCACAAGTGGGCCGCGCCAGCACAGCCAAGGGTTCGGCGAGCCTGAGCAGGGGCGACGAAGGATGGAGAAATGATAGACAAAGAGAACAAGCTGGGTCTAGGTGGATCGTCTGTGCCTGGCTGAGGCCACAGAACAGATCCAGACTGCCAAGCTGAGGCTTTATTTATAGTCAGGGACAAACAAGGTAATCGACAATGTTGTTGGCAGTTTCACTCGTTTTGGCAGCACTTGCTGCCCCTCCCACAGTCCACTAGCTACCCAGGAAGGATCTAGGGAGCAGTCACAAGATCAAGCTTAATTATGCTTAGAGGGCTGTGCCCTCCAAGCTGGGACTTGTTTTCGGCTTTGCCAGCAGGTCAGTCCGAGGCTTAACCCTATAACCGCTCCCTACACACAAGAACTTGAGTGATTCACCAGAGGTCACAGCTGGTTGCCGGCAGGGAAAGGCCAGCCCATCAGAACCCAGGTCTCCCGGCCACCTGCCCAGCACTCTCCTGCTTCTCCCGGATTAAAGAAGGAAACACAGGGTGTATGCTCTTGGGCGAAAGGGAAGTGGAAGGGAAGCGGTTCCTAACCTAGAGCCCTTCGGCCCACCATCTGTCTCCGTGGTGTTTTTCCACAATGAGCACTGAAGCCTCCCAAAGAAAGCTTTGTGCTATGGGTGCTTTTTTTTTTGGGGGGGGGGGTGGGGGAGTCATTTTTTTCCTTTCTACCTACTACCTTGGAATAAAGTTTTAGACATGGCCTGACTGGCCTTGTCCAGACTAAGAAGAGCTACTTGGGGGGGCTAAGACTATCTCCCCCCCAAACGCTTGACGGGTTGGGACAGTGGCCCCTTCCCCCCAATTCTGTCTTGGAGAGCCTCTGCTGCCCCACCTCCAAAGACTCTTCCTTCCCCCTCAGGTTCGTCCCCTTCAAGGCTCCTGGCTGTGACGTGAGCTTGCCTCATCTCCCAATGGCCCATCAGCCAACGTGGCTTTCCTACCTGATTAGGCACCTGTCAGGGTGCCTGGAAGCCTGAGGCAATGTCAAATTCCAGTAGTTACATAAACCCCTAAATTCGGCAAACAGAGGTCTTGCCATCAGTTTAACAGAAAGTTGGTCCAAGAATTTTGCTTCTTGGACCAACTGCTTCAACTAAAGGCAACAGAGGGTGTCTAGTCTCAGGCAGACCAAGCTAATCAGGGAGGAAATAAAATACATGTTAAGTTGCTCAGCATTCAACTTCAAAATACTGTAAGAACCACAGACTCTAAGGTTAGAAGGAGACTGTAAGGGTCAGCTAATCTCCTAGTCTAGTGGTCAGCAAACTCATTAGTCAACAGAGCCAAATATCAACAGTACAATTACTGAAATTTCTTTTGAGAGCCAAATTTTTTAAACTTAAACTTCTTCTAACGCCACTTCTTCAACATAGACTCACCCAGGCCGTGGTATTTTGTGGAAGAGCCACACTCAAGGGGCCAAAGAGCCGCATGTGGCTCGGGAGCCGCAGTTTGCCGACCACGGTCCTAGCCAGCTAATGCTTGGAATCCCCTTTAAAGATCCCAAATAAATGGCCACCCAAACACACGTGTGCTAACTTCCAGGCTCAGCCCTCACTACTTCAGAAGTGGTCTGTTCCATCTCTGATGCCTTTTAGAAAGGTTTTCCTTTTATGCAATCCAAGCATGTCTCCTTGGAAGCTCCCTCCCCTCTCATTCCTAATTTTCCCAAAGAATTTAAGATCGAGGGAGACAAAGGGTCAGGTATCCGTCATCACATAAAATCTTCCTGGTGCTTGTTAGATGATGATACTTTCCAGAAAACGTTTTTTATGATTGTTGCTTTAAAAGTCCCAGTAAAATAAAAACGGACCCTCTTGTACATCTAAAATGCTAAAAGAAAGTGGTTTTATATGAAATAAACTAAAAGGCTCTTCTGAATGAATACTAAACATACCTGCAAATAGTTTATGGTATGGAATTTATTTGAATCTTCTGGGTTTTCTGTCTCTACTTATACCTCAAAGCACGAAATAACAAGAGCAGCCTGGTCAAGAGTCACAAGAGTAGTTAATGCCCAAGGAGAGAAACAGCAAACACCCAGGGGCAACTCACAAATGCTCTCTTAAAATTTATTAAACCAACAATAATAGCGTTTGGGGTAAATCTTATTAACGAAATACACAGAGTTCTGGGCAAATGAAATTTTAATTAATTTATCTCAAATGTGCCTTCAATCCCCATTTTTATTAAAAGGGCAATAAGCACTCGGTTGAGGCTTGAAAACTGTACGTTATTCTGAACATTACGTATTAATTTGTCGTTTAAGACTACTAGTTTCTTCTTTAAAAGCACTGCATAGTATAGGCTGCTGTTAGAATGCTCTGGTCGCATATAAACATAAGTCAACCATTTATATCATTTCTTCTCAAGTCTGTGGAAGAGATATGCAGTCCTGAAAATCACCTCCACTCCTCTATGCAATGAGTAAGGTATAAAAATATATACTCAGAGGAAACAAACCCTTGAGAATGGGAGGGTAAACTTAAGGGCAACTCATCATTTTGTAACACTCATTATTTACTGTACTAAAGGCCTCTGTGTATAACGATCTTTAGCAGTTAAAAAGGCAAACAATTTCATTTAGAATATTTCATTTTCTTTTTTTTTCTTTGTTATTGAATTTATTGGGGTGATACTGGTTAACAAAATCACACACGTTTCAGATGTGCAAGTCTACAACATCCCGTCTACACATTGTATTTTGTGTTCACCACCCCAGGTCAAGTCTCCACCCATCACCATGTATTCCCCCAATCCCCTCCTCCACCTCCTTCCATCACCCCCACAACACACACCACACTGTTGTCCACGTCAGTGAGTTTTTTCTCTTTTTTGCTCAATCCCTCCATCTCTCCCAGGCGCTCCGCCTCAACAGCTATTTGCCTGCTATGGATGAGTCTGTCTCTATTTTGTTACTTCATTTTGTTCATTCGATTCCACATATCATTGAAATCATATTGTACTATCTTTCTCTGACTGGCTTATTTCACTTAGCATAATCATCACCAGGTCCATCTACACTGTCCCAAAAGGTAAGAGTTCCTTCTTTTTTTTTTTTTTAATATATTTTATTGATTTTTTTACAGAGAGGAAGGGAGAGGGAGAGAGAGTTAGAAACATCGATGAGAGAGAAACATCAATCAGCTGCCTCCTGCACACTTCCTACTGGGGATGTGCCCGCAACCAAGGTACATGCCCTTGACCGGAACCGAACCCGGGACCCTTGAGTCCGCAGGCCGACGCTCTATCCACTGAGCCAAACTGGTTAGGGCAAGAGTTCCTTCTTTTTTATAGCCGAGTAGTATTCCATTGTGTAAATGTAGCACAGCTTTTGTATCCACTCATCTACTGATGGGCACTTGAGCTGCTTCCAAATCTTGGCTATTGTAAATGACGCTGCAATGAACAGAGGGGTGCATACATTCCTTTGAATTAGTGTTTCGGGTTTAGGGAAAGCATTTACCAACCAGCCAAAGAAAAACAAATTTATGTTTTCCTTTCTTCATATTTACCAACCATTAAATAAGACATCGAAGGTACATTGCTACCGCCTCCTATGTTTAGGAAACTCATCGAATCATATCCTGATATCCGGGCCCCACAGCCAGGGGCTCTCATTGAACAGTGGTTCTCACACTCTCGCATGCAACAGAATCACCTGGAGCCCTTTTAAAGCTCCAATTGCTGGGCCCCAGCCCCAGAGTTTGATTTGGTTGGTCTGGAAGCCAATAAATCTACATTTCTAGCAAGTTCCTAGGTGATGCAGGGGCTGCTGACCTAGCCACACTTCCGAGAACCACGGACCCAATCGACCTCATTTCTACGGAGAACAAACACTTCCTTCCGCAAACTGTATTCTAGCAACGCTCTGGAACAGACGCATTTAACCCGACTGCCGCCAAAATAACAAACAGTCACGGTGAGTTTTATTCTAGATATTAGAGACTTACTGATTTTAAGAGCCTGTGAATCCTAACAATGGCTCATGCTAACAGCTTGCTCAGAATAGCTTCTTCCAACTCTTCTGCAGGACAGATACATGTTGAGTGGAAGTTTCTAAAGGGCCAGCATTTTAATGATGCTCTCTGGTAGAGCAATTTCCAAAGGCTTTGAGAAACTCTAGAATTCTTAAATGAGGTGTGTGGTTTTTTTTTTCCCCTGAGTCAATGAAAGATATCCCGTTTTATTCAAGGGAGGGAAACTGTGTTTCAGAGCTGAGTGAGGGCAAACATGTTCCCAAATTAGATATGTGGACAAAGTAAGCTGCGAGTGGATTAGGTAATGGGCGGCTGCGTTTTTACGGAAGCCAAGAACTAAAGACCACGCTGATGCCTTATTCACACGACAGCCCTAAAGCGCTCTCTCTTCCCTACTTCAACCGGAAACCGTACAGTTCACGGAGTTAATTCGACTTGAACCAGGTCCAAGGAGCTGAACTGCAGTGCAGTTACAAGAGGTCCAGCATTAATACGCCTGTGCAGCGCCTATACACGATCAGTAAATTCAGGAAAGTCCTAGGATACACTCCCAATCGGTGAAACACCCCATCTCTGTTCAAAGCATGAACTCGGGCAAATCTTAATACTCTGACCAAACATGCTTTTCCGCAACGAGACCAGGAGGACAAGCACCCTTCGTTCCACTAAGGACCGTTTTCCTTCAGAAAGGGAAACGTTTCGGTATTTTTTGAAGACATCCTCAGATAAACTTCATGTACGCATAGGCGTAGAACCTCTTGTCTGGAGAGCTCTCAAATGTATGCTTTGTCAAGTGAGCTCTCAAGTCATCTCAACGCGACGATCAGAGAAGTCGGAGGCAGCCGCGTAAGACGTAGAGGAGAAGCGTAGAAAAGGGAGAAGCTGGGAGGGAGCAAGCGTTTCCGAATCCCGCCCCGGTTAGAGCGGGACGGCAGCAGCTCGGTCCTAGGAAGCCGGCTTCGTCACAAGCAGGAGAGAACACGGTGGGAGATGACAAAAACCTTACCTGCTTGACTTCCCTCGAAGCCGGAAGAGACCGAGAAAGGTACCTGGAGCCGTGATGGTCACACCTTCCGGAAGTCAGAATCACCAGGGAGCTTTTACACACACAGCCGGGCCCCAGCTCTGGTGTAGGGAATTGGTGCTGCGTGGGGCCCAGGCAGAGAGAGCGCTTAGAAGCGCCCCAGGTGAATGTCATGTGCAGAAAGGACTGAGAATCACGGACTTTAGACTATGCCCTTCACCCTCCAGATGAGAACTAAGAACTAGAGGGGTTTCAACGCCTCCTCTTTTCACCCAAACACAGCAGCCACGTAGGAAGAAAAGAAAAAAGGAAAAACTTCCGCCTCTCCTGTCTTTCCCATCTGGCCAGTGGCACCATCGTTCTCCTGTCTCAGGTTCAAAACCTCAAAAGAGGATCCTGCCTTCTTTGATCAGCACATCCACTGAGCCGTCCATTTCAATGAGCCTCAACACGGAGGCTGGTGCGGACTCCACGCCGGGCGGGCCTCTTCCAAACGCCTGGCAGGCAGGAACTCACCCATCCTCACAGCCTCTCTGTGGTGGCTGCTGGGACTGCTCCTTTCTACAGCTGAGAAAACTGAGGCCTAGAGAGACTGAGCAACCTGCCCAAAGTCATACCAATCCTGGCAGAGCTGCAATTGAAAGAGATTCCCATTCATTCTACTCCTTAGTTCTCCCACTCTGGGCTGAAGCTTGAGGAGAGGAGCCACGAAAACACTACGCTGACTGTGGTGAAGGAATCAGAATACGCCCTGACTGGTTTGGCTCAGTGGATAGAGCGTCGGCCTGCGGACTGAAGGGTCCCAGGTTCCATTCCGGTCAAGGGCATGTACCTTGGTTGCGGGCACATCCCCAGTGGGAGGCGTGCAGGAGGCAGCTGATCGATGTTTCTCTCTCATCGATGTTTCTAGCTCTCTATCCCTCTCCCTTCCTCTCTGTGAAAAAAATCAATA
This sequence comes from Eptesicus fuscus, assembly GCF_027574615.1. Lineage (NCBI taxonomy): Eukaryota > Metazoa > Chordata > Mammalia > Chiroptera > Vespertilionidae > Eptesicus > Eptesicus fuscus. The sequence continues at coordinate 10,260,238 of NC_072491.1, read as the reverse complement.
AAATATATATTTTTAAAAATCAGAATACGGTGATCTATGGGCCAACCGAAGCACGTGAAGGGTTGGACATTTCGCTCTTTGGGGCTGCACCCATACACCTATGAAAAAGTGGTTATACATGTAAACACTTCCACTGCTTCCTCGGAAGATGATGTGATCACGTCAGGATTAGGTGAAGCGAGAAACACTGAGGATCCCACTTGTGCTGGGCCACATAAAATGCAGCCTCGTCAAGCAGGACAGCCTAGCAGGGTGACACCACCTGAGACAATGAATGGAAAGGGCCTACCATAGTTCTAAGTAGATCCGTGTGGTCATTTTTAATGTTACTGTCTTTCAATAAATTCATTTCTCCAAAATCCATCCCCAAAACTCATTTTCTGATCAACTGTGACTCAGGTATCTTTGTTACTATGCTTAGATTTACAGAAGCAGTGTTCAGGGGAAATAAATGTTGGGAGAAAAGATGAACCTACATCCATTATTACAATTGAGTGGAAAAAGTGCTTTTTTCAAAAACAATTGAGCCATTAGTGCCTCAGACTCTCTTTTCCTGGAAAGCACTGTCACATTTTAAGTATAAAAATCCAAGAAATGGCCTGGCCTGTGTGTGCTCAGTGGTTAGAGCGTGGGCCCACAAACCAAAGGGTCATGGGATCGATTCCGTCAAGGGCACAGATACAGGGCACAGGTCCAGGGGTGTGTACCTCTTTCACAGTGACGTTTTTCCCTCCTCCTCCCCGCTTCCTCCTCCATCCATCCCTTTACTCTCTCCAAAAAGCAATGAAAAAAACATCCTCCGGTGAGGATTTTTTAAGGAATAAACATCCAAGAAATCCTCTTCTTCTTCCCTTAACCTACAATAGCAGCCATTTCCCTCATTAAATTCACATTTAATGCACGAGGATTTTGCTTCTAGTTTTGATTCTTATCTCCAGGAAGATTTTATCTTCTTTTCTGCCCACAAGTCTCTAGAATCTTCCACAAATCAACTTCACTTCAGTCCCTGACCTCTCCGGGTCATCCAACTCCTAGTATTCTCATTCTCCTCCCCTAATTAGCCAAATGGTTTGCAGACAAATAAAGTCGTTAGTGGCGCATAATGCAGAGTATCTATAACATACAGTGTATGCTCCATTTGGTATTTCACTTATTCGTCAAACATGTGCCCAGAGTAAGTTTATCTAGTGCCAATCATTAATGTGGGGAATGGAAAAGAAGGAGCCAGAAGGAAATGTTACATGGTAAGAAAAAAAAATACTAATAAATCAGATGGCCTAGGCCCGATTTAACCTTTTGCACTCGGATGTCGAGTGTGACTCGACACGGTTAGCATTACAATAAAGGAATCAAGAAAAAAGCAAGCGAGTGCAAAGGGTTAAAACTCTACCATTAACTAACTATGTGATCTTGGACGAATTAATTAAACCTCTTTAGATAATTTTCCTTTTTAAAAGTCAATTCCAGCTCTCTAACCCATCATCACATATTGAAAAACCAGAATCCAAAAGAACATAATGAGACTCAATCCAACACTTTTATGCCTCTTTCATTCATCAGCTGAGAGTATTTGATCTTCACACATAATATAAGTCCAGCTCTCAACTTTAAGAGCCCAGAGTTTCTAGAGTATGAAGAATTAGGCTGGTGAAATGTAAGGTTTCTTTTTCCCCCTGATATAAACATCACCAGATTACTCAGGTTCTAAAAGATTTCTTGCTCACTGTATCTTTTGTACATCTGAACACTCGGAAAGTTTTTCCTTGGACAGCAGGTGGAGAAAAAGAAACATCAAGTGTCTTCAAGTCATCAATAGAATTCTGATTTTTCTCCAACACACTTTGCCACTTCAGGGCAGGTATGTTTGTGTTTTTCTGTCAAGCAGTGACTTCTCTTCTACAGGGAGTTCTTCTCCTTCTCAATTATAGTTCTTTGGCAGTTTTAATTGCTAGATATGTTTAGACAAAAACGAACTGATGGATGCATATTTTATATAATGTATATATTGACTATGGGCCCAACCCATCTTCAACTACCTAAATAATCAAAAGGTAGGTAACAGTTGCCTAAAGGTAGGTATCCTATATAATAAAAGGGTAATATGCAAATCGACCAAACGGCAAAATGACCGGTCGCTATGACACGCACTGACCACCAGGGAGCAGACGCTCAACACAGGAGCTGCCCTTGGTGGTCAGTGCGCCGCTCAACCACAAACCAGGCTGATGGCTGGAGAGTGCAGTGGCAGTGGCGGGAGGGAGCCTCTCCCACCTCCATGGCAGCTCTAAGGATGTCCGACTGACAGCTTAGGCCCACTCCCCCTGGGCCTAAGCCATCACTCTGACATCCCCCAAGGGCTCCTGGACTGCTAAAGGGCACAGGCCAGGCTGAGGGACCACCCCCCCCCCCACCCTGAGTGCACGAATGTCGTGCACTGGGCCTCTAGTCATGTCATAAATTCTTTTTAACTTCAAGACCAATAAAGAGTTTTGCCCTTGGTGTGTAGTAAAATGAGTTCACTATTAACTGACTGATTTAGCGAACACAAAACTTCATTTATTAATTAATCAAGACAAAAATATAATCAAGTAATATCCTATATAATAAAAGCCCAACAATCGAATGGAGGAACGACCAGAATGACCGGTCGACCAGTTGCTATGGCGCACACTGACCACCAGGGGGCAGACACTCAATGCAGGAGCCTGCCCCCTGGTGGTCAGTGCGCTCCCACAGTTGGAGCACCGCTCGGCTGACCAGGATGAGCATTGCTCCCACAGTAGGAACAGCTGCTCAGAGCAGGAGCCCACAACCGCTCGGCTGACTGGGATGAGTGGCGCTCCCACAGTGGGCCGATCCCCACAGGCCACGCCTCCCACCAGTGCACGAATCCCATGCACCAGGCCTCTAGTTATCAAATAAAATACCACCTTTACCTAAATGAGTTCAGAAGTGGAACATAAAGGTAATATTTTAATTCATTAGTAAACTTAACAGATAAATCAGTGATTACAACATAAGATTTCAATTTGACCTTCTTTCAGAATTTTACAATTGTAATCCCAAGTATTACATTATACTATCAAGTCTTAACTAAATTTCCAACTTGTATACAAGTCAATTTTGAGCTATAGCTGAGTGTAAGTTAGCTCCCTTAAGCTGTGAATAACTGCATTGCTTTTCTGATGTTGAAATACGGATGATGGGGAGAGGAAAAGGATACTTCAGCATCGCACTTTTGCCTGGTAAAAAATAAATTAGTCATAAATTTGTGAAAATACATGTCCTTTAGTGTCAAGGGTCAGAATGCAAGTGAAAAACAAGAAACATATGCATGCATATTTATGCATATATAAAAATATTCCATATTCATAAAACTTAAAGGTAGAAAAAAAGAGAAACAAATGCTTTTTAAAAACCTATTATAGGCCAGGTTTTGTGTTAGAAGTTCTTAATCATTACTGAGGCTAATCTCTAAAATATCCAAGAATCAAATTATTATAATCCCATTTAAAACTGGAAAGAAAAAAAAAAAGCTCAGATATTTTAAGAAACTTCCCCCCAGTCTCATGGTTTTTAGGGGGTAATATCACGAGAAACAGAACCCCAATATACCTGACTTCCAAACCTTCAAAATTACCTCCTGCATTATCTTAATTTGGGAGAACACAACTGAACCTTGGCAATGCTAGACCTACAACTTCACATGAATTAAAACCTATATATGTTATGATCCATACTTTATTGCACGTCACCCACCTGTCACCCATGTAACTAGAGATGGTTGCCTAGCAACTCAGTAAACAGTGGCCTTCTGGTTCCTAAACATGTCAAGTGAACTGAACTATCAGCACAGATGTACTCACCCTAATATAGTAAACCTTCAGTTAACCAGAAATTAGAGACCCTTACATGAACATCTTTATACTTTTCTGCATCTGTTGAGATGATCAGAGTGTTGTCTCCCTTAAACTTAATAATTGCATTGCTTTTCTGATGTTGAAGCAATCCTTGAAAAACCCTACTTGGACTCATCATTATTCTCTTAACAAGCTGCTGTATTCAGTTTCATGAATATTCTATTTAAAATCTTGGCATCTATGATCACAAGTGAAACTGGCCAGCAGATTTGTTTTCTTATGCTCTCCTTGTCTGGTGTAATGCTAACCTCATAAAATGAAAAAGAATAGCCTTCTGTCATTCTCTAAACTCTCGGACAACAATTAGTATCTGTTCTGAAGGATCAGCAGAACTTACTTGTAAAACCATCTAGGTCTGGTGCCATTTTTCTCATTGAAAAAAAATGTTTTGAGATCATTGTAGGTTCCCATAAAGTTGTAAGAAATATGCAGAGAGAGCTCTTGTACCCTTTACTCAGTTTCCACCAGTGGTAACATGTCTCAAAACTACAGTAAATCTATCACAACAAGAATACTGACATCGATACAGCCCACCAATCTTATTCAGATTTCCCCAGTTTATACTCATTTGTTTGTGTGTATGCATGCGTGTATTTACTGCGATACAATTTTATCACATGCTCAGGTTTGTGTATACATATGTGTATACATAATGTATTTAATATAAACAGTTTTATTTTACATAGTCTCATATCCAACTTTTTGTCCACTGCAGTTTCCAAATTATAAACACTCTTCAAATACATTTTTAATGGCTATATCGTATTATAGTATAAATTACAATCTTTTATTTAACCATTCCTTTATTGTACACTCAGGCTGCTTCCAGTTTTCAACTACTTATAAGTAAGGCTTCAATAAACACATTTACCCAGTTATGATTATTTCCTTTGGATAGATTTGTAGAGGTAACATTACTGGAAAAGATGGGCTTTTCACACCTTAACACTTACAGATGCATCCAGTCCCCATAAGGAGTCTTTCATGGGCCAGAAATAACCAATGGCATACCCTCTCACATTGCCCACCTTTAGAGGAAAGCTGAGTACCAGCATATATATCCCCTGTAGGGAGCGGTTACAGGGTTAAGCCTCGGACTGACCTGCTGGCAAAGCCGCAAACAAGTCCCAGCTTGGAAGGCACAGTCCTCTAAGCATAATTAAGCTTGATCTTGTGACTGCTCCCTAGATCTGTCCTGGGTAGCTAGTGGACTGTGGGAGGGGCAGCAAGTGCTGCCAAAACAAGTGAAACTTACAAGAACATTGTAAACTACCTTGTTTACCTCTGACTATAAAATAAAGCATCAGCTTTGCAATCTGGATCTGTTCTGTGGCCTCAGCCAGGCACAGAAGATCCACCTAGACCCAGCTTTTTCTCTTTGTCTATCTTTATTCTTCATCCTTCACCGGACCTCCCTCAGGCTCGCCGAACCCCTGGCTGTGCTGGCGCGGCGCAATCCCCAATATCTCAACAGAGAACTAAGCCACCCCAAGTCAGGGAAGGAAGCCCCAGTAAGAAAAGGCAGGCCATCCTCGGGGCGGAGCTTATCAGATGAGCCCATTTCCTGTGCCAAGCCCCTCCTCTTCAGGGAATCAGAAAACAAGGAATGAGAATCACAGTAACAAACAGGTAACTCCGAGGAGCATGACGATGCCACTGTATTAAAAGCGCCTGCCTGCCTTGTCTCACATCATCCTAAGGACATATTCACAATTCTGCTTCAACAGTACTTCTTCTTTCCTGCTCGCAGGCAGGCACCCCTCTGGCCTTGTTGCTAAAGCTCACACTGCCCTCGAAACAGACTTGTCAGAACCCAATGAAGATTTTTAATAGTAAGATCCAAGGCTCAAATTGCTAGGAGGAGGAATTGCATGCATGTCTACCCTTAAAAAAAAAGTACTCCCTTCCTAGGTCCCCAGCTTCCCAACACTCCACCACCCCCCTTTCCCCCTCATTCTAGATCAGCGGTCGCCAACCGGCGGTCCGCAGACCACTGGCGGTCCGTGAGGTCCGAAAGGCTGGCGACCGCGGTTCCAGATGGCACTCCGGCACGCGATGCACACTGCACGCTCTCCTTCCTCCTCGCTGGAATCTCAATCCAGCCCAAGGAAACAGGAGGAAGCACGAACGTGCACGGATGATGTGCGGGACCTGACATCAACGGCTTGTTTCATCTTGAGGCCAACACTGCCATGTACGTGAAGCTGAGGTCTGGAGAATCAAAACTGTCAGACTAGCCCAGGCCCACCCTGGGTGCCGGACTCAGCTGGCCACAGACCACACAGGACCAACCAAGCCCGCCTGCCCTGGCCACAGGCGCCTGCGCTTCAACAGCGGCATCCTCTTAACCAGGTGTCCGCTGCTGGGGCCCAAGGTGTGGACACAGGGCCTCCCCTCAGGGGGCCCTAACCTCTCTAGAACATCAGAGGCCTCAGGAGGCCTGGGGAACATCTGATGCGGCTCCCTGGTTTCCTAGTCCAGAAAGCAGATGCCGAGAAAGAAAACGAAGAAGGAAAAAAACACACACTTAGCTCCTCTGTGCCTTAAGCACCCATCCCATGCTCCCGCCGCCTCTGCTCACAGCGGCCGTGTCATGAAGGCGTTCTTAGGTACAACTTATACGCACGCACGTGTGTGGTTTCTAAGTGACTCCGAGTTTAGTGACAAAACTGAGGAAGTGGCCAGGTCCCCGCATCGGAACCCAGGCTTGTCCACCTCCCATGCCCAACCCCTTGGCACTCTCCCCTAGTCCCGTGGGTCACTGAGCTACTTACCGCCGGAAGCCCTGGGACCAAATCAAAATAGCTTGGAATCGGGGGTAACATGCGTAACCCAGAGCAGTGGTCCCACATGTGGCTGGCTGATTCAGTAGACTCGTCTGAGATGCTTCATAAAAATACAGACCGCTGCCCCCTTCCAGCTTTCTGACGGTGTTGGTCGGAGAGGAGGCCCTGAGATCGGTATTCTTACCTGCGTTCACAGGGATCCTGCCCCTCAGTCTGCCTGTCCACGGAAAGGTGAAAGCAAGGGCCGGATCGTGCATGTGAAGCTGTGTGGAACTTGGATCTGAAGCAGCAGCATTTAAAGGAGAAAGAGTGAAGAGGGCGTGTCCCAGGAGCATTGACGACAGGGAGGCTCGTGGGCCAAGGCCCAGAAACATGACCGAGAGTGAGCGAGGGGGTGTAAGTCAGAAGGAGCGTAGTAGGGAGCATCTTCTAAGTCTGGCAGAGATCTTTAGACCCCACGCCACGATCTCAAGGAAACACGGAGTTTAGGGAGCATGGGGAACCCGATCAAAGTGATAACAGGATAAATCAAACAGCAGATGAGCCTCTGGGCCAGGAAGGGCAACTACAAGGCTGTTGACATGAAGGCAGGCGCTGGTAAGGCCCCAAGGGAGGAAAAACGGAAAGGGAAAACTATCCGGAGCGCTGAAATGAGAGCCCCCCCCCCCCCAAAGACAGAGGGGTTCGCCTGGGTTGCTTACTGCTTTATCCGGAGCGCCGCGTGGGGGCTGAAGAAATATCTGTGGAACAAACAACAGGCAGGTGGACGCACAGGCCAACCGGCCGTGTTAAGTCAACAAAGATAAGTGAGTCAAGGGCGCCTTCCAGGTTCAAATCCAAAAGACTGCAATTAAAGAGATGGCTCAGGCACAGATGACAAGAGAAGCTTGTTTTCAGCAAAGGCTCTTCTTCATGATTTCTTGCTTTTATTTAGTAAACTTTATGTTGGCTTCTGGTCCAGGAAAGGAATTCGGTGATTTTGAGGCGTTGTAAGGTACGGTGGGCCAGGGGCAGGAATGGCAAGTCTTCCGTTATGGGGAAGAAGAAAACGATGGGTGAGATCTTTCAGTTTGATTTTAGGAAACGGAGGAGGGCCACTCTCATGAGAATCTACACTCGGATGACATTCCGCTCGTGACCTATTGGATCAGTGCCAGCTGGCACATGCCAACAGCACGGTGGCTTGACCAGACTCCCCACAAGCCTTCCTGACAAAGGTGGCCCAGCTCGATGTGGCCGGGTCAGCCTCAGGGGGGCCTTGCTGACCTCAGGAGACCCCAGGCCACCTAGAACTGGGCGGAGCTTATCAGATGAGCCCATATCAGATGAGTCAGGTCTCTGGGGGATTCTGAAGACATGAGAACTAGTCCTACCTTGGAAAAAAAAAAAATCTAGAGGATGCTCTGAAATCCTTTCCAAACTAATGATTATTCAAGGCACCATTCGAGGAATCACGTGACACAGTCCTTCGAAAGGCGAGCCCCACCAAAACTAGGTGTCCCCGGGTTCCAGAAGTAAGGGTTGGAGGGCACACTCACATTCTTCCCAGGGCACCCATCTTCTGGGCAAGCCTGATCTTACAAGATCTTCCCTTCTTAAATGACATCTACCTACTGCTCCTGTCCAACTCCCGGAGAAAGGGACCTTGTTTCTGTAAAATTCCCTAGCAAAAGTAATTTGTTTCATTGCTCCAACAGCCAAGGCATGTGTTTTTAAAGCACCGCAAAAGGTTACATTGTTCCCATTTTATTTTCCCTTCCCATGCAACCTTTCCAAAGCCGGCCTTTCATAACACACTGAGAGGTAATGCATGGGTCTGAATGACTTGACAGTTTCTTTTCATTTACACACACCTAAGTATGTGTATAAAAAACCCCACGAGTTCAAAACACTTCCTTTTTGAAAAACAGATTTCCAGTTCCAATTATGCATTTATAACAGCCTGCAATATATTACTTCTAAAGCTAAACAGTCATGTGGGGGGGGGGGAATGGAACAGAGAAACAGCAACGTATCCCTATACCGCCACACTCAGCCAGCCTTCCCCTTGCGCACGGCCGGTTCCTTTTCACAGACAGCTTTGAGCCTTGGTTCCTGAGAATCTTTTTTTTTTTTTTTTTTTTACCCTTGGGCTTAGTTGAAACCAAAGAATTCACTAACTGCAGACATTTTTCCTTTCTTCCTTTTAAAGACAGGTTTTAAGCTCAGAAGATCACTACGACTAACTCCGAGGAAACAGCCGTTTTCAAGCAGAAATGTGGAGTACTGGAAATAACGTGCTATAGGATGGCTGAAGGCTTAACAATTAGATGCATGCATCTCTGCGGATGGACGTGAGACAGGCAGACTGCAAAGCCATGTGAGTGGACTATGAGGGAACAGCTTCCATGGGGCACTGCCTAACGAACATTCTGCGACGGTCTCCAAGTTCACATTTTAAAAATATCTAAGCACGCTTTTGGATGATATTCCAGTGAACTGCAAACAGTATCCACCACAGCAGCTCCCTCAGAGAGCACACAGTTCTGGCTGGAAATTAGAACCCCAAAACTGAGTTTGGGGGAGAGGTGCCACTGGGGGGGACGGGTGCAGTTCAGCCAAAATGCTGCACTACTGTCCGATGGATGCTAAAACCCAGAGAGGCAGCAGATAGAGACACTCTATTTCTAAAATCCCCAAATAGTAACATTCCTTGTAAACCCAGTAAAAAAAAAAGGACCTCCTCAACCTTGTACGGCTCTGAGGCAGGCTTCTCTTGAAAACCTTTAAATGGAGTTCTCCCTTTGCCCTATTTTGCAACAAGATGAGCACTAGTGTTTTTCTGAAATAAACAGAGAATCTCTCCCTTTTTGTGTGTGTGTGTGTGTGTGTGTGTGTGTGTGTGTGTGTGTGTGTTTGCACAACAAGCCAAAGTTCATCGCTGGCTGGGAGGCTACCAACCCCAATGGATTCAAGCTCATTCGCCAAAGAGAAATCACACTGATGCGGCTCGGAGTTTTAGTATTTGGGTTCTGAGCTCCTAAATACTCAACTACTCTGTGCAGTGCCCAATTCTACCTGCTCTCCCGTCTCCTGGAACCTGTGGGGACCTGCTGGCCCGCGCAGAGGCGCCCTCACTGATGAAAAAATGCCCATCGGCTGCTCCGTGCCAAAGAGGTTTCCCAACCCTCAATTGCCTCAACTCAAAAAAAGGGAGAAAGGGGAAGTTACACGCCCAAGGGGAAGGGGCAAACAGCACCCATCCCTAAAGATGGCATTGCTTATTAGAAGAGACACCTCCGTTCATTAGAAACGGGCACGGTATCAGCTGGCAAAGGGAGGGGCTACGTGGGGAACGAGAAGGCACAGAGACAGCTGTACTGCTTTAACCGAGACCCCGGACGGCGCTGAAGCTGCCAATGGAATGGGGTGTTTGGGCTTCCACCTTCCCACCCACCCCCGACAAAGCTCTAGGCGCCCAGGTAGGGGCCGCCACGCACCAGGGAAAGCCCAGGAGACAGTTCCCATTAGAGGGCGCTCGTAGGGCGACGTAGGGAAACCAGATCCAGCCACGGAAACGCACCCAAAGGAGACACCAAGTGCCCACAGCCGGAAACCAAGTGCCCACTGCCTGCCCGGGCTGGAGAAGAGTCGCCCCGGCCTCGGGTGCACCCCCGCCAGGGCCCGCGATGGCGAGCGCGGCGGGCTGCAAGCCTCGGCCCCGGGCCGCCGCCGCCTGGAGACCCGAGGCGAGCGGTGTCACCCGCATCCCACCTCGCCCTGCACGCTGCACTCGAGTGCAGTCCATGTGAACATGTCCTCCCGTCCCCAGGAGCTAGCGGGCCGCCTCGGTTAAGGAGGAGGGGGTCGCGGCAGGGCGCCCCAGCATTTCCCCGCCGTTTGGCGAACCCCCCGCAGGAACGCAGACTGCGCCTCCGCGGGCAGCGTTCCCACGTCGCGTCTGCCCCCTCGCCCCAGCCACGGAGATCAAACAAAAGAACTTTTGCAAACTTTCCTCTCCCAACACACGCGGCTGGCTTCAATCGGGGCCCTCTCTCCTCCGAACTTGTATTCAGCCGAGCAGGAAAGCCGGCGTGGGGAGACGGTGTGCAGAGGAGGGGACCTCAAAGTTTCTCGGTAGCCCCTCGGTTGCGAGGAGCGCGGGGAGGGGGGCCGGTTCCCTTGCAAGCCTTATCTGGGTTCCCGTCTCCCACCCTTTCCCCTAGGTCCTTCCCGGGGGGGACACAGCAAGACCCTCTGAAGGCGAAGAAGTTGGTAGTGACTTCAGGGGCCTCTGCGGTTGGACAAAACGGCGCTTCTCGCGCCCTCGTCCCCGGGGACCGCGGGGCACCTCCAGCGCGCGGCGCCTCTGCGGGAAGGGAATGAGAGGGGTGGGGAGCGAACGCGTCCATTCCAGCAGCCCCCCCCCCCCCCCCCGGGGACCGAGCGCCGAGTCTGGGGGTGTGGAAGTGAGAACCCCCACGGGGTGCTCCCAGATCCCCGCGGGCGCTGCGGACTCCTCCCCGCTTGAGCACCCCGAAACGGCGCGCGCGCGCGCGCGACCCCGCCGGGCCCACTCACCGACTCCGCCGACACGCAGGCCACCAAGCCCAAGGTGAGCAGGATCCAGGCGCGCCACATATTCCCCGGGGACCGGCTGGGAGCCGCCGCTGGCAACCCGAGCGCCACGAAGCCTCTTGCCCAGCACCGGGGCGCAGCCCGCGAACAGGGATCCGAGCAAAGCAGCTGCAGCGACCGCCGCTCGGACTCAGGGGGGGTCCGGCTCCGGCTCGGGAGCTCCGGCTCCGGCTCGGGGCGCTCTCCGCCTCCTCCGGCGTCCGCTCCCCAGTCCTCCGCTGCGCCCGGGGACGCGCCGCCTTCTCACTTGTTGGTTTCTGCGCTCCCGACGCCGCGGGGCTGCTGCTCCGGGGAGGCTGCTCTCCGGAGCTCTTCTGGCTCTGCGGTTCTTGGGCTCCCCCGCGGGCTCCTGCTCCGCGTCGCGGCTCAGCTTCTCTTCTGGGGGAATCAATTGGGAAGGCTGGGGATGTGGCTGCAGCTGAAGTTTGGGGGCAGCGCGGCGGGGGTGTGCTCCGCGCGGCTGGAGCTCCCCGAGTATCTGGAGGGGAGCGCGGCGGAGCGCGGAGAGTGGCTCGGCGGCTGCGCCCCTCCTCCACGCGCGCCGCCTCCCTCCGGGGTCCTCCTCCTCCCGTCCTCCGTTCCCTCCCTCCCTCCCTCCCTCCTCCTCCCCGAGCTGGCTGCTCCAGGCTCTCCGGGCGTCTGGGAGCGAGGAGGCGGCAATGTGACTCCCCGCTAAAGCCCGGAGAAATTCCTACGGGATTACGCCCCGATTGGCAGCCCCGAGGACCAGTGGGCGGCTGGGCGCTTCGGCTCATCCGCAATCTGGACTCCAGTGGCTCCTTCATTTTCTCCTCCCTTTTCCTCTTCCTCTCCCCGCTTTTCCTCTCTCCATCTCCACGCTTTTTGCTCTGTGCTTCCCTATTTCGTTTTCGCTTCACTTTCATTTTTTTTTTCAGGAGAAAGATCGATGAGGCAATGAGAAACCTGCGAGGATTAGACCAGTAGAAAAGAACTGCTGTGAGAGTTGGAAAAACACACAAAGTTTACAGATGCCTTCAAGCAGTGGGAAGTGTTCGTAAATCTCCAAGTCATGAAAATTGTGTTTTAAAAGAGAAGACAATACAGGTAACGTGTATTAAGGGAATTCCCCAACCCAGTCCCCCACCGCCGCCCCCCATAAAAAAGAAGTAGAGGAAGACGCCTATAAACCCAAAATGCAACACTTTCAAAGCTCATAATTTCATTAAGAGCTTAAATACCATTTCTGCCTCACACACAGTTTAAGCCCCTAAGGCGTTTTACAGACTTCACTTCAGCATAGTGGTCTTAATATTTGGAAGCTACAAATAGGGTAATTTGGTGAAAAATTGGATGGAGACCCTGAATAATAACAGATTTAAGAGAACTTCAAAGAAAAGAGGGATGTAGTAATTTCTAGTTTGAAGAAAATAATGAGCATGTATTTCCCGAATGAAAGTAATAGATCTGAAATATTTTGTTGCAATTTTTTTTTTTCAATTCTATGTCTGGGGTGTATTACAGAACATGGCAAATGCATAGCCCCTTCCAGTTCTAACTACTTTTCTCTCTGACTTACAGAGTAATGAATAATGAAGCCATACTGCTTCTAGCCATCTTGTCCACCACTGTTTTCTCATTCCTGGTACATAAGACACACAATAAATATTTATTGAATAAATTTTGTTCTAAAACTCAATCTGTACTGCATAAGAGTTGTGATCCTTTAAGATACATAGATCCTATATAATAAAAACCTAATATGCAAATCAACCAAAGGGCGGAACAATCAGTGGAACAACCAGTTGCTATGACGCACACAGACCACCAGGGGGCAGACACTCAATGCAGGAGCTGCCCGCAGGCCCCAGGCCAGCCAAGGCAGGTGCCAGCGGGGGAACCCCTGATTGCCCCGCTGGTTGCCCCACAGAGGGAGGTGACCGGTGGCAGCGGCTGCGGGGTGTGGGACTGGCTAGCAGCTGATGCCAGGCCGGCCAAGGTGGGTGCCAGCGAGGGTCCCCCCATCACCCCACCGGTCACCCCACAGATCGGCCCTGATCGCCCGCCAGGCCTAGGGACCCTACCCGTGCATGAATTTTGTGCACCGGGCCTCTAGTCCTATCTAATAAAAGAGTAATATGCAGATTGACCATCACTCCAACACACAATAAGGCTGCCCCCATGTGGTCAAAGATCCTGCCCCCATGTGGACACAAGATGGCCACCACAAGATGGACAGCAGGGGAGGGCAGTTGGGAGGCACCAGGCCTGCAAGGGAGGGCAGTTGGAGGTGATCAACCCTGCAGGGGAAGGCAGTTAGGGGTGACCAGGCCAGCAGAGGAGGGAAGTTGGGGGCAAACAGGGGAGCAGTTAGGCATCAATCAGGCTGGCAGTGGAGTGGTTAGGGGGTGATCAGGCTGGCAGGCAGAAGCGGTTAGGGGCAATCAGGAAGGCAGGCAGGCGAGCAATTGGGAGCCAGCAGTCCTGGATTGTGAGAGGGATGTCCGACTGCCCGTTTAGGCCTGATCCCCATGGCAGTCGGACATCCCTCGAGGGTCCCAGATTGGAGAGGGTACAGGCTGGGCTGAGGGACACCCCCCATCCATGCACGAATTTTGTGCACTGGGCCTCTAGTATAGATATATAGATAGATACGAGGCTATGGTAATTTTTTAACTTAGTATTAGAATAAAATACAGTCATACTCTGAGAATTACAATGTCTTAGTAACGTTCCACTGTAATAAATCTCAAAGAAAGAAATTTCGAGAACTGGAGAGTTACAACTTAAAATTGCAGACATCCAGCTCTTTGCTTTTGAGTGCCAACTACCAAGCTTCCCGTGGGAAAGTTTAAGGCATGGCCAGCCAGGAGGGTCATATGGAGAAACGGAAGAGTGAGCAAAGAAGAAAGAAAAGGAGGAAAAGATCAGGGCACTGGAAGTTGTAACACTGGATGCTTCTGATTCTATAGGAATTGAGCTAGCCCCTCTGAATCAGTGTGGGTCCAGGCTGGTTTTTGGAAGAATGAATGATGACCATATTTTGAAGAAGTATTCTTTGTGGGTTGAAGAATTTCATAAGGAGAGACGTCCTAAAGGAGGCTCCCAAAAAATGAGCAATGTGAGAGAAATGCAGAGCCATAAAATGTCACCTCTACTCCCCAAAGAGACCTTGTCTGCTCTCGAGCCTTCCGGCAAGACCACACCCCCTAATCTCTCCCAAGGGAGTACCTCAAATAATTTAGAATTCTAATAAAAAGGAAAAAAATGCAGTCATCCACCGGGTCTCACAGTTATTGCTGTTTATTGGGGCACCCCACCTAGCCAGAGGCAAAGGCTGATAAAATTGAATAAGCAGATGCATCTGTTGAAGGAATGTATTGTCCATGTCCCTGGAGACATATCCCAAGGCCCTTTACATTTAGGAGACTCTCAGTGACTTGTTCTTTATAAATGATCATGCGACGTTGAGAGTATATGTAACATAAGGGGGTGGTACCGTTTTGCCAATTAAACATATCAGGCATATGATAACAATATTAAAATCTTATGCTCAAACACATTAGCCGGTGTGGCCAAGAGGATAATCTGATATTAGGAAGATCACTAATAATGACAGCACTCACACGAGAGCTGGATACAAAAAAAAAAAAAATTGCCTACGATGAGTGGAATGGGGATCAGGGACGGGATGTCCGCTGCTGTTAGGAACAAGTCTAAATGTTGGAAATGACAAAGGCTGAGTAGCGTATAAACAACAACAACTTATTTCTCACCGTTCTGGAATCTGGGAAGTCCAAGATCAAGGCCCTGGAAGATTCTGTGTCTGATGAGAGCCCTCTTCCTGGTTCGTGGATGACTGTCTTTCCTCTGTGTCCTCACATAGCAAAGAGGAGAGGGAACTCTCTGGGCCTCTTTTGTACGTGCACTAGTCCCATCCATGAGGGCTGAGCTCTGTGAAAACAGAGACGACAGCCCCAAAATGGAGTCACTTGTGCTAAGCCCCGTGTCACCAAACCGAGACTGAACGCCTAACCTAATTGCAGTTTCGGCCTATCCCAGGAATGTAATCTTCAATGAAGGCTGGAACTCCCTGGCCAGCACTAGTGAGGTCAGACCCCTTTCGTCCACAAAAGCAAGGTGACATGGCCTGAAGCAATCCACTCCTTCCCCCTTCCTGCCTATAAAGACCTGCCGTTCCTAGGAGCTCCTTTCTATCTGCTGGATGGGATGCTGTCCAACTCATGAATCGTTGCATAAGGCCAATAAGATCTGTAACATTTACTCAGTTGAATTTTGTTTTTTTTTCAACAGTCCTCATGATCTACGTGCTTCCCAGAGGTCCCACTGCCATATGCCATCGCCTCGGAGATTAGGATTTTCATATATGAAGTCTGGGGGGACACAAACACCTATTAGTGGCCTCTGTGTGTGTTTCGTTCATTGGACTTTTTTAACGGACGAGGACTATAACTCAGCAGGATTTTGTGGGCTATGTCTAACACACCGAGTGTAGCTTGTGACCAGAGCCAAACGTTCCTCACTAATATGTGTTTGCGGGTCCTCTGTTTGAGGGCTGTTCTTTGACGGGCACAGCAAGTAAATGATCAAAACCAATCACTTCCCAAATAGCTTCCCTGGTTGTTAAGAGAATAAACCCCCTGCCTCAAAATCTCAGAAGAAAATGGAACAAATAAACAGAAACCGAGATGCAAACGTGTAAAAAAAAAAAACAAAAACACACACACACACAGGAATTAAAAGGTAACCAGGCAAAATGAAAAGTGGAAATGAAAGCTACTAGGGACATATTTTTTAACCTAAGCTGACACATTGGATTCTGTCTATGGCATCCACAGATATCACATTATAACCGTGGACAAGCAGGTGCGGTGTCCCAAGGTGAGCTGTCAGGGTAGGAAGCGGCAAAGGGAAAAGATGTCATGTTATTGTGCGTGGTTGTTCTTCCACTTGCCATTCCCTGGAATGTTATCAGGCATCCAGGCTAGAAATCTGCCTGGCAGGATCAGCTCTGCCTAAATTCACTTGAAAGATGAGCATGAGAGGAAACCCAGCCAGCCAACTATTAATTACCCCTGCTAATAAGGGCAGGTGAGCTGAGCTCATGACAAAAACCTATAGGCAATCTAACACATTCCCCTTAGCCCAACGCTTTCCACTGCTCTTGCCATTTGCCTCTGTCAACCATTTGCCAGGGAAGTTGTGTGATTTGTGGTTCACGGTTTGATTTGGTGCTAATGTTGAGCAAAGTTGTCACATTTTGGGCAGCAGGACACAGGCAGGAAAGTCAAGGAATTGTCCCATATACATTATCCCCTGAATAAAACGGAGCAGGCAAAACATTCCTGTCTGTCTCCCTAATAGAAGGGGCTGGTTCTTTAAAAACGGGCAAAACTTGACATTCATCCATTCAACAAACATGTGTGTGTCACCTGCCACATGCCAGGTACCCATTTGGTAGGCACATGAATTTTATGGATCTATGAGACACTTTAGTGTCCTTAGGCCAATTCCTTGTTTTCATTTAGTTCTGTTCCTGGTAATCCAATGGTCCCACAGAAAGACAGATGAAAATGAGTCATAGTATTGACTACCTTAAATGAAATCCTTGCCATTTATAAGGCATATGTAAGTAAACAACAGTCTTGATGCAGACAAACTACTATAAAAATATTTAGATTTTCAGGGAGAAAAAAAAACTTTTAAAGAAAATGTTTTAATTATTGAATTTCCCTGGGGAAAATGTTTTCCAGGTTCAACAGAGATAGAAATCTTAAAAACTCTACAATCAATAGAATACATAGATATTTCTCTGAATAAAATAGTATTGATATGGGATCACCTACAGGTTAATGTGGGAAGTGGCTTCACTGTATTTTAATACAATATCTAGGAGGCCGAGTGCACAGATGTCCAGGATGGCACCGTTACTCAATTCTTCCAGGTGGTGAAATGTGAAACAGGGCGGTCATGCCTGAGTGCTGGTCATGCCTGGATGAGTCGTAAAGTAACCCCATGCGTAAGGAGACATAGGCAGCGCCTTCCACCTGCAGCGTGGGGAGACTGTACACTGGACTGGATGACGGCTCAGGCCTTGTGGACAGACAGATAGGTTTGAATCCCAGTTCCACCTCCTACTGTGTTCTAAGAGACCTTGACCCCTGAGGAGGCCACTGAATGTAAGCCTCAGTTTCCTTGCCTGTAGCTTGGAGATAATAGGGTTAATGCGCGGAGTCTATGAGCTAAATGCATGTGAAGTATTTAACAAGTTAGTTTAGTAAAGTTGCAGTAAATGCCAGTTGTCTCAATAAAAGTCCGTTGTCATAAATGCCAGTTGTTGCTATTAGTATTTCCTCTGCCTGGAATAATTTATCTGTTCTCGCAATTGCCTTCCTGGCTACTTCCTACTTGCCCCTTCAGTGTCAGTGTAGAAGTGTCCTTGTTAGCAAATATTTGAGTGCCTACTATGTGTCACACACCTCCTCCAGGTGGCCCTTCCTGATCCCTTTAGTCTGAATAAGAGACATTTAAGACAATTAATTCTCACCTATTAATGATAAGTTAGGATAAAGTATTTGAGTTTTGGTAACATTTGCTCAGGGAAACATGCTCTGTTGTGGCTAAAAGTATAAACAAAACATGGAGAGGTATTAGGAAGGGCATAGGAAACAAGAGGACCCATCGTCATGTTATCTTTTAAAACACACAAACACACACCATAACAAGATTAAACCCAAATAAAAATCTAGAGAAAGACTATAAAATTCCAAACTTGCAAGGTCTGAAAAAAAGTAAAGAGAGTTGAATTGTGAACACACACACACACACACACACACACACACACACACACACACACAAAATCACCCCTTTGAATTCAGATAGAACTAAGGAAAATGCTAATGGAAAGGGGCAAAATGCAATCTATCAAGGAGTCAGAACTCAAAATGTGCACTTTTGCTCTTTTCCTTATAGCTATTAGTAATATGATGACAAAGGAAGAGAAGTTCTCTACAGATTTCAGCCCAATTCCTTCCTGGCCCACATGGCTCAGTGTTTGAGAGTCGACCTATGAACCAGGAGGTCACAGTTTGATACCCGGTCAGGGCACATTCTCCAGGTTGCAGGCTCGATCCCCAGTGTGGGGTGTGTAGGAGTCAGCCGATCAGTGATTCTCTCTCATCATTGATGTTTCTGTCTCTCTCTCTCTCTCCCTCTCCTTTCTTTTCTGAAACCAATAAAAATATATATATTTTTAAAAAGCAGCCCTTCATGCCCTGACACAGCACAGGCGCACCCTCACACCCCAGGTGCTCAGTATGAATTGTCCCCTTTTCCTTTTCTACTCATATAACTCTGTATGGACACACACACACACACACACACACACACACACACACACACAACACACGCTTTTGTTTGTTTTGTTATATATGTCCTACAAAATGGGATATAGGGAGGAGAGATGGTGATGGAAGGAGACTTGACTTGGTCTGGTGAACACACAATACAATACACAAACGATTTGTTATAGAATTGTACATCTGAAACCTATATAATTTTTTACCAATGTCACCCCAATAAATTCAATAAAAAGTAAAATATAAATAAGTAAATGAAATAGCTATTAAGAAGTGGCATTGAAGGGAGAGTAAAGTCAGAGGCAGTACTGTATTTTGCATCGAATCAATATGTATTCTTTGTGCAACCATGCTAGCTAGGATTTACACCAAAGGCTCAATGAGACTCATACTACATGATATTCAAAAGATGATGCTTGTCATTCCTCAAATAAATCCTGAATCACTACAAAAAGAAATTGTAACATGGAATTCTATTCAACACTTTCCACATTTTATAGAAATTCCTCCAAGTCACTTGACAGCACTTTCATTCATTGTTTTAATGACTGCATATTTCATACTCAACCCAGCCATTTCCCTGATATAGGCATTCATTTTTGTTTCCTACAAGCAATCTAACAGGAAATACCTCAATATATTGCCCTAGTTAATGGTGATTTTCTTTCTGTGGGCTAGATCCCCAAGAGTGGAATTGTTGGGTTGGAAACCATAAAGATTTGTAACATTATGAGATGTTATTTGCCAGTTTTACAATAACAAAAAGTTTGATGGAGTCTCATTTGTTTACAAAGAAAAACCTTTAAAAACTAAAAAACAAAAGACATATTAGGCACAGGGAAATAACAATTGGAATGTCAGCTGACTTCTTTTCTGCAAACTTGGTGACCAGAAAGCAGTGGTAAATTATCATTAATGTGTAACAGGAGGGGGAAAAAAAAAAACTATTGTCAACCCAGAATTCTATATCTAGTGAAAATATCTTTGAAAAATGAGGATAAAATAGACATTTTTCAGACAAGCAAAAGCTGAGAGAATTCATAGTCATCAGATACACACTTATATTTATAAGATAAATTAGTTCTTCAGGCTAATGGATTTAGATCCTAAATCTATAGGCAGGAATGAAGACCACCTGGAATGGTAAATATATGTGTAATGATTCCAATTTTTTTTCTTCTCTTGATTTTTTAAAAACATATATGACTGTTTAAAGCAAAAATAATCCTTTTAGTTTAGAATTTATAATTAAAACCCATAAGAGCAATAGCAAAAAGAATAGAGGAGGTAGTAAATGAAGTTATAGAGATTCTTACATTTTATATGAGGAGGTACAATGTTAATTGGAGTTGGAATTTGATAAGGTAAGAGTGCATATTGTGATCTGATCGGGACCAACTCTCACGGTGTGCCTGAAACTGACCTGTTTCCCAGGATGGTTGGTCACCCTTTCTCATATTTGAGGCAAATAACATAAAAATGGTAAAATGGTAGACTCAAACCCAATTATAGAAACACCTACATTAAATTCAAATGGGTTACACACACAAATTAAAAGCAGAAATCAGTCTGGGTGACAAAAGTTAGTCTGAACTATAGGCAATTTATAAGAAATGTACTTTTATATATAAAGACTCATATAGGTTTTAAGTAAAATAATAGAAAAAATATACCTGGCAAACAGTAAGCCTAAGAAACCTGGTGTAGCTATATTAGTATCATAGAAAATGAACTTCAAGACAAAAAATATTACGAAAGATTGAAAGGCATTTTTATAATGCTGAAGTATCAAATCATCAGGAATGCATGATAATTCTAACTACCTATGCACCTAGTTTCCAAAGACAGGAAGCAAAAACTGACAGAACTAACATATTTTAATACTTCTTTCTCAGAAATTAAAAGAATTAAAAGATTTTAAAAGTCAGTAAGAATATAGATGATATGAACAAAACTACCAATCAACTTAACCTTATTGATATTTATAGAATGCTATACCCAACAATTGCAGAAGACACATTCTTTTCAAGTTCACATGAGACATTCACCAAGGTACACCCTAAACTGACTTACAAAAGAAATCTTCGCAATTTCAGAAGATTTCAATCTTACAGAATGTTATCTGACTAGAGCAGAAGCAAATGATAAACTATTAACCAATTAGAAAGTAGTAACAACAAGATACTTAAAAAAGACCAAATGACATAAAAGTATGTCATTTAAATGACATACTTTTAAATTTTTTTTTTTTTTATTGATTTCAGAGAGGAAGGGAGAAGGAAAAAGAGACAGAAACATCAATGATGAGAGAATCATTGATCACCTGCCTCCTGCATGCCCCCTCCTGGGGATTGAGCCCACAGCCCGGGGAATATGCCCTGACCAGGAATCCAACCGTGACCTCCTGGTTCATAGGTTGACACTCAACCACTGAGCCACACAGGCCAGGCTAAATGACATACTTTTAAATAACAATGGATCAAAGAAGAAATCACAAGGTATAGCCTCAATATTTTTAATTGAATTAAAATTAGAAATAGTGTATTACAATTTGTGAAATATAACTAAGGCAGTAATCAGAGAATAGTTTTAAGTGCTTATCTATTAGAAACAAAGAAAGGTTTCACATGAGCTCTCCCTAAATTTCCAACTTAAAAAAAGTCATAAAAGACAAAGTAAATAAGTCAGTTGAAGGAAGGAAATACTAAAGTCAAGATTAATAATATAGGAAATAGACCAACAGTAGAGAAAACTAACAAAACAAAAACGTCAGTTCTTTGGAAAGATTTTAAAAAGGGTTCACTGTATTAACCCCCAGGAAAACTTGATTTTTTTTTTTAAAAAAAAAAAGCAGCCCCACAGGTAAAAATGAAAAACTAAGAACTATGCATATTAGTGCTGTAATTAGGTTGAAGTATGCACTGGGTATTGTTGGGAATAGAGCTAAGAGCCTAGGAAGTCATTTTTCTAAGCTCATCATTGATTTATTTTAGAAAAACATTTGCACATTTTCTTCTGTGCCTGTTTCTCCAACTGTAGTCCCAAAAGGAACCACTAAGAACAAACTAAGTGCGTGTTTGAGGGTGGAGGGTTAGAATATTGTGAAATAGTATAGAGTCGGTGTGTTAAAACTTGAAATGATCATAAAAGCACAAATAAGCCAGTTACGAAAACACATTTTTTTTTTATTTCTCTGTTGGGGTGTAGGGGAGACCTCAAATATAAAAATTCTGGTTATTCAGAACCCTTGCTTCAAAACACCATCATGTTTGTTAGGGGCCCAGCTATCTTCTTTTCATGTATTTACTTTTTCCTTTGCTTTTGTTTAATTATTTAATGAACACCTATGAACCTGCTGTGCAATCTAGTAACTACAAGTAACCCCCAAATTAAACTTACCTCTGTGCTATCTTCCTCAACTATAGAGACAACCACTATCCTGAATTTGGGGCTTAGTCTTTTTTAAAAAATATATCTTTATTGCTGAAAGTTATTACAGATGTCTTCTTTTTTAAAAAATATATTTTATTGATTTTTTACAGAGAGGAAGGGAGAGGGATAGAGAGTTAGAAACATCGATCAGCTGCCTCCTGCACACTCCCCACTGGGGATGTGCCTGCAACCAAGGTACATGCCCTTGACCGGAATCGAACCTGGGACCCTTCAGTCCGCAGGCCGACGCTCTATCCACTGAGCCAAACCGGTTAGGGCATAGATGTCTTCTTTAGTGTCTTGTTTTGTTTTTTCCCATTGCCCTCCTCCATCCCACACCACCCCTCCCAGGCCTTTACCACTCTATTGTCCGTGTCCATACGAAATGCCTCTTCATTTTTTTTATTTTTTTTTTTTGCTTCTAATTTTATTATTTGTCTTTTTCTTATTAACTTGAAGGAGTCCTTTAAACTCTCATAACAATAGTGTCTGTTATAGGTGTGACAAATACCTTCTCTCAGTTTGCGGCTTGTCTTTCTACTTTTGAAAGGTCTCTTTTGATGAGTAGAAGTTCCTTGTTTTAATGTAGTTGAATTTCTCAAGCTTTTATTTCATGGCCAGCACATTTTGAGGCATTTTTAAAATACACATGGTCAAAAAGATACCTACAGAACTCTGAAAGTGTTGAAGTTTTGCATGTGACCTATACATCTTTATCCATATGGAATTGATTTTTGTGTTTGATATAAGGTAGGGATCTAATTTCACTCTTCCCTTCATAGATAACTAGTGACCCAGTGCACAAAATTCGTGCACATTAAAAGAGGATTAATTAGAGGAAATAATTTAATATCTCTATAATAGAAGTGTCAGAAATGAAAGAAAATTAGTAAAATGTATATGAAAACCTTCCTCCTGTCAGAGTCTGGGGCACACCTCAGGACCCAGAGTCAAGTCCCCGCCCACCCACATGCACCTCAAAATTGCGTGAGACCCAGACCCAGTCAGCCCCCCCACCCACACACACACACACACACTTTGGGCTAGATCCAGACCCGGCCAGTCCCACCCTTGTCAAGCCCTGCTGGGCAGGGAGCGTAGTCTCAGGTCCCCTGGCCCAGCACCAGGATGGAGGGCGTGGCCTGCAGTCCCCCAGCCTGATGCCAGGGCAGGGTGTGTGGCCTGAGGTACCCTGTCAAGCCCCACAGGGGCAGGGGAGGGCATAGCCTCAGGTCCCTGCTGATTGCTTAAGGCTCCTTATGGGAACTTGGCCTCAGCTATGGGTGCAGCCATCTTTGTGACAGAGTGATGGTCAATTAGCATATTCCCTCTTTATTATATAGGATGGTATCTGCCTTCATTGTCGTGGGGCAGGAAGAGTGACAGAGAGCCTAAGAAGAGAATCTCTCAAGGCATGTGTTCTCATTGGCGTCACGGAGGAGAAGGCCATGTCACCCATCCGTGGGGACACAAGCTAATGGACTTCCCAGAGATTTATCGTTGGATTGCAGCAGTGGGGAGAGCCTTCAGAGTTACATAACCCATCACTCAGCCTCCAGAGATGCTTCAACTGAATCACTCCGAACAAATAAGTACATATCTGACTCAGCGTAAGGTATCCCTGGGAAAAGATTTCTCATTCCAACCCTTGCTTGTTTTGATTATAAAGTTTCAGCTCTGCTTAGTCATAGAATCATACTCACTTATGTAGAGCCCTCCTGGAAAATAATTCGCAATAGTAATTTGCACATGGATCACAAATCTCCCCCAAAGATCATAATCTCAAATTCGTTTTAATGGGTATTACAGATAAAGATTTTGAACCTGAGTCCATAAAAACTTTTACCAGCCTGTAAAGCATCTACTTGTCTTATGACCGTGTCACAGCATTGATGTGGCTGATGGCAGGGGTCAGTGATAGCACAGAGAATATTTGGTGGTTGGTGGTCCTTTTTTTCTCCATCAAAAAGTATTGCATTCATTTAATTTTATTTAAGTCTAACCCAATTTATGTTTATCCCTAAAGAGCCTAGGGGAGGAAAAGGAGTTAGAAAAGGTAATTATTTTAGACAATAACAACAGCAACAACCAAAAAAACGAATTACAAACAATGAATTTAAATCTAATTCTCAGAGGTTGTTTTTGTTTTTTTAAACTTCTTTAGGTAACAGGGAAACAAGAGGCAAAAATAATTAGGCTGTAGCGCTATTTTAGCCACTTACATGCTGAAATCAGAACAACAAGAAAGGTTTTCTTACAATTCAAATACAAGATCACACCCTTGGATAGATATTTTATCTAGTAATAAAAATGTTGTGTCTTCATATTTGTAAAGAATTAAGAGCAAATAAGCCAGGAAACTTATCCAAACCTGATCATTCTGAGAGAGGCCATAAATTATTTTATCTCTTTCTGATACCCTTCTTTCCCGATGAAATCTTCTTAGCACCTCTCAGTTTGCTTGCCTGTAACATTCTCACGGCAGGTCCTTTGCCATAGGCCAGTGGTTGGCAAACTCATTAGTCAACAGAGCCAAATATCAACAGTACAATGATTGAAATTTCTTTTGAGAGCCAAACTTTTTAAACTTAAACTTCTTCTAACGCCACTTCTTCAAAATAGACTCACCCAGGCCGTGGTATTTTGTGGAAGAGCCACACTCAAGGGGCCAAAGAGCCGCATGTGGCTCGCGAGCCGCGGTTTGCTGACCACTGCCATAGGCTAACAGATGCCTTTTTTAAGGGCAGGGTTTGAGTTATGGTTCTCCTTCACAGCTTTAGTGCTCCCCAAGTGGATATCCAGGAAGTGAGCCGTAAAGGCACACGTCAGTTTAAGGTGGAAGTTGATGATGTGGCTGTATTGCTTTTATAGACAGTAGGAAATAGCAAAGCACATTTAGGGGTTGGGACTAGGAGAAGATGTATAAGCATTTGATTTCTTTTTAGTTCAAAAAAATCACTTGCATAGTAATGTTGCTAATAGCAATCTAAATGAAGGCTTAATTGAGGCTGGTGCCAAAACCATTCAAATGCTGAAAAAGACTTTAAAATTCTAAAACTGGAGCCCTGGCTGGGTTGCTCAATGGGTGGGAGCATTGTCCCATATTCCAAAGGATTGTGAGTTTGATTCATTCAATCCCAGGTTGTGGTGCTTAAGGGAGGCAACCAATCAATGTTTCTCTCTTACATTGACATTTCTCTCCCTTCACCCCTCTAAAAAATCAGTAAGCATATCCTAAGGTGAGGATTAAAAAAAACAAACACACACATCTAAAACTGGAAGCTGTATCCTCTGACTATTAGTAAATAGACTAGAAGTCATATTTCTCTTCTCATTTTATGTTCAAAGACCTGTACTCACTGCTCTTTTCCCCCATTAAATTGGAAGCTGTACAAACTCTTTTGGATTCAGATCAAAGAGTTCTTGGTTTCTTCCTTTGCCTCTGAATTTTGAACAAATCACTCTATTTTTTGTATGTTTGTGTTACTATATTAAATGGAGATGACCAACTCGTTTTACAAGGCTTTTGTTAGAAATAAAAGTAGCTCAGAGTTATTAACTACTACATGCTATGTTTACACACAATTCCTGATTTTCCCCTTGAAGTAATTTGTAAGGCATCTGGATTCTGGTCTATCTCCATTCCTGGCTTAGAACTCAAAAGGGTAAAGCAAAGACTTATAGAAAAGACTATAGATCACCTGGCCAGTGTGTCTCAGTGGTTGAGCATCAACCTATGAACCAGGAGGTCACCGTTCAACTCCTGGTCAGATTGTGGGCTCAGTCCCCAGTAGGGGGCGTGCAAGAGACAGATGATCCCAAAGCATGTATGCATGAATTTTTAAGAGAGAAATTAGAGGAAGGAGTAGAAGGATCTTCCCTGTCCTTGTTTTTCAGGTTTCAACTTTATATCCTAAAAATGCAAAAATCAAAGGCCTACATTGGAGACTCCCAATGTGAAAGTGTCAAAACTTAGATGCCAGTGTGGTTCTATGTGCGGAGGAGACAGAGAGGGCAGAGAAGGAGCACCTGTGTCCCTTTGATCAGTAAGCACCTCTGGTCCAGGGAGAGGACCTGCCCCTCTCAGCCAGCAGCAGCCGGGCAGCCAGCCTCCCAGGCCAGTCACCTGCAGGGCCGTTCCCTCACCGAGTCAGCTCGGGGGCAGTTCCCATAGGTCAGTTTACTTGTGTTTGGTTCCCACAACTGTCTAGGGAAGATAAGAAGGAAGGAGATAAAGAAGCAAATGGGAAGTGGAAAGTCTCTCCTTGCCATTTTTCTTGCCCTGTTCAGTGGCAACTGACTGGTCCTTGTTGGTGGCTATCCACTGAACAGTTTTCTATCCTGGCCAGACACTCTTCTTTAGCTTTATTATCTGTACTTCTAGTGGGACTTACAGTCTGTGTCTTTTTCAGTGAATCCATATGAATTATATTCTTATAACTCTAGAATAGCTTCCCAATATCCCTAGTTCTTTGGTTAAACATTTTTTTAAAAAAATGGTGTGTGTAGGAAGCATTTGTATGGATTTAAATGGGAGCAGGAGTTTCCTTGGACAGTGGGAAGTCAGGAAGGAACATAACCATGTAAACTACAGAAAATGGAATGAAGTAAACTCATAAAGCACCGAGACACTATGGCATAAATGCTTACATATTAAGCAGTATATCACCTAAAGGGAAAATAAAACTAAAAGATGATAGTCTGAACTGCTGAGCTGTCTCAAAATTTAATAGTATATTTAGTCTTTTAAAAAGCTCTATTCAGGAAAACCTACAAACATAATTTTACTCCTGTAAGTAACTTTTTATTTGGTTTCTATGTGCAACAAAAATTTGAGCTTTAAAGTTTTACTTTTAAGATTGAGGACATAAAGAAACCTTAAAGGGCAGAAGTGTTATTGCTTTTGAGAGAGAAAAAAATTGGCTTTATGACAACTAAGGTTGGATTGAAAATAGCATTACACATTCTGTGTGCATAGGACACAATGACATCTGAAGGTGGACGACAGAATGCAGCCTAGTCTAAAAGTATATATATATATATATATATATATATATATATATATACACACACACACACACACACACACACACACACTGAGTGGCCAGATTATTATGATTTCTGAATGCATAATAATCTGGCCACTCAGTGTATATCCTATATAATAAAAGGCTAATATGCAAATTGTCCCCTCTACCAGGAGTTCGACCAGCAGGCAGGCTGGCCAACCGCCCATGTCCCCTCCCCCTGGCCAGGCTGGCTGGACCCCACCCATGCACAAATTCATGCACTGGGCCTCTAATATATATTGAGTGGCCAGATTATTATGCGTTCAGAGATCATAATAACATAATAATCTGGCCACTCAAAATGTATATATATATATATAATCTGGCCTCTCTTTCAGAGAGGAAGAAAGAGGGAGAGAGAAAGAAACATCAATGATGAGAATCATTGATCAGCTGCCTCCTGCATGCCCCCTACTGGGGATTGAGCCCGCAATCTGGGCATGTGCCCTTGACCGGAATTGAACCTGGCACCCTTTAGTCCACTGGCCGACACTCTATCCACTGAGCCAAACTGGCTGGGGCAAAGTATACTTTTTTGATTAAATGTGTACAGGCCGAATGTTGGCTCAGGCTATTCCTTCTCCTCCTCTCCACCTCTCCTTCCTCTGCAGTCCCACAGCTTTTTATGATCACCTCCCTGGACACCTACCATTGTGCCCTACACTACTAATTGTCCTAGAGCACGTTTATGTTAACTATTTCTAGATGTAAACAGTTCAGTAGTGTTAAGTATATTCACATTGTTGTGAAACAGATCTCCAGAACTTTTTTTATCTTGCAAAGCTGAAATTCTATAACCATTAAACAGTAGCTCTTCATTTTCTCATCCCCACCCCCACCCCCTGGCAAGCACCATTCTACATTCTGATTCTATGAATTTGACTTCTCTAAGTGCATCATATAAGTGGAATTATTCAGAATTTTTCATTTTGTGGCTGACTGATTTCATTTAACATAATGTCTTCAACATGTATCCATGTTGTAGCATGGTTGAGAATGTCTTTCCTTTTTAAGATTGAATAATATTCCATTGTATATATATATATAAATATATCACATTTGTTTATCCATTCATCTGTTGATGGACATTTGGGTTGCTTATCTGTAGTTTTCCCAGAGTCTAGGAGCCTTCTCTATAGGAGGAGGCTCCCAAAGGTAACATTTTAGTTTAGTTCGTTATTTCCTCACCTTCTACTGACCCTCCCCACCAACTGCATTCTATCTGTGAAATGGCACATTTAGGTCTTTAGAGAATAGTTGAAGCAAAGTATGTACAGACACAGAATAAGGTTACAAAGGCACTTGAGCATTCACTTGCACATTTCTCCCATATTTTTGTGTTCCATGTATAAAAAGTAAATCTACAAAAAGTGTCAGTTGAAAATATGAGTAATGAAGGGCATTGCTATAAGATGTAAAGCCTGAACTTGACATAAAAACACAAAATTATATTCATTACTCTGACAATTTTTATTTGCCTCATGCTGAAGGACAGAATAGAATTTTATAGCTCTGTTATTATTACACATAGCTTTTTGGTCTATTATCTAAAATAGAAGGCCTATAATTTATACCTCATATCTGTTAAAAAAAAAAAGTTTTGCAGCTTTACATTATAACAGAAAGAGAACATTTCAAAAGTCAGTTTAGGTCAGATGTTAGAACTATTTTTGCATCAACTCAGCAATTAATAAAGCTTGGATTTTCAGTTTATGATATTCTGCTCTTGGTATCCATACTACAGAAACATTGCCAAATGTAGACAAGGTTGCATGAACAAAGATATTCATTAGATTATCAGCACTAATAAAAGAGAAATATGTAAATTGACCGTACCTCCACAACGCCCACCAGCCAATCAGGAGGGGATATGTAAATTAGCAGGACAAAGGTGGAGGCAGCCCCGCCCCCCAGCCGCTCCAGGCACAGAGCCTGCTATGGGTGGGGCAGGGCGCCTGCTATGAGGGGGAGAATTGGGGGCAGAGGGAGCTACAGGAGCAGCGCTCCGGCCAGAGCAAAGTAAAGACTCCAGCCGGAGCGAAGGTGGAAGGCGGTGGCCAGAGCGAAGGCCTGGGTCCTGGGTGCCGGAGGAAAACCAGTGCCAGCAGCCAGATGAAGGAAGGCCTAATTATTGCATGAATCTTCATGCAACAGGCCTCTAGTTGTTTACATAAAGAGAATAGAAATGTCCTAAATTTCCAATAATAAGAACATGGTTATATAAATCATGGTACATCAATACTTCAGAATGATGTGTGTCCATTTAAAAGAATGTAGCAAACCACGATATCCCCACCTGGAAATAGCATCGAACATATTGTTAGTTCAATAAGAGCAAGCCACAGATTAATAAATTAGTACACATTTTTTCAATCCATATTTGCTGGGAGTCAACTACCTAATAGCTAATTGTGAGAACTTAATGAGTTATAACTCATGCAAAACTTACTTAGAACACAGCCTGGCACATATAGTAAGTGCCCCCCAAAAGTTAGTTATTTTACTAGATAATATTCTGCTTACATAAGCAGAGTAACAAAATAAGCAGAATTACCTCCAAGAATAAGTCTCCAGGACATAATTCTTCCACTTCATTAAGCAAGGCCAATCCCTGGTGAAGCTGTGAACTTGACTTCATTACTCCCTTATCCACTTTGCAGACTTGCTTCTCTTCAGACTTTGAGTCCTTGGGCTACAGTAGTTCTGTCCCCTCATGTTCCACCCCCTTCCCCCCATCTACTCAGGATGCCTCATGTGGCCTTCATAGAGACCTACCATCTTTGGGAAGAAGATGAAATATTTATCTGTCCTGTGTCCCATGCCTATAATGTTCTGACTGAACTATTAGCTAGTCTGAAAGGGTTTATACCTGATCTACAAGTCTTTGCGAAGGATGCTCACTTTTCAGAATGCAGGGAGAATGGGCTTTGTAATCTGGGTTCGGCAGTCCAGGGGAAGCCCAAATCCACTGCTTGTTTTTAGCTCTGTGATCTAGCACAAATGACTTACTTTTATTAATTATAATTTCTTCGTGAGCTAAGGATAATATGTAATTTTTTGAAGATCATTGGAAGGATTATTAAGAAAATAGATGTAAAGCACGAAGCATAGTATGGGGCATCCAGGGTACTCACTGACGGGTAGAGGTGTGACTGTCTGGATAAAGAGGTGGCTATCTAGACAGTCAGTTTCGTGTGTCTGTGTCACACTGTCTCATGAATATGTATGTTGGTCTCCTCTCCTTATTACAGATGTAAGCTTTTTGAAGATGGGACTCTGCCTTAATTTTTTTCCCCCTATACCTACGTGGTTTGGTTCCTATAATTTTCAAGGAATCTTTCCTGTCTTATTTAAAGACCACGGTCGGGACCATGCATCTGCTGTCTGGATTGGACAGTGTCCATCAGCATAACACAGAAGTTAAGGCTATGCTCCCTGGCATCCAAAAGACGGAATTCTGCCACAGGCTCATCGTGTGGTCTTAGGCAGGTTATTGAACTCCGGTAAGCTTCAGTTTCCTAGTGTGTGTACACGACTAGTAGAAATTCCTAGCTCTTATGGGTGGGTATGAAACTTAAATAAGATTGAGTGCATAAAAAATGTAGCAGAGTGTCTGGCATATAAAAAGTGCTGATAAATGTTAATCAACAGCACCTTCCTTCTCCTCCTCCTCCTTCTCCTCCTTCTTCATCTTCATCTTTATCCTCCTTCTCACCTGAATGCTGGCAATCCTAGCCCCAATACTGAGCATATAGTTCTCATTCCTTTATTTGGAGAATTGCTTCATGAATGCCAACTATACCAGGAACTGCGAGAGGCACCTTAGAATTTAAAGATGAATGAGTGTGGTCCTGAAATCACGTTGTTCACTCAGTGATGGAGGAGACAAACACAGACAATGGGCTGAGTTAGATGATAGGGATGGAGACGGCAGGGAGGAGACTAGAAGGAAAGCAGTACATCTTCCGGTTTGTCCGGGGCTGGTGGGAACCCTCTGCCTTCGCTGCCTGACTCTTAGCAGAGGCTGCCTGGGAGGGCTTTCACAGCAAGTGGGAGGGAAATGTGACGTCGTGACACAGAAGAGATGTTCCGGGCTAGGCGGAACCCGGTGGTTACCCTCTGACCCCTATGCTGGAAGTGGATGCTTTGCCAGGATCTGGGGCAGGCCCTCCATTCATTCATTTGTTCATTCATTCAACTGTCTCTAACCTTCTCTGGGTCAGCCTTTCATTAGCGTGGGTGGTTGGGCTGCCCCATAAACATGTGTATGTCTAGCATGTTTCGTGTTCACAAACACTCATAACCTTCTGTCAACTATTTACTTTTTTAAAGGTTTGTATATCTCCTGTGTTTATACTATATTGTGATGCTCTCTACAGGCTTTCAAGTATAGAGAGCACATGATTTGAGTTATAAAACTTAAATGTGCATCACAATTCTGCCTTGGATGTCACGTTAGCTTTCTGGGATACACTTCTCTCACCTGTAAAAGGGGTGATATCACTGGCCCCATCTACCTCACAGGATCATGTCAGGACTGAAAGAAGGAAGCACATTCCCAAACAGAGAGAACTATATATATTTAAGTCGATGTTTTCATTGCTTTTACTAAAAGGAATAACTTTTCCCTTTATCACTGACTCTTTTCTTAAAGAAGAGGAAGATCGGTGAAAACTCAGTGGAGAAAACGTCCTGATCTGTCAGCTGCTGGTCAGTGTACACGTTCAAACACATTAAAAATATCTCGTACAAACTGAGACGCTCTAAATGGTCAAGGGATGCGCCTGGAGTATCAAACTGCAGTGGCGGTTCTGCCATCAGTGACAGGCACTGCATAGAGGCCTCCTCATTGTTAGCACTTTATTACAAACATTAAGCGGAAACATTGATTAAAGATACTCCAAGTGCGCTGTTCTAATAAAGCAGAAGACAGCTGGCCTCTTCACTAGACAGGAGGACATGAGTGGATGGTGACTTTGATCTTTGAAGAAATGTATACGGAGGAATAAGAAAGGAAGAAGAGGAAACATCAACAATATTAAGGGAAAAAAGCATCTATACTAATAAAAGGGTAATATGCTAATTAGACCAGGAAACCTTCCGGACGTCCTTCTGGACAAAGCCATGGCGGTGGGGCCGAGGCAGAGGCGGTTAGGGGCAATCAGGCCAGCGGGGGGAGGAGGGAGCAGTTGGGGGCGAGATCAGGCTGGCAGGCAGGTGAGCAGTTAGGAGCCAGCAGTCCCGGATTCCAAGAGGGATGTCCGACTGCCGGTTTAGGCCCAATCCCACAGGGGTCCAAGATTGGAGAGGGTGCAGGCTGAGCTGAGGGACACCCCCCTCCCTGTGCATGAATTTCGTGCACCGGGCCACTAGTCAATTAATAAGAAGCCAGGGCAAGAAATAGATTCCAAGTCTAGTCCCCAGGTCTGTGTCCAGAAAAATGGGTCTCAATGCCATCAAAAAAAGCACTGTATTGAGCTCTATTCATATTTTGTTGTTGGCAGAACAAAAAAAAAAATACTGTAAATTTTTGAACTCTATTAACCTTGAGAGCTTCATTTTTTGAGCAGGGAGGATTCAGATTACTTTACATATTTGTAATATTAAATGTGGCCATAAGATGTAATTTGCATTTAGAGAATAATAAGAATAGAACCAGGTTGTTTTGGATTTTAATTCCCCTGCAGCATTCATACCAGGCTACATTTTTCCCAGGCTGCTCCCAGCCAATGGCTGAGCACAATGAGGTCCAAGAATCCTGGTGATTCCGTCCCAACATGGGACTCCTCTAATCAAAAGATTTCCCGCTAGGTTTTCCCTCATAACCCTGGCTGAGGTTTTCTCTGAACTGTGCTACCATCTGAGTCCCCAACTAGTCAAGCCTCCTTCTCTCTCCTCTCACAGCTGTCAGACGAGCATTATGATCTGAAGGTTGTTCCTGTGACTCTTGCTCCCTCTCCCTTTATCCTCTACGGCAATTTTACCTAATAAATCTATTGCATTTTAAAAAGAGATTTTTATAGATTTTTAGAGGGGGAGGAGGTAGAGGGAGAGAGAAACATCGATGCTACAGTGAAACACCAATTGGCTGCCTCCAGCATGGCCCCTCCTGGGGATAGAGCCTGCAACCTAAGCATGTGCCCTGACTGGGAATCGAACCACCAACCTTTTGATGAATGGGACGATGCAACCAACTGGGCCACACTGGCCAGGGCTAAATCTATGGCACTTCTAAATCAACTTTGACATCTGCTTCTTGGCAGACTTGAACTAACATACATCCTCACAGATTTGTTGTGAAGATTAAATGACATAATTCAAGTCAGGTGCTTCTCATGGTGTTGGATTCATAGCAAAAGATTATCGAAAACTGGTTGTTGAAATTTTGAAAAAGAAGAATAAAGTCGGAGTAATCACACGACTTGATTTTAAGCCTTATTATAAAGGTACAATTATCAAGACAGTGGGAGTATTGGTGAAGCAATACACATAGATCAATGGAGCAGAACAGAGTCCAGAAATAGACCCACACAAATATAACCAATTGATTTTTGACAAATGTGCAAAAGCAATTCAATGGAGAAAAAAATCATCTTTTGAAAAAATTATGTTGGAATGATTGGCCATCCATAGGCAAAATAATAAACCTTGACCTATCTTCACAGTTTATGCAAAAGTTATCTCAAATAGATCCTAGATCTATATATAAAACCTAAAACTATGTAATTTTTAGAAGGAAACACATATAAAGTATTTGTGACTTAGAGTTAGTTCTTAGACATTACACAAAAGCATGATCCATAAAAGAATACAATCATAAGTTAGCCTTTATCAAATTAAAAACATGGTTTCTATGAAATACACTGGTTAAGAGAATGAAAAGACAAGCTACAAACTGGGAGAAGATATTGGCAAATTAAATATTCCCTAAATAACTTATATCCAGAAACTCCATAATAAGAAAACAAAACAATTAAAACACAGGCAAAAGAGGAACAGATATTTCACCAAAGAGGATACAAGGAGGGCAAATAAGCACAAGAAAAGATGTTCAACATTATTAACCATCAGGAAAATGCAAATTGTGGTTACAGTGAAATATCACTACACGCTTAGTGCAATAGTTAAAAAAAATTTTTTAAAGGCAATAACAAGTGCTGATAAGGATGTAAAGCAACTGCCACTCTTATACATAGCTGATTTGGGAATGCGAAAGAATACAGCCGCTCTGAAAGTTTCCTATAAAGTTAATTATAGACTTACCATGTGACCGAGCAAACCCTACTCCTGAGTATCCTAGAGAAATGAAAACTTGTGTTCATACAAAAAAAATCTGTACACAAATATTTATAGCAGCTCTATTCTCAGCTACCTAAAATTGGAACCAACCCAAAAGCCCTTCAACAAATGATGCATGACCTGAGGTAGATACACACAATGGAATACTACTCAGCAACGAAAAGGAGCAAACTATTAATACAGGCAACAGCATGGATGACTGTCAGAGGCATGTCAACCGATGGTCATTGGTACCAACTCAATGTCAATGGGAATCCCCAGTTTGGGGTGCCATGAAGAAGGAAACTATTCAGTGCAAACAGCTCAAATGATTATCGTCTATAGCTTACTTTTATCTTCATTTCGTAGCTTACCAAGCACAGCCTCCTGTTTACACCCGCACATTCACTTTATGTAAGCAGGGCAGTACTCATTTCGACAACTTTTGTCCCAGATGTTGTTTTAGTGCCCTGACATAAAAAATCCACCCCATCGATGGCTGCCAGGTTCAATTCCTTACTCTGCTAAAACTTCTGTGCTCCTTCTCTCTCTGGTCCCTGCCAGGGAGGGCTCCAGGGAGAGGAGAATCAATGGATCTTTCACTTTCCGTTAAAAGCTTTCTGGCTAACAAACCTCACCCCTCCCTGGCAGGGCCGCTGGGGATCCAAGCGTGTTTCCTGGAGCGCCTCAGATGTGTCCATGCAACACCCCGGCATCCCTCCCGCGACTCCCCCACAGGAGGGGAGACAGACATCTGGGTCTAGGGTTACCACCCTGACTAGTGCCTCACTTCTCCGCAACAATACCACCTGCCACGGCGTAGAGGCTTGTTTTCTGAAGCCTCCTCAGTGTTTCCTGAAGTAGCCAAGAAAAACAAACGCCCGTTTGCTACAGGCTTTCAAACTGCTTCCTGCGAAATGATGGCAACACAGGATCCCAGCTCCAAAGAGTCAAGGGAATGATAGAAACGTCTTTGAATCTCATTCAGACCTGAGCTTCAGGATTAAGAAAAAATAAAAGTACAAAACTTTGCTGCATGTCCAAAGACAATGCAGAAAAATAAGGAGCCCCCCGAATTTACAAACAAGGGTCTTGAAGGATCTTCAAGGCCCAACCTAAACACTCTTTTTAACCATTTGCAAGTTTCACCCTAACAGTAAGCAATACTGTATTCAAATTATGGTATAAGTGTATCTATATATATAAAAGGCTAACATGCAAAGTGTCCCCTCGGGAGTTCGACTGGGAGTTTGATCGCTTGCTATGACGTGCGCTGACCACCAGGGGACGGCGCAGAACATGGTGGGCAACCAACAGCGGCAGGCACTGAGGGAGCGAGGGAAGGAGGAGGTGGGGAGATGGAGAGGCAGGGAATCTGATCGGCCCTGATTGCTGGCTAAGCCTAGGGACCCTACCCATGCACACATTTCATGTACTGGGCCTCCAGTGTATCTATATAAATGTGTGTGTGTGTGTGTGTGTATTTATATATATATATATATATATATATATATATATATATATATACTGAGTTGCCAGATTATTATGATCTCTGAATGCATAATAATCTGGCCATTCAGTGTATATCCTATATAATAAAAGGCTAATATGCAAATTGTCACCTCGACCAGGAGTTCGACCAGCAGGCAGGCCGGCCAACTGCCCATGTCCCCTCCCCCTGGCACAAATTTATGCACCAGGCCTCTAATATATATATACATACACACATACACACACACACACACACACACACACACACACACCACTCAGTGTATATATATATATATATATATATATATATATATATATATATATATAAGGCAGCACAGTAGATATGCTTTAACCATTGAACTTCATTTCCTAAAGACCTTTGCATATCTCTGTGGCTTGGTGCATGCTGTTGCCCATGTCTGAATGCCTTTCCTCCTATGCCTTCCCCACCTGATAAATTCTCCAGTATTTCAAACCCAGTGCCCCTCCTTGAAGACGCCCACAATGGCCCTGGCAGTGTTAACTGTTCCAGCTGCGCCTCCAGAGCATTTTCTGTCCCTTTCAGCACTTATGATCGTTCTCAGCTGTGGCTGGACATTGAAATCATTGGGGTCACTTTGCAAAAATATCCTTGCCTGGGCTTCATCCCTAGAGATTCTGATGTTATTGGTCTGGGGTGAAGACCAGAAATCAGTATTTTTAGAAAGCTCTCCGGTGGTTCAAATGTGAATTAACATTGAGAATCGCTATTTATCTAACACAAATTTACTTTTATCTCACAAGTTTTGATATGTAGTTTCATTTTCCTTAAGTTCAAAATATAATTTTTTTAATTTCTCTTGACCAGACCCTGAGATATTGAGGAGCATGAACCTCATCTCATAATTACTGTCGGATTCCTGGTGTCCAGTTTGATTAACAGACACACAGCTAATACTGGTAAATGTTTGGTGGAATGAATAAATGGATAAACTTAGGGGTCTGGGAGAAAATGGGGCCCAGATGCGGCCTGATTGGACGTGGTCATAATAGTCATTAGTATTTATTGACCACTCGCTACCTTCTAGGCCGTGTGCTGAGCCCCTTCCACACGGAGTACAGCCCTCTGGGGTAGCTCATTGTACATTGGAGGAGAACACATTTCAGACAGACTGAGTGACTGGCGGTTCACACAGCTAGTAATCTGCGGAGCTAGGGACCCAGTCAGATCTGCCTAACGCCAAAAGCCACTGATCGTGACCTTCACAGTGTGCCGCTGTTCACATCCCTGACCCGCTCGTCTCTAACCTTGCACACCTGTTATGGGAACATACAGGGGCTTGTGCCCTAAGTTTTCCCACCATCTTTGCTGCGGATCTCCCTAAATCAAGACTGCATGCTGGCTAATTCACACCGAGCCCTGGCTACAGGATACAGCGCTGGGTATTTTCAATATTTCAGTGCATTGAACCCTGTCAACAACTGCACGTGAGGAAGGTACTTTGAGTAAACTCGTTTTACAAATGAGGACATTGAAACCCAGAGAGGCAAGTTACAGCCTGCCTGGCCGGGGTTCCACCATGTCCAGAGGCAGGCTGGTCCTTAATCCCAAGCAGGCTGGTTGCAGAGCCTGCTTCCCCCGCTGGGCTAGCCTGACTCACCAGCGGGGCTGGGTGCTCCAGTGTCTGAGGTTCTTTATTGGCGAGGGGTCTTCAAAGGCCAGGGCTATGGGCTTGATCTCCGGCCGCACTAGCCTGCACCTTAACCTTGGCCAGATGTCCTGCAAACACTTGACAAACCTGGGCCCTTGGTTACCAAGGAGACCAGGTGGATCAGCGCCAGTCTGCCAGTACCACGGGGAAAACTGCTGCTGATAAAAGGTCAGAACTAGCTTCTCCGTGTCATTAAAATACCCTTTCAAAGCCATGTCAGTCGGTGAAGCTGGTGTATCTGCTTCTTCGAGCGCTAAACCCGTCCCCGCGGGCTTTACACGCACAGAATGTTGGTTTTCCCATCCGTGATTTGTTGAAAGGGTCAAATTCCACACCGGCAGTTTCATCAGAAAGGTAAATACTGCATGTTTAGATGTTTGATGTGCTTAGACGGAGAGCATTTCCCAGGGAAAGCTCCGGGGGCCTGTGGCAGAGCCTAGAGTCACGGACATGAAAGCAGCCAGGGGCGGTCGGGGTCAAAGTCCAGCGCCTCCTTTCCCAGATGAGGGAGGCCAGAGGCAGCCTGCATCCACGCAGCTCATTCAAGGCACAAGCAGGCCTCGAACTCCATCTGCCCCTCACAGGCCAACGGAGACTGTGAAACCGTGTTTCTTACAGCTTCCCTGTGACGGGGAAATGGTTGTTTTGTAGTTGGAGGAGGAAGAAGGATGTCCTATGAAGGCATTAACATCTCCAGAGTCAAAATGAAGTGAAAAATTGACTGCCTTATTGGCCAATTTGATGAATCAAGGTAGTTAATAGGAAGTTATTTCCTCAAATAGCCAGGCCCCATATTTGAATACTCTACTAATTCTATGTAACTACTCTGTGTATTTCACTGTTCCTATAGATGGAATCGTATTGAAGGGTGTTGTTTTTTTTCACCCTCCACTATTAGGAAAGTTGTCACACCATTTAATAGATCTTTATACAATTTGCCTTGCACAAATCTTTTCCCGTAACACAAGTCTGTCGCTTTAAAAATAATTTTGTAGCACAGAGATTCCATTTTGGATCATGAGAAGGTTCTGAAACTAGTTAGCAATGATGGTTGCACATCATGAATGTACTTTATGCCACTGAATTGTATATCTTAAAATGGCTAAAATGATAAATTTTATGTTATTCTATTTCTCCATAATAAAAAACAAATGCATAAAGAAACCTAATTATTGGGAATAAGAAAAAATTAGTTCAGTTGCAAATAATATATTTCATTGACTTATTTAAGAAGTACATATGGAGCACCTGATATGAGTGAGATGCGTTTTTGTTTTTTTGGGGGGTTTTTGGGGGGTGTGTTTGGTGTGTGTTTTGTTTTGTTTTGTAAATATATTTTATTGATTTTTTACAGAGAGGAAGGGAGAAGGATAGAGAGTCAGAAACATTGATCAGCCGCCTCCTGCACACTCCCCACTGGGGATGTGCCCGAAACCAAGGTACATGCCCTTGACTGGAATCGAACCTGGGACCCTTGAGTCCGAAGGCCGATGCTCTATCCACTGAGTCAAACCGGTTAGGGCTGGTGTGTTTTTTGTTGTTGTTTTTGTTGTTGTTGTTTTGTGTTGTTTTGTTTGTGTTTGTTTTTTTTTCAGAGAGGAAGGGAGAGGGAGAGAGAGATAGAAACATCAATGATGAGAGAGAATCATTGATTGGCTGCGTCCTGCACTCCCTGCACTGGGGATCAAGCCCACAACCCGAGCATGTGCCCTTGACTGACTGGAATCGAACTGGGGACCCTTCAGTCCGCAGGCCAACACTGTCTCCACTGAGCCAAACCAGCTAGGGGGGAGATGCGTATTTGAAAAAATACTTGCAAGTCCATGCTAACTGTAAGACGTGATGAAAAGGTCAGCTATGTGTTTGTGTGTAACTGTATGTGTTTGTGCAGTGAGTGATGGATATCGTCCATTCACTCTTCACCCGCTCATCCTGCTTTGAGTTTGGGGGGCCTCCCTGACAGGACTAGAGCCGCAGACTCTCTTACCATTGGCTCCTGTTTGGCTTGGCCAAGGAGAGTTACTAGCAGAAGAAGAGAGGGAGGGCAGTATGGGAGGTGGACTATTTATCCCTTCACCTCCCTTCCTGCCAGGTCATTGTGTTCCCGGAAGGAGATCAGGCCCGGAGTGGGTCAGCCTCAAGCAGGCCTGTAAGTGAGTGGGTTCTTGACTTGATGTAGGAAAGATTTCACAACCCAAGTCCAGGTGACTCTGAGAGTGGGTTTATTAAAGCTGGGGGCAGTGAAGCAAGGGAGGATTTAGGGTAGAAGAAGCAACAGGGGAGAGCCTAGCGGGGCTCTGCTTTGGCTCCTTAGAAACATTGTAGGGAAGAAGGGAGCCTGGGCGGGGCTGCTTTAGCTCTCTGGGAAGTCAGAGGAAAGAGGGGCCTTGGATGCAGGATCAGGGGTAAACCTGGGAAGAGCTGCCGCTGCCCTCTGCTCCCCTGGTTGCAAGTGTTGTGGAGACCCTTAGAGTTTAGGAGGAAGTAAAAAGTTCATGCCCAAGGAGCATAGGCATGCTCTACAGCAGCGGTTCTCAACCTTCCTAATGCCACGACCCTTTAATAAAGTTCCTCATGTTGTAGTGACCCCCAACCATAAAATTATTTTCATTGTTACTTCATAACTGTAATTTTGCTACAGTTATGAATCATAATGTAAATATCTGTGGAAATCATAATGTAAATATCTGTGTAAATCGTAATGTAAATATCTGAGAACCGCTAGCAGGGTCGCCTAAGACCATCGGAAAACACAGATATTTACATTACGATTCATTAACAGTAGCAAAATTACAGTTATGAAGTAGCAACGAAAATAATCTTATGGTTGGGGGTCACCACAACATGAGGAACCGTATTAAAGGGTCGCGGCATTAAAAAGGTTGAGAACCACTGCTCTAGAGTAAGCCCGCCCTGGTCTTTGTCTTGAGGGTTTTTATCTTTTTTCTGAGGGCCAAGAATGTTAGGGGAGGGTTGCAGCAAAATATTATCAGCTTTCCAGGTGTGTTTTTAACATATTGATGTAGTCAAATGAGTGTAAGGGGAGGTTGGGATTGTTCTTGGGTCTGCTTTATTGTTTTACTTTTATCTTGGGTCTGTCTGGTTCTAATTGGGTTTTTGTTATTTGTCCCCCAACTTCATCTGTCCTTGGGGTCTGCTGGCGCAAATGGCATTAATTAGGTTTCTGTTCTCTATTTTTCTGACCGGAGTGATGTAAGCTATGTATTCTCTGGTTCGGGGGGAGGAGAAGTATAAACCATTTGCTCAAAAGTGTCGTTGGTTAGGGAAGATAAGGTCTTAAGACTCACTTGCTGGCTGTAAATTGTTCAAATTGTTTGGCCTGGTTTAGCTATCTTGTCTCAGTTTCCCCATTCCGCTTGCCCAGGGAGTTTTCTAGCTTCTTACTATCCTGTCCCAATTGTAAGTTGGTTGCATCCCTCTACCAAAGGCCAAGGCCCGTTATGGTCGTCCTCCCTTTGCAACTCCCTTCTCAGAGTTTTTGGAAGGGCCTTCTCCCCCTTCTCCTTCTGGCTGAGGGTGGTACCTAGTGATCAGCCCACTCACCAGGAGCCCGTGAGTTGCAAAGGAAAGCAAAGAAGTAATTAGAGCGTATTTTGGCATCTAGACATTATTTGATCTGAAAAACAAAAATGTAAAAAGAGAGAAACAAGCTGAAGATTAGCTTCCTGATTTGTTCCAACAAGCACAAGATAGGTTTAGAAGCATTATATCAGCTCCTTCCAGGATAATTCACGTTATCATCTTGAAGTGATCTTCAGCTTTACACAAGGTAAGGGAAAGATTTTTAAAAACAAAATTAGAAAGTGATTCATACCAATTTTTTTCCCTGCATAAGGAGTGAGGCTTAAGCCACCTGCATGCATTTTCACGGCGTGTTTATAACAGATCTTGACTCCCTGATGTCCCTGTGCATTGCAGATTGTGTGACAAGGGCATTCAGGAGGCAGCCCAACACACGGGCATGAGGAGAGAGCTGTGTACGTGGGACGCAGCGAAAGACTGTGGGAGTGGAGCCAGGCCCCAGGGGGCCACATCCATGAACCAACTGGAATAAATCAGCAATTACTCAGCTGGTGGGCAGGGGAAGCAGATGCTGAGAGCAGAGAGGTTTACACCTGCTGGAAGGAAGGACCATTTGCAACCAGTAGGGCAGATGCACACAGAAGCCACACCTCACTTGGTGAGTGCATGCTGCTTACTCATTGGTCATCCAATAGGTACTGACTTCCATCTGTCTCCATGTCTCTATTGTGCTCTACATTCCAACCAGTTTCTCAAATACACTATAATCCCATATGCCTCAGGGTCTTTGCATATAATGCTCCTCCTTCCTCTTTGCCTAGGTAACTTTTGCATTCAGATCTTAGGAGATTAGATAGATAGATAGATAGATATAGATATAGATATATATATAGATGATATAGATATAGATATAGATATAGATATAGATATAGATTAGATATAGATATAGATATAGATATAGATATAGATATAGATATATAGATATAGATGTAGATATAGATATAGATTCATCTTCCAGTACTGTGCCTGGCACATAGGATGAATTCTACAGACTCACTGAGCGGATTAGTAAACACTATACCAAGTGCCATCACAATGACTGCCGTGGTGAATAAGATCCAGTCCCTGAGCTCTCGTGGTTTTCAGTTCAATCAGGGGACAGGTGAGCAGACTATTTAACCATTCAGCATGATACGTGCTAAGAGGAGCTTGAGCAAGGAGCTAAGGAAACTATGGCCCGGGAGGAGCACTGTACAGGCGAGGGCGGGGAGAAGGCAGTGGGGGGTTGGGGTGGGGTCAGAGAAGGATCTCTGGGGGAGGTGGCACCTAAGCAGAAGAACGGGTGGGTGTTAGGCAGGTGATGACAAGAAGGAATGTGGGCATAGTCACTCTGCCGAAGGGAGCGAAGTCAAGACCTGAAAGGGAGTGGGGGGCAGAGAAGCAGAGACAGAAGGGGACAGGGAGACATGGACCAGAGGGCAGGACGCCAGGCTCAATATAGAGGCCGTGAAGGTTACCCTCGCCTGAATTTACTTCTTTGGAGGAGGGGTAACCATTACATAATACTTGCAAAAAAACTCATTGCATGAAAATGGGCATCATCTATAAAACCATTTGAATTTTTTTAAAGGCCTATTTGGGTCTGTTTTTAAGCAGGAGTAAGCCTGCATTTTCTGACTTCAGAAAGGCCTCTTGAAATATCCCCAGGACCCTCGTGGCTGCAGAGTCCAGCCTCAGAGGATCTGGTATCTAATTAGATTGGGGAGGATTCTGCTGTAGGGGCCGAGTGTCTGTTGGGCCTGCTGGTTAATTACTAGCAGTGAAGAGATTTTTGTTTTATTTGTAACTAGAGGCCCGGTGCACGAAATTCGTGCATAGGGGAGGGTCCCTCAGACCAACCTGCACCATCTCCGATCTGGGAGCCCTCAGGGGATATTTAACTGCCAGTTGGACATCCCTCTCGCAATCCGGGACCTCTGGCTCCTAACCACTCACCTGCCTATCTGCCCTAACCACTCTGTCTGCCTGCCTGATCCCCCTAACTGCCCTCCCCTGCCAGCCTGATCCCCCTAACTGCCCTCCCCTGCCAGCCTGATCCCTCTAACTGCCCTCCCCTGATAGCCTGATCCCCCTAACTGCCCTCCCCTGCCAGCCTGATCCCCCTAACTGCCCTCCCCTGCCAGCCTGATCCCTCTAACTGCCCTCCCCTGACAGCCTGATCCCCCTAACTGCCCTCCTCTGCTGGCCTGGTCATCCCTATTAACTTTTTTTTTTAAATCTTATCCCCTTCACACACAATTGTATTTGACTTCCTTATTGGCTTCTCCATCCCACACAATTTTTCTCTCTCCTTTATGTAACACTTTTTCCTACTGACTCATCATTTATAAACTTTTCTTTCCTCCTTATTTCCTACTTCTGTTCCTTCATCCTTCTTCCCATCTTTCTCCTACCCTCCTTCCCTCCCCACATTCCTTCTTTCCTTTATCTTTACCCTTCCCTCCCTCCCCTTTTCCTTCCTTCCCACCTTAATTTTTTTTCTTTACTTCCTCCCTCGGACCTGCTTTGCTCCCTCCCCCACTTCTTCCTTCTTCCCATTCTCCTTTTAAGCTCTACCAGATCCCCTTTAAAACTTTTCTTCCCTCCCTCTTTCTCTCTCATCCTACCTTTCCCATACATCCTTCTCTACTTACTTCCACTGTTTTAATATCTATCTACCTGCCTAATTATTCATTATCATTTATCTTTTTTTCTTTTCTGACTCCTACTTTTAAAATCTGTCCCCAGAACACAACTATACTTGATTTTCATTATAGCTCCTACAGTTCACTCATACATCCTCTTTCCTTCTTTAACTCTGCTCTCTACTGACTCCTTTATAAAGTTCTTCCCTCCCTCCTTCCCTTCTTAAAGCTTCCGTTCCCGGGGGGCATTAACCCCTAGGCCAGGGCTCAGCCCCAGCCAGGTGTTCACCGCCCCCCCTTCCCTGGCCTCTCTGCCACCGTCCTGCTCCCATTCCCTGCCCAATCCTCCCCCGCCCCGCCCCCTTCCCCCCCCCCCCCATCCTGCGTGCAGCCCTGCGTTTCCTTCCCTTTTCCATTGCTGTGTCTTTTTCTTGTTCCCTTTCTGTATTTCTGCTTCTCCTCTCGGCCTGTCTGTATGCAGGCCTGCCTTCCTCTCCCTCTCCTTTCTTATCCCCTCCTATCATATCCTATCCTAACCCGGGCCTTGCAGCTGCCTGAGCAGAGGGCAGGGATGCAGCCTGCTGATCTGGTCGTGACGTGATGCTGTAATGGACAATTTGCATATTCCTCTAGTATTGTATAGGATTATATGTGACTTATAATATCGTATTACTTTCAGGAGTACAACAAAGTGATTAGACACATGCCTTATGAAGTGACCACTGCGGTAAGTCTGACACCACAAATACTAGCTGTCTGACCCCATAAATAGCTGTTACAGTGTTACTGACTATGTTCCCCATGCTGTACATTACATCCTG
This sequence comes from Eptesicus fuscus, assembly GCF_027574615.1. Classification (NCBI taxonomy): domain Eukaryota; kingdom Metazoa; phylum Chordata; class Mammalia; order Chiroptera; family Vespertilionidae; genus Eptesicus; species Eptesicus fuscus. The sequence goes on along the minus strand of NC_072491.1, from coordinate 10,215,569 downwards.
GTGACTTATTCTATAGCTGACTGTTTGTACGTCTCAGACCCCGTCACCTTTCCTACCTCCCTTCCCAACCGCCCCCCTCTGGCACCACCCATCTATTTTCAGTACCTATGGCTTTGTTCCTGTTCTGTTAGTTTTTCATTTGGTTTATATTTTAGATCGCTTGTATGATAGGATCAGCACTCAGAGACCTTTTCTCTTCCAGAAGGCTAGCTGTGCTCTTGCAAAGCCCTGGTCACGTGCCTCTGCCGCTGGTTAAAGAGGACACGCTCCTGATCTCCTATTACTTCCCCACACCGTCAGCCCCTCGGTGACCCGTGGCCTTCAGGAGCTGTTTGTAATAGGCTTCCTTGGGCTTTCCTCCCAGAAGAGGGAAATTTACAGTATTTGCCTTTCTATGCACCCAGAACGGGCTTAGCTGTGGAGAGAAAGGGGGAGAGAGAGAGAGAGAGAGAGAGAGAGAGAGAGAGAGAGAGAGAGAGAGAGAGAGAGCTAAAAGACATAGTCCTTAGAGAACTTGCATTTAATTGAGGTTATAAAATGTATGTACCTAAAGCAGCAAGGGCACAGTATTAAGGCAACAGAGAACAGCACCTTCCTCTTAAGCAGAAGGGAGAGATGACTGGGTGGAGATGAGGAGAATCACACAAAACAGGAGCGTCTGACAGCCAGGATCTAGTTAGAGCATCCCAGGCAGCTCTGGGGTCTCGCAGCAGGAGTGTGGACCTTCCTGGTGGGCATCCGTCATACAGAGGGTGGCAGCAGGGGCAAGTGGGGAGGAGGTGGCTTCCTCAATCGGGATCAAACAAAACTTGGAAAAGAGAAATGGAAACCACCCAATATTTCCCCTCCCAGAGACAACCACTGTTACGCATCTAAAACATATTCTTCCAGTCTTTCCTTTTTTTTCTGTGTGGGTGAATATGCGTATTTCTCATGAAGTTGAGATCCTACTCTTTATGCTATTTTGTGTCTTGCTTTTTTTGCTTAATGTTGTACTTTCAGCATGAAACTGTCATTGCCCAAGGGAGTTAATGGCATGGGTGGAATTTGAACAGGGTTTTTTTTTTTTTTTTTTAATTCCAGAGACCAAATGCAAGCTCTTCCCAACATGTTATACTTTTTTATTGAGCTCCATGATGCTCTCCCACCAACCCCGTCTCCCCCACCACCTCCAAAGATCTTAACTCCAGGAACTTATGAATATGACCTTATTTGGGGGGGGGGGGGCGGGGGGAAGCATCTTTGCACATGTAATTAAGGATCTTGAGATGAAATTATTGCAGATTACTTAGGGGGCGTGCCTACATCCGATGACAAGTGCCCTTACAGACAAAAGAGGAGAAGACACGGACACAGGGAGGAGGTCATGGGAAGACGAGACAGAGATGGGAGTGATGCCGCCATAATCCGAGGAACACCTGGATCGCCCATAAACTGGAGGAGGCCAAGAAAGAGACTCCCCTCGAACCGTGAGAGGGAGCGTGGTCTTGCAACATGTGGATTTCAGAATTCTGGCCTCCAGAACTGGGAGAGAATAAATTGCTTTTGTTCTAAGCCGCCCAAGCCGTGGTAATCTGTCGCGGCCGCCACAGGAAAACTAATACAATTTTGTATCCTCTGTCTTAGTATTAGCATAGAGCCTGGCATATATTGGGTGTTTTCAAAAAAGTAAATGACTTAAGAGATTCATACATAAGTATGATGAAAACAAAGCGTTAAATCATTTCCAACTAACTTGGATTGAACATTATAAACTTATTAGGGGCCCGGTGCACGAAATTCGTGCACTGGTGGGAGGGGGGGGAGGGGGGGTGTGCCCCTCAGCCCAATCTGCACCCTCTTCAATCTGGAACCCCTCAGGGGATGTCCAACTTCCAGCAGTCGGACATCCCTCTCACAATCTGGAACCGCTGGCTCCTAACCACTCACCTGCCTGCCTGCCTGATTGTCCCTAACCCCACTGCCTGCCTGCCTGCTCGCCCCTACCTTGATCTCCTGCCAGCCTGATTGCCCCTACCTTGCCCTCCCCTATCAGCCTGATCACCCCAAACTGCCTGTGCCTTGGCCCCCCGTCTGGCCTCCCTCTGGAGGCACCACCCCCATAACCCCAATGCTGCTGCCACTGCAGGTGGTTATGGCTGCCTGAGCCTTGGCCTCTGTAGCCACTGTGGCTTTGTCTGGAAAGATCTCCAGAAGACAACCACTCTAATTAGCATATTACCCTTTTATTAGTATAGATTTGGGGACCATTACAACCACGCAGAACTTGAAGAAAACACATGGCCCTGGTCAGTTTGGCTTAATGGAGAGAGCATCGGCCTGTGGACTGAAGAGTCCAGGTTTGATTCTGATCAGGGGCACACATGCCTGGGTTTCGGGCTCAATCCCCAGTAAGGGGCCTGTGGGCGGCAGCTGATCAGTGATTCTTTTTTTTTTTTTTTTAAATATATTTTATTGATTTTTCACAGAGAGGAAGGGAGAGGGATAGAGAGCTAGAAACATCGATGAGAGAGAAACATCTACCAGCTGCTTCCTGCACACCCCCCACCGGGGTATGTGCCCTCAACCAATGTACATGCCCTTAACCGGAATCGAACCTGGGACCTTCCAGTCCACAGACCGACGCTTTATCCACTGAGCCAAACCAGTTTCGGCTGATCAGTGATTCTTATCATTGATGTTTCTATCTCTCTCTCCCTCTCCCTTTCTGAAATTTTAAAAATATATATATATTTTAAAGAAAACACATGATCTTCACTTTGGGCTTTGTCATCTTACAATATCCTTTGTGCAGTGTTTTAACTTCCCTCAACTTTCCTTTACCCACCTTTAAAGTGCAATCTATTTTGGGGAAGATGATCAGGAAAGTGATTCCAGTGGGTAGAAGTTTTTTTTGGAGGGGATGGGTCATGAAGATATTTAAAAATTGAGCATGGTGATGGTTGTACCACTCTGAATTTACTTTAAAAAACCAGTTCATTGTACACTTTAGGTGACATGTACAGTATATGGGTTATATCTCAACAAAGCTGTTCTTTTATTTCTTTTTAAATAAAGACCAGTCTTATAATCAGTTGCAGGTGTTTTCAGAGGCCCCTCAAGATTTGCTTACCATGTCCCAAATCACGGCTGTGATTCCCAGTTGCCTCCAGTCCTGGTGGATCTGGATGGTGTGGTTTGCAAAGGAGAAGGTGGCAAGAGGCTTAGGGAATTTCGGCAACCCCATTCCCCCGGTCTCCTCATAGGGCACCAGGGCCATTCCCACTGTGCCAGCTCTGCTCCCTTTAACCTGTTGGGCAAAAGAATCCTGCGTGCTCTGGCCAGAAAGTGCATTCTTTCTTAGGTGGCCCGGATGCTTTTTTTAAGGTCGTTTTATGGATTCAAAAGAATAAACAGAGATGTGGAATGCTTTTGTCAAGGCAGACACCCGGGGAGCGCCGGGCTCGGCCGGGACAGCCCCCCGGGTGGCAATCGCCATGCTGACACCGGGGAGCGCCGGGCTCGGCCTGGACAGCCCCCCGGGTGGCGATGGCCATGCGGACACCCAGGGAGCGCCGGGCTCGGCCCGGACACGCCCCCCGGGTGGCGATCGCCCCCGGGACACCCACGGAGCGCCGGGCTCGGCCCGGACACGCCCCCCGGGTGGCGATCGCCATGCTGACACCCGGGGAGCGCCGGGCTCGGCCCGGACACGCCCCCGGGTGGCGATCGCCATGCTGACACCCGGGGAGCGCCGGGCTCGGCCCGGACAGCCCCCCGGGTGGCGATGGCCATGCGGACACCCAGGGAGCGCCGGGCTCGGCCCGGACACGCCCCCCGGGTGGCGATCGCCCCCGGGACACCCAGGGAGCGCCGGGCTCGGCCCGGACACGCCCCCCGGGTGGCGATCGCCATGCTGACACCCGGGGAGCGCCTGGCTCGGCCCGGACAGCCCCCCGGGTGGCCATCGCCATGCGGACACCCGGGGAGCGCCGGGCTCGGCCCGGACACGCCCCCCGGGTGGCGATCGCCATGCAGACACCCGGGGAGCGCCGGGCTCGGCCCGGACGCGCCCCCCGGGTGGCGATCGCCCCCGGGACACCCGGGGAGCGCCGGGCTCGGCCCGGACACGCCCCCCGGGTGGCGATCGCCATGCTGACACCCGGGGAGTGCCGGGCTAGGCCCTGACAGCCCCCCGGGTGGCAATCGCCATGCGGACACCCGGGGAGCGCCGGGCTCGGCCCGGACAGCCCCCCGGGTGGCGATCGCCATGCGGACACCCAGGGAGCGCCGGGCTCGGCCCGGACACGCCCCCCGGTGGCGATCGCCATGCGGATCCCCGGAACTTACAGGATTGGGCGCAGCCATCTTGTTCTTCCCAACGGCCGGATGGGCCACCCGGAGTCCCGCCCCCAGCCTCTGGCAGGCCCAATCATGGGCATAGCGGAGGTGCGGTCAATTTGCATGTTTCTCTATTATAAGGTAAGATTAGCTGTGTGGACTCAGGGCTTCTAAGACTCTTTCCAGTTCTAGTTGCGATGCATTGTGGGAGCTGGGCTTTGAAAGGATGACCATGAAAACTTCTCAGTAAATATTCAGTAAATTGGTTAATTAATTAAAGGCCTAGGTATTTAGCCCAGATGCTTCTATGGGAGAATGCAGCCTGAGTCCCCAATACCCAACTCATTGGTGAGAACACGCCCTTATGTGAAATGAGGACATCTGAAATCCAGCTTTACCTTTCTCTCCCTGATGAGCCCTTTTCTGGGAATATCCAGGGAAAACCACCTTGTAGGGGCGAGGCCTGTAACTGACCGCAGCCCCATTTCAAAGGCAGTGGCTAGCAACTAGAATTGCGAAGACCAGAAGGGCTGGCGTCTGCAAGAATCCTTTTTCTGAGCAGCTTGTTTTATTTCAACTGAGTTGGCGTCCCACAGTGTAGGCATCTCCTCCAAGAAGTCTTAGTCAATGGGCCAGAGGCATAGGAAATGGAGCCTGGGCGCTCAGAGGCGGCACGCTGCCTGCATCTGAAGTTATTAAATCTTAAACGCGTGGAAAGGAAAATGCTATAATGCTACCAGCGGAGAAGGAAAGCACACACAACATCTACCGATGTGACGACAGCATGTTGGGAAATGAAGCAAAAGGGAATTGCTCGTGGCTCGCATCTGGGATTGATGTTATAGGGAAGAGTATTTGGCGACTGCAGTGGGTTTTGTGTACACCTCATCCACAGCCACCTAAGCACTCCCCTGGGCTAAAATGTAATCAAACGCATGGTTTCCAGTTAGTAGATTTGTGGCATCAGTGATAAAAACAACACAAACAATCCACCTCTCTCTCTCTCTCTCTCTCTCTCTCTCTCTCTCTCTCTCTCTCACACACACACACACACACACACACACACACACACACGCCTGTGGCCTGGTGGATATGAGCACAGCCTCTGCAACCACTCTGCCTGGCTTTGGGTCCTGGCTATGCCACTCACCGGCCTGATGACCTCGGCCAAGTGATTAAGCCTCAGTTTCCCCCTTTCCCAAAAAGAGCGTTCCTAGAAATGATGGGGTCTGCCTCGCGCCCACGGCAGGGGGGTGAAACGAGCTATGTGTTATGAATTATGTATCTAGTACTGGCATAGAGTACATCCAATGTCAGTGTTGAGTTCAATCATGACATTTCCCATTCCCCATCCTCTCCCCCCTCATCTGGCCTCAGCACAGTCCCAGGAAAACTGCCCAATAGCCAGGAGCCTTCAGGTTGCTCCACCCCCCCCCCACCCCCCGCAACCCCGTCCCTGGGCAGAGAGAAACGTGGCTGGGCCAGGCTACCAGCCACCTCCACCTCGTCAGTGCAGGTTGGCAACCATTGCCAGCTGTGCCAGAGGGAAGGTTCGAGGCCTCCCTGGGTTTCCTCATCCAGTGTTTCTGCATCGGACTCAGGATCACTGAGTAGGAGGGGGCACAAGGCGGCTCTTGACCAGAGATGATCCCCTCTGGTTCCAGAAGCTCACATCTGGGAGAGGCTGTCCTGTCACAGAAGCACAGCACACCCTCTCAGCTGGGGCAAAGCACGCGGCCTCTGCCTTCCTGTTGCAGCTCTCCTATTGTAAGTGTCCTTTTTGCAGTATATTAGGCGCCAGTATTTTTTATTTTTGTGCACTTTGTTGCTAATTTTGCTGTTTAAAGGGATGCTCAACAGATGAGTGGATAAAAAACAACTGTGGTATATCTATACAATGGAATATTACATGGCTATATATAAAAAAAGAACTCTTACCATTTGCAACAGCATGGATGGACCAGGAGAGTATTATGCGAAGCAAAAATAAGCCAGTCAGAGAAAGACAAGTATCACATGATCTCACTCATATGTGGAATCGAATGAACCAAATAAACGGATGAACAAAAACAGACCCAGAGACATAGAAGCATCAACAGACTGTTGAACCTCAGAGGGAAGGCAGGGGAGGGTGGGTGGGTAGAGATCAACCAGTGAACTTATATGCATCACCCATGGACACAGATAATGGGGTTGGTGAGGGCCTGTGGGGGGGGATGGGAGCAGGCTGGAAGAGGTTAATGGGGGAGGGGGGACAGGGGACCTATGTAAAACTTTCAACAATAAAGATTTTTAAAGAATAAAAGGATGCTCAAGTGTCATGCCGAAGTGTGCTTGCTGTCTAGGGTTCCTCAGTGCATGGGGGTCTGTGATGTGCCTTAGGAAGAACAGGTGAGTGTTTAGATGAGCTTTATTCAGGCTCGAGTTCTTGTGCTGTTGGCCGTGAGTTCACTGTTGAGGAATCCACAATGTGTACTCAATAAGATGTCCTAACGCACAGACACACACGAAGTAAGGTAACGTACTGCTCAGTTGACGGAAATGTGGTGATCTGAAGCTGGCAGGAACCTACCCCTGCGTTTCCCCTAGGAGCCATCGTTCAGTCTTTGTTAATTCACTGTTTATGGTGCTTTTACAGAAAGAACATAACTACTATGAATACTGAGAATCTGTATTTGCATTTTTTACAAGGAGAAAAGGCCGGAGTCTCTTTACAGGATTCCTCTGACCATCACAAACAAATGTGTGTTTTTTATTTCAGTTGACAAATGAGGTGGAAGGAGTGGCCGGTCCCGGCTCCCTGAGCTCATGCTCCTCCCCTGGGCACACAGTTCAAAACCTTCCACTCAACTGTCCGAGACCCCTTCCCAGGTAAGCGAAAGGAGCGTTCAGGTGTCTTATCATGTCCCACCCTCTGTTTTACTCTGGGAAACCTACACTTCACAAAAAGTAAAAGCCAGTTGTGTTCAACACGGACCTTATTTGCAATATCATTCATAAGCAATTGTTTTTTAAAAAACAACTTATTATGAGAAAAAACAAAATAACTTCTTACCTAACTTTCAGAACTACAATGTTCTAAATTCAGATTCTTTATTAAAGATTAAAATACAAATTAAGTATTAAAATGTAAATTGTTCTGAAGCTCTATAGCCCTCATTACAAGATTAATATTGGGCAGAACAATTCTTTACTGCTCGGTAAATGCAAATAGGAAGGCATAGAAATTTGCTCCATGTAACATGAATCTTGGGTCCATTAACTTTGCATGCATTTTTCTGAAAAGACATAAAAAATTAGGAAAATGACCTTAAAGGGAAACAGCAAAAATAAAAATTATAAACACAGCTATTGCAATAATTCAACCAAATAGTTAAGATAAATAGTGTGTTAATTTCCTACAGCTGCTGTAACAAATGAGCACAGCCTGGTGGCTTTAAAGAACAGGAATTATTTTCTCCCAGTTCTGGAGGCCAGAGTCCAAAATCAGTCTCACCTCACTTCCAGTACAGCGGAGCTGAGTGCCACTCTGCGTCTCTCCTCATCCTCTTACCTGTGAGCCCAAAGGTGTATGGCTTTACCTTCAGAATTCAGAAACTTACCAAGATTGGGTCTTGGATTCGGTGAAAACTTCCAAAATGGTTTCTGGTCTTTCTTTATCTGCAGAACATTTGAAAAAAAAAAATCCTTACCTGAGAATATTCTTTCCATTGCTTTTCAGAGAGAGTGATAGGGAAGGGGAGAGGGAGGGAAGGGAGGAAGGGAGGCAGGGAGGGAGGGAGAGAGAGAGAGAGAGAGAGAGAGAGAGAGAGAGAGAGAGAGAGAGAAACATTGATGTGACTAAATTACTGAGTGAATAAGTGCATGTGAGCTCAAAAAGCTAACTGGTAGGAGGTTAATCCCACAAAAGGTATAACACAGGATGGACTAAGTGCTGAGAGCAGGTGGGAGGGATGGTCACGGCAGGTGAGGTCAGTGATCACCTGGCCGCGTGGTACAGTCATCTGGAGACTCCCCAAATCCCAAAGCCTGGGCTGTCAAGTTGAGTCTTTGGGAGAGCCCCGGCATTGGTGCTTTAAAAAGTTCCTCATCGGATTCCCATGTTCAGCCAGAGGTGAGAACCACTGGGACCGGGCAATCAGGCAGGGATTCATAAAGGAAGTGTGTAGGAAGCGGTTACAGGGTTAAGCCTCGGACTGACCTGCTGGCAAAGTCGCAAACAAGTCCCAGCTTGGAGGGCACAGTCCTCTAAGCATAATTAAGCTTGATCTTGTAACTGCTCCCTAGATCTTTCCTGGGTAGCTAGTGGGCTGTGGGAGGGGCAGCAAGTGCTGCCAAAACAAGTGAAACTTACAACAACATTGTAGATTACCTTGTTTGTCCCTGATGATAAATAAAGCCTCAGCTTTGCAGTCTGGATCTGTTCTGTGGCCTCAGCCAGGCACAGAAGATCCACCTAGACCCAGCTTTTTCTCTTTGTCTATCATTTCTCCATCCTTCATCGCCCCTGCTCAGGCTCGCCGAACCCTTGGCTGTGCTGGCACGGCACAGAAGTGGTTTGTGAACATCCTTTAAAAAGAAAGAGTTTTGAGTTGTGGCAATGAGCAGGAATTGGAGATGTGCTAACACCTTTCCTTCCCAACCCAAGGTTCAACATCTGCTCCAGACAGATGTTGGCAACAGACAGATGTTGGCAACAGGTATCGGGGAAGTCAAGGGGCTTTCTCTCCTCCGGGCCATGGGAGAGCCTGGGGACTAGTGTCTGGGGGACTCAGGGGAGGCTCTGAACGCATAGCCTGAGGACTGCCCACCCCGGGAGAATGTCTGTCTCCACGCGCACAGCCCATCTCGAGGGCTGAAAAGGGAGGTGGAGGCATTTCATTCTTGATGTTGGGAGGCCATGGAAAGGTGGGACCCTTAAAGGCTTCCTTCCTGTGTGCCTTCACAGGGTCTGCCCACCACCGTTTGGTCCCCTCCAGCCCTGGGGTCTCAGAGACCACAGAGCCTCTGCTGCTCGTGGGAGTGATTGTGTAGGAGGTTCTTTGCAGCTACACCTGATGCCCAAGAAGTGAACAAAGAAAAAGAATACATCAGAGAAGGGCAACAGATTGAGAGAGAGAGAAGCAACAAGGAATCAGAATATAACAAATAAATATGCTTAAAAGAGTAATACTACTGGGGAAGATAGTCTACAATCTATACAAAAGAAATAACAGGGAAGCTGGGGAGAGTTAAGAAAAGCCTTGAAAAGACAGCCTGGATTATTTTGTTTAGCATCATGCTCTCCAGGTCCCTCCAGGCTGTCTCAAAGGATAAGCGTTCCTTCCTTTTTATAGTTGTGTAGTATTCCACCGTGTAAATGTATCATCCAAATATACCCTATATAATAAAACCCTACTATGCAAATCAACCGAACAGCAGAACGACCGGTTGCTATGATGCGCACTGACCACCAGGGGGAAGACGCTCAATGTAGGGGCTGCCCCCTAGTAGTTAGTGCGCTCCAATAGGGGGAGCACTCTCAGCCAGAAGCAGGGTTCATGGCTGGCGAGCGCAGCAGCGGTGGTGGGAGCCTCTCCCGCCTCCATGGCAGCACTAAGGACCCCTTGGGGGATGTCCGACTGCCGGCTTAGGGGAGTGGGCCTAAGCCGGCAGGCAGACATCCCTTGAGGGGGTCCCAGACTGCAAGAGGGCGCAGGCCAGGCTGAGGGACCCCCCTCCCAGTGTACAAATGTCATGCACCAGGCCTCTAGTGTGTATATATATTTTTTTCTTTTTTTTCTTTTAATCTTTATTGCTGAAATTATCCTCCCCCCCCCCCCCCGCCCATTAACCTCTTACAGCCTGCTCCCATCCTGCCCTCACCCCCAAGGCCCTCACCAACCCATTGTCTCTAAAAATCAATGGGAAAAATATCCTCTGGTGAGGATTAAAAAAAAAAAAAAAAGGCAGCCTGGAATTTAAACAAATATGACTCTCAAATGAAAACAAAGTGCGTTAGGTGAAGAGTGGGATAGTCAGTGCTGAGATTCAGTCCTGGAGGATGAAGTGGAAGAAACAGTAAAACCACAGAGCCAAAACCAAGAGGTGGCCACTGCAAGGGAGACAGCAAAGCCAGAAGGAGGGGTGGATGGGGGAGGGGGCGGGGGAAGCAGCAACACCCAACAGCAATGCAGGAAAACTTCCTGCAGGTGAAGGAAGGCCAGTATCTATCGGTCTCGGACGTGTGCACCAAATTTTACACCAAACCACGTCTTGGTAAATTTCTGAATTCCGAAGGTAAAGCATTACAACTTTCAGGTTCACAGGTAAAAAGAACAAGGAAAAGGAAGCAAAGTGGCCGTCAACTTTCAGTATTGGGAGTTAGGTGAGTAACACTTAACGGTCTTTTGAGAAGAAAAAAACAACAACACACGACTGCAACGTAAGATTCCTACGCTAGCCACGACACCCTTCCTCTGTCAGTGAGAAAGGAAGACCATTGGGTGTGCGAGAATTCAGAGGATGTGCTATTCCCAGAACCCGCCTGGGGAAACTACTAGAGAAAGGATTCTCATTAAACAACAAGTGAATCAGAACAGAGAACTCAAGGTCAGGGGAGAAGAAGATGACAGGAAAGGGACGTGAGCTGTGATGCCATGTAACACACATGTAGAAGACTGAGTCCATCCTGGTAGGCTGCCTGAGAATGTGTGCTAGACGTTCTAGATAGGGGTTCTTGAAATAGGCAAGGAATGCTCCAAGGAAATCGTAATAATGATACTCTTGAAGTTCTTTTGCATCTCAGCTAAACCTAGGAGTGGGAGAGGGAGGAAGCCAAAAGGCAAAACCAGATGGCTCCTTGGGAGAGGGAGAGGGAGAGGGAGAGGGAGAGGGAGAGGGAAAGGGGGAGAGGGAGGGGGAGAGGGAGAGGGAGAAGAGGAGGGGGAGGGGGAGGGGGAGGGGGAGGGGGAGAGGGAGAGGGAGAGGGAGAGGGAGAAGGGGAGGGGGGGGGGAGGGGGAGGGGGAGGAGCAGGGGGAGAGGAGAGGAGGAACGGGAGGGGGAGGGGAGGGGGAGGAGAGGGGAGGGAGAGGGGGAAGGGGAGGAGGAAGAAAAGCCTCCTAAAGGAGGATCAATAAACATGAACACTGAGTGAACTAAATAGAGAACAGAAACATTGTAGACACTATAAACAAACCCCCAAGGCTAGTTCTAAAAAAATTCAACAAAACTAATAATCCCCTCTCCAGTCTGATTAAAGAACAGAGAGAACAAAAAATAGATTTGGAATGAAAAAAAAAAAAGAGTCATCGTCACAGATAGAGGAGAGATTAAGATAATTATAATAATTTATTATATGCTAACTCTGTAACAATACATTGGAGTATCTAAAGGAAATTACCAAAATTAATCTAAGAAGTAAAATCCTGAAGAACTAATTATAGTGGAAGAGAAGGGAAAGATTAAGATCTAGCACTAAAAAGGGAAACGAGGCAGATGGTTCCACGGCTCAGTTTTCTAATCTTCAAAGACTAGATTATATCAATGCTAATTAATTTATTCTAGGCCCTGGAAAAAAATGGAAAGTTTTTCCATTTATTTTATAAAGCAAGCATAATTTTAGTATTTAACTCTGATAAAGATAGTACAAAAAAAGAAAACTATTGGCCAGTCTTACAGCTATCGATGCAAAAATCCTAAATAAAATAGTAACAAATGTAGTCTAGAAATATGAAACTGTAGCTAAGAAGAGTTTGTTCTAGAATTTTAAACACAGCATCAAGAAATCTAACAATACTTTTGTTGAAAAATGAAAGGTGAAAAATCAGATCATCCTATTAATAGTTCCTGAAAAGCCATTTCATAAAATTCAGCAGCTACCGCTATTGAATCTTCAAGGAAAATAAGAACAAAATAATAGTTGTTGGCTATAATTAAGTCTCTTTATCAAAAACCAATAGCTAGTATCATTCTAATCGGCAAAATATGGGAAGCATTCTTATTAAAATCAAGAACCAGACAAGAATGTCCACTATTTTCATTTTAATTCGGCATTTTCTTAAAGACTTAGAGATTTAAACAAATACAATACGTTAAGAAAACAAAGTGATTAGTACAAACATTTGAAAACAGAGCTAAAGTACTGGAATCTTTCTTCTTGCCCATGGTTCTCTCTCTTCTTTTTCAGATTTATGCCTGCTCTTAACATTACTATTTAACAGTGCCTTGGAGGTGTTTTTAGGAAACACAGTAAGAACATAAAATTGACTAACGGACATAAATATTTTCTTCCACTAATAACATGATTGTATTCTAAAACCCCCCAAACTCTAGTTTTTTCTTAAAAAACGACACAAACAAACAAACAAAAACAACCACTCAGATTAGTGAAGAACTTGGTCAGGTGGCAAGATTTATAAAAATGCATACAAAAATGAATCCCTTCTCCATGCCACGGCATCAATGGATCCCATTCAAAATCCACATCCACACATCTTGAACCGCCCTTCCTCCGTGTTCATTACTCTGGAGTGACGAAACTGTGTAGGAATGAGATAAAGGTGGTGGTTATAACAACGCCGTGAATGTAACCAATGCCTCTGAATGGTTCACTTTAAAAGTGGTTAATTTTCTGTTATGTAAATTTCATCTCCATAAATTATTTAGGAAAACAAATCCCTTTCTCTCCCAGCCTAAAACTGCTGTTCTATCTTAGTCTCAACTCTACCTAAAATGTTCCTCAAAGCCCAACCCAGGAGCCTAGTCGGTTTATCTCCCTTCTCTCTTCCTTCCTATTTCTGTGTCTTTGTACCCAGGCTCTTGATCCCCCAGGAGACAGGCTGGCAAACGTGGGATTCCCTAGGTGGCTGAGGGAAGAGGGAAGCTGAGGGGAGAAGACACATTGTCCTTTACCAGGTGGGGGAATGGGCGAGGCGAAGGCTGATATTACTCAATAGTCAGATTTGCGCCGCTCACCTGTGAGCTAAGATAATTTGGGGACCTGCCACCTTCAGCAGCCTCTCTTTCCTCACACGCTGCCCCCACTTGTCACGACAGCTGCTCTCATCTCCTCCCCCACCCCCACCCCCGCTAAATCAAGGCCCTGCGGCTGGGAACCCCCAATCTGAGTTCCTTCTGGCTGGGGCCCGGGGCCTCCCGCCCTGTGGGGTGAAGAAGGGGAGTGGGTGGAAGTGATGGGAAGCTGCGTGCTTGGCAGCACACAGTCTTGCAGAACGGGCGGTTTTGTTTATTCCTCTCCATTTGATTTACAAAATTGTACCTTTTCCTGAAACAGCCCTGGGGCTCCAACACAACAAGTACGGGCACAGTGAGATGGCATTTAATTAAAAGACGGAAATATAAGCGGTAGACATCGAGGTGGAACAACAGAGATGGCCACAAAATAAACATCCGAGCAGCCGCTGCCATTTGGCTGCTCAGCAACTGAGAGGACCAGGGGGCAGCAGTGTCCCTGGCTCCGTCCCCACCTCCACCCCCCACCTCCACCCCCGCCCCCAGCCCCCTTTCACCTGGGGCAGGGCAGGGAGGCAGGAGCGGACCAGCTTGCAGGTCTGGGCTCCAGCCCCAGCTCTCCTCCTCTGCCCTTTTAAGAGGATGCTGGTTCCAGAGGTTAACTGTTTTAGGGAATCAATTGACTAGTATTACTAGTATCAGAGAAAGCTTCTGAAAGTCATTCTGGCACAGTAGAGAGGACTTTGTATTGCTCCTTCTTCTTCTTGTCTAATTGACTTGGGCCAAACCCTGGCTCTGTTGCCAGCTTTGATGAATGGACGCAAATCGCATAAATCCTTTAGGCTTCGGTTCGCTCATCTCTGGGGCAAGATTACTGGTCAGATGATTTAAACAGCTAACTAGGGGTCTCAACTTGCTGGGCACATAGCATGCAATGGCGTTTTAAAACACGGAGCTATAATTAACATGTAACATTGTACTAGGAAATGGCTTTATTTTTTAGGAAACTGCTCCCACCTCTCTCACACCCCCATTTCTCACGAGGTGGCAGCTCTTTTGAAGGGAAGATCAGCCCAATTTATTAATGTTTCAGTCACCTTTTATTACTAAACTAGAGGCCTGGTGCACAAAATTCGTGCACAGGGGGATGTGTCCCTCAGCCCAGCCTGCACCCTCTCCAATCTGGGACCCCACAAGGGATGTCCGACTGCCCGTTTAGGCCCGAACCCAGTAGGATCGGGCCTAAACGGACAGTCGGACATCCCTCTCACAATCCAGGACAGCTGGCTCCCAATTGCTTGCCTGCCTGCCTTCCTGATTGCCCCTAACAGCTTCTGTCTGCCAGCCTGATCACCCCATAACCCCTCCCCTGCCAGCCTGTTTCTCCCTAACTGCCCTCCCCTGCAGGCCTGGTCCCTCCCAACTACCCTCCCCTGCTGGCCATCTTGTGGTGGCCATTTTGTGTCCACATGGGGGCAGTCATCTTTGACCACATGGGGGCAGCCATCTTGCGTGTTGGAGTAATGGTCAATTTGCATATTGTTCTTTTATTAGATTATTAGATAGGACAGTTCCTTTTGATCTTTAAGATTCTGCTTTGTTTATTTCAAAGTGGTACCCATTTCAAATACGTTTTCTCCCCTCCTAGGATTGCCAGATTAAATACAGAATGCCCAGTATCATTAGAATTTGAGACAAATCATTTTTTAAGTAAGTATGTCTCCTCTGATACTTTGATTTTTATTTGCTAAACCTGGCAACCCTGCACCTTTTCCCAAGCACAGGCTACTGCTTTGGCGGTTCTCAGCCCATTGAAAATTTAATGCCTGGGTTTTACTCCAGCCTGTTCAGTTAGAATATCTGGGCATATGAAGCATATTTTTAAAGCTCCCAAGTGATTCTCATATGCAGTCAGGGTGGCGTCTCATGCTAGGGTTTTGGCGGGTGGGTCTGGCTTCCTCTTGTTCTACCCACACTCCCAGCATGCACTGCTTTGGTGCTGGGGGAGCAGCAAGGGCAAACAGGTCTCCTCTTACCAGCCTGCGTGTTGTAAGCTAGTCATCCTCACTGCTGATCACCACAGCTCCTCTATGTGACACCGGCTCGCCATTAGTTCCCAGCGTGTGGCAGGCGTCCAAATATACCAGTAAGCACTTCGATTATGAAGTGCATTTGTTGGCTCTTTGGGGCGCCCTGTGAGGGTTTCCCTTCTCCCTGGTCCCTTATGGGGAGACTAGACTTCAGTTGGCCCTCCCCCATTCAGGGCTCTGCCAGAAGTAAACCCCACAACAGCCTCCTGCTGCGGAGGGCCCCTCCTCCCTAGGGGGTGTCTTCCAAAGGGAGGGTACTGGTAAAATAGCTTAAACCACGGCCCAGTTGACCGCAGGGCTGGCCTGTGTGACCCTGCAGGGATCCAGCTGGCCCCCAGGGCAGCAGTTCTCAGCAGTGTTAGAAGGGGGTCATCTTCCACCTGATGTTCTCAGGTGAGGGCGCAGGTCCCGTTCCAGCCCTCCCTCTGTGCCCACCACCAGGCTACACTCACGGTAACTGTGTATTGAGATTTTCTATGCGCCGGACACCGTGCTCAGCTACTGCACACATGATCTCCTTCTGTTTTCCGAGAATCGCACGGGTGGAATTTCTCCGTTGCTAGCGCGAGTGGGGTTCCCACGATCTCTTGAGAAGAAGAATTGTCTAAGACTCGCGTGGGAGATATTTTTATTTTCGTGACGTTCTATCCCTTGGTTTCCAAAGCCCCGTTTCCCTTACACCGGTCCTGGCAAAGGTGCAGCTAGAAGCTAGAAGCAAGGCCAGGGTCCAGCCCCTGCATTCCCTGGTGGAGGTGAGTCTGGCAGAGGCTGGCACCGGGCTAGGTTTAATCCATCCGTCCATGGGGCGTGGCGCCCACATGGCTGAGCCTGCCCCCCCTGCAACAAGAGCCCCAAGAGAGGGAGAGGGCCCAGCGAGCAAGAGGAAAGCTCCCGGGTTCAGGAGTGTATGTATCTCAGATTTCGCGCCCTTGCAGTGGCCACGCCCATTCTGGTCAATGCCCTGTTCCCAGGTATGACTGACAGGCAATTACCTTTCCTACATCATCAGGCCTTACTGGGTATGGGTCTGTTCTTCTTTATCTAGTCCCTCGCCCCAGGATCCGCAGGGAACACACCTGGAGAGTGTTAAACTCAGCTTCCTGCCACCAATGGCATGCCTATATTATCTGGCCTTCCCTTTCTTCCTTTCCTGTTAACTAATTAATAACTGGGTTAATTACAACAGTACCGCTGTCATCCTAAAAACAGGTAGCAGCCACTTCCCCACTTTTCAGAGAAATAAAATTTGATTAAGAGAGTTTAAGTAATTTGCTGAAGTTCATACAGCTATTAAGAATCAGAGCTCAAATGGCCTCCAAAAACCTTGCTCTTGCCATCATAATTTACAACCCTCACTGTGATATGATTTATGAATGAAATTTACCTTGGTGTCTAATACACAGCAGGCACTCAACAAATATTAGTCCTCTTCCTAGCCAACCCTCCAACTGGGAATCTATCATCAAGTATATTACCTTATAATAGAGAAACATGCAAATTGACCGCACCTCCGCTATGCCCATGATTGGGCCTGCCAGAGGCTGGGGGCGGGACTCCGGGTGGCCCATCCGGCCGACGGGAAGAACAAGATGGCTGCGCCCAATCCTGTAAGTTCCGGGGATCCGCATGGCGATCGCCACCGGGGGGCGTGTCCGGGCCGAGCCCGGCGCTCCCTGGGTGTCCTCATGGCGATCGCCACCCGGGGGGCTGTCCTGGCCGAGCCCGGCGCTCCCCGGGTGTCCGCATGGCGATTGCCACCCGGGGGGCTGTCAGGGCCTAGCCCGGTGCTCCCCGGGTGTCAGCATGGCGATCGCCACCCGGGGGGCTGTCCGGGCCGAGCCCGGCGCTCCCCGGGTGTCAGCATGGCGATCGCCACCCGGGGGGCGTGTCCGGGCCGAGCCCGGCGCTCCCCGGGTGTCAGCATGGCGATCGCCACCCGGGGGGCGTGTCCGGGCCGAGCCCAGCGCTCCCCGGGTGTCAGCATGGCGATCGCCACCCGGGGGGCGTGTCCGGGCCGAGCCCGGCGCTCCCCGGGTGTCAGCATGGCGATCGCCACCCGGGGGGCGTGTCCGGGCCGAGCCCGGCGCTCCCCGGGTGTCCGCATGGCGATCGCCACCCGGGGGGCGTGTCCGGGCCGAGCCCGGCGCTCCCCGGGTGTCAGCATGGCGATCGCCACCCGGGGGGCGTGTCCGGGCCGAGCCCGGTGCTCCCTGGGTGTCCCGGGGGCGATCGCCACCCGGGGGGCGTGTCCGGGCCGAGCACGGCGCTCCCCGGGTGTCTGCATGGCGATCGCCACCCGGGGGGCGTGTCCGGGCCGAGCCCGGCGCTCCCTGGGTGTCCGCATGGCGATCGCCACCCGGGGGGCGTGTCCGGCCGAGCCCGGCGCTCCCCGGGTGTCAGCATGGCGATCGCCACCCGGGGGGCGTGTCCGGGCCAAGCCCGGCGCTCCCCGGGTGTCAGCATGGCGATCGCCACCCGGGGGGCGTGTCCGGGCCGAGCCCGGCGCTCCCTGGGTGTCCGCATGGCGATCGCCACCCGGGGGGCGTGTCCGGGCCGAGCCCGGCGCTCCCCGGGTGTCCGCATGGCGATCGCCACCCGGGGGGCTGTCCGGGCCGAGCCCGGCGCTCCCCGGGTGTCAGCATGGCGATCGCCACCCGGGGGGCGTGTCCGGGCCGAGCCCGGCGCTCCCCGGGTGTCCGCATGGCGATCGCCACCCGGGGGGCGTGTCTGGGCCGAGCCCGGTGCTCCCTGGGTGTCCCGGGGGCGATCGCCACCCGGGGGGCGTGTCCGGGCCGAGCCCGGCGCTCCCCGGGTGTCCGCATGGCGATCGCCACCCGGGGGGCGTGTCCGGGCCGAGCCCGGCGCTCCCTGGGTGTCCGCATGGCGATCGCCACCCGGGGGGCGTGTCCGGGCCGAGCCCGGCGCTCCCTGGGTGTCCGCATGGCGATCGCCACCCGGGGGGCTGTCCGGGCCGAGCCCGGGGCTCCCCGGGTGTCAGCATGGCGATCGCCACCCGGGGGGCGTGTCCGGGCCGAGCCCGGCGCTCCCTGGGTGTCCCGGGGGCGATCGCCACCCGGGGGGCGTGTCCGGGCCGAGCCCGGCGCTCCCCGGGTGTCCGCATGGCGATCGCCACCCGGGGGGCTGTCCGGCCGAGCCCGGGGCTCCCCGGGTGTCAGCATGGCGATCGCCACCCGGGGGGCGTGTCCGGGCCGAGCCCGGCGCTCCCCGGGTGTCAGCATGGCGATCGCCACCCGGGGGGCGTGTCCGGGCCGAGCCCGGCGCTCCGTGGGTGTCCCGGGGGCGATCGCCACCCGGGGGGTGTGTCCGGGCCGAGCCCGGCGCTCCCTGGGTGTCCGCATGGCGATCGCCACCCGGGGGGCTGTCCGGGCCGAGCCCGGCGCTCCCTGGGTGTCCGCATGGCGATCACCACCCGGGGGGCGTGTCCGGGCCGAGCCCGGCGCTCCCTGGGTGTCCGCATGGCGATCGCCACCCGGGGGGCTGTCCAGGCCGAGCCCGGCGCTCCCCGGTGTCAGCATGGCGATCGCCACCCGGGGGGCTGTCCAGGCCGAGCCCGGCGCTCCCCGGGTGTCTGCCTTGACAAAAGCATTCCACATCTCTGTTTATTCTTTTGAATCCATAAAACGACCTTAAAAAAAGCATCCGGGCCACCTAAGAAAGAATGCACTTTCTGGCCAGAGCACGCAGGATTCTTTTGCCCAACAGGTTAAAGGGAGCAGAGCTGGCACAGTGGGAATGGCCCTGGTGCCCTATGAGGAGACCGGGGGAATGGGGTTGCCGAAATTCCCTAAGCCTCTTGCCACCTTCTCCTTTGCAAACCACACCATCCAGATCCACCAGGACTGGAGGCAACTGGGAATCACAGCCGTGATTTGGGACATGGTAAGCAAATCTTGAGGGGCCTCTGAAAACACCTGCAACTGATTATAAGACTGGTCTTTATTTAAAAAGAAATAAAAGAACAGCTTTGTTGAGATATAACCCATATACTGTACATGTCACCTAAAGTGTACAATGAACTGGTTTTTTAAAGTAAATTCAGAGTGGTACAACCATCACCATGCTCAATTTTTAAATATCTTCATGACCCATCCCCTCCAAAAAAAACTTCTACCCACTGGAATCACTTTCCTGATCATCTTCCCCAAAATAGATTGCACTTTAAAGGTGGGTAAAGGAAAGTTGAGGGAAGTTAAAACACTGCACAAAGGATATTGTAAGATGACAAAGCCCAAAGTGAAGATCATGTGTTTTCTTTAAAATATATATATATTTTTAAAATTTCAGAAAGGGAGAGGGAGAGAGAGATAGAAACATCAATGATAAGAATCACTGATCAGCCGAAACTGGTTTGGCTCAGTGGATAAAGCGTCGGTCTGTGGACTGGAAGGTCCCAGGTTCGATTCCGGTTAAGGGCATGTACATTGGTTGAGGGCACATACCCCGGTGGGGGGTGTGCAGGAAGCAGCTGGTAGATGTTTCTCTCTCATCGATGTTTCTAGCTCTCTATCCCTCTCCCTTCCTCTCTGTGAAAAATCAATAAAATATATTTAAAAAAAAAAAAAAAGAATCACTGATCAGCTGCCGCCCACAGGCCCCTTACTGGGGATTGAGCCCGAAACCCAGGCATGTGTGCCCCTGATCAGAATCAAACCTGGACTCTTCAGTCCACAGGCCGATGCTCTCTCCATTAAGCCAAACTGACCAGGGCCATGTGTTTTCTTCAAGTTCTGCGTGGTTGTAATGGTCCCCAAATCTATACTAATAAAAGGGTAATATGCTAATTAGAGTGGTTGTCTTCCGGACATCTTTCCAGACAAAGCCGCAGTGGCTACAGAGGCCAAGGCTCAGGCAGCCATAACCACCTGCAGTGGCAGCAGCATTGGGGTTATGGGGGTGGTGCCTCCAGAGGGAGGCCAGACGGGGGGCCAAGGCACAGGCAGTTTGGGGTGATCAGGCTGATAGGGGAGGGCAAGGTAGGGGCAATCAGGCTGGCAGGAGATCAAGGTAGGGGCGAGCAGGCAGGCAGGCAGTGGGGTTAGGGACAATCAGGCAGGCAGGCAGGTGAGTGGTTAGGAGCCAGCGGTTCCAGATTGTGAGAGGGATGTCCGACTGCTGGAAGTTGGACATCCCCTGAGGGGTTCCAGATTGAAGAGGGTGCAGATTGGGCTGAGGGGCACACCCCCCCTACCCCCCCTCCCACCAGTGCACGAATTTCGTGCACCGGGCCCCTAGTCCTATATAATAAAAGCCTAATATGCTAAGTGTCCGACCATTAGACCAGTCGCTATAACGCACACTGACCACCAGGGGGCAGACACTCCGACTGGTAGGTTAGCTTGCTGCTGGGGTCCAGCCAATGGGGACTGGGCGAGATGGGCCGGACACGCCCTGGAGGCCCCCCATCCCTCCCTGCCCTAATCCCCAATCATGCACCGGTGGGGTCCCTCAGCCTGGCCTGCACCCTCTCGCAATCGGGACCCCTCAGGGGATGTCGGAGAGCTGGTTTATGCCAGAGCCCCACAGGCCAGGCCGAGGGACCCCACTGGTGCATGAATCCGTGCACCAGGCCTCTAGTAGTTGGATAAGTCTCCCAGAGACCCAAGTAATATTTGAAGAATGTGTCCCTTAAATCTTCACTTTTCTACGCTAAACATGCAAAGGTAGACCGCAGGGCAATGGTTTTCAGACCTTTCTCTAGGTAGGGAAGTCAGGCCTGAAATGTGAGGGGTGGACTTTGTCACAAAGCTTGAATGTCTTAGGGCAGAAAATGCCTGGCTATTAGCTCCCTTTCTCCTGGGATTCTGCTCTAAGAAGTCGGCCTAGAAATGCATTTGCTTTGGGAAGTCACATCAGACGGTGGGGTCACATTTAGTTGGGCAACTCACAGGACACCCCTGATATGTACCTGCAGTAAAGAGAGCTCACAATGTGAGGATGGAAAGGGGGGAGGAAATAAACCTTATTGGGAGCCTGCTACTGCTGGCAATTGTGCTAAATGCTTTACAAACCTACCCTCTTTCTACTCTCACAAGGGCCCCAGGAAGCAAGTCTCATGTCCGAGTGTTTATTCGGGAAGAGTTTGGCTACAAATTACAGACAAACTAACCAACAGAGGCTTAACAGGGACCTATTTGTCATGAAACTTATTGCAAGTCCGGAGGTGGGCAGCTCAGGGGTTTACTGGGGATCCTGTGAGGCCATGAGAGACCAGGTTTTCCATCCATCTGTTGAGCCCTGTAGAGTACAGGCCTTGCTCACCCCATAGTTATGGGATGGATAGCTTGCTGTCCCTTCCGGCATGAGGGAAGAGGAGACCCGGCAAAGGAAGCTCCTGCTAGTCCAGGCTGGCCTTTAAGAAGCTTCCTATCCGTTGTTCTCAGTGATTTCTACTCACATGGGACCATGGGAAGATGAAGGTTTTTAGCTCCAAACAAAGTCAGAGTTTTATTGGTAAAGAACAACGGGCAATGGATATGGGATAAGGAACAACAGTCTGCCACTCAGTGTTACAAATGGAAAAATCAAGACCAGAGCCATGCAGTCACTCAGTCCACACAACTGAAGGCTGGCTGAGCTGAGCCCGGACGCCGGTGCCTCCAGGGCTAAGCGCTGGCTCTCCTACCGCGCTGTGTGGCCCTGGGACACAGCCCCACCGCGCCTCCTATTCACCCTGCCAGGAAGCAGGCGTTTTCTTGCTCAAAGTCACTTTACAGATGGGGAAATGGGGACACGGAGAGAGTGGGTGACAAGTAACAAAGGATTTGAACCCAAGCTGGCACTATGAAAAGAAAATGCAGCAGTGGTGGCATTAGTCTGAAAACTTAATGTCTCTGGTGAGACAGAGAGAGAGAGAGAGAGAGAGAGAGAGAGAGAGAGAGAGAGAGAGAGAGGAAGAAGAAAGAGAAGGAGAAGGAGAAGGAGAAAGACATATGAATGAGCATCAGCAGGGAGAGAGATCCTGAGACTTGGCAGGTACCAAGATGTGGACTGCTATATAAAAATATACGTAGTCCAATACTAAGACCTCGTGAGTGGCTTCAGAGTTCTTCAGATTGTGCATAGGAAGTGATTCTGAAGAAACTCACGCTGGCGTTGATGTTTTCCATGGAATGACCCTTACAGGAACGGTTTGTATCAGAAATACTGGAAGCTGAGCGGAGCCCACTGGTAACTGGCCCTCCAGGCTTTTGTTTAGTCGGGGCTTAAGAGGGACCAGTTTCTGGGATAAATGCTTCACACTTGTCATCTCACTTCATCCTTACCCATCTCTGGGGCAAGATTTTCCAAGTTCCTCACATTTCAGGTGAGAACTGGCCCCAAAACACACGCCTAGGGGAGGGGCAGGGCTGGGATGTAATCCAGGCCCATCCGCAGCCACCTCCACAGGTCCCGTCCTGGGTGGGGACAGAATGGAAGCCCAGCCACGGCCCAGAGACTTGCCAGTGCTTACCCCCTTCCTGCCCTGGTGCCACTGAACCCCTGAGGCCAAGCGAGGGATCCTGCATTCATCTTTTTCTCATTTCTCTCTTGTTAAATCAGCCCAGCACTTCAGCCTGCTGAGATATTTTTAGACCAGAAAACCAGCCGAATGCTGGGGGTTAAACGACTTCAATGCTATTGCATCTCCCTACATCTGGCAGACAGAGCCTAACTTGATGTAAAATTAAAAGCCAATAAAAGTTTAACACCACTTTTTACGTGGGCAGTAAAGTTGCTTTCTTCCCGTCGTTCACAAGTGAAGCATGCTGGGCCGGTTTCTGAACACCGAGCCGCCTGGAGAGAAACCGAAGGCTTCCAAACAACGCGTCGAGGTGGAGGGACTGGGCAGGGAGCAGGGAGCGGGAGCCTGGGCGGAAGGCTGTTGGAAATGCCCGGCCTGCTGTGCCCCAGGCTGCTTCCGAGAGCCCCCAGGAAGCTCTCAGGCACGGCCAAAGTGGAAAGGGGAGAGCGCGTCTTAAAAGCAGCTTCCCACTGGGCGCTGGTGCTCGGGAGCCCCCGCACTTTCCCACGAGGATGTTCCGTCTCGCGGCAGACAGGCATTTCCTGTGGCCCTCGCAGGTTCTGTCACCCTTGCCCCCCTTCCCAGGGAATTACTCAAGATTTGTAGCCAACAGCGTCGGCCACATTTTCTCTCAGCTCCCAGTCACACTGCCATATATGGAAACACATGTCCCAGAGCTGACTCCCCAGCTAGGACACGGTCATGGGCAGTGAGTGTGCAGGGTATGGTGGCCTTCATATGCCAAGAAATCCTAAGGATGGGCTGGCAGCAACAGCAACAGGTATGAAATGTGTGTGTGTGTGTGTGTGTGTGTGTGTGTGTGTGAGAGAGAGAGAGAGAGAGAGAGAGAGAGAGAGAGTTTAAATAGCCGTTCTTGCTGCTAGAACAGAGTTGACAAATTTAAACCGAAGGCTTCATCGCCTTCAGCAGTTCTTGGACGGCAAAGTGAATTTTAACTATTTAGAAAGGAATTTCCACTCAGTGCCTAGAAGTACAGCTGCAAGGCATGATGGGAGATTTTTTTTTTTTTTCTCCCCAAAATAAAGGATTTCAGATCCTCTCCACATTCGAACACGTTCTCAGCGGAGGCAGCAAAAGCACAGGGGTAGGAAGCATGACTCAGCCACAGGGTCAGGCCTGCTCGGGAAAGCAGAAACCACACGAGCCCGGCACAGAGCGGCCTCGCAGCCGAGTCTCCCTCCTGGGAGCGCCAGGGGGCCAACCGGGAAGCCCTTCGGCTACCAAGCCCTTTGGCTAATGTAATGAATTATTCTCACACTTTTTTTTTTTTTTTTTTTTTTTGCCTCAAGTGCAATGCCCTGTTCTTAAAGGGGAATAAAAGAAAAGCAACGAATAAGAACGTCTTATGATTTTCATTATGGAAAGCCTTAGGCCTGGCCGTGCCTAATGAAAGCAGACATGGAAGGCAGCCGCGGGTTCCTCTGGGGAGATCATGGGAACGTGGGACCTCCCATGCACTCTCAGACAGGTGGGCGGTCTTCGTGACCAGCACGTCCTCCCCCACTTGACCATGACCTCCCAGCCGGGGTGCTGCTGCCACTCAGGTGGGTGTCTGAAACGGTGAGCACCTCCTGGTAAAATGCTGAACCCAGTGTAGCCCCGCCTTCATTCACACAGCCGCTGCCTCCCGGGGAGGTACAGCCCCTCAGAGCTCTGCAAAAACACTGCTTTGCTTTCACGTGTAAAATAAAAGTGTTCTCTAGGCTCGGATCATGATGAAGAGGGTTTTTTTTTTAATAGTGTGCCATGCGGTACACTTGAAACTGATACCATGTTCTATGTCAACTGTAACGGGAAAATCTTAAAAGTTAAAAACTAAAGTCCAGTTCTCCTTTATCATCGTCATTATTATCATTGCTGTGGTACCACAGGAACCTGCAAAACCTCTCACCTGCCATCTAAAGTGCCAAACAGCAGAAACAGTCTAGTAGCTCATGTACGAGTTCCAGGAGTCAGGCCGAATGGCGTGTAGTGTCGAATGCCAGCTTTTCCATTTGCCAGCCATCTGGCTCCAGCTCCTTGAGCTTCCAAAGCCTCGGTTTCTTCACCTATCCGAAAAAGGATGGTATCTCTTTTATAAAGTGGCCCTTCCTGGGGAACGCTTAGCGCATGCTTGGTACAGGGCAAGCATCCCATACACGTCCGCAACTTGATAGTCTCGTTTCATTCAAACCCTGCTGAGAGGGTTTCTAGCTGAATGAGCGGAGGTGCCGAGAGGCGAAGCAGCATCCCAGAACCCAGCGCCCAGCTGGAGTGCCCGAGGTAGGATTTAAACCACGCTCCTTCTGCCACAGTCTGAGCCCCTGGCCATGACCTTGTCTTGTTTCACCGCGGTGGCGGTCTCAGCAGGAGCCAGGGAGCCAACGCTGCCTTAAGCACAATGCAGAAACACTGAAAAGCGGAAAATCACAGCCGGTCTTACCATTTCTGGGAAGGAAAGGCAGGTGGGAGGGAGTCACCGCAGGCTCCCGGGCAGGGGGCCAGGACGCCGAGCTCGGGGCTGTGTGCTGGCTTCCGTGGCTCCTGACATGGGGCGGTGGAATTCTGGGTCTCTCTTCTCGGGAAAGCTGAGCTGGGCAAGAGCCTCTCTGGAAAATGTCACTCTCGGCCCAGGATCTCTTATTCAACATTTCCGGCTCAGGCAGCCCCCCAACCGAAAGGCGGTCGTCGTTCCTTCAACGGCAGAACCTGGCGTGACCGGAATGGACAGGCGCCCTTCACCGTCGCTGAGGCCTCACTGGGGACAAACAGCAGGAATAGCCAGGCGGTGGCAGGGAGTCTCTGAAAAATCCTCGAACACATCTGGCCCTCCAGGTACCCTGAATGAAGGCTGGAGCTTTTTTTTTTTTTTAAATCTCTGGCCCTTCTTACTACTTATCAGAGCAAAGATAACAAACCCTCCAGGTTCTAGGACTTTCTTCAGGGCCATGACCTTCATCCAAGAGCTCTTCAGAGGACACACAAGGAAGAAGAAGAAGCCCCAGGCCATGCGGACCTGCCCAGCCCTACCTGGATCCAGGCCCAGCCCTTCCCAGCATTGCGGTGGTCAACTCGGTGGCATAGAGTTTTCCTGCCCAGAATGCGGATTCCGCGACTGTGTGATGTCGGGGCTTGGGTAAAGGTGCAGAGAGAAACAGGAGCCCTGCCCATCCCCAGTCTCCAGTTTCTTTCTTGGCACGTCTGGGACCAGGACTCGTTGGCTCACAGTGTTTCCGTCCACGTCATGCGAAAGCACATACTTCACGCGTAAAGGCCCCCACATCACGCTCGCTCTTTCTTCCCAATTGATTCGAACGAGACAGAATGGGCCATAAGCTATCGGCCTGGGTCAGAGCGGCAAAGAGTAGCTCCGCATAAGTGACCCCATCCCCCTCTGTCTGTGAGTCCATTTTCTAACATTAAAAACCCCACTTAGCGCCTCTGTTGTGGCGTTGAATAGGTGGAGCGTCATTTTTCCTCCGTTTGTTTAGCTCTCCTTTGGCAAATGTCAAGCCCAAGTCTGTGTGTTTGGACTGTGGTGGATCAAGCGAGGCCAGCAGCCT
This sequence comes from Eptesicus fuscus, assembly GCF_027574615.1. Classification (NCBI taxonomy): domain Eukaryota; kingdom Metazoa; phylum Chordata; class Mammalia; order Chiroptera; family Vespertilionidae; genus Eptesicus; species Eptesicus fuscus. Next base: position 10,189,121 of record NC_072491.1, on the reverse strand, counting down.
CCCCGATGGGCGTTCTGTCTGCTGACAGCACCTCGCCGACCTTCCCTCCACCAGGAACTGTGACTCCTGGGAGCATCGACTCAATTCGGCTTCTGGTTGCTTTTTTCTCTTCAAGATAAATAGCAGAGGTCAGCCAGCACGGACTCCAGCTCCGGAGCTCACCCTGAGAGCTAACTCAGTTGAAGGCTTGGGGGCATTTAAAGTGAACACAGACTAAACACACTTCTGTGTTTGGTCACTTCAAACTCATGGTCTTTCCAGGGCTGTGCCTCATTCATCCCCTTCTCATCAGTTGCCTGCCTTTGGCCAAGAAATCATCATTGGTGATCCCTTTTCCAACACATGGGTGGGAGGCAGGGAGGAAGGAAAGCAAAATTGGTTCCTTTTTTTAGTTGCATTCCATTTTGCAAACAAATTGAGCACCTGCTAATGGCCAGGTATTCTGCTTGGTGCTAGGAAGAAAGGGACTAGGAATTACAGTCAAGTGAAGGAGATAGGCCAGTTGACTCTCAATGATGAGAAGTGAGCAAGTACACAAAGCATCAGAGAGCCTTGATGTGCATGTGGGAGAGTCAGGGAAGGCTTCCCGGAGGCGGTGGCAGCTATCCTAAGTCTTGAAGATTGAAAAGGAGTTCCCCAAGCAAATAGGTGAGAAGGAGATGAAGATGCAGGTAGAGAACAGCTTTTGCAAAGGTTTCGAGGCAAGTACATGGTGTGACTTATATTGCATGCAACTTATTTTTAAATATTTTAGCCTACACAGTTAGTTTTACATCCTAGGAGCAATTTGTGAACATCTGAAGTACTCTGATCAGAGTGTTTTCTAAGCTTCTAATGAGAACTTCAACAATCTTTTTTTTTTTTTCAGCTTTATTACTATTATTGACTTACTAGAGGCCCGATGCACGAAGATTCGTGCAAGAATAGGCCTTCCTTCCCCAGGCTGCCGGCACGCCTTCACTCCAGCCGGAGCCGCCTTCCGCCTCTCGCCTTGTCGCGTCAATTTGTATATTCCCTCCTTATTGGCTGTGGGCGCCACCATTTTTGTCACGGAGTTATGGTCAATTAGCATATTCCGTCTTTATTAGATAGGCTATGTAAGTTTAAAGTGTACAGTGTGATAGCTTGATACATAGATGTTGCAAAATGATTACCTCAGTAAAGTTAGCTAACACCTCATCCCCTCACATCTTTACTCTTTTGTGTGTGCTGATGAAATTTAGAGTCTACTCTTTTAACACCTTTCAGGGTTTTAATACAGTACATGTTGCAGTTACCATGCTGCACATAGACCCTCAGAACCTCATCTTATACTGGGGGTTTGTACCCTTTGACCAACAACTTCCCCATTTCCCTCACCCACCCACCTCCAGCCCCTGGCAACCACTATTCTATGCTCTGTTTCTGTGAGTTCCACTTTCTTAGATTCCTCATATAACTGAGAGCATACAGTATTTGTCTTTCTCTGTCTGATTTATTACACTTAACATAATGCCTTCAAGGTACATCTATATTGAGTTAGGCTTTCCTTGTTATGGTTAAACTAGAGGCCTGGTGCACAAAATTATTGCACTCGGGGGAGGGGGGTCCCCTCAGCTTGGTCTGCACCCTCTCTCGCAGTCTGGGAGCCCTCAGGGGATGCCCGACTGATGGCTTAGGCCCGCTCCCCATGGGAAGTGGGCCTAAGTCGGCAGATAGACATCCTTAGCGCTGCCGTGGAGGCAGAAGAGGCTCTTGCCACCACTACTGTGCTCACCAGCCATGAGCCCGGCTTCTGGCTGAGCGGTGCTCCCCCTGTGGGAGTGTACTGCCCACCAGGGGGCAGCTCCTACGTTGAGCATCTGTCCCCTGGTGGTCAGTGCGCTTCATAGCAATCTGTCGTTCTGCTGTTCAGTCGATTTGCATATTAGCCTTTTATTATATAGGATTATATACATCACATTTTCCTTATCTATTCATCCATTGATGATGGACATTTAGGTTGTGTCCATGTCTTGACTATTGTGAATAATACTGCAATGAACGTGGAGGCACAAATATCTCTCTGAAATGGTGATTTCATTTTATTTGAATGTACCCAGAAGGGAGATTGCTGGATCATATGGTAGTTATATTTTTAATTTTATGAGGAACTTACACACTGTTTTCCATATATTTGCTGCACCAGTTTGCATTCCCATCCACAGTGTATAAGGAAATTTCCTTTTCCCTACTTTCTCGCCAACATGTGTCTTTTGCCTTTTTTATAATAGCCATTCTCACAACTCTGAGGTGATAGCTCATCATGGTTTGATTTGCATTCCCCTGACGTTTAGTGATGTTGGGCATCTTTTTGTGTATCTGTTGGCCATTTGTATGTCTTCACTGGAAAAATGTCTATTTAAGTCCTTTGTCCGTTTTTAATTGGACTGTTAGTTTTTCTATCGAGTGATATGAGTTCCTTATATATTTTAGATATTAACACTTTATCAGATAGGTGGTTTGCGAATATTTTCTCCCATTTCCTAGGTTGCTTTGTATTTTGCTGATTGTTTCTTTTGTTGTACCAAAAAAAATAAAAGGCTTTTTAGTTTGATATAGTCCCACTTGTTTCGTTTTGCTTGCACCGTTGGTGTTATATCTAAAATATCTCTTCCAGGACCAATGTCAAGGAGCTTTTCCCTATGTTTTCTTCTAGTGGTTTTACAGGTGGGGTCTTACATGACAATCTCTAATCCATTTTAAGTTGATTTTTGTGAGCGGTGTAAGATAGGGTTCTAATTTTATTCTTCTGTATGTGGGTATCCAGTTTTTCTAACACCAGGCATGTGCTCCCGATTGGAATTGAACCCGGGACCTCTCAGTCTGCAGGCTGACGCTCTATCCACTGAGCCAAACCAGCCAGGGCCAAACACCATTTATTAAAGAGACTATCTTTTCCCCCATTGGGTGTTTTTAACTTCCTTGTCCAATATTAATTGACCATAGATGTGTGTGACCGTATATATACTCTGGGTAGAGCTTCAGCAATCTTTTTCTTTCATTGGCACTAGAGGGTTTGTTCATTGGTACAATGGGTTTAGAAATGATTTCTCATGTTTAAAATCAATGGTGCAAAAGATATGTGGAGAGCCAGCAATACGATACAAGCCCTCCCTGCTGACATAAACAGAGCGTAAGAATGTTGGAGGCTCAGTAGCTTACACCCTTTATCGTAGCCCACCATGCCTGAGACCCCACCTGACCTCTGTGCCTTCCTGAGCCGAGGAGGCTGCGGCCTGATTCTGACTAGGGGCTCTGATGAATGCTGCCACTAGAATACCGTCTGTCCCATGATGCCAAGTGTGTGTCAGACAGAGAGCAAAGATGTCATCAGACCGAGAAAAGAGATCGTGCCTTATTTACAGAGCCTGCTTATTCGTACGCGTTTGTACGTGCAGCAGAGTTGGGTCTGGGCCTCACTTTCCATGCAAAGGAACACCCGCCTCAGTTGGGCGGTTGTGGTGGATGAGCCCGAGAGCCCTCCCCCCCCTTAGCCGTGGAAGGCGGCAGCTACCCTGCAGGAAGAACCTAAGGATTCTAAGCCGCCAGATTGGCTGGAGTCCATTTGCCGCCGCAGGGTTCCGCGGGTTGTTTTTAACAGTGCTAGCCATCCTTCCCCACCGCCCCAGGGAGGGGGTTAGTCAAGGTGGCGCGATTCAACGGAGCAGCAGGAAGAATGAATCCCATGGAAAGAAGCCCAAGTCCCACCAGGAAGACAATGCCAGTTCTGACCAGTCAGGGTGATGCAATGACAAAAAATGAGATGACCGCTTGGCGAGGGGGAGAGCTGAGAGCAGGATGGAGAGGGAGTGAGGCACAGGTTAGGATGAGGGAGTCAGGACTGGGCCTGAGACCAGCAGGGGATTGCCAGAGTTTATGTTTGCTTACTTTTTTAAAATTCCAACTTGAAAATTCCTATTGAAGACCTTCTATTGGTCTGGCTGGGATAACGATCCCATCCCTGGTCTAACGAATATGGCTTGGAGGGGGAAGGGAAATTATAATTACTGTGTGCCACGAGCATAAGGCACCATCAACATTGATGAAAATGGGTGTCCTTAGATAATCTACCAAAGTTCTAGCCATAAAAACTAGTCCTAATAATCCCCTCTCCCCCATCCCCCCCTGGCCAGCTAACCCTTAGCAGCATGGTACAGGAGTTAAGCCCCTAGGCTCTGGAGTCAGAGAGATGTAGGTTCAAATCCCCACTTCCCCAGTTACATTAGTTGGGAGGCCTTGGGCAATGTGCCTAACCCCAGTGACTCAGTTTCCTAATCTGTAAAATGGGGAGGAAACGGTAATAATCCCTCCGTGAAAGCACTCAGAACCCAGCCTGGCTCAGATGTGAGCTCAGCCAGCTCTTCCTGCTCCCAGCAGCCCCGCGGGAGTGGGCAGCCTTCAGGAGGCAGCAGGGCCTCGGGCCACTGCCTGTTGCCAACAGAATGAGATCAGGTTAATGAGAGGAACAGACTGACCTGATTCACAGCACTCCAGTGAAGTGACCCATCTGACACCCCGGAGAGGACGGTGCCAGGGAGAGGAACTGCTTGGCACGTGATGCTTCCCAAAAGCAGGGAGAGGGGTCCTTTCAAAGCACCGGGTCTCCCCGCAGTGGAGGGCTTCTGGGAGGGAGGCACTTCTCCAGCTCTGCGGTGCTATTGCCCCCAGCCTTGTGGGTCACAGCCTGAAACCATCCCCTTTTATGGAATAACCAGAGGCCCGGTGCACAACATTCGTGCATTGGGGGTGGGGGGGGGGGGGGGGGTCCCCTCAGCCCGGCCTGCGCCCTTTCTGGATATTTAAGGGGCCCCTGTAAAGAGAATCTGGGTATAATTACCTGACTCTGTCAGCTGCCCCGTGGAAACCAGGAGGCCGACTCACTCCAGTGGCTGAATATTCAGGCTTCTGAGAGCAGCAAGTGGAGTCTCACTTGGTGGGGACTCAGACTCTCATGGGGGGGGCTCCAGCCAGGCCTCTGATCCCAAGGTCGGACCCTCCCCTTCCCGTGCGGCAGGAGTTAGCTTGGTCTTGAACACAGAGCAGAAGGAAGGACGGTGGGACCAGCTGGGCCAGGAGTCCGCTCGTCAGTAGCCTCCACGGAGGCGTTGAAATGAAGCGAGTTGAAATGAGACGTTGCACCCAGGAGGGGCGGTGTTTAGGGTGGAAGCAGATGTAATCATTCTGTGATGGGGCGTAATTTGATAACGAACGAGGAGGTTGTCGGGGAGAATCTTGAGGGAGTCCCAGAAAACGAAGAAATCCGTCTTGATGAAGGAGAACCCAGGAGGAAAAGGTACCTGAACGCAGACAGCTCACCAGCAAGAGCCCCGTGGTAAGCTGGGACGGTCTTTCTGCCCCAGCTGCTCTGTGTTGAAGTGCCCAGGCCCGCGGCCTCTCCTAACGGAGGTGCAGGGAAGAAGAGGGACCTTGCAGGCGGCTGTGAAGCACACGAGTTTCCTGCTGCTTCTCCGAAGGGCAGGCACGCCCCTCCCAGGCTCCTCGGGAAAGAGGGGGAGAGACAGGCCTACCCGGCTCCCTGAGGGCCAGCCAGGCTCCTGCTGCTGTAAGGCCCCGGGGCTGTGCGACTCCCCGGCCAGAAAAGGAGTCCTCGGGCCACGTCCCACAGAGGCGCCCGTAGCACAGTGGCTAAGGCGAGGCCAGGGAGCCAGGCGCCTGGGTTCAGCTTTCCACCTGGGGACACAGCGGGGCACGACCTCAGGCAGGCCAGGCCGCCCCAGCTCTCTGATCTCCGGGCCCTCAGGTGTACTCGGGACAGTGATTGTGCCAGCCTCGCGGGCTGTTAGGAGGCTGCGATGACTCACCACGTGTGCGGAATTCACAGGGGGCCTGGCTCTGAAAGTCTGCTCAACAAGGGTTAGCTGTTCCCTAGCCAGTGGTCGGCAAACTCATTAGTCAACAGAGCCAAATATCAACAGGACAACGATTGAAATTTCTTTTGAGAGCCAATTTTTTTTTAAACTTAAACTTCTTCTAACGCCACTTCTTCAAAATAGACTCGCCCAGGCCGTGGTATTTTGTGGAAGGGCCACACTCAAGGGGCCAAAGAGCCGCATGTGGCTCGCGCGCTGCAGTTTGCCGACCACGGCCCTAGGCCTTCGCTGTCCAGTGTGGTCACCACCAGCCACCTGTGCCTGTTGAGCACCAGACATGTGTGGGTGGATAGGTGCCGTCCGTGTCAAATACACATGGATGCCAGAAACCTTTGCAAGAAAAAGCAAGCAAAATACTAGTATCCCATTGATAGTTTTTATATCGATTATGTGTTGAGAGTGCCAAATCCTAATGAGGGCACTTGGGATATACTGGGTTAAATAAATATATGTTATTAAAATTCATTTTACCTGCTCCTTTTAATTCTTTATTTTGGTCAAAAGCACATAACACAGAATGTATCATCTTCAACATTTCAGTGTGCTGCTCCGTATGTGCAGGATGGTCACACGTGGGACACAGACCTCCCGCACTTCTTTGTCTTGAAAATCGGAAACTCTATCCCCCTGAAGTAACACCTCCCTCTTCCTCCTCAGGCAGCCCTTGGCAACCACCATCCTACTTTATGCTTCTAAGAATCTGACTGCTTTAGATGCCTCATATTAAGTGAAATCATCCAGTATTGGTCTTTTTTTTTTTTAAGGAACTCTTTTTTAAAAATATATATTTTATTGATTTTTTTACAGGAAGGAAGGGAGAGGGATAGTTTAAAACATTGATAAGAGAGAAACATCGATCAGCTGCCTCCTACACACCTCCTACTGGGGATGTGCCCGCAACCAAAGTACATGCCCTTGACTGGAATTGAACCTGGGACCTTTCAGTCTGTAGGCCGACGCTCCATCCACTAAGCCAAACCAGTTAGGGCCAGTATTGGTCTTTTTGTAACTGACTTGTTTTACTTAGCATGAAGTCCTCCAGGTTCACCCATGTGGTAGCATGTAGCAGGATTTCCTTCCTTTTTAAGGCTGCCTAATATTCTGTCCTTTTTATTTTTTTAAGATGGCTACTAGAAAACTTAACATTTTCTTTGAGCTTGAATGCATTTCTAATGGATGGTGCTAGTACAGAATCAGTGGCTCTCAACCACATCAGCTCCCATCCTTCCTTAGAACAATTAATTTGCAACACCCTCTCCTGAAATAAACGTTATAGAGATAATATAACTCATCTATTTGCATAATTGCTAAAAATCAACATAATGGCCTAACTGTAATAAAAAGATAAAGGAAAGGAATCTATAGTTTAAAATGTATTTCAACTTATGACTAGACACGAGTGCTTGAAGACAAAATAATCAGATGCTTGAATACATTTGCAGAGTCACCATTAATGGGCCAGCTATTAATGCAGAGTAATAACTCAAATTCCAGGAATGCTACTGCCTTCAGAGATGTGATTTCCTGAAATGAAACAACTCAGTCAAGTTCCAACAAAACAAAAACTGTACAACTTTTTTTATTTATATGGTTACATTCTTGTGAAACTGAGTATTAATTAAATGGAGAAAAACCATGTATGTATATATGGAAACGAGTTAGATTCTTGTAGGAATCCCTTTCACGTCCCACGTGGTTCAGGGTTCCGGTTCAGAGTTCGAGTTCTGGAGAAGGGCCGCACACAAATGAAAGGAGACTTGAAGAAATTCAATTTGGCGAAATGGGGGGCCAGGCGGTAGTCCACCTCTAGTGAGAGAACTACTCACTGCTCTGGCCCTGCCATCCCTTTTATTGAGGCTTTGGGGAAAACATCTTAGCCAGGATAAACAGAAATTTACATGTAGCCATTAGGCAGGAAATAACAGAAACTTACATGTAGCCCTTAGGCAGGAAATAACAGAAACTTACATGGGACAAACAAAGGTGGAGGCTGCTTCAGCTAACAATGTCTCAACTAAAGGGTGAGTGGTTAGAGCAATTAAGGTTGTTGACCAGCCTTCCTGGCTTCCTGTCAACATCTCTCTTTTAGTGAAACTGATTTGTTTCCGGCAGATTCTAGGTTCAGAGACTTACAGATTGTTCACTGAAATGAATATCCAGTGGGACAGTTAGAAATCCAGAGGACCCCAGAGTCATTGTTCATCGTTCAGAACTGTCCTGTGTGTTGCAGGACGTCTGGTATTCCCATACACCCTGGGTGTCTGCTGAAGACCCGTGGCGTCCTCCAGTCACTGGGACAACCAAAAGCATGCATTCTCTATTTTTCCATGCTCTGCCTCAGAGACAGCAGAGACCCCACTGAGAAGCAGACCCCACTCAGAGACAGCAGAGACCCCACTGTATTGTGAGGACCACAGGGTGGGCCCATCCATGGCCTTCAGTCCCTCAACCTAAGGCTAGCCCACCAGTCCAGCACTGACCACGTTCCAGCGCAGACATGTCCGATTGAGCCAGCCCAGGGTACCTTGCGTCTTCGTCTGGGCAGTATCAGTACTCAGACTGCGGTTCCGTCCCCAGGGCCCACTGGCTCTGGGAACTTTTCCTGCTCTGTCCATCCCTGACCATCCTTCCCTTTTTGGAGGTTCTGGAACCACCACCGAGCCCACAGCTGATGCACTTCTCAGGTGGGAAGCTTTCTTTCCCCGTGAAATGGTGAACCTGTCAGAGGCAGGGGCAGCATCTTCTGCTTCCCGCCCCTCCCAGCCCCATGACACCGCCATGCAAAGGGGTGCAAATAAATGTGACGTGAATGAAGAATCAAGGTGACAGTTAGCAGATGAGGAGAGAGAAATTTGGGATTGGGGGATACAGGGGGTCATGAGCTCACTTTCTGAGCTGGCTTGGGCATGGTCCTGGTAGAAGGACGCCTCTTTCCTAAGGAGCTTTGTTCTCCTCAATGCACACGCTGGATTCACAGAGGATGCATCATCCCCTCCCTGTCCCCCCCACCCCCACCACGGGGGGCAGATTTTGCCACAAATTATCAGAGAGAGATCAAAATTAGATGCGCTCTTCCAACTGAAAAGTTGAAGACCACGTCTCAGAACGCCTTACAGAGAAGGACTTTATCAGCCATTGGTGCCTACCAAGAGCGGAGAGGAAATTGTTTTGGCACGAAAATCCAAGTCCATTGGAGGCCCTCCTTAAAAAAAAATCTTTTTTTAAAGAAAAACAGCTCGTTCCTAAAGTTGTTTCTTCCAAATATAGGACCTACTTAAGCAAAGTTTAACCTTTCTGAGGTTCAAGTTCATTTATTCTTTGCATATACAATTTCAGCAGCTCCTTTATGTCTAAGAACAAAGGTTTGTTAAAGAGAACCCGTCTCAATGTCTCCTTGGACATCAAATAGTTCTTCAGAGGAAATGCTTTGATGAGTTAAGTGTAAATGAGTAAGAAACATACGGATTGCGTTTCTCATCTAATGCCCATGGATCTGAGAATGAAAAGGGAAAAATCTTTTTGGGAAATATGGTTTGGATTTGGGTTCTGCCTACAACACAAACACTGATTCACTTAAAGAATATGGATTTTCCTTGGGTCTCGTCCCCCACCTTCAGCCTGAAGCATTAGCAATCATTCTTTCTAAAGAATTAATGTCAGATTGTAAGGTGGGGGAGAATTTTTGATTAGGGAATTCACAGATTACCAATGTTTAAGAACAAAATCATTTGGTGACAGACTCACTTCCCACCAGACTGGTTTTTAAGTGTTTTTTTCAGAAACATCTCCCTGTTGGCTAAAGCCTATCACTAACCAGGAGGATCCAGGAGCCCTGGGTCCTGGTGAACTGAAAACACGGCCTTCTGGTAACCACGCTCAGAGGCTGGTCATCCCATTAAGAAGATCTTTTCCTGCCCTAACGGGTTTGGCTCAGTGGATAGAGCGTCGGCCTGCAGACTGAAAGGTCCCAGGTTCGATTCCGGTCAAGGGGATGTACCTTGGTTGCGGGCACATCTCCGGTGGGGGGTGTGCAGGAGGCAGCGGATCGATGTTTCTCTCTCATCGATGTTTCTAACTCTCTATCCCTCTCCCTTCCTCTCTGTAAAAAATAAATAAAATATATATTTTTAAAAAAGGTCTTTTCCTACCCGGGGGTAGATGACTTTACCGGCAGGTGGCCTTGATGTGACAATATGCATACACCACCAGGGAACCCAACTGAAGTGTTTTCTCTGGTCAGCACACGTTTTCATACAGCGTAGAGAAGGGGTACATGGCATTAGGGATGTGAAAGCAGTTGACAGAGGATGTGGCACATGGAAGGTGCTCCCTATATGTTGGTTCTGTCTGAAAAAAACCTGAAAATAGACCCCTCTGACCTCTGAGGATGGGAACTGCTCATCCCACACAGCCCTGCTAAGGGGTGGGCCTGGCTGAAGGCCCAGGCAGCCCTGACCCCCAGCACTGACCCATGCTGGGCAAACAAGCTCCATCCTGAGGACCTGAAATTGGGCGACCGAGATTTCTATTGTCCGGGCACGGGGGCACCGGGGCCCGATGGGATGTAGGGTAACCACTTCTCTCCTTGTGCACAGAGAAAGCCTGGCCACAGAGGGGAACGGGAATAAAGCAGTGACACAGAGAAAACAGAGATGAGAGGCTGTGCCCTCCTGCCCCAAACCAGAGCGGGTCCTGTCATTCTGCCTCCCAAGGAGGAGTCACTGTTTTTAACAGCTTTATTGAGATCCAGTCTGCATCCCATATCATCCACCCATGTAAAGTGCACAACCCAGTGGCTTTCAGTACATTCACAGACCTGTGCAACCATCCTCACCGTCAATTTCAGAACATTTCCATCCGCTCAACAAGATACTCCCCACCCCCCCATTTCCTAGCAGCTATCACCTCTCCTCCCATCACCCTCTCCCATAGCCCTAGGCAGCCACTAACCTACTCTCTGTCTCTACAGAGTTTCCTATTCCGGGCCTTCATATGAATAAAATTATAAACATGTAATCCTTTGGGACTGGTTTCTGTCATTTAACGTAATGTTTTTCAGGTTAACCCATATTGCAGCATATATGATACTTCATTCCTTTTTATGGCTAATATTCCACTGTATGGAGACACCACATTTGTTTTTTGTTTGTTTTTTTTTAATTTCTTTATTGATTAAGGTGTCACATATTTGTCCTCATCCCCCCATTCCCATCCCACACCCCTCCCCACGGATGCCCCAACCCCCTGTTGAACTTAACCATTGGATAGGCTCATATGCATGCACACAAGTCCTTTGGTTGATCTCTCCCCCCTCCCCCCACCCTCCCCTATTCTCCCTCTGAGGCCCGATAGTCCGATCGATGCCTCCTTGTTTCTGGTTCTGTTCTTGTTCCTCAGTCTATGTTGTTCATCATTTCCCCTAGATGAGCGAGATCATGTGTCACTAGAGATATACTTATAAGAACTGAATGTGAGACGAGCAATAATAGTTATGCTGACAGGCAAATGAATCAGTCTGTAGTGAGTTTCTTTCTGGACCAACAGTTCTTTTGAGACCCAATTTCAATGTCCACCGGTTCCTTATGTGTACATGTCAGCACTGACCCCTCAGCTCTGGATGGTGGACAAATGGTGGTAACGGAGGTCCGAATCCCTCTGGTTTGGTCTCGGCCGGACCCAGGGGCACGGCTTCACCCGGACTAAGGGGCACGTGGCCTCACCCAGACCCAGGGGGCGCGTGGCCTCACCCGGGCCCGGGACCCAGCCTCACCCGGATGGATCCAGGGGCACACGGCCTCACCCGGACCCAGGATCCAGCTTCACCCGTACCCAGGGGCGCAAGGCCTCACCCGGACCCAGGGGCGCATGGCCTCACCCGGACCCAGGGGCACACGGCCTCACCCGGACCCAGGGGCGCGTGGCCTCACCCGGGCCCGGGACCCAGCCTCACCCGGACCCAGGGGCACACGGCCTCACCCGGACCCGGGATCCAGCTTAACCCGGACCCAGGGGCGCGGAGACACCACATTGGTTTCCCATTCATCAGTTGATAAGCATTGGATCAGGTTTACCTTTTTGCTGTCATGAATAACACCGCTGAATGTTCATGTGCCCCAAGTACGTCCTGACTTTCCTTCACCTTCCCTGTCTCCACCGTGGCTTAAGCCACTGTCTCCAAGAATCTCATTCCCAGCTCTGGCCAGGTAGCTCAGTTGGTTAGGGCAGTGGTCGGCAAACTCATTAGTCCACAGAGCCAGATATCAACAGGACAACGATTGAAATTTCTTTCGAGAGCCACATTTTTTAAACTTAAACTTCTTCTAACGCCACTTCTTCAAAATAGACTCGCCCAAGGCCGTGGTATTTTGTGGAAGAGCCACACTCAAGGGGCCAAAGAGCCGCATGTGGCTCTCGAGCCGCGGTTTGCCGACCACTGGGTTAGGGCATCATCCCAATATGCCAAGGTTGCAGGTTCTATCCCCTGTCAGGACACATACAAGAAGCGACCAATGAATGCAAAAATAAGTGGACCAACAAATTAATGTTTCTCTCTCTCTCTAAAATCAATAAAAACAAACACAACTCACTCCATCATTCTTCCCTTTCTCCAACCCATTCTCCACCTCACTACCAGAGGATCTTTTAGAAATGTAAATCAGATCATGTCACTCCCTAGTTTAAAATCTGTGAATGGATTCCCATTGTGCTAGAGAAAAAAATCCATTCCAAGATAACAAGGCTCTGTGCATTCTGGTGCCTGCTGTTACACTGTCCATCTGCTCCAGTCCCTCACTCACCTCCCTCCAGGCTCATGATCTCTCTCACATCCTTAACACACTGTCCTTTCCACCTCGAATTTCACGTGGCTATCAGCTCAGTGCAGCTTCAATGTGGCCTCTTCAGAGAAGCAGTCAATGCTCATCAGAGCAAAGTGGGGCCCAATCCCAACCCCACCTCCATTGTATTCTTTCTCACAGTATTCACTTTCTCTTCATACAATTTAAAGGATTTGAAAATTCTTGTTTATTACTCATCTTTCCCAGATTATAGTCTGCCTTATTTACAGTTATATTCACAAAGCCAGAACAGCAGTGCCTGCTGTTGACAAAATGAAGGTGGGTTCTATAGGAACGAAGAGAGGAACTTTGTTTTTTAACTCCAGTTGCTGTTTCTAGTCTTTCCTGAGGCCTCACCTTGGGTACCAAGAGACACCCACCTCTGTGTTCTTATAATAAGTTCTTCTCTTCATTTGAGCTAGTTTGAGTGGGTTCTGTTCCTTACACCTCAACAATCCATGACTAACAACTTTTTTCCACCAGCTGTTCACTTATCCTTTCAAAAACGTCAGTGTTGGGCATCAATTGCTTTTGAGTTGCTTCTACATGTCTCTACACATTTATTTCCCCAAAATCTCCCCCACATATTTACAAACTGTTAACTTCTGTATCCCTTTAAAATCATTTCCATATTTGTACACCTATGTTCAATAGCATCATTGTTCACAATAGCCAAGAGGTAGAAGCAACCCAAGTATGTCCATCAAGGGATGAGTGGACAAGCAAAATTTTATGTGTATGTTCCATACTCAATGGAATATTATTCATCCTGAAAAAGGGAGGAAATCCTATCACATTCTACAACATGGATGAATCTTGCGCACATTGAGTTCTTTCATAACTGTACTCTTGAATTCTCTGTCATTTGAATCTTATATTTCCTTGTCTTGATGTTTATTTCCTGGAGGTTTTAAATTTTCTTTCTGAGCTGCCTCGCTACTTGGTTATTCATGGTTCTTGAAGGATTCCTTCTCTGTCTAAGGACCTCTGTATGAGTGGCACTTCTCAAGTCCTATATAATAAAAGGCTAATATGCAAATCCACCAAACGGCAAAATGACTGGTCGCTATGATGTGCATTGACCACCAGGGGGAAGATGCTCAACACAGGGGAGTGCCACTCATCCAGAAGCCAGGCTCATGGCTGGCGAGTGCAGCAGTGGTGGTGGGAGCCTCTCCCACCTTCATGGCAGCGCTAAGGATGTCCGACTGATGGCTTAGGCCCCATGGGGAGCGGGCCTAAGCCATCAGTCAGAAATCCCCCGAGGGCTCCCAGACTGCGAGAAGGCACAGGCTGGGCTGAGGGACACCCCCCTCCCAGTGCACAAATTTCATGCACCAGGCCTTTAGTAGATTAATATGAAGAAGTCTTTCTTTTTTTTTCTAGTAGTTGGTGCTGAAGCACAGTTTTTGCAGTTCTCTTGCACTGCTCTGCTTTTGAGATCTCTGCAGGGTGGTGGAAAATGGCCTATGTTCCATGGGAAGGTGGGCATCTCCTCTATGATCAGATTGCCTTGGTCTCAGGCCACCAACCCCAAGGGGAAATGTGGTGGGCAATGGGGTTCCAAATTCATGAAATCCCAGTGCTGTACCCTGCAGCCAGACACTCACTACCTGCAGGATGGCTGCAAAGGTGGGGGTAGGATGAGCTGGGGGATGTTTGCTGGTGCCTTTGTTTCTTTGTTCTCACAGTAATGGTGATTGGCAGACCTCTGTATCTTCACCCATCCTGGGATTAGTTGCCAAGTGTGCCTGTCACTCAGGGAAAATGTATTTCTGTAGGAGAGCCAAGATTTGAACCCATGACTATATGAATCTAAAGTGTGAGTGTGTAATTACTAGATCACATAGACATTTCTTACTAGTTCATCAACAAAGCCCTGAATGAGGCTGTAATGGGTTCCCAAAGTAGGAGAGAAAGAACTCATAAGGAATGGCTAAGAATAATTTTTAATAAGCTCACTTAAGTATCTCTCCAATATATATGAATGAAAGTTGGATATATATGAGTTGACTATGTATGAAAGAGAAAAGTAAACAGTCTAGCTGAGTCTTTGAACCATGAAATCTCAGAGTTGGAGGAGATCTGGGGGTAATCTAATCCCATCTCCCACCCAGAGCAGAGCCCTCATCTATAGAATCTGTGGTAGGGCTATTGTCCATGTAAAGGCAGCTGAGCCAGTTCCTTTGTCTTCCAGCTTTTGATTACCACAAGGTTCCCCTTTTAATCAGCCAGCAGAGGAATTCTCCCATTGGTCCCAGGTTCCCCCCGGGATCTACATCAAACAGATCACCTTTCTCGTTGCTATGGTTACACTTCTTCAGATGGAGAAAGGGAAGAGAAGATGGTCCTGCTCCAGGACCATCACCATATCCCCACTAAGTAAGGATGATACCTTATTGTTTAAATGGCTCTGAAGCTAAGAAATATTATGGAAACTTGTCCAAGGCCACATATCCTAGAAGTACGAGAGCAGAGATGTAAGCCCAAACTCATCTCTTTTCTACTCTACTACACTGCCTCCGAAAGTCAGTTATCAATATTCTCCTTATCTTCTCTTTTACAGGTCACCTAAATATCTCTCTGGTTTGTTTTTTTTCAGACTTTTTCCCTCAGAGCACATGTTCTCTAAAACTCTCCTGATGTTAGTCATTCTCTAAATGTGCTCCCATTGGCCAATGTTCCTCTAAAAGTGCAACAGAAGGCCATTCAGTGTGGCCAGTCTATCTTGACTGACTTGCTTGCCGTGCAAGCTGTCTTACCTGCCATGATGGCTTCACTGACTTTAGAAGCATAGTATCCCATCACACGTCTGGCCTGGGCTGATCTTGGTGTAGCTATGACCTCAGGTCTTTTTCACATGAGCTAGTCTCAAGTCACAGTTCATCTATCCTTTACTTATACTATTGATTCTAACAAGCCACAGTGGAATTCGTTTGGATGACTCTATGGGTTTTGAGACAGTATGCCTATGTGTTATATATCAGATGAGCCGCTTCTCACACTTGAGGTTATCTAAACATTTTAAAAGTAGGTCTTCCATGTTGTGATACAAGTTCCTGTAAGAATGTAGAACATTCCAGGACCAAGGGCAGAGCCTCCAGACATTCTAGACCCGGGGTCCTCAAACTTTTTAAACAGGGGGCCAGTTCACTGTCCCTCAGACCGTTAGAGGGCCGGACTATAGTTTAAAAAAACAAACAAAAAAACTATGAACAAATTCCTATGCACACACTGCACATATCTTATTTTGAAGTAAAAAAACAAAACGGCAAAAACACCCGCATGTGGCCCGCGGGCCGTAGTTTGAGCACGCCTGTTCTAGACATCCTATTAGAGACCCTCCATAGAATGGCTGCTAATCAATTAAGGCTTTATAGTTACAGTTGTCTAGTCATCTGTGATTCCAAAGAGCTATTCTTAATCCCATATTTCTTCATCTCCTTAACAATTTATGCAACAAAGGACTTTGCAATACACCTTGCAGAAATTTGCCCAAACCATCCTTTCTCCCAATGTGTTCTCTGGAACACTGATTTGCTCAGTGTGATCATTTTAAATAGGTTTCTTTGGTGCAAAAATTCTCAGAACCTTTAATGTGTTCATGTGCACTCTGACTCTCCAAGAGGAGCTATGATAGCATACTGGGTTTCTTGAAAGTTTTAAAAATCATTTTTAAACTTAGGAGGGATTTATACTCTGCGATTTATTCATTTATAGCATGCACTTGATCTCCCAACCTAGTAATCTTATGGAAGAAAATGATACATTAGTCTTGTATGGCTTGTTCTTGGTGAATCTTGACTAATATCCAGTAATTAATGTTTTCTTCTGTAAGGATGGTCACAGACCACCTTTAATAACCTGCTCTAGAATTTTACTGTGGATTAATAACAAGCTTGTTGGTCTGACGCTTTCCAAATCAACCTCTTTCCTCCTGTCTCCTGATAATGCTTTCTTGTTTCTCAGTTTAACCTACAATGTCTCTGAAATTCAGCACCATACTTATATGATACTAGAGGCCCAGTGCACGGATTCGTGTACTTGTGAGGTCCCTCGACCTGGCCTGCGGGGATTGGGCTGAAACCGGCACTCCAACATCCCCTAAGGGGTCCTGGATTGTGAGAGGGTGGTTTTCAGGTACGCACCCTGGAATCGGGCTCCTTCCTCTATGATTCCAGGTACATCACCCAGGAACTACAGCTGCCAAGTTACGGCAGCTCAGCAGCTCCTGTGTTGAGCATCTTCCCCCTGGTGGTCATTGTGTGTCATAGCTACCGGTCAGACGGTCGAATGGTCGGACAGTTGCTTAGGCTTTTATATACATATATATAGATTTGCCTAGAAACAACATTGTTAACACAGTTAGATGTTATCTTGGGATTCAATTCCTTTCAACCAATGCATGTTTGGCCTTTTTCAAGGTAGAATATCACCCTGTTGATGGAGAAGATATAAATGCAATCTAAATAACTCAGCACCATGGTCAAGACAGAGTCCTAACTGACCTTGCCTCAGACTTCCATGCTTCTCCCACTGCCTCCCAATGCCTTCTGAATTTTCTTTGCTAATTTTCATATTCATTTCCTTCTAGACTTAGCTGGATGGCCAGTCACTTCATACAAGTCTTTTCTGACTAACCCTATCTCTCCCTTCTTTTATTCCTTTCTTAAGTGTGTATTGACTCATCCTGTTTTCTGTATCATCTGTTCATTAAAGAATTCACTCATCCAACAAATATTTGCTGAGTACCTACTGTGCTAGGTGTTGGTATCTCAGAGTGGAAAAGCCAAAAACAGCCTTGGGATTAATAAACAGACAGGGAAAATAGACATTGAACAGGAACTAAGTTACAAAAGGGAATGGATGGTGCTATGTGTGTGATAAGCTAGTCTGGGTGTGGGATGAAAGTCTTCTTACAGAAGTGATATTCCAATTGAGAATGAAAGGATGCAGATGAGTTCATTAGGGCAGTGGTCGGCAAACTCATTAGTCAATAGAGCCAAATATCAACAGTACAACGATTGAAATTTCTTTTGAGAGCCAAATTTTTTAAACTTAAACTTCTTCTAACACCACTTCTTCAAAATAGACTCGCCCAGGATGTGGTATTTTGTGGAAGAGCCACACTCAAGGGGCCAAAGAACCACATGTGGCTCGCGAGCCGCAGTTTGCTGACTATGGCACTAGGGGACTACAGGGAAGAAGAGGAAAGGGTACACAGGGGAGCAGAGCTTGATTTTTGAGCCACAGTAAAGAGGAAAGAGAAACCACAGAAGGTTCTACAACAGGGAAAGATGTAATCAGATTGAATTCTTTTCCAAACAGTGGGCACCATTCTTTTGCTTTCCCTTCTTATTCTATATGTGACTTTGGAAATCTTGCCCCACCTCCTTTCTAAAAGTTGTCCTAGTGCTTTCCAAACACAAATGGCAGCTATTATCCAATGGCCTTTAGTACATTCACAGACACATGCAACCATCCTCACAGTCCATTTTAGAACATTTCCATCCTCTCAAAAAGATACCCACCCCCATTTAGCTATCACCTCTCCTCCCATCACCCTCTCTTCATAGACCTAGGCAACCACTAATCTACTTTCTGTCTCTATAGAGTTTCCTATTCTGGGCCTTCATATGAATAAAATTATAAATATGTAATCCTTTGTGACTGGTTTC
This sequence comes from Eptesicus fuscus, assembly GCF_027574615.1. Taxonomy (NCBI): domain Eukaryota; kingdom Metazoa; phylum Chordata; class Mammalia; order Chiroptera; family Vespertilionidae; genus Eptesicus; species Eptesicus fuscus. The sequence continues at coordinate 10,170,695 of NC_072491.1, read as the reverse complement.
TTTCATTTAACATAATGTTTTTCAGGTTTACCCATATTGTAGCATATATCAGTACTTCATTCCTTTTTATGGCTAACTAGAGGCCCGGTGCACAAAATTTGTGCACTCGGGGGATGTCTGACTGACAGCTTAGGCCCACTCCCCACAGTGATGGGGAAGGAAAAAGGCCCCGCTGGCATGGCTCAATGGTTGAGTGTTGTCCTATGAACCAAGAGGTCATGATTCGATTCCTGGTCAGGGCATATGCCCGGGTTGTGGGCTAAATCCCAGTGTGGGGCTTGCAGGAGGCAGTTGATCAATGATTCTCTCTCGTCATTGATGTTTCTATCTCTCTCCCTTTCCCTTCCTCTCTGAAAAAAATAAAATATATATTTTTAAAAAGGAAGTTCAATAGAAGGGACAAATTCCCTCCCACAAGTTATGGAAGCAAGTTCATTTGCTTCCATAACTTGTGGGAGGATGTGGTTTGCCAGGGCAGGAATGTCAGAGCAGGCATTGAAGGCAGCCCAAACCCTGGCGCTGGTGCAGCCAGCTGTGTGACCCTGGCCAAGTTACTTCACCACTCTGGGCCTCATTGTCTTTACTTTCCCTATATTTTTCCTAGAACATAAAAATTGCCATCTTGACCATTTTTAAGTGTAGGATTCAGTAGTTTTCAATACATTCGTATATTCATAATGATGCACATCATTTATCTCCAATAACTTTTTTTTTATCTTGTAAAATTGAAGCTACATATCCACTAAACTACAACTCCCCATTTCTCTCTCCTCCACCAGCTTCTGGCGATTCCCATTCTACTTTCCAGCTCTGTGATTTTGACTAAGTTCCTCATGTAAGCAGATTCCTACAGACTTATTTTACTTGGCAAAATATCTTCAAGGTGCATCATGTTGTGTCATCTTGCAGAATTTCGTTCCTTTTTAAGGCTGGATAATATTCTGTTGTATGTATACACCACATTTTATTTATCCACCCACCTGCCGATGGACACATGTTGTTTCTAAATTTTAGCTATTGCAGATAACGTTGCTGTGAATGTACAAATCTCTTTGAGACCCTGCTTTCACTTCTTTTGGGATCTATCCAGAAGTGCAATTCCTGGATCATAGGGTAATTCGATTTTTAATTTTTTTGAAGAATCACCATACTCTTTTCCACAGCAGCTGCACCATTTTGGATTCTCACCAGCGGTCCAGTTTTACCACATCCCCGCGGGCCAACAATTGTTATTTTGTTTTGCTTTGTGTTGCTTGAACAATAGCCATCCTAATGGGTGTGAGGGGAATCTTGGTGTCTTGACCTGTGAACTGCAGGGGTTCAACCATAGCCTGACCCTGAGCCCCCTCCTCCAAATGTCTACTTATGTCCTCTGTCTACATGTGTGTGTGTTACAAGGTGAAGGTTATGTCATGCAGGCTCTTTGCAATCCAGGCCACAACGTCCTGCTTGAATGGCTTGCGAGCCAGAAGCTGGACCGCAGAAACAGCATCTGGGAGCAGCTCTCTTTGGATCAGAGAGGAGGTAAAAATGTGCTCGTCTGCGTCACGCCCCCGGCCTCTTTAAATACAGCCCCGCCTTCGGGTTCCGGCAGCAGAAGGGACTGGTAGTCTGACTATGGGCTGTGATCTCGCAGAAGGACTGTGCAGGCCAGTGACTCCTTTCGGCTCAGTGAACCCCCGGGAGAGGTCGGATTCACATCGGCACCTGCCTGGAAAAGGCGGAGGTTGCAGGGGGCTGGAGGTGGTTTTCTTGAGGAAACGCCTTTCAAAAAACACGTAACGGCTTTGTTCAGGGGATGAAATACGTTCCTCGATGGTCTGCCATTGCCTGTTTGGAAAGCCTGTGGCGAGCAGATGCGAGAGGGAAGAACTTGTGCGTTCAAAGCAAACACAGTCCCCCAAGCAAAGCTGGTCCCGGCAGGATCCAGGGAGCAGGATGACAGGCAATTCTTTCAGTTTGGGGAAACCACCAGTGGACGTGCTTTCTGGGGCTCCTTTCTCATAAAGAGCCGCCGGGCCTGCACGCAGAGAAGGAAGAACCTCTTCCCAAGACACACGGCCCAGCCGCGTGGCCCCAGCGAGAACCCCGTGAAGGCTGCTGTCGCCGCCTGAGAACCAGAGGGGCTGCGTCTTGTCAGGAAGGAAGCGGCTCACACGGGAGCAGGAACTCCTCTGCAAACTGTCACATCCGATGGGGCAGACCCGGCAGATCCTTCTGGGGAGAGACCCCCAGGGCTGGAGACGGGCCTGCCGAGCAGAGCTCCTGGGTCCTTCTCCTCTGGGCCCTGGGCCGAGCGCCCACTTGCAATGCCCGCTGGGGACAGGCTGTCCGGGCAGGAGGTGACAGAGTCACAGAGGCCAAAGGGCGGGGGGCGGGGGGGGGGCGGGGGGTCGAGAACACCACTCTTTCCCCTTCGTTATTTTGTTTGGTGCGGTTTCTGGGACTCCCCCTGATGAGTGAGCGTGGCCCTGGCAGGGATGGCTACAGAGGCCCCAGCGGAGGGAAGGGGGTGCCAGAGGCCAGCGGGGCCCCACTGGGGGCAAGAGCTGGGTGTGGAGGAGGCTGTTGGAGGCGTGAATGTCCAGTAGACTCCCCCTTTCTGGCACAGTGTTGTGCTGTGGGAATGACTCTCAGGCCTGGTGCCCCCTGGCCACCCACGCTGGCCACTACTGCTGCGGGCTGGGAACGGACCAGACGTGCCAGGGCAGAGTGGCCAGCTGTCCACTGCCCTGAGGGCGAGCACCGGAAGCGTGGTGCCCGAGGGCTGATGGGGCTCCCGTGCAGGACAGAGCCCTCAGTCCTTAGAGAACGTGGACGGGGTGGGATGAGGCTCAAGGGGGGCATCCTGCTGGCATTGGCATCTCAGGGTCTGAGCAATTAGTTGGAAGGATTTGAGATGTGGCTTATTTGAACCCCCAGGTGAAGGTAGAGGCAGATTTCCCGTGCGGTTCGTGACATTGATGCTTTGAGTCCCCCCTCACTATTGGGGCCACGTGGCATTTACTTTGACCAAGTTTGAGAGGTAAGCATTTTTATATTCTGTTTCTTAGAAAGAACCTCTAGAATTATGAACCCCAAATGGAGGGCTCCACCAAACCCGGAGTTTTGAGTTACACCCGTGAACTGGCCTCCAAGGCAGAAAACAGGAGCATTCTTGGGGCTCTGGCAGCACCAAAGCAGGCGCCGGGGGGGGGGGGGGGGTGAGGGGTGGGGGGGGGGGGGGTGAGCCTCTGCACCTGCCCCAGCCCTCGCGCTGGGAATCAAGAAGTGGGCTCAGACCTCACCGTCAAGGAATGGATGCTCTCAGAAACTTGGAAATAATTTTCTGACTGACACTCCAAAGGGGCGCAATCAATTTCCACTATTGATGGGGGTCTATTGACTCTCAGGCAGAGGGATGGAGATGAAATTGCACAAAATAGATCCAGAGACACAGAGCCTGGGAAAGACGGACACATTTCAGAGGGAAGGCGGGGGTGGAGGGTGGGGAGGTCTGGCGGGGGAGAGATTAACCAGGGAATTTATATGCATACATGCATAGCCCATGGACACAGACAATAGTGTGGTAAAAGCTTGGGAGGGGCGGGTGTGGGATGGAGGGGTCAATGAGGAAAAAAAAACCCCAAAAAAACCAAAAACACAAAGGGGACATCTGTAATACTTTCAACAATAAAGATAAAATTTAAAAAAATATAGCAGCCTGGAATTAGATTACCTGAGCCTTTAACTTGTCAAACGTCTCATTTCCCCATCTGTAATACGAAACAACACCAGTGATCATCTTTTGAGGAATGAATTGGATAATTTGCCTAAAGCATAGTGCTGGGCACATAATTAATCTACGTGTTAGTTTACCTAAATGTGATTTTTCCTTCTTCTGGTCTGAGCAGCTGGATATTAAAGGATTTCTTAAACACAATTAACTGTAATAATTTTTTTAAAAATCAAGGGTTGGGCCCTAGCCGGTTTGGCTCAGTGGATGGAGCGTTGGCCTGCGGACTGAAGGGTCCCGGGTTCCATTCTGGTCAAGGGCACATGCCCAGGTTGCGGGCTCGATCCCCGGTAGGGGGTGTGCAGGAGGCAGCCAATCAATAATTTCCTCTCATCATTGATGTTTCTATCTTTCTCTCTCCCTCTCCCTTCCTCTCTGCAATCAATATATATATATATGTATATAAATTTATTTTATTTTATTTTATTTATTTTATTATTTTATTTTATTTTATTTTATTTTATTTTATTTTATTTTATTTTATTTTATTTTATTTTATTTTATTTTAAATCAAGGGTTGGAATAGGACAAGTGGGAAGGCAGCGGCGGAGTCCCGGTGTGAGATGCACCTTTGCCTCTGAGCTCGGGCAGCGTTGCTGCACCCACTGGGGTTGAGTGCCTGACGCGGCGGCGGCAGCGGAGGGGACTGTGCTGACTCCACTGTCCTAACCTTAAAAGGCAGCTCCGCAGCTCACGGCCATGTTATCTGGAAAACCAGCGACGACGCAGGTTCGTGCACCTGCCAACAAGCACATTTCGGAGCGGTCGCTACTCAGGGACTCTGGTCTTCTCATTTCCCATTATAAGTTAAACTTACAAACCCCAGTCCAGTCCAAGGCTGGCTGTATCATTCGGGATTCCGCAGGGAAACAGAACCAACAGGATCACATGCATACAAAATGCAGGGGTTAGGGGTGCACTGACCCCCTGCACCGTGGGAAACCCATGGACAACTCCCCCAAAGCTTAACATCTAATAGCCTACTGTTGACCAAAAGCCTTACTGAGAACAGAGTCAACTAACACATATTTTGTGTGTTATATGTATTATATTCTGTATTCTTACAACAAAGAATAGAGAAAATTAAGAAAAATCATAAGGATTACATTTACTGTATTTATTTTATTTATTCCTTTATTTTTGTTGTTCTTAATCCTCACCCGAGGATATTTTTCCATTGATTTTTTTTTTTTTTTTTTTTTAGGGAGAGTGAAAGAGAGAGGGAAAGACAGAGAGAAACATCGATGTGAGAGAAACACATCGATTGGTTGCCTCGTGCACGAGCCCTGACCAGGGCCCAGGCTGGGGAGCAGTCTGCAACCAAGGTACATGCCCTTGACTAGAATCGAACCCGGGACCCTTTCGTCCGCAGGCCTACACTCTATCCACTGAGCCAAACCGGCGAGGGCTACAGTATTTATTTTTTAGAAATCCTTGTGTAAGTGGACCTGTGCAGTTCAAACTCATGCTGTTCAAGGGCCAACTGTATACACACACACACACAGGGTCAACTGTCCATGTGTATTCACACACACAGCTCCTATATATGGATCTGTGATGGGAATTAGCTCACAGTTACAGAGGCAGGGAAGGCCCCCGTCGGCTGTCTTCATGCTGGAGATCCGGGGTGGCTGATGGTGAATTCAGTTGGAGTCCAAAGGCCTGAGCACTGGGGGAGGCGGGCAGGAGTGGGCAGCCCTAGGCTGTTTGGAAGCCTGGGAACCGAGAGCTACCATGTCCGAGGGCAGGAGAAGGTGGGTGCCTCAGCTCGACAGGAGAACAAATCCATCCTGCCTCCATCCGTTTGTTCTATTCGGGCTGTCGATGGATTGGGAGATGCCCACCACACGGCATGGGTGAGGGCCACCTGCTCTAGCCTACCGATTCCAATGCCAAGCTCTTCCTGAGACGCCCTCACAGAACCCCCCAGATGTGATGCTGTCCTAGCCGACTGGGCATCCCTGAGCCGGCTCAAGCGGACACATAAAACGAGCCATCGCTCTGAGGTGTGCCCGTCCTGTGGCCATCTCTCCCGGGCTTATCTTTGCCATTGACATTATTCAGATGCGCAAGCACAGAACCTTCTGGCAGAGACACAACATGGAAGAAGGGACCTGCGGCTAAGGCTCCACTCTCCTCCTTGCCCTCTGTGCGGTCCGGCTTCCAAAGAAAACATCAGGAAGACAGGAGGGCGAGTGCAGGAGTGAATAGGTGCTTGGGAGAGTGTACGTGCCTGCGGGTGGACACGTGTGTGATTTTAAGCATCGTATTCGCACACACGGCTCCACGGTCAGCATACTGGCTAACCACACAGAGAAAAACACCGTGGACTTTAATAGATGCCCTGGCGCGCTCGGGCTGTGCGAACGGCAGCTGGGGAACTCGGAGACTCGGGGTGTTTGTTCAGCTTTCCCCCATCATTTTGCACTGGGCGAGGCTGGGCCGAAAGGAGGGGAATGCTGAGCAGCACAGCGATCCGGATCCCGGGCTTTGGATTCCGTGGTCGGAGAAGGCGGCACCTCCCTGCCGCGGCGGGGCGCGGAGCCGCTGCTGCCCAGCTTGTGAAATGTAAGCCGGGGCTGGCCCGCCGCGGGAACACAAACTCCAACCCATGCTCGGTCGTCAGGGGACTTTGCGGCTGTCCTTACAGCTTCCGGCAGCCGTGAGCAGCCCCGGTGAGCGAGCAGAACTTTGCCTGGTAAAGGGGACAGGAAGGGAATTCCAAAAATAGACCGGAAAACCTCCTCCTAGGAAGTTAACGTTTTGGGGAGGGTCTTGCAGAGTGAGAACCCCGGGGGCTGGCTTGCAGGGGAGCGAGACCCCAAGGGCAGGCCGGGGAGGGTGCAGAGGTCACAGTCACCTCCTGTCCCATCCCTCCCGGTGACCAGTGGCGTTCCAAACCAGTTGGCAGCGAGTCATCAGAAAAAATGCTAGTTTTCGTTTTGGGAAAAAACAGCATCTCCGTGGGACGTTTCGGCACCGTTATCTGCTCTCCCTAGCAATCCGGTGGGGGGAGAACCCAGCCCCTTAAGAAATGAAAGCCATATGCACACCGTATTGAAAAGCCAACAACCCCGGGCCATTACATGATGGCTGACCGTAGGAACGCGGTATTTATGATTTACATTCTTTCCCAGACTCCGCTGTTTTTCAGAAGTGAGGAGCAGAGGTTTACGGCCTCACCAGGTCGTAAATCAGATTCCTGAGGGCAGAGGGAGCGCTCCAGGCAGGAGGCCTTGCCTTCGAGTTTGCAGGATGCACCAGAACAACAGGAAAAGAACCGCATGGGGACAGAGGGCCCTGCTTCCGGGAGCGAGAGGCACCCAGGCTGACAGGCATCCCTTGCCCCGAGCAGCCGCCGAATCACCGAATCACACCCGGGCCAACATCTGGCTCGGAGGGGCGGCCATCCCTCATGCAGCCGGCACCCGGACCTGAGTCACTCTGGCCCCTTCCGAAGGCAGGGAGACAGGGCCTGAGTCACCGTGGCTTTGCTGAGGCCGAGGCTGGCGGGAGCGAGGTGGGGCGCGAGGTGGGCGCACTGGAGTCCAGGAGCCTGGGGTGAACCTTAGGCTCGGGCTCCCCGACGCCCCCTGGTGGCGGCGTGCTCTTGTTCACCTGCTTATCCTCGAAGCCTCCAGACCTTGGGAAATGGGAGAACACAGCAAACTCACAGGATTCCAGAACACACAATGGGCTGGCCGGTGTAGCTCAGTGGTTCCCCATCAGGGCACATGCCCAGGTTGCCAGCTTGATCCTCAGTGTGGAGCCTGCAGGAGGCAGGCATCACTGTTTCTCATCATTGGTGTTTCTCTCTCCCTCTCCCTTCTTCTCTGAAATCAATAAAAATATTAAAATATATATATATATATATATATATATATATATATATATATATATATATATTTTTTTTTTTAAAGGAGAGAAAAAAAATACACATTCAGTGCTGGACACACGGTGGGAGGGGCTGTGTGAGGGGCGCCCTTTCCCCTGGAAATGAAATGCTACTCCACCCTCGCTCTCCAGGAGAGCCAGTGCTAATGTGGCCCCTGGGAAGATTCCGGGGAGGGAGGGTGCCGAGAGCCCCCTCAGTCTCTCAAAGGTTCCCGGTGCTATGCAGGCTTTTATCTGGAAGATTCGCCTGCAGTGACCCTGGTGAACCCCTCCCCCCTGCTTCTGGTCTGGATTTCATCCACTCAGAGAAGGTGGGGATCCTAAACATTTTTAAAGTGGAGCTTTCTTGCCCTAGCCGGTATGGCTCAGTGGATAGAGCATCAGCCCACGGACCGAAGGGTTCTGGGTTTGATTCCAGTCAAGGGCACATGCCCAGGTTGTGGGCTTGATCCCCAATAGGGGGCGTGCAGGTGGCAGCCGATCAATGATTTTCTCTCATCCTTGATGTTTCTCTCTCTCTCTCCCTCTCTCAAATCAATAAAAATATATGTTAGGGGAAAAGTGGAGCTTTCTTAAGCCTTTCCCAGGGTGCACTGTGAAATCCAGCACCTCGCCAGTCCAGTCCACGGTGCAGGCGGTTGGATTGCCGAGAAGGGGCGGAAACAGCTGTGGGGCGAGTAGGCGCAGGCCTGCCATCCAGGGTAGGCCGTGTGGACGGACGTGCACCCGGCCTGCGACCCCACACTGTCATTACGGCTGTTGTGTGTATGCTTCCGACATGAAAACGCACCATTTTGGTCCTTCGGGCTCAAATGTTGCTATTTTCTGTTTAATGGCAAACAAACCTCACGTCCTGTGGTTTGTGAAGCCGCAGCTCCCTTTACTCAGCACCCCACGTGCTAGGGAGACTGGTATCTGAGGCCCTGGGGGGACTGTGTGGAGGGGCGGGAGGCCAGGCAGCTCGGAGGAGCTCTTCCTGCCACCCGGGGGGGCATGATGGTGCCCGCAAGTGACAGGCCTTGGGGCAGGATGTTTTCGGAGCCTTCCCATAACAAAGGCAAACAACTCCCCCGGCCACAGAGGTTCCAGTGTGAGCCCAGCAGGGCTGAGGCCGGGTGGGCGGTTACATCAGCTGTGGCAGCAAACCTCTGGGGCAAACCCTGTTTTCTGAATGATGCCCCGTCCTCACTGCGTTTATAAGGGGGTGGATTTGCCAACGCCGGTCTCCCTGCTCCAAGAGATGATGCTGGGGACCTGCGAGTCCCTTGAGCCAGCACTGTGGGCGGGAAGCGTGCCTGTCCCTCCCCCTCCACCAGGCCAGTTTTCAACCCCAGTATTAAGATGCAGCAACTAAGCTCAGCCCTGAGCCTTGGGGCTACCTGGGCCTGCGGCACATCCTGGAGTGTTAGATTATGACAGCAAACATCTCAGGACAGACAGCTTCAAAACCGCCCAACCGAGGCCCAGAGGGACGTCGGGGCAGGCTCAGTCCCGTGAGGCTCTGACCTGGATTACAGGCAGTCTTTAGGAAGCAGGAGGCCAGGGGGACTTGTCCCTCTGAGCATCCCCACAAACTAAAAATTCACAGCCCTCCTTTTGTAGACACTCACAATTCCTTTAGATTCACAGAAGACGGCAAAATAAAAAAGCCCTAAGTATGTATTGCATCGAAGTTCAATTAAAAAATTTTTTTACTTCATCTGCAATGGTCGTAGGTCACCTGTGATTGTTGTGGCATCGGGTTTAGAATAAAATGTGACATGGGGAAGTGCTGTAAAAATCTAATTATGGGCAGGCAGACTGCGGCAGAGCGGCCTGAGCCGTGACTGACGCCGACCCCATGAGAACAAAACCCCACACCTAATTCTTTCAGCGACACACCCGAAGGAGAGGGGGGTGTGCAATGGAACCCCGTGAACTGAAGTCGTGGCTCTCCTCGGTCTTAATCATACAAGTGGGAGATGCATTTTCTGCAACAGCCTGCCTGCGGGGCTCCCAGTTTTCTTAACAACCACAAGGCTGCACAGGAAGCCCGCCTGCCGACCTGCCAGCCAGGAGCCCCCCAGGCCCAGCACAACCCGAAGGGCACGCCAGTGAAACCCTGTTTGAAGTGCTCGCTCCAGTCTGGCTTCCAATGGGTTTTTTCTTTTCCACCTCGTGTCTGGCCGTCTTTTGTGTCCAGCCTCCCGCGGTGAGCCTGCCCACGTGCACGATTATACACAGAACAACGGGGTCCGTCCAGAGGTGGAGTCCTCACAAGAGGCGTCACTTAGAAGGGCCTCGAAGCAGCTTCGGAGGGAGACCCCCAGGTGCAAACTGATGCACGTGGCAGAGAATTTTATTTTATTTCTCCTGGGCGAGCACTGTACGCACCAGTCCCAGCGAAAATAAGACGGGCGTTTACAGGATGTCTTTTATCATCAAAATGTCTAACGGGTCCAGGAGACGTCCCGGCTCTGCCGTGGGAGCAGTCTGGCAGGGCGTTACCAGGGGAAAGACAGAAGAGCCGGGGAGGCCCCGGGAAGACCCACAGTGACAAAAGGGGAAAGTGGCCACCACGCAGGGCAATGCGACTTAAGGAGGAAAATACATAAAACATTCTTCCTGCAGTCCGTCTACACTAGCGGGCTTTTAGGAGGGCAGTTTGTAAATCAGGAGCGTGTGCTCATTCGCAATCAAATAACGTCCCCTATTAAATGAGGTCTCTGAGACATGCATTCCAGTTCCATCAACGTGAGGCCCATTTCCATAGGAACGGGTGGGGAAGTAGGCCAAACCCACGGTATGGTTTCCAGGAGGAACGGCGCGGTGGGCTGGCCAGTCAGGGAAAGCGCTGGGCTCGTACCCACTGGAGCCAGGAGTGCTTACTGGAAGGGGGGAAGCCTAAACTCCAGGAAAGGCAGGGAAAGTATCTGCGGACGTTCCTGGCCGTTTCGTACAAACGGTCTCGTGTGTGCTCGCTTTCTGCACAGCCCACAGGAAAGTCAGTCACCCCTCACCCCACCACACCCCACCCGGCGCGAACAGGTGCCTCTCGCTGGCCTGGAAGGGAGCGTGCTTCTCGGGTGGACTGAGCTGTTCACCAGCTAATAACCAGCCAGAGGAGCGCGAGGCCCAACGCCCAGGAAACAGGCCGCAGCCGCTCTGGAGGGAAGGGGGTGGGGAGAATGTGCAGGAGGCGCAGCAGCACTCGGGGCTGGGCAGCCAGGTGCAGGGGACAGATTCACCTCCGTTCAGCGGACATGTTTCCACGCCTGTTTCCCAAAGGCCTGCTCGCTGGGCGCATTTCTTTCCTTTTAATGTTTTTAATTGATTTTTAGAGAAAGAGGAGGGGAGAGGGAGACGGAAACATTGATTAACATGAATTGGCTGCCTCCTGCACACCCCCTACTGGGCATGTGCCCTGAGGAACCCAACCAGACATCCTCTTGGTTTATGGGCCAATGCTCAACCACTGAGCCACACCAGCCGGGCCGGAGGGCGCATTTCTGAGACCAGCAGCTCGTGGCCTCACCCGAGCGGCAGCCCTTCCTCACTGACCCTCAGCCAGGCGGCCGCCGGAGGCCCCGACACAGGCTGTGACCCGGCGAGCATGACTCACTGAGCCCCTTCACCCCGGAATTCTTCTGCGGAAAAAGAAAAACATGACACTGCCATGGTTCAAGATTTCCTTAAAGGGAGAAAGACATGGAAACCTTTGTGCTGTGTGAAACGAGGGAACAAAAGGCCGGCTTTCAGCGGGTTTCTCCACATCTGTCTACAGCACTCACAGCCACCCGCTCCCAGCCCCTTGGAAAACACCGATTGCTGAGAAGCAGGGGAACAGACCAGCAGAGGCAGAGAAGTGAGCACCTGGCAGACAGGTCTTCGACAGGCTTTAATGTGGATTGTTTTACTTGGAACAGGAGCCGCCAGAGGTGAGGGGCTGTGGGGCGAACGTTCTGGAGCATGGCGTGGAGAAGGGAACACTCACCAGCACCTCACACGGGAGCAAAAGACAAGGTCAGCAACACGCCACGGGAGGAAACAAAGGAAATGCAAAGGCACCTGGCTGTGGGCGGGGCGTGCGCGGCCCCCCAGCAGGTCCGCTGAGCGCACTGGGGGGGAGCGTGGACAGGGAGGGTCCGACCCGGACAAGACTGGTTCTGACCGGAAGCCCGGGCTCCTGCGTAGGCGGCTACCCTTTCCTCAGACTGGTTCACACCTGCTGGGAGGTTTCAGGCCGTAAAAGGGGATGAGGTTGGCTGCACAGTAACGCAAAAGCCCTCCTTTTCCTTTGTCTAGAAGAGGGGGGCCCTCCCCTCCCCCCCGTTTTCTGAAGGTGGTTAAGCATCCTGACTTAAAAATAAACAACAACAAAATAAAACACAGACAAGCGGCCTGAGTGTAAACCAATCGAATGGAAAGGCAGATTCCCAACGCCTGGGGCGCGCATCGGCTCTGCGCTCCCGCCCTGGCGAGGGGAGAGTCTCCCGTGCCCACGGGACTCGCAGCGCACGCGGCTCTTGGCGGCGGTGAGAACAGCGACCTTTTCCTTCGAACCCGCGTCCTGCTCGCTACCGGTGACCGCATGCCAAGTGCTGACCTTAGAGACCCCGCCTTGGCAAAGGGCCCCAGGCAGTGTCTGCCTGCTGTGGCCGTGCCTGTGGGAAAGACTGACACCCTCAGATAATGACACCCCCCCGAGTCCCCTCTCCTCTTCCCGTCTGCACTGTCTGTGACCTCCTCGCGGGGAGGTGCAATGATTCCGCTTCCCTCTCAGTTCTAGGCACTCTCCGGAACATCTCGGATGAACCAGGTCTTTCATTTCTTCCCAACTCCGTTGGTGACTTTTGACTTGGAATGTCGATTTCTTCTTCTGGAAGAATGGCTTTCGTTGTTGCCTGGATGCCTGTCTTCAGAACCTGGCCAAAGGAACCGGTACAGGTCACGGTCACCGTGGGCTCGCTCAGGTGTGTGGCTGCCAGCCGCCCTAGGCCTGTGGGTGAAGTGCAGGCTCTTCCACTGATCCTTGCGCGCCACCTAGTGGCTCGTTAATAAATGAAGGCAAGGCAGGGAAACCCCAGAGCTGGGCCAGCACAGCTGGTGCCTGGGAACGCAGAGCACACAGCCTGGGGGGAGTGGGGTGGCACCCCGAGAATTCCTACACTCGCATGATGTGCAGGGTGAAGGTGATGGAACCAGAAGTGAGCGTACAAATGAAACCAAAGCACAAGGAGGGCAATGAAAAGGGAAACCACATGGGTGTCAAGTCTACCCTCGCAGCCAGAGTGCACGATCCAGGTCCCATACCTGGACACGCTACACACCCACCTCTAAACCCCCAAATGGACAGGCTTCTTGACTTTACAAAATTAAACAGATCACATGCCCTCGATCATGTGACCTGGAGGCCACTTCACAGAGCTGCTCACGACACAGTGCTGGAGCCACGCAGCGAAGATGCCACATGCCCTCAAGAGGCGCCGCCTACAAGGACAGCACACCATCGCGTGTCGGGCTGTGTGGTGGGGGAGGTCAGAGAAAGACCTCTAACCAGCTGAGTGCTGAGCCGTCAATCAGCCAGCACCGCAGGGTGGAGGTCACTCCAGGGAGAGATGTGTAAGGCTTGGGAGGTCAGCACACTTTCTGGCCTGGGCAGGCTCTGCTCTTGGGCTATGTACAGCCAAGCCAGAAGGCTGACTGTCCCAGGGCTCAGCCCCCGCCCCAGGGGATCTCACCTGAGAGAGCCACTAAACAAGGCTGAGGGTGCTGGCCTCATGGTAAGGGGCATTTGGCTTAGTCCACGAGGCTTTTACCACTCTGAAGATTTTTTCTTTTTTTACTGTTCTTTCTCTTTTTTATTGACATTTATCTCCAGCACTGCTTACTTCTCTTAGCCTTTGCAATGAAGAAGTGCAACTGATCTGTAAGGACGGGCTGTGAATTGGGGAGCCCTGGGGAACCCCTCTGCTGCTTCTATCAGCATTCCAAAACAGGTTGCCGATCAACTCCTTGATTTGGCAAAACCATCTCAATGTGGGGGTGGGAGGGGGACACAGTGCAGCGGAGTGTATGCCAGTGTCGTCCCGAGGGAGAGCTCGGAGAGGCTTAAGAGAACTCGGGAGGGCAGCCAGGACACTGCGCCTTCCTCTCCCCGGCCCACTGCTCCTCTGGGCGGTTCATCTCGGAGCTGAAACTCGGCCCGGCTTAGTTCTCGCCTTCAGTCAGGCCTCCCGGTGGGCTCAGAGGAACTGCTGTCCAGTGGAGCGTCTCTGTCATTATTTCACGTCCCTAATTCTTTAAAATAACCAGTGGCCCCAAATCTTCCCCGAGCGCTCCTTGGAGAGGCCAGCGGGAGATCCCTGACTTCACCGCTGAAATCCCTCTCCCTCGGCCGGCCTCTGGGATGACTGGGGCCCCATCTACCCCTTCGGAAAGGCGTTCCTCCGGCACCCGGTCCGTCCTGAGCCTCTCACGCAGGATAAAGCCGGAGGGAGAACACTCCCGGCGGGAAGCGGGAGGTGTGGCCGGGGCCGTCTGCCTGCCTCAGAAGAGGCAGAACGAGCGGCGCCCCCTCCTAAGCAGGTTCCCTGGGCAGGTCCTGCGAGCCCGTGGCATGTTCCTTAGGAGGAACGGAGGCCCCGATGAGGAAGCTTGAGGCCCTTCAGGGCACAGGTTTATCAACACGCAGAAGCGAATACTGGCCCTCAGTCTCCTGACTGGGCCTCGGGAAGGGCAGGACCCAGGGAAGTTTCAAACAGTGAGCAAAAGAGCTACCTTTGGTGCCTTTCCCGTGAGGCCAGGAAATGTCGGGGCTGTAGCTGCCGTCTTCACACTCGGAGTAGGTCTGGGGAGAGAGGCGGGCGGCTTAGTGAGGAACCCGGAGCCCCCCTGGGAGGGCGTGGGGGCAAGTGACAGGCTCTGCCCTGCCCCAGCGGCTCGGGTCACCACCACCCCAGGCCAGGACCTCCTCAAGCTTCTATTTCCCAGCTAGGAAGCCAAGGTCATCTCCCAGGTGATGCAGAATACGATTCTAGAAAGTACCTTTTGTTCCTTAGACTCAAGGTATAAATAATGGGCGAAGATGTTACTTTAAAAAAAATTACAGGTGACAAGACTGCTCTAGCGCTTTAAGCCCACACACATCCATCCTCTCGTTAATCCTCGCATCTACTCGAGGGGGGCAGGCAGGCGTTTTGCAAGGAGAATCCCAGGCTGGGGCCGGGGAAGAGGCCGGGACAAAGTGGAAGGGCTGGGAATAAGAGGCAGCCTTCCCAGAAGTGGCCCAGGCTCTCCCACATGCTTTAAACAAGTCCCAAACCTCTCACAGGAGGAGGGTAAGTATGCTGACATACGGACAGGAGCTACAAGCAGACAGCACCGGCAGGGAGTGACGCTGGGCTGGCTCAGTTTCCACAGGCTGAGGCCGCAGCATGTTCTCCCCGGAACCTGCTCTGGCTGCGCTCGGCCGCCCCGACCCCGTTAACGCGGCCTCTGCCCCCCCCCCCCCCCCCCGTACCTTTCCTCGGTGACCACAGTGCTCCGCGTACCACACCATGCCGTACAGACACAGGAAGGTGGTGAACGCCTGCAAGGCAAACAGCACATTAGACCAACGTCGCTGCACAAATCCCACGCCCAGAATTCTGGTGTCAACGGGAATCCCACCAGGCGGCTAGGCGCGCTCCGGCCACCGCATGGGATGGGGCCGAGGTGAGCCGGAGAGGAGCTGGGAGCATCGCGGAGGCTTTTGCCAAGCGGTTATGGAGCAGCTCCGACTGCTGGCTCTACTAGCAGAACGCAAACCGTGTTTGGACGCGGGATAAGCGGGAGGCGCTTCTGCTCAAGAGGACACAGGGTCTGCCACAGGCCACCCTGTCCCTGCCCCCCACCCTGCACCGGGGAGAGTTGTAGGGATCCGTTTGTCGCCGTCCCAGGGGAAGAGGGCTTCTGCACAAAGGGCAGTGTCGCTGTCTGGGTCCCAGTCTGGAGGGCGTTCGGGACAAACAGCCCCGTGCTGGGGGCGGAACACGCAGGTCGCTGCTGCCCGGCTTGCACAGCCTTTCTGGTGCCGATCAGCCTCGGGGGCCCACGTTGACCCGGTTCTGGCGGCTTTTGATTTTGCTGCTTGAGTCGACAGGCAAGTCAAGAGGAAGTAAAAATGCCCCGTACACTTCTCAGTGAGGTGAGAAGGGAGTGGTCCACAGGGCCCAGAGGCAGGGAAACTGACACCCTGCTTCCCCAGCATCCCCAGCACCCCGCACCACACCCTACACTGTACCCTAACTGAAGGGAAGAGCAGCTTCTACAGGAACTCAGAGCCTAAAAATGGTCACAAAACAGAAAGTCGGGAAGCTCCTGGCCGCCTAGCCTGAGTGGTGGCGGAGAGAGGAGAGAGAGAGAGAGGAGAGAGGGGGCGTGTGCCTGTAGAGTGAGGACAGGTGAGCCCGGGCAGACCCTTCAGCACCTGCAGGCTCCCCCCCCCCCACCCACACACACACACGGCAGGTGGATCAGCCTGCACCTAACGACTGCCCACTCCCACCACCACTTCAGACAGAATGCCTTGCTTCAGGCACCGTTCTCACCAGCGGCCTCCTGCCTAACCCCGCCTTCCCGCTGAGGACCTGGCACCTCGGCCCAACGTGGGAACAAGTGTGGCTTCATGGGGGAGCCTTCTCTTCTTGGGGAATGTTTTTCGTTGTTTCTAAGAATCGTAACTTTAGATCTACAAGGGTCACCACACAGGTCATTAATTTCAAGTCCCTCCTTTCACAGAAGAGGAATGAACATGGCCCTGAGGAGGACACAGCTGGTGTGTGCGGAACTGGAGCCAGGACACAGGCCTGTGGATACCCCCATCCAAGGTGCAGGAGGGCTGTCGGGATAAACAGGGCTTCATGCCCATACATCTTCGCATCTCTGCCCACTCAGCCCTCCACTCATCCAGCCCCAGAACGAAAGCACCATAGGAACAGCCAATATGCACAGCATCCAGCATCCGCCCTGCCCGGGAGGGGGGGAGGAGCCACAGTGCGGGAGGCAGGCTGGGAAATCTCTGCAGGGCGGCTGGTAGTTTAGCTTGGGCCAGCTCCTTTAAGTTACCAATCTTTACTAAGTGTCTGTGAATAAAGAGCCCGGGGCTCCGACTGGCCTCTCCCCCAGACCAGGGAAGTGGGAAGAGCAGCCCGATGGAGAGAACATGAAACACACAGGACACCAGTCCATTTACATTAAATCCACATGCAAGCTGGCATCCACCTATAGATTTGAGACGTAAAGAAAAAAGGCTCATATTCCCCCACCAAAAACTAGGCAATGAATGAATGTATTACAATTATAAAAGAAAAACTTCTTCTCATCTTTACCATATTCTAGCACAAGCTCAGATTTCTAACATACACCACCCCTGAATGGACCACCTTCAAGGTTTGGGAAGAGTGGGAGAGACCAGAGGATTTGGGGCATATTGGCCTGTGTATGTGCTAGGTTCTTTCCAAGGAGCAAAACAGGCTGACCTACGCTTCACAGGGGGGCCTTTGGGAGGATGGGTCCCTTCTCCCCAGACCAGTCGGCGGCTATGCAGTGGGGGTGGGGAGGCGGCCCAGAGAAAGGTCACTCCACTAGGCCAATGGGAAGTGAGGGCTGCGCTGTCATTTCGAATTTTGTCCACCAGAGGGCAGGTGCGAGAGGCTCGTCTGCTTCAGTCCCCAGCCCAGCCCCACCCCTGGGAGGGCAGCTCAGCAGACAGCTCTGCAGGGGGCAGGCTGAGCAGACAGGAGGGGAGCTTATCAGCACAGTCACCACACAGAGCCCACTGTGGCTGCCAAAGCACCGCTTCCCCTGGGTACAAAAGGCCCGTTTCACACTTGTCCCAGGAGACAAAAGCCTGTAATTTGGGGTTTGCAATCACACCTGTGGAAATCTAGGCAAGTACCCACTTAAAATGTCAAGGCCTAAATTTAAAACAGCAACTGTACAGATTTTGTTTAAAGAAAGGAAATAAAATAAGAAAGAGAAGAAAAATATGTGGGATGAGAGCCAAGGCTGTGGCGGCAATGAGGGTGTCAAACCGGGCTGGCCTCCAGGTCAGGACAACGCGGGCCCCAGCTCACCGCACTGAGACACCCGCTGCAGGGCGCTCTGAGCAGGCAGGCGGTCTCCTCTCCCGCTGGTCTAGTCGCTAACCTACAGCCCCGGTATGTTCTTACCCAGCGAGGGGAGTAGGAGGGGCTTCCTTCCTCGGAGTCATGTGGGGGCCTGGTGTACATAACTTAACATTCCTGTATTGAGTCATGTTCACCTCACTCCTGAGTTTGAGATCAATCTTGATCTTTAAAAAAGGCCATGAGCCCAGCTGGTGGGTTCAGTGGTTTAGCGTTGACCTATGAACCAGGAGGTCACAGTTCAATTCCCATCAGGGCCCAGGCAGCCCGGGTTTGTGGGCTTGGTCCCCAGTTGGGGACGTGCAGGAGGCAGCTGATCAATGATGCTCCTCTGATCTGCAGATCCTCCTCCCACTCTCTCTTCATCATCCTGGGGGCAGGACAATATTGTATGATTGGGCCTCTCAGGCCCCCAACAACAGGGAAAGATTCTGAGCAGGGAAAGGGATTGGGATTGGAATTCTGGAAGATCGCTCGGCGGCGGCAGTGTAGAGGATGGATCTGAAGGGCAGGATGGAGAGAACATGGGTGTGTAGACGACTACACCGGCAGCGGGAAGAGGAGGGTGGAGCTGGGCCACATGGTTGAATGACTAGCACCTGGTGACCTGCTGACTAGAGAGACAGAGGAGAGGAGCGGGGCACCTGAGGGAGGGGAGAGCTGTTCACGGGGACCCCTCACAGTCCTGCTCACTCATATCTCCTGGGAGCCCTGGCCAACTCCCCACCTCGTATGTGCTCTCTCCAGTGCTCCTTCAGCTCTGTGTACAAGTCCTTCGTGATACTTAGCACACGTTAACATCACTCCTTTGTACATATAATTCCCGTCCCGATGAGGAGACCCTTGGAGGGGCACCCTCTGCCACTTACCCTCTGCGTGACTGGGGCAAGTGATGACCCTCCCTGAGCCTTTACTCATTCATCAGTAAAAGAGGGCTAATAGAGTGCCTCCCCTCGACGTGTAAAGAACTGGGCCATTCATGAGAAGGGCTTAGAACAGTGTCTGCACAGGGTAAGCACTAATGTCTCATCCCATCATCCATCTGTGGGCGTCCCGCACCAGGTGCAGCGTTGACGAGCACTCAGGAAAAGTGTGAAGGAATAAGGAACACGCAGGGACCCGGCTAAGTGGGGGAGAGATCGATGGGAGGACCAGAAGTGCTTCATGTCCTTAATAAGGTCACAATCACAGACACCAATGCAAACCCCAAATCACCAACGTAAGGAGGCCTATGTGAAGTGTCAAATAAGTAAAACAGAGAGCAGGTCTCTACAACTTAAGGAGAGACTGATGGGGTCCCTGAAGGTGGGGTGACCAGAGCGGGCTTCCTGGGCATGGTCGGAGGCCACTGATGCCCTGGGGGCTGAGGGGGGGGCTGGACACCTGCCCACGTCCCAGGAGTCCCCCTGCCTCCACTTCTCTGTGTCCCCTCTGGCACCAGGTGAGGGCAGTCAGTCACACTACAGTTCACACACCTGAGGTCACAGCACTTGTTCCAATCTCCACGCACATCTGCACGCTCTCCTCCCAATCCCTGCATCGAGGCTCAGTGAGACAGAGTGCGAACTCTGGAGTTTCAGTACAAAGGAAACCATTGTTTCCTTTGGTTGTTCAAGCTAAAACAGGGCAGAACCGGCTCCAGGTACCCTGGCACAGTTAGAATTTCTCTCAAGTAACCCTAAAAATAGAAACCGTGAAAGGCAACAAAAAACACTTAAAAATACAAAGTTTAGTCTTGAAAAAAAAAAAAAAAAAAAAAAAAAAAAAAAAGACCTGAATCTGATTAAGCCTCCAGATTCAGCTACCAATTTACAGAAAATATAGAGGACAAAGAAATCTGTTCAATTACATACAGGATGAAACCAGGAAAATCCAGCCCGTGGGAAAACCTACAGGACAAAAGAACTGGTTTCTTCAACAAGTAAACTGCAAAGGTGAGAGAGCTAGAGCTAGAAGGGAATTATAAATTAAAAGAGACTTAAGAGGCATGCCAACAACTGTAAAAGGTGGGTACTGATTCAAATACATTTTCCTAATACAAAATTTAAGAACATTTAGTAATCCGAACTTTGATTAGATATTTGATAATGTTAAGGAATTATTGTTAATGCTTTTTCAAATGTGATAATGATATGGTGGTTGCATTAAACAAAAAAAGGCAATTTTTTCTTCTTTTAGAGATACATTCCGAAATATTACAGGTGGATCTGCTTCAAAATAATTTGGGGTGGACATAATGAGTAGGAAATAGAAGGAAACAAAACTGGCTGTGAGTTGGTAATTGTTGGAACTGAATAAATAATGGGTACATGAGGGGTCATCTACTCTATCTAGTTCCAAACGTATTAGAAATTTTCAATGATTATAAAGGAGTGCAAATTAATCTCCTAGACCAAGTGAATAAAGAATCCTAAGCTTAAATGTAAAGACTCTTCTCCAAAATAATAAAACACCTAAGTTGAGGACAGTCGCAATGTGTAAGCGAGGTAAGCTCTCACTTCCCATTAGAGGTGAGGGAAGAGTCCGAGGACGATGGAGCTGCAGGCCCAGCGCGCTGCCTGTCAGAGAGGGAGCTCACCCGGGTACCCAGGCGTGGCCTAGAGAGCCGGCCAGTGGGGCAGAATCTGCACGGTCAGATTACCTTCAAACCATCTCCCATGGCCTCTGAACTACATGCGGTACATAAATGGTTGCACAGGATGTGTATGCTATGGGCACTGTAGTTGCCCTTGTCGCTTGTGGCAGGCCTGGGATGCTCAGCGTGTGTAGATGAATACCCGCTGTAAGTAAAATGAATGCATGTATGAGGCGCCTGCAGAGGGCTTCTGACCAGGACCCGCGAAGGGGACCCATTCTGCATGCCATGTGGTTCTGTGTGTTTATTCTCGAACTTGAGACCGGTGACCATCCCTAGGTTATTACAAATAGAATATGTCTGTGAATTTCTAAGAAACCTTGGTGCACAAGAGAAGCGTGTGGTTTTTTTCCCCCCAAAGAAACACCACGGGGAGTTTAGCTAACCCTTTGGGTAAGAAAAGTAATGACTTACCACGCAAAGAAGCCAAAGCACAACATAGAGTATCTGTGTCTTAGAGAAGAGATCTTGTCCAAATTTTATGCAAACAATAGCTTCCAGGAAAGCAATGACCCTGGTTAAACAAAGAACAAGAGGTTAAATACTAATTCACATTGTCAGAGCATATACCTTCCCAGAAAAATGCATTATTCCATTAAAAAGTGCACAGGAATTGGTCATAAGATTTCCGCCCCAAACTGTGGTAGCAGGTCCCCCACAAAATGACACCGTTCTACCCCACTGCACTTCCTTCCAACATAAAATACAGCTGATGCCTGAACAATATGGGTTTGAACTGTGTGTGTCCACATATATGTGACTTTTTTCAATAAATACTGTAAATGTATTTTCCTTATGGTTTTCTTAGTAACACTTCCTTTTCTGTAGCTTACGTTAGTGTAAGAATGCATCTACAATACATATAACACTTCCTTTTCTGCAGCTTACTTTAGTGTAAGAATGCATATACAATACATATAACATACAGATATGTGTTAACTGTTTATGTCATCGGAAAGCCTTCTGTTCAACAGCAGGCGACTATTAGTTAAGTTTCGGAGGAGTTAAGAGTGATATGCAAATTATCAACTTCAGGGGTTGATGTCCTGATCCCCATGTTGGTCAATTGTGTGTGTATGTGTGTGTGTGTATTATATATACTACACAATTATCTATACACATACAAACATATATTTTATAAAAGGTTTATTTTACTATTACTCCACTTTTCTTTTTGTAAAGACTTTATTTGTTAGAGTAGTTTTGGGTTCACAGGAAAATTGAGGAGAAGGTAGAGATTTCTCTTACACTGCCTGCCCCCCCCCCCAGACGCACAGCCCCCACCCCACTGTCAACATCCTGCCCCAAAGTGGCACACGGGTTACAACCGATGAACCCACACTGACACGTCAGTATTATCTCAAGTCCACAGCTGACATTAGGGCTCACTCCTGATATTGTTCCTTCTAGGGGTCTGGACAAATGTGCAACGACATATCCACCACTACAGAATCATGCAGCGTTGTTTCCCGGACGTAAGCATCCTTTGCCCTCTGCCTATTCATCCTCCTGCCCCTCCCCAGACACAATACAATATGTTTTACTTCTTCCTTCGCTCTAAGATTAAAATTTCAGCTCATCCATTTCCATAGCATCCAGCTCGGGGGCTGGTAGCCCAGGGTGGACAGCCACCACCTGTTGGAACCTCAAGGACAGGGAACCCCCTACCTTTGCAACAGGCCCACTCTGCCGCTCAGCCTCTGGATGCTGGGAAGCCTTCCCTTGTCTCAGGCTGGTACCTGCCTACTTCTACCCGTGGGTCCTAACTCTGCCCTCCACGGCGCACAGGCTGACTCTGAGCCGGCAAGTGAGTCTTCCAGTAACTTGAAGGCAGCATTCACAGTCCCTCCAGCCTTCTAAGAATTTCTAGATTCAACATCCCCTACGTTTGCTGACAATATAAACTTTTTTATCCTCTCTTGATCTGTAAGCAATTTTGCTAAATACAAAAATGTTTAAAAAAACACTTCGTTTTATTCTTTTAATTAAAACATCAAAGAAAAAAGCCACTCTTATGTTCTAATCTCCACTTACAAATATAAAAATCAAACATGTATTAAGGTTCAGAGCTCAAGGTAAGAATGGAGGAGGTGAGGGTGACACAGCTGCCTGCGATCCCAAAGACTGCTCAACACATACTGGTTTCAGACACGTCCGGGTTAGTGCTCCCCTCGAGGGCGGATCTGCAGTCGGGGTCTGGGCAGCTGCATGACACCCGCAAAGGGAAAGGGCCCGGAGGCCCTGGGTCCGCCTACCACCGGCAGACGGAGGCCACTGCGATCAGCAAATGTGCGGGCGGCTCTAAACAGCCGGGAGCCTGCAACCAGAGCCACCTCGGCGAAACGGGAAGTCTCCTGAATGCAGCTTTAGAGTTTGGGCCTGTCTTTCCCCCTCACCCTCACCAAACAAGGTTTGGGAGTGGCTGGCCTGAGTCTGTGGAGATTACCCCAACCCCAACAAAGCACTGTTTTAGCTGAGGTACCAGGAGGCTTTGAGGGTAGGTCCGAGAGTCCCGTGGTCCTGAGGTTTAGAGCGTGAGCTGACACTAGAGGGCAGCGAAGCTCTGGGTACGTCCAGGCTGCAGTGAGGGGCAGGGTGCCCGTGAGTGAACACACAAAGAATAGTTAACCTTTAGCGGGGACTTGGACACAAGGGAAAGGGTTAAGCCCAGAAAGAAGTGTGCCGTCTGCCCTTAGGTCAGACAGAAGCTCCTGAGTTTATTGTGAGGGATTGCTGGATATTTACTCCCGAGTCACCTTTAAAAGCACCGTGACCAGCAGACCAGATCTGTGTTTCTCACACGTCTGTGATCTGAGACCCAGGGCAGAAACACACCTTTTACTGTGACCCAGTACACACACACACACACACACACACACACACACACACTGAAACAAACGTTTCACAAAGTGCTCCATCCCCTTACGCTAACATTTTTCTTCCTATTTCGCTTTAAGATGCAGGTCAGGACCTCACGGCTGACCTCATCATGGCCTGAACTTCTCAGTCACCAACTTCAGGAAGTGCTTTGCTCCTGCGCTAAGGACTCTTGGCTAAGCCACCGGCCATGCATGTGGCCTTCTCAGTGGGGTGACCGCTGAGCAAAGACTGGGTGAGAAGGGGGGCAGTGGGGCAGCCTAGAGTGAGGGGAAGGGGCAGCGTTGAGTCTTAGAGCAACATGGATCTGCAGGGCCTCCCTAGGACTTAACTATGACCCACCTGGTGGCTGAACTGAGCGCTGCTGAGGGGCAGGAGTGGGAGAGGGCGGGCAGAGCTGTGGAGATGAGAGAGGCGCTACCCCAACAATCACGTGGCCTCTCCAACCACCAGCGCTGCCCCAGGGGGACCCCAATAAAGAACATCCTTTTGGAAGGTTAACGTTACTTCTGTACAAGAATCAGTGGCTGCTGAAGCCGGTTTGGCTCAGTGGATGGAGCATCGGTCTGCGGACTGGAAGGTCCCAGGTTCGATTCCGGTCAAGGGCATGTACATTGGTTGCAGGCACATCCCCCAGTGGGGGGTGTGCAGGAGGCAGCTGGTCGATGTCTCTCTCTCTCATCGATGTTTCTAGCTCTCTATCCCTCTTCCTTCCTCTCTGTGAAAAATCAATAAAATACATTAAAAAAAAAAAAGACTCAGTGGCTGCTGCTTTGGGGCCTGGGCCGGATGGGAGCCTGTACTGGCCTGTCAGCTGGGACAGTGCGCCCTCTGGCCCCCTGTATGGGGGGAGGAGTGGGAGGCCTCCTGAACTCAGTGCAAAATGAAATCTCTCTGACCTTTCCCAAACTGACCTACTGTGGGTTGAGGTTTGATGACATTCCGTCAGGGCTCCCTTTGGTGCCATCGCTCTCTCGAATTAACAAGGGAAGCACACAAACTCTGGGCGGAGGCTGGCCAGCGCTCACACTCAGCTCCGTCTGTGGAGCCTGCCCTTCAGAGACGGGATGGGGACGAAGCCGGTCGGCAGAGCCGGGTAAAGAGCTCCTCGGTGCACGGAACAGGAAAGCAAGCAGGCGACGGCAGAGACTGGAAGCTCGGGGCTCAGAGTGTAAGCTCGGGGCGGGGGCGGGGGCGGGGGGGACCCTGAGGCTGCCACCGCCTCCTGCACCGCACAGCACTGCCCACAGCGGCCCAGGAGGCTCTGGCGGGGCTCCAGGCAGGGGTGAGCCTCTCGGCCAGCCAGGTGACCCTCCCCTCCCCCCCCTCCCCCCGCACAGTGGAAGTGAGGCACGGATAAGGTGACCCAGCTCTTACACCATCGCACAAAGCCAGGAAGCGTCCACAGTGAGTCCGTTCTGATTAGGGTGAGCACCAGTGCCTTTTTGGAGGAAGTGGTAGCCGGGTGGGTGGGGCCTCACCAGAAAGAACCCTTCCACTGCCCTCCTGGAACTCTGACCTCCCAAGAACCCGGGTGGGGCGGGGTGAGAAGAGGGCCAAGTGCGGATACCCAGCACCGTTCCGCACTTGTTCTGATGTACATTAGGGGTTGGGGCAGGATGTCATTGAAGAAAGGGATTCAGCTGCTAAAAAAAATGACTGAAAAATAACCCACTACTGCCAGGAGCGTGGGGCTGTCGTGGAGGGGCCTCCGAGTGAGGGGGCAGGGAGGCAGGATGAAGGGGCACCATCCAGGAGGAGGGATGAGGGGGGTGCTGGGAGGGGGAAGCTGCCCCAGCAGCGTGAGCACCGAGGGCCTGAAACAGAGTGGCCTGGAGGGAGGCGAGGTGAGGGTGGGAGGAGGCTGTGAAACTCGGTCACCAGGATCTGTGGAAAGGAGTAATTTTTTCCTACTATAGGTTTTCATCAAATATATGCTTTCACACTCAATTCAGAAGTTAGCATTTTGAATCTAAGTGACCTAAGGGACTGAATGTCACATACAGATTTGCTGGATGTCTCTAGAACTTCAAATGCTAAATGGCACCTGAATTGTTCATGGTGTTTAAGAACCACTGACCTGGCATATTGAAGATGGTCTCACATTTCACATGGGGGGAGGGGTACTATAAATTAGATAACCTGTGGTTTCTTTCATCACTTAAATAATAGTAAATTCAGATGCAGCAGTTGTATCCTTAACAAGACATTAAATTGTGACCATGTGGCTAAGTGTTAGTTCTCTTGGGGATAATGAACTTATACCTTGGCATATATCAAGCAGCTGTTTTGCAGGGTCTTTTTTAAAATATATATATTTCTTTTATTGATTTCAGAGAGGAAGGAAAAGGGAGCGAGAGAGATATAAACATCAATGATGAGAGAGAATCATTGGTTGACTGCCTCTTGCATGCCCCCCACTGGGGATCAAGCCTGCAACCTGGGTATGTGCTCTTGATTGGAATCGAACCTGGGACCCCCCAGTCTGCAGGCCAACGCTCTATCCGCTGAGCCAAACCAGCTAGGGCTTTGCAGGGTCTTTTTGATGTGAAGTAACATAAAGTATAGGTAAGGCCATCACAAAATGATGTCCCAAACTTGTCATCAAATTCAGATGACATTGTAAAAATCCATTTTATATCTAATTTATTTAATCAAATAAGGTATCTGAGTTCTAGGTGGGAGATTCCTTTGATTTCCTAATATTTCTTTAAAAGCAGTTTCTATACCCTCTTTCTATAATTTGCCAATTAACTATTCTAATCTTAAATCAGAAAAGGTAATGTTAATAAAAGAAACCATATGCTATCGCCAATAAATCAACAAACAACAAGTGCTGGCGAGGATGTGGAGAAAAGGGAACCCTCATGCACTGTTGCTGGATTGCAAATTGGTGCATCCACCGTGGAAAGGCGTATGGAGGTTCCTCAAAAAATTAAAAATAGGACTGCCACATGACCCAGTAATTCTATCTCTGGGTATATATCCAAAGAAACCCAAAACACTAATTCGAAAAAATATGTGCACCTCTATGTTCATTGCAGCATTATTTACAATAGCCAAGGTATGGAAGCAACCCAAGTATCTATCAACAGACAAGTAGATAAAGATGATGTGATACATATACACAATGAAATACCACTTGGCCATAAAAAAGAATGAAATCTTAACATTTGTGACAATATGGATGAACCTAGAAGGTATTAATTTTGCTAAGTGAAATAAGTCAGACAGAGAAAGACAAATACCATACAATTTCACTTATACGTGGAAGCTAAAGAACAAAATAAATAAACAAAACAGACTCACAGGCACAGAGAACAAACTGATGGTTCCCAGAGGGGAAGGGTGGGGACTGGGTGAAAAAGGTGAAGGGATTGAGAAGCACAGATTGACAGTTACAAAACAGTCAGAGGATATCAAGTACAGCTTTGGAATACCTAAATATATAAAAGCCTAAACAACTATTACGACTGGACGACCCGCCGGTAGCTATGATGTGCACTGACCACCAGGGGGCAGATGCTCAACGCAGCAGGCCCAGTGGTCAGTGCACTCCCACAGCCAACCTCCCACAGCCAGCCAACCTCCCGCTGTCCCTCTCCCGGCCGGCCCCTATCGGGACTGGGCGAGACAGCCCGATCGGCCCCGATCGCTGGCCAGGCCGAGGGACTCCACCTGTGCACGAATTTGTGCACCAGTCCTCTAGTCCTACCTAATAAAAGGGAAGTATGCAAATAACTATCACTCCGCTACACCCACGATTAGGCTGGCAGCAGGCTGGGGGCAGGACTTGGGGTGGCCAATTGGGCTGACAGGATGAGTAGGGGGCGGGGACTCGTGAGCACTGCGAGAGGACCAATGGAGCTGGCGGAAGGCGCCGGTGGCGGAACTCGGGGTGGCCGATTGCGTGGCTGCCAGTACCAGTTTTCCTCTGGCCACCTGCCGATCAGAGCGCCTCCCGATCGGAGTTCCTCTCAGGGTGACCGATCGCGCTGGCAGGAGGCGCTCCAATCAGCGGGTGGCCAGAGGAAAACTGGTGCTGGCAGCCAGGTGAAGGAAGGTCTATTGCACGAAACTTCGTGCAACGGGCTTCTAGTAGTTAATA
The DNA here is from genome assembly GCF_027574615.1 of Eptesicus fuscus. NCBI lineage: Eukaryota > Metazoa > Chordata > Mammalia > Chiroptera > Vespertilionidae > Eptesicus > Eptesicus fuscus. The sequence goes on along the minus strand of NC_072491.1, from coordinate 10,143,258 downwards.
ATACTGTGATAACTATGGTGCTAGGTGGGTACTAGACTTATCAAGGGGGATCACTTCGTAAAGTATATAAATGTCTAACCACTATGCTATACAGTTGAAACTAATAAAATAATATTGAATGTCAACTATAATTGAAAAATAAATGTAAAAAAATAAAACCAAACAAGCAAAAATATCTACTAAACATTTGGAAAAGTCAAATTTGAAGCTTTTAATCTACCTTAATTTAAAGGGATTATAAAGTAATTATCTAATTCACTGTATTTTATACTTTATCTTCTGAGAATAAAAAGAACTAAGGTTAAAAAAAACCCTCCACAAATGAAAGCCATCTAAAAACATCAGCAAGCCTTCCTAGGAAAACTGCATTGAAAGGCATTCAACACAGGGTGAAGAAATAGCAAAAGCGATTTAGAGGCGTACGTGTTTTTAAACCTCCACAGTGGCAGGTACTTACCCAAACACCCAGCACTGAGTCCCCACGCGCTTGCACTGCGTGTCGGTGAGGTAAGCGTAGTACTGTCTGAAAGGACAAAGGGGGAATTCACTGAGCTTCTGTAAGCCCGGCCAGTCAACATGGAATTAAGTTACTGTGACAGATGAACATCCAGATGTCCTGCCCTCTTCCATACACTCCAGCTGCCTGGTCTAGTTCTACTCGAGGAACTAGGACGCTGGTGACTGTTGAAATGTTCCTGTGAGAGGTTAGGAGTTCGGGCTGGGTTGCAGGGAGGGGAGCCTGGTTTAAAGATGGTCTTGGTCCAGGGACAGGCTCCCAGAGCCTTGAGCCAAAGCAGCCCCAGTGCCTCAGTCCCCCTCTATGGAGGCGATTCTGAGAGTCACCTGTGCTGCCATTAACTGTCTCCTCTGGCTCACTCCAGGCCAAGGTGGCTGCAGGTAACCAGGCAATAAACACAGATATTTTCTGGCTCTCAGAAACCAGAATGGCACCTCGCAGTCACTAAATGCCAATGATTTTGAATGTTATTGACAAGATTAAAACAGAAAAGTGGGTGGGCAATGATATAGAGCTGAAAGACTTAGAGCAGCACCTACCCAACAGAAATACAATACAAGCCACAAATGCAATTTAAAATTTTCCAATAGCCACATAAGAAATGGAAAAACGAAAGATGAAATTCGCTTTCATAATCTATGTTATTTAACCCAATATATTGAAAACATGATAAAGAAATGCTCTATATTGTTTTTGTACTAAGTCTCCACACTCCGGGGTATTTTACATTACAGCACATTTCGATGTGGACTAGCCACATTCTAGTGCTCAACCCATGCCTTCAGAAGCTGCATCTGAACCAGGAGTTCATCATCGTTTTTGAGATAACAAACTTTGAGGATTTATGAAAGCCATCTATAAAGGCATATAAAACACAGAATTTTGCATTAAACTTCAGGGGATTCTCTTATACCTAAAGCTCATCCACGAACTATCATCTCTTCACCCCAAAGACCCCGCTGAAGAAGTCTAGTGATAAAGAATTCAGGTCTTTGCCCAGCTGATGTTGTCTCAGTGGTTGAGCGTTGACCTATGAACCAGGAGGTCACGGTTTGAGTCCCGGTCAGGGCACATGCCCAGGTTGTGACCTCAATCCCCAGTGTAGGGCATGCAGGAGGCAGTTGATCAATGATTCTCTCTCATCATTAATGTTTCTGTCTCTCTCTCCCTCTCCCTTCCTCTCTGAAATCAATAAAAATACGTTAAAAATATTGAATGTCAACTATAATTAAAAAAATAACATTATCTATGACTTCAGATCTACCATAAAAACATTTGTATTTTTCAATAATCTCATTAAAAAGGAAACCTCAATATCACTGCTACTCATTTTTTTTTTAATAAGCCCTGGAGATTATAAGGGGTTTGAAAATAATGTTGTGGTTTTGATTATTCACTTCTGTCACTGAGGTCTGAGCAAAACATTTTCTTCATATTATGAACATACAATTCTTTACAATGACGGCTTCATGGAAAATCTGCTAGTGTATGTGACCTCCCTATGCTAAACAGGAGAACACAAAGCAGGCTCACATGCTCGGGGACAGTGACACTTATCCAGCATTACCTCACTGTGGGCGCCGTGATGCCACCAATAAAGAGAATCCTACACCAGCTCAGCGGATGACCGGCTTGGAACACAAAGATATGTTTCAAGAAGAAGGTGTTCAACTCCGTCAGCTGAAAAGAAGGAGGCAGCAGTCAACCTGATACGTCATTCTAAGTCATAATCATACATTCCCCTATGGGAAGTCTACAACTGAAAATAACTGGTATGTTCAAAGCATTTCCAGAGAACACCTGGGTCTTCCAAGGGTCGCTACTGAGACTTGTGACGGCCGGTACAACATGGGCATCGGCCAGCGGGGGCAAGCGGGCGGTGCTGGGGTGCTAGGAGAAGCACCTGGGGCCCCAGCTTCTTGTCATGCTGCCTGGTTCACACAGTTGTCATGTATGTGACCTGCTGGGATAGTCCCGGTTCCATTCCTGGTCGGGTCACATGCCTCAGTTGCGGGTTTGATCCCCAGTGGGGGGCATACAAGGAGGCAGCCAATCAATGATTCTCTCTCATCATTGATGTTTCTCTCTCTCTCTCTCCCCCTAAAATCAATGAAAACATATTTAAACAAATAAAATAAAATAAATTACCCAAAGTGGCAACAGCCTAGACACAATTTTAAAAATCACACATTGAATTTGAAACATAAAAAAAAGCCTTGCATTTGTTCCTTGGTCCTGAAAACTATCTTTCTAAAAAGCAATCCAATGCCTAACTCATTGGGTGATGGATGCTTACTATGAGCAACTTTAGGGGACTTTTAATTTGTTCCTTATTTGTCATTCAAAGACTCAGATTTTAAAATGCCTTCATGATGAAACACCTAGCTGGTAAGCAATGTCAACTATCATCACCTCTAAATTCTTGGAAAGTTTTATTTCTTCCCCTAGTTCAGGGCATCTGAAAAGAAGAATACCTGCCAGATGATCATGAAAAGGTATATCCCGGCCACCCTCTGAAATGAAGACTTGGGGTCGAACCATCGAACGTAGGTCCAGCTGGCAGGCGTGAACTGCAGCACGGCTCTTTTGATTTTCCCAGTGGTGGTGTGGATGTCCCTGTAAGAAGAGAACAGCTCCAGTGAGATAAGAAAGGGGAAGAACAAAAACCCCAAAACAAGAAAAAACAAACCAACCAAAAAACCCTCTGCGTTGACTGTTTACAACCAGTGCCCCGCACAGAAGAGTCCTTTCTCCGTGAACTGGCTCCGCAACAAGGGCCCCTCTGCACAGGTGACGCCCTGGGGAGGTCCGGGATGACAGCACAGCAGAGCCCAGGTCCCGCAGAGCCAGGAGAGGCCTTGCTTGGTGACTGGCCGACGAAAGAAGCTGAGAGGCACTGGAGACCACCTTCTGGACCCAGGCGGGAAGGAGGAGGGGGCCAGCCAGGATCCGATTCCCACCACTGTGTGCCTCCCAGACCGGGCGTTTTAGTAAAGAGAACATGCTCCATATTCTCGCGGTCTCCCACGTCTTCACTTCACCCTGTTTCTCCCTCAGGTAAGTGAGCCGCGATTTTTAACCTTATTATTGATCCCAGAATTGATTTAATTAAACATGTCATATGCCCATGGCAGAAAGAGTCGCATATTACAGATGAGAACATGTAGGCTCAGAGAGAGAGACTGGAGGACGCAGGCTCACTCTGCAAGCCTGGGAGCGGGTGTGCACGCCAGCCCTGCCTCGCTAGTGCAGGAGAGCTGAAACCCCGGTACGCAGCAGTGAACAGGGTTAACGTACATCAGGGATCTTTCAGTCTCAGACCGTGCTAAGTGCTGAAGGCACAAGTGCAAACAAGTCAGGCCTTTATTCCTTTGGAGGGGGCGGGGGCAGTGGAAGGAAACCAGGTGTGCTCCTCATTCACTCACCTACCCATCAACAAGCATGAAGTGAGAAAACCTTACAGCAAGCACATTCTCGACAAAAAAGCAACAGCAAAACAGAAACTATCCAAAATAAACAAGAACTCTGAAGCACCTGTATTTTTAAAAAATAGCCAAACTTCGAAAAAAGATGTCGGGATAGTTGGGAATAAATAGAGAAATTTGGCATAATTGGGATCTGGAATACTTCACATAGTAAAGAAGTTGTTAATTCAACTTAAGGGAATCTATAGTTATTTGCACATTTCATAGAACTTTTAAAAAAGCACCAATGGTATTTTCTGTTGATTAGTTTGTTGACCCGACAAAATGATTCTCAAGTTGAATTTGAAGCATAAATATATGAAAATAGGGAAGCGTTATGTCAGGGTTTAAGGAGCCAGACAGTCTGACACAAATTCAGATTCAACCATTCGCTGGTTATACTATGTCCTTCAGCGAATTACTAAACCTAAGTCTCTGTATCGTCATCCCTAAAATGAGAAAAATGTAGTGTCTACCCCTCGGATTGATAGGAAGCTAAACTGCTTTATAGAGCTTGCTTGGAGCAGTATCCAGCACAGCTACGGTTTGTTACATTTATATGTACTATCTTAAATATATTAACAAGCATCCTTTCCAGTCATTGGCTAAAGAAGTAATTCTAAAATTTCTTATAATAAAAAGACTAAGCCATTAAAGAATTAGAAGAAAATACGGGTTAACATTAACCTAAACAAAAAGATTTAAAGCTTTTAAAGTTTAAATAACAAAATTACCACAAAATAAAACAAAAAGAGGATGACAAAATGGAAAATAAAGTCACATTTATGACAAATGTTAAAATCCTTAATCCAGAAAAAGTGCTAATGGAAGAGAAAAATCCAATAGAAATATACTAGAAATTTAATATCACACAATTTCATGTGTAATAAAATTGACAAAGTTTAAAAATAAAATTCAAAGCAATAGTGAAATGAACAAATATTCATTAGTGTATACAGGTGAGAACATAAATTGGAATATACTACTTGTAAGAATTTATGTCAAAAAAAATCAGGTATGTGCACAAAGACACTTATTCAAAAATGTCCACTTTTTTTATAAAAGTGAAAAGTTTGAAATAACTAAATGCTCATACAAGGGAATTGTTTAAATACCTTATGGTTTATCCATATGTTGGGATATGAAGAAACCCTTTTGAAATTACATTTTTAACAAATTTAACTGTTGGAAAATGCTCATATTTTGTTATATAAATAAATGAAGTTTTAAACACACTAAAAACGACTATTTTCATTATCACTACCGCGTGCTTTCCCTCCTTATCAATGGCATGGTTCCTGCCAGTCAAACTGAGGAGCAAGTTCGGAGAAGCAGGATAAAGAATGACGGGGTGTGCACTGTCCTCCACGGAGGCAGAGGAGGAACGCGCAACTTAAACTAGGCAGTGAGAGACAACTACCTACGTAACAAGTGAGCCAGGTCAGGAAAGGAAGGCCCATGGGAACACAGGTCACACCCAGGCCGACGGGAGAGTATACATGGCAGACCCAGGCAGGCGGGAGTATATACATGGGCTAAGGGCACTCGGTACCCTGGAGGGTGTGAAGAAAGGTACCCTGCTGAGTCCACGGAAGCACACTTTGTCCTAAAGACCATGAGAAGCTGTCATAGGGGAATGACATGGTGAATGGGACATTCTTTAAAAAATCAGTCCAGCAATGGTGTGAGGAGGCTTTGAGGGGTTACCTTGGAGACAGGGGACTAATTAATCCAGCGATGGCAGCCTGAATGCAGGCTGAGGCACACAGGTAAAAAGGAGGCAGTTTTGAGAAAATCATAAATGACTTAGTACTTTCTGAATGAATGCCTGAAATTAGGTTTCTAATCATTTATGAGTTTCAATTACTAATGTATAATTTACTTCTTGTCATCAAAGACCGTATCACAGGCTGCATCTACGACAACAGTTCTGGTTCGCTGCGAAAGCTGTGACACTGTCCAGAGGCGCGGCTCACCTGAAGCTTGCCCAGTGGTAGGTCCTCATCTCTAAGAACCGGCAGACGACCATGCCCAGCCAGATGCCGCCGCCGTTGCACAGCAGGATGTCCAGGACCACCTGGTCCCACCAACACTCAGCAAAATTAGGCAGCAGATGCATGAAGAAAAGCTGAGAACACAACAGATGATGGTGGTAAAATAAAAATAAAAAATGGAGTACCACACATACAGATAAATTTCCTTTTTAAAAAAATGTTTTTAATTTATTTCAGAGAGGAAGGGAAAGGGAGAGATAGAAATATTGATAACAGAGAATCATGAATTAACTGCCTCCTGCACACCCCCTACTGGGGATCGAGCCCACAATCCAGGCATGTGCCCTGACCAGGAATCGAACTGTGACCTCCTAGTTCATAAGTTAATGCTCAACCACTGAGCCACACCAGCCTGGCAAATTTCCTTTTAATAATACATGTTTTAGGAAAAGTTGTTGCTATGTCAGTTTTTCCTGATGTATTAAAAAAAAGGACGGTTTGTATTCTGGTTCTTATTTTTTATATTGCGAATGGTTTACAAACAGTACTGATGCAGACAGCTCATCTGTTGACAGAGGCCTTTAAAGAAATGATGGTCCCTCTTTACAAAATACTACTGATGAACTGCGCTGGCTCAGGGCAACACGACAAGGACTCAGGAGGGTAAAGGAGAGAAGTTCTCAGACCTGCCAACGAAGCACTGGCATAATACTCAAGATTAGCAGCTTGGTAATTGAAGCTGTGCATTTTAGAAATATTCCACTCCCTGTTTATTTGGGTAAAACAGGGAGGAAGCTGTAAACATAAAGTAAAAAAGCTAGACTTTGATGACATGATATACAGAACTGATAGCTTAATGGGAAATCTCACACTAACTGATTCCCAAAAATGATCATCTTTTATGAAACAGCGATGATGAGCAGGTGGCAAGACAAAATGAAATCAAGGTGCTTGATCTCAAGGGCAGGAGTCAGATGTTCATCTAGAACCACAAAACAGTGTAGGCTGTGCCAAGTGTTACCATGGTGACATAAAAGGAGCACAGTGGGGACGAGAGAGAGCCATCCTGAAAGATGGCAATTGCACAGGCTTCTGCAAGGAAGGTATACTGAAGTGGGATCATTAAGGCCAGAAACGACTGGCTTCGGGAGACAGAGATGGAGATGAGGCATTTCAGAAAGGGGAACAGTACTGTCCAGGGTGGAACAGAAGTCTACTGCACAATGTTGTTCAAAACAAGGGCAGAACAGCTGTGTCCAGGACAGAACGCCCTGCCGTGCGAAGGCCCGTTTTAAAGTCTGAAATTACAGAGAAACTGCCTGGGGTTCTCTAAGGAGGCAACCCCATAATTACAAAGTAATATAATTTCAAAGCAATAGAAGAGAATAGAATTACTCTGGAGTAATATAATAAATACTACAAAATAAAACTTCTCATGAAAGCATTTCATAGACTAAAACATTACAAATGCACGTGTATGAGGCACCTGCCTTCTTCACGTGCCTGCTGCCGAGAGGTACAAAGCAGCTCCGGCATGTGACGGCTGGGGCCTGCGCTCTGACCCAGGGGGTCACTACCCTGAGGCACATTCCCGGCTTCCAGCCACGAGGTGGAGCATCAGCTCTTCCTCGCAGATGGGCAGACGGTGATGACACATTTGCTGGAACGAAGCGGCTGTGGGAGTGGCGTGGAGGACACCGCAGCCTGGGGAGCTTCCCTGGAGAGCCCTGCTCCGCTAGGTTAGGAGCAGGATAACGACTGGCTGGGAGAACATGCTGTGCACAGGGCCGAAATGTGTTCTTGTGAATGAATAAGAGGAATAAAATAACTAAACAATAAACGAGTTCGTTCCCCAAATTTCATTTTGCTAATGGTTTTTCAAGAATATATCTCTTTCCATTCATTAAATGAGACAATACGTTTGATTACTGAGATGTAACGCTGTATCAGTAATTCATTCTTCAGCTACAATGCCCTAGTAATTCCTAAATACCACAATCCTATTTATTTCACGCTGGAAACTCGTTACTGGGTAAACTACCTATTTACTTCTAAGCAGATCTCATTAACCTTTATTTGTCTCACTTGGGATTTCAATTTCATTCTTTAGCTTTATTTCATTTGTGTGTTTTTTAAATTTTTTATTTATTGATAGATTTTAGAGAGAAACGAAGGGAGAGAGAGAAACATTGACTTGTCCTACTTACTTATCCACTTACTATGAAGCATTCATTGGTTGATTCTTGTGTGTGCCCTGACCAGTGATCGAACCTGCAACCTTGGCGAATGGGGATGATGTTCTAAGCCAGGGGTCGGCAAACTCATTAGTCAGCAGAGCCAAATATCAACAGTACAACGATTGAAATTTCTTTTGAGAGCCACATTTTTTAAACTTAAACTTCTTCTAACGCCACTTCTTCAAAATAGACTCGCCCAGGCCGTGGTATTTTGTGGAAGAGCCACACTCAAGGGGCCAAAGAGCCGCATGTGGCTCGCGAGCCGCAGTTTGCCGACCACGGGTCTAAGCAACTGAGCTAGCTGGCCAGGGCTCATTTGTTTCTCTTTAAGATTTGTGACATAGAGGCACAGTTTAAGTTAGCAAGAAGCTATTTTTTTCTCACAAAGCTGTAAAATATTCCTAAGGGGGTGTTTTCAATGCAGTTTTGTTCCCGACACTGGAGAATGGATACTTGACTGTGAACTGACGGAGCAGCTTCTTCCTCCATATGAACTATCCACAGTGCAGGGTCCAGATGACGGCCTGCCCCCTTCTTACCTCGGTTAGCTCCCAGGTGATGCTGATGGTCCAGCAGAGACCATAACTGCGGATCAGTAAGGCCTTCATGGCCCAGCCCCAGAAATGTCCAAATGCAAATATATCGAAATGGCTGATAATCCTCTCCCAGGTGATAACATGGCAGTTCACAGCATACTCCTGTTTAAAGTAAAAAGGGGAATAATTAATGATACTCTAGAAATCAACTGGCTTCCGGGATTCTGATGTTAAATAGGAACTGATGTGACCTTAATAACTAATATATGTCCTGCCCAACAAAAATGTTTTAATAACTGAAGAATCTTAAAGAAATATGGATCAGCATTAATTAGAGTTTATAAATTAAATTGCTTTGCTTTGAACTGCAAAAGCTGGGTTAAAACGAGAAGCAAAATAATTTTACAAAGGCTTACACATGTTCAAGAAGGGGTATCACATATGCTATGTCACCTGACCACAGGGCAACTGTGTTAAGATCAGTAACAAAACATAAATAAAGCCCTAGCCGGTTTGGCTCAGTGGATAGAGTGTCAGCCTGCAGACTGAAGGGTCCTGGGTTCAATTCCAGTCAAGGGTACATGCCTGGGTTTCAGGCTCAATCCCCAGTAGGAGGTGTGCAGGAGGCAGCCGATTAATGATTCTCTCTCATCACTGATGTTTCTATCTCTCTCTCCCTCTCCATTCCTCTCTGAAATCAATAAAAAAATATTTTTTAAGAAGTCCAAGAAAATTGTGGGGGAAATATATCTGAGACATCTTTCTCCTAATCTCTAAGATTTCACAGACTTCAGTGAGCATGAAAGCACTTGTTATTATTATTACCATTATTATTATTATTATTATAACTGTATAACTGAAGACTAGTCCAAAAGGCAAGTACAGGTTTTAGAGCCAAAGGGATCTAACCAATTTGTGCTCTGAGCAAAATACTTATCTATTTTAAGCTTCTATTTTCTCCTCAGAAAGATGGGGATATGACTGTCTGCCTTGCATGCGTGAGGCTTGTATAGATTCAATACAAAGTGCCCAGCCCAGTGCCTGGCAGAGTAGACAACCCCAATCAGCCCCTGCTATCACCCTCACCCCAACCGTCACAATCATTATCATTAGAAGCTGTAAGTCACCCTGCACCATCCTCTTCCTTAGAGTCCAAACCCCCACAGATTGTTCTCCCGAGACTTTGAAGTCATTTCTGGCATTCCTATTCCTGCCTTTATGTCCTTTATAAACGTTAAAGATATAGTCGGGAAACACCATTCCGAAGGGTCTGACCAATCTCAACTGCAGTAGAAGGATGACTTCTCGGACCTTTTATTAAGTTCCTTCCTACTGTTTCTTGTTCGTTAAACAGGGTCTGTCTCTGGCCCAAATGCCTGACCTCCCTTTCTGAGCATCACCAGCTCTTTCTTCAAACTGTACCAAGTGTTAGGCACTGAGGGAGGGGGTGTGGAGCGAATGCATTACAGTATAAAATAGCCTCTGACACCAAAGCACAGAGCTTCAGCCAAGAATAAAGACGTTTTGTGATTTAGTGAAGCTAATGAACGCAATGGCTACATCATGACAAGTGGCCCCTCTTGGCAGCAGGTGGGAAGGATCGTGGCGGAGGCTGGAGGTGACAGAGCAGGCGCAGTTCCACCACTGAGGACCTGTGTGTGCCAGGCGCCGTGCTAGGCCTCGTGGATAATGTTTCTTTAGTTTGCAGTCAACTCCCCAAATAGTGTGCTACCCAAAGTCCTACAGCTAACGAGTGATGGAGGCAGACACACCCAAGGCCGTCTGATGATCACGTTCACACGCTCCCTGCCACCCCCTTGGCTCCGAGAGGACTTCGCTTCCCTGACTATCCCTCAGGGAAGCCACGCCCCTCCCCAACCTGCCCAGAGACCTGTGTTTAGCTCTCTACTCAGGAGACACGGAGCAGGAGCCATTGGAATGTGCATGGGACTCCCTCCAACACCCAGGAGCCCAGCAATGCCCGGAGCCACTGACCAGTACATACCATGATGTCCGCTTCCCTCGTGGCGTAGCGGAGATTTGGATCTAGCCAGTACATGATGGATTTCACCTGCTCGAAGTTCAGGAAGAGGAGGAAAACCAGGAAGAGGAAGTAGAGCACACTGAGTCCTGAGGGAGAGAAACAGTGTCACACTGAGGACAGACCTGGGTGTCGGATGCACAACACACATTACTCCCGAGTCACTTACGGCCAAGCCGACACCGACCCTGCGCCACAGCGTGTCGAGACCCCCCAGCACAATCCGGTGCTTCCTTGGTGAGAGGCTCGTGCACAGCCCCACTTCAGACCGAGAGGGTCAGCAACACTTGTTGAGAAAAGTATGCGGAAGCTGAGACTTGAAGGACTGGCAGACAGAGGGGTGGGGTGGGAGTGGAGGGGTGAGGGCAGCTTTCAGGCCCAGAAAGGTTGCAGGTAGGTGCCTGGACAGAGAAGTGTCTGGAAGCTGGCATGTGGCTGGGGTGCCAGCAGCGAGGGGAAGGAGTGCGGTGGCCCTGAAGTGACAGCCTGGGGGCCATGGCAAAGGTTTCAGATTTTATCGTACGTGAAACAAGGAGCACTTGACGGGGTTTCAGTGGGGAAATAAGATGATCTAGGTAACATTTACGAGGCTGACTCTGGCTACTGTGTGGAGAGGGGGTGCAGGTGGGCGAGGCCAGCGTAGATAGTTGGGGGGCCAGTTCAGCAGTGACAGGTCTGGAGTGCAGGAGGTGGCCCACATGAGCCCTCGCAGGCATTACCTTCCTGTCACATCCTATCATAACTGGTTTCCTCGTAATCTTCCCACGTCATTGAAAAATAAAGTTAATCTACTCTAAGAAGGCAAAAGCCTGCAAATACCCTTCAGAAAACCAACCACCGGGGCTTTGTCACTCCTGTTTCTGTCGAACCTGCTAGAATGTATGCGTTAATATAGGCCATCTAGACACTGTGATACAAATGACCTTGGACCACAGCACCCCGGCCAAACCTGGCTCAGCACTAATCTGCAGGAGCCACTCCAGAGGAGAGGACATCGTGCTGGAATGCAACGGACCGGCTACAGCGCCAGGCCTTCCAACAGGGAGCTGCCAGTCCCAGGGCCTGGGCGGGTGTATGGGGGCGGGGGGGGGGGGGGGGGGGCTGTAGAGGAGCACTCCCACCAGGTCGTGATCCCAGGGCCTAGGCACATAGGTGTGAGGACCTCCTCGGGTTTGCACTTATGCACCAGCTATTTTTACACAAACTTTCAACTCAAATGCCCCCGCCCCCTGTACCTGTTTATTATAATTCTCTCAAAATAATTACTTCAAGATAGAAAGAAAACATTGCAGTTCATGGCTGGGCTTCAAGGTCCATGAAGAACATGCAGCACTGTGTGTGTGGAGCAAGCATGCATGAGTGCATGTGTGTTTGTGTGTCTGTTAAGGGAGGAAAGGATCTATAGTTCTCATCGGATTAGCAAAGGGCTCCAAGATCCCAAAAAGATCTCAGGTAAGAAACAAAACTGCTCATTCCCTATAGTGGACCATTTGAAATAGAGAAAGCTCAGGTGTAGCCAACTAGCTGAAAATAACTTTTAACTTCAAGCAGAAATAATAAGTCCATGAGGTGAAAGTATGATGCAACCAGAACTGTCTTTTTAAAAATGTAAATGAACCATCTCACTTCTCTGCAAAAAATCCTCCCATGATCTCCGACTGCCCTTCACACTCACAATCCTGAGTGGCCTACAGGCCCTGCAGGTTTCCGTCTGTGCCTAACTCTGACCGCTCACTACTTCCCCAGGCCTGCTAAGCTCCAGCCACCCTGGCCTGGGACACGCCGAACGTTTCCTCGCTGCGGACCACTGAGTCTCATTCTGTCTGGCTCCCACCCCCGCCCTGGCACGCTCAGATCCTCCTCTGCACGCAGGTTTTGGATTAAGCACCCTGCCTTCAGCCTCCCTCACGCACAAGCAAAGGCAGCCACCAGTCACTATCACCTCACAGGGTTTTTCTACACGTCCTAACACTTCAGCCACATCTGACTTTCCCGATGACTGGTTTAGCCGTGTGTTTGCCGCAGCTGTCCTCCCTCTGCAGGGCCCTCCTGACTGGCAGAGCGGCTCCCGGGCTGTCTGCCCATCCCAGCCTCGGGGCAGAGCAGCGCCTGCCCACAGGGCACTGGACGAAGGTCCGGACTGACCACTAAATTCAAAGGGATTTACCTTTGATCCCTGAACATTGAAAGAAAAACAGGCAATCTTGAGCGAAAGGTCCATCTTTAAGGTCCTCATGCAGAAGATTACATTTTCTGAAGTTAAAGTAATTTATTTGATGTCGTATTTAGGCAAGATAAAGCCAATGTTTATAGTTCTGAAGATGTGTATTAAATCCATTCAGGTGATGTGACTATTTGGACTAGAAATCAAATAAAAATAAGACATCCTATATTTATATTAAATGCTTTTCACTAAACTGTAGTTCAAACCAGGGCTCTTTGTCTAAAGATTTCTCTCTTTCCCAAGTTCTTCCCCATTCATAACACTGAGATTGTTGCACTTTTCAGTCCTCCTCGATGCCGATGAGACCAATGTGCTCAGAGGATACACTTGAGCTTGCACTAGCGAAGAGAAACAGGAAGATGCTTAACCCACTGTCCACCATAAGCGTCTGTAGATGCAAGCGGCAGACCTTCCCCACACGCCATGCGCGTCTATAAAAAAAAAATGTTTTCCTTAAGTGGCAGCCCTGACCAACTTTAAAATCATTTTTCGTGAGAATTTTCAGCTGAAAATATTCAAGAACACCCGAATTGTGAGTAATATATTTATTTTTATAATATTCACTGCAAACTGATCTTTTAAATTAAATTCAAAACATTGTGGCGGGTGGGGATGGTTTCCGTTTTGGACGCGTGGTAGTTAACTGGTTAAAGAAAAACAAGCCACAATCCCTATGTCGAGTCCTGTGTGTACCGTAGAGACAACAGCATAAGAAGGGAAGTGGAGCTAAAACGGTGCACATGTACGAGGATGCTGATTGTCACCAATACTTTATTTTGTGGCAAAGATTTTAATAAAAAATTTATATTAGCAACACCAAGAAGTAAAAAGCTATACAGTTTTTCCTATAGCGTGGTAAGCAAAACTGCTATAATATGCAGGAAAAAAACAAACAACACTTTTTAAGTAGCATATATTTTAAAATCTAATGGGTAACTCACCAAAAACCATTCTCCATAAGGCTGGATGAGGCCGAGTAAATGGACCTGCGGAGGTAACATAACAGGGTTAGAACGAACTCATTTCAGAGACAAGACTAAAGACAGTAAGAGGCCCTTTACTTAAATTTTTATTTTTTATAGATACTTTGAGGTCCAGGTTTAGTTTGAAATGTTTTGTCCACATTGTAACAACTATTGCCATACACATAACAGGCACCAAGTCTCCTCAAGTTGTGTGTGTTTTGTTTTTTTCTTTAGAACTCAGGTCATCATTTCCCAGGGAAACAATGTTGTAACAGTAAGTAGGTTACCTGTAAGTGTAAGTCATACAGATTGTACCTCAACACGTGAAAGCTCCCTGCTCCGCAGAAGCTCCAGGGGAAAGAGGTCTGGACAGTGTGTGTGTGTGTGTGTGTGTGTGTGTGTGTGTCTGTGTGTGTCTGTGCGTGTGTCAGGGTGGAGGGACATGACTTATTCTGAAAATGAAAGAGAAAAGACAAATACTGTGCTTTGCAAATAAGTGAGATGGGTAGTGAAACTGAAAATAAACTGAGCACTGGAGGCTGCAGGCTTTTAAGATCATGAACTGTGGTAACAACAGCTTTTACCTGGCAACTCAGTTTCCATACACAGATGCAGATCATGATCAATGAAAAGTTTCACAAGATGAAACTTACTCTAAGTGATACACAATACTTTCTCTTCTATTTTATTTCATTAAAAAAAAAAAAGGCAGAAGAAGGCAAGCAAGCTGGGTTCACTAGAGCGAATTATGACCAACTGAAGGGTTACAACTCGCCAACGTCGAACACTGTTCTAATGGGCCCCGGACCTGCCCGGAGCTGCCCGTGCCTTTGGAACAGCCTTCCTACGCTTGGAGAACTTCCAGCGTTATGCGTCCCACGTCTCCCGGGAGATGCCAGAACTTGCTGCCCAGGATTCTTTGTAACTAGGCCTGGTTCTTCAGTCGCACCCATGCCAGACTGGGCCTCAGAGCTGGCGGCAGTAGAGGTGAATGTGCACAGCCCTCCTCGCCTCCCTCTGGTGCTGGCTAGCAGGAAGAGTCGAGGGAGGTGGCACTCCTCACACTGCTGACTGTGGCATGAGGTTCCATTACAGTTCACTGCAGGAGTGACAGTGGGACAGACTACAGCCTAAGCTCACTGGGGTTTCCTCATCAGACCAGTTCTGCGTGGCATGCCAGTGTCTAGCTTTCCTGGGAACTTGTTTCCTAGCCTCCTACAACTCCTCCTCAAGCCAGCCAATGTCCGTTAACAGGCTTTCAAATCAGCACGGTCAGCTTCTGTTGCTTGCAACCGGGAATCCTGTCTGAGGCAAATATTTACCTTGTAATTTTTATTCTGGAACTCATTCTAAAATCCCTCTCTTCTTACACAGGCTAAATTAAAATATATATGAACTGCTTTCTTTTGATGAATCAAGTTCACATTAGGAAAATCTGTTACAAGTATGCCCACTATCCAATTATATTCAGTTCCCGAGTATAGATGGTGAGAATTCAGAAAGTACATCAGCTTTGAGAGAGACTTTGCTTTATCCAAATTAATCTGGTGCCGAGTTTTGGATGGCAAGTAGTGAGAGCTCAGAGGTGAGAGATACCTATAGTCTTTTTAATCATCTGCTCCTCTCTCCGAAAAGCACAATGAAGCAGAGAAGCCTGAATCCCCTTTTAGGTAACATCATAATGTGGTTAACTTTCTTCACATGCCATTGGAAAACTGACAGCTAATATTGCCATCTTTTAAGTAATTTTCTCTTCACTCTTCACTGATTGTGACTTGATGTCTCTTGACTTGTCACCATGAATGAATGACCTCCGTATTATGATGGCTATCTGGCTTGAAATATTACTTCATCCATGTCACTGAATTAACCTCTCATAACAGGGGACCCCAGCTTCTCTATGGTTTCCTCTTACAAGGTCCAACTCTAATCTATTTGGCTTGCAATAGAACTCCATGCCCAATCAACACTCAAAACCGTATGTTGTTCTTCTCAAGAACAATCATAATGTTAATTTATAATAGCCACAGTACTTTCTGAGCACTCACTGGGTACCAGGCTGAAGGCCGAGACCCCCCTATGTTTTGTCTTAGTTCTCCTAACAGCTGGGTACCATCACCCCCATTTTACATAAGAACAGTGAGCCCCAAAGAACTTGTCCAGGGTCACACAGCTCACAGGACTCCTCTCTGGTCTGAGAGCACACAAGTACTTCTCCATCAACTCTGTCAGGCCTGGGCCAGCGCAGGAGGAGAGACTGAGGAGGAGTGAGAGCCGGAGCCAGGACTGTCTCAGGGTCAGGAGAGCAAGGTGGGAGAAGCAAGCTGGTGGGTGCTGTTGAGGTCCTTCAATTGGAACTGATGAGCAAGGTCAAGAAAAGCTGCAAGGATGGGGGAAATGCCAGGCAGCTGATGGGAGATCCCTCACATCAACTAGTAGAAAGGCCCCCAAAGTCCTCTTCCACCTGCCATTACTATAAGAGAAGCCTCTGGAAAACAGACATAGCCCCGGCTTATCTGACCCCCAGCAGTTGTTCCAAAGTGAGAGGACAGACAGGTGCTTGAGAACCTGGGAGCCGAGGGGCCTTCCAGCTCGCCTTAACCTACACACAACTGCTTCAGCCCCAGGGTACTTCCCTCGGTTACTCTGTGATTCCCTGTGACAGGCCCACGCTGTTCCAGGACCTGGAAAGAGAATTTTCATTTTATTGCTGTTTGTTTTTAAGCCTTGACTTATCCCTAATTGATCTGTTTCCTCTTTTTTCTAGGTTTCCCACTTACACATCATAATATCACATCACAATGTTTCTCAAAAAAGACAACTTTTAAGAATGACCTGTCAGCTTTGCCAACTGAAATGCACTGGATCCGAAAAAGGCTTAGGAAGGTGGGTTTCAGAAGAGACCGAGTACCAAGGTGCTCTGTCCCCAACCAGGCTGGTGGGAACCGACTGTGTCATTTACTGACAACAGGTGAGAGAAAGCCCTGGCGCACGTAAGGGGAGTCGCAGCAGCCAACTTCAAATCTGCCCCCTTCTTAGAAGTGCATTTTAGTAGCATTACTCACTGAGAGAACCATCGTCATCATCAGACAGTACTATTACTAAAACATCATTATACTTTTACAAAAACCAAAAACGAGGCTGGCATTTTTCTATACCATAAGCCTTGGCATTTATGCTCACCAGGTCACCCACGCTTGGCTACTCCGTGCAAGCCGCCTTCTGAAAGCCATGCTTTCCACAGCATGGTCTGCCTAGGAGGGTTAGTACCACCTCAGCCTCCTCTGAACACTGCTTTCCTCAAGGCCTTCTGCACAGACCTCCTCTCCCAGCAAGCCATGCACAGTGTGCCTGGAGGAGCCGGGGCCCAGCCGGTCTCTCCTCCGTGCCCAGGCGGCGGAAACAGGGAAGGCACTGAGTGTGCGAAGAAAGAGGCCTGTTTTGCTCTGGATTCAGGTTTCGTACCAGGCTCATTGAAAACTACCTGTTTTCTCTTCTTCAGCAGGCCCTGCATCCAGAGGACATACGTGTAATCAGATATCCAGAGCAAGCTGAATTTCAAAAGACATAGAAGCAAAATGTCTTCATCATGAGAAGAGGAGCCTTTCAAAAACGACCTTAGAAATCGGAAACAAGGCCATTGCTTGTCTTGCCAGCAACAGTTATCCCTACTACTGAGTTTAAGGGACCAAACCCTCAGGAGGTATAATTCTTTAAACAAAAACTAGAAGTTACACTTTTGTCCTCAAGCCCTCTTAGTCTGCTTCCCTTGTTATTTTTTTTCAGCTTTACTGAGGTATAATTGATAAAGCTGGAAGGTATTTGCTTACTATTAAAGTTTAAATGTCTCGAAGAAATAAGGAAAGTAAATAAAAGCATTCCTATGCATATTTTAAACCTAAGGGGGAAAACTTATGAGAAAAAGTAGTGAGCAGTGGGCAGAGAATGAGGAGATAAGAACTTAAAAATAAATTAGAAGCCGTGAACCTTCTGGATCACCTTCAAATCTCAGGGATGTAATTGGCACCACGCTGAGCTCAGAGAAGCCAAATGAGCCTGAAGGACAAACAGAATGATAAAATCAGGAAAATCAAGAAATACTACTTCACTCTACTCAGAATACCTTACAGCAGTGCTGAGTGCTCTTTCTCTTGCCGATAAGTCAAGGGGAAAAGAGGGCTAATGCTGTGACTTTTTTTGCTGGCAGATTCGTTACTTAATTCAACATCTATCCTTTGAGAGGCCACTGTGGGCCAGGCACTGGGGTCCAGAGCAGGCTTGGGTGCTTTGGGAGGGGGTGGAAGAGGAACAGTTCAAGGAAGTCTTCAGAAGCCAGAAAAGTACACCAGTCAGTTATCTGTTGAAAGAAATCTCAAAGCCAACTGGAGACTGAAATAGGCTTCTAAATTTCCCTCCCGATATAGTGATATGATTACACTCCAATTATAAAATTACACTTATATTTGAGTGTCAGTTGCTGTAATGAGATGATGGAAGTAGCATTTAAAACAAACAAACGAACCAGATGTAAGGGAACCAGAAGAGAACGGGAGAGAAGACGGCAGGAGACCCGGCCTTCCTTCCTGTCAGTCCCGGGTCTGTCCCTCCGGGTCTGTGGACAGGGCTGAAGGAAGGAACTGGAGAGCCTCGCCTGTTACTCATCCTGTTGACTGACAAAGGATCTGTTGAGTATCCATTCCTGTCCCATGTGCCTCTGCTAAGCTCCAAGCCGAAGGAGGTAATCCTTTCTTTTATTCTTTCGGTCAATGGGATCGACTGTGAGCTACTCCTCCGGGCACTGTAAGTTCCTGCCCTCGGGGCAAGGAGAACTGAGGGCGAGTGTGCTGGAGGCTCTCTAGAAAAGGTTTCTTCCCTCTTAAAAACACAGGAAGGGAGGATGTTTTCTCCTGCTGTCAGGACACTGTCAGGACTGAGCAGCTCCCTCAAGATCAGCAGGGCAGGAAGCACAGGCTGGGACCAACATGCTGGAGATGTGGGAAACAGGAAGAGGTCCCCAGGCCACGGAACAGCCAACCCTGGAACCACTCTATCCGGGAACTGCTGGCGATGTACGAAGGGAAACATTTTTCTTATTCGTTAAGCCATTTTGAAATGGGTTTCCTATTGCCTGTGGAATAGGCACTCTGTTATAAAACCCTACGGAGAAAGTCAAGGGCTTTCTTTGTTATTCAGACTCTGAACAAAAAAATCACAGGGCTCCCTTCCCGTAGGAGTTGACCGATTCTACCACACAGGTAGCATGTATAACTCACACACATGAGCCATATGGACGCAATCATATTTAGACCTCTACTCAAGCATGCGGGGCAGCCTTTACTGGGTCAAGGATAAAAGCATTTGAAGTTGCCAAAACAGAACCATTCTGTGAATGCCATCCACTGCAGGCACTGCCCCAGTGTCTTTCAAGGAGAAGACAAATGTTGGGCTTTGTCTCTCCGATTCATTTCATTACTTAATTTGAGAATACGTGCCAAGGATGGGGAGAATGGAAAATAAGATGACAAGACTGGAGCAAGAAGAGGCATAAATATTCCACTCAGAGAAGCAGCCTTCTGGCACGTGGCTCCTGGGCGGCCTGAAGTCGGCTGGCTCCAGGAGGGGACAGCCACACAGCTCAGGAGCACCCTTCCCAGTGGCCCGGCTCTCCTATCAATTCCAAGGCACCTCCCAAAGCCACACTGAACTTAAACAGAGTCGATTACATTCCTTAGTTGAGTATCCATTCCTCTCCCATGTCCCCAACACCCCATCCTGCATATGAAGATTACCGAACTGACATTGTCCTTTTCCAGGTCTATCTGGGACCTTGTTTGGGGATGCTCTACCTCCAGGTGAGTGGTGTGTGTGAGCATGCGCCCAGAGGTGGCGGGGGAAGGAAAGGCAGGAAGAGAGTAGGAAAGGGAGGAAGTATGCAGGTTTGGATCGATCTGCTGGCCTCTGCTGGTCTTGGAGGACGCTGGCAACACAGGAGTATGGCCACATCCGCCTTCTGCAGGACCCAGGGCACACTGCCTGAGACCACACTCCTGGGAAAAGAAAGCCAGACTGATGGAGAGGAAGAGAAGCAGAGGGCGACAGGAACATAGGAGAAGACAGAGAGAAAACACCTCACAGACCACCTGATAGGAGAAACGACCAGAGCAATGCTGAGTACAGGAAAACGCGTGAACTGGGCCAGATCACCAGGCTGACATCAAGTAGCGTGACCTCTTGACCTCTTTGAGTGAATGACGATTATGGGTTCAGCCTTCTCAGCTGTGAACCGAGCAGGCTGAACTAGGTGAGCCCTATGGGATCTCCCCTCTTTGTATGTGTATGTACCACAAAGTCTACACATCCAGGATAAGAAAAGCATAAAACAAACTTAACTTTTATATTTCCAGAAAGAAAACAAAAGCACAGCTCCACATGGGAGACTGGGCAGGTTGAGTGGGCTCTGAATATCAGAAGACTTCATTAGCAAATAAGAGGAAAAACCAGCAGGAATCAAAAAATGTTACCTCCAATAGATTTTAGCCCCCAACCTTCAGGGCCTTTGGCACCTTAAGAAAAACATCTGCTAGTGAAGCCCCAAACCCAGCTCCCACTAAAGCTTCGTGGATGGGTGGCTGTAACATCACGGCTATTGAGTCGGCAGACTTCCAAAACGGCTCTGAGATCTTAGATCAAAAAGCCTTAAGAAATAGCGATTCAAAAAAAATAAGAAAAAGAAACCTTCAAAGTGTGAAGAAGTAACCCTTATGAACTAAGCAACACAGCCAGAGAAAGAGGGAGTCTTGAAGAACAGACCTGACACTTTTGGACTGATGGTTTTCCTGAGCATGTACTCTGCTGATGGACTTAAAAAAGGAGTAGGACTGGGGACAGGCGAGAAAAGAAATAGAAACAGAGGACACAGGCCAATGAGGGTCCTGGCATCAACTGATGACAAGCAAGCAGCAGGCCTTCACAGGACACAGAAGGTAAGAGCGGCTGCGGGGGGTGGCAGTCACCACCACCACCTGAATTGTCACCTACTCACCTCCCCTGGGGGCTTTGGGGGCAGCTGGCCTGTGGTGGTATCCCACCTGAGATGAGTCTTACAATCTTCTTGAATTGGGCTGTATTCTTAAGTTTCCTTTGTATGAAAAGGCCAGGATCCCGAGCTCAGGGGGACCACCACAGCCTGGTGGTTCCAGTGTGTGTGACATGATTTATATTGCAGGTGGCCACTTAGCTGGCACTACAACCTGGCACCCTTGAAAGAGGCCAGGCTACACAATGTCCAAACGATCTAACCCTGAAATTCCGAGGCTTTGTGTGTTGGAGGGGAGAAGGAAAAGAAGCTGGCAAATAGCCAAGAAGCTGATTGACATCAGGGTCTTTTCCTAGAAAGTGAATCCTACAGCAAGGTTAATTCATTCCATATCATGGACGTCTTGTCATCATGCCCCAATAATTATGCATATCAGAACCCCTGGTTGACACAGAAAGGCCCATGTTTACAATATGTGCACAAGACATGCAGGTGTTAATGTGTGTCCCTCCAAATTCTGAGGTTGAAATCCTAACTCCGAAGACTGTTGGACTTCCTAGAGACTGAACCAGAGTTACCTGATGGGAATGCTGGCTATTCTTTAAGACAAGAAGGACCCCAAAGGTGATTCAGAGGTTATCCAGGCTGGGCTGTCACTTCCATCATAAGCTCAGAGAGCCAAGGTCATGGAGAGGAGGGGAGCGGGGGGCAGCCTTCACCTTGGTTTCAAAGGGCAAGCACTGAGGCAAAGAGAATTATTCTTAAACCTTAAGGCTTCTTGATCTAAGATCTCTTAGAATTGGCCTTCCTAGGTGCTGGGCTAGCTTCGCACCCATCACCCCTCCCTTCTTTCTCATTCTCCTTTGGAACAGGAATGTCTATCCTCTGCCTGTCCCACTATAGTGTTACAGAATAGCAAGAAGCTAGGGAAAGTGCAGGAAAAAGTAATAGGGCAACTGAGATAGTTCAACAGCAGTTTGCAGCCCTCTAGTAAATCCTATCTGCCCTAAAGCAAGGATACGTAAGAGTAAATGGTTTGCACTTCTCCCCAACCAGAGGGTAAACAGTTTAAATCACCCTACTCAGGGAGACAGATACAGAAATCCAACTAGTGCCATTTGCCAACCACACCCAAGGACAGACAAATTAAGAGCATAAACCTCATTTTGGTCCATCGGCATAAAGCTGATAAATATTCTACTGATCTGCCCCTAAGACCTCCCCTAAATGTCCAGCCTTTAAAATCCCTGAAAACGACAGTCCCGGTGCACTCTCCCTTCAAGGAACATACATGCCCATGCCATTTCCTTCCGCCTTTCTCCCCCCACAGGCACACATCCCCTAACCTCTAAGGGACCCCATGAGACTTGCAACCAGGGGAGCAATGGGCAGCAGACCCCCTAAACCTGTCTCCAAGGCCCCCTTTTCTCTGACTTCCCAGTGAGCCAAGGCAGCTCAGCCTCGGCTCTCCTGTGGCTTTCTCTATGCCCTTCCTTGTTTCACTGCCCTAAGTATACGTTTGCTGCTGTCAATAAATTCTTTCTTGCTTTCCTATACTTTGTCTCTTGATTGAAATCTTTCCTTCAAGAAGACAAAAACCTGTCTCCTTGTCCCGGGAGCACATAACGTGTCCGGTTTCAGGTTCACAGCCGGAGAGAAATTGTGCTTCAGGATAAATCCTGTGTGAAGGCCCCTAGCCTATAGTATTCTGTTAGCGCAGTCTGCACTGAGTAGGACAGCAGAACCTCACGAAAAAAATACTTAATCTAAAAGCTTGAGTGGTTGGAGAGTTCAACTCCACAATGACTTGGCTATCTACAACAGTGCATTCCCTAAAGGATTCAGTCATGGCTTAATGGCTGGATTATCATGCTGCCAGCAAAAAACCTAGAGTGCTGCACAAAATAAGCAAAAATACAGAACGAAATTCCACTGCCACCCTCCTGGAAAGCCTGAAGGCTTTGCCATGGGTGATACTGTGATTTGTAATAAATATATATTTGGAACAGGATCTGTGTCCCTGTTTTTGACACAGAGCCCCTAAAACCCTTGGAATTTCCAAAGAGATGAGGGCAGTAAAGTGTCTCTTGTTCTGTTAATGAGGTGACTTTCGGAAAGCACCAGAGGTGGGGCTGGCTGCCAGTGGAGCCAACCAGGTGATGAGACGCTTGGAACTTTCAGTCCCACTCCCAGACCTAGTCCAGGGGAGAGGAGCTGGAGATTGACTCCGATCACCAATGTCAATGATTCGATCAATCGCGCCTAAGTGATCGAGCCTCCAGAAAACCCCGCGAGAATGGGGCTGGAGAGCTTCTGGGCTGTGCCCTTGTGTAGAGGCCAGGAAAGCGGTGCTCCTGGAGAAGGCATGGAAGCTCCTGGCCCTCCCCACGTACTCTGACCACATGCTTCATGCATCTTCATCGGGCTGCTCAGGAACAGCCTTTGTAATAAACTGACAGGTTCATTTAGTGAGTCAACTGGCTTCCTGAGTCCTGTGAGCCTCTCGAGCAATCAGTGGAACCCAAGGAGGAGGTTATGGGAACCTCTGATTTACAGCCGTTCTTGGAAGAAGTACAGGTAACAACCTAGACTTGCAACTGGCCTCCGAAGTGGGGTCTGAGCCCTTAATCTGTGGGACCTGACACTCTCGCTGGATAGACAGTATCAGACTGGAGGTGAATTGTAGGACATCCAGTTCGTGTCGGAGCGCTGCTTGTTGGCGGAGGCACACCGCCACCCAGCACATACACACCGGGATGGGTACTGGACTCCTGTTACCATGGTGCATTTCTACGCAGCAATCAGCACCATTCATAACAGGCTTCTCATATCACACATTACCTTCTACTGGATAAATAGAATAGAGACAAAACACAACTTAGATATTTAAAGCATGAATGGGGCTTATGGAGCATAACTCATAAGAAAGACTGAATTTCAAAATACCATAACTGTAAAAGAAGTAGGAAATAGGAAGTGGGCATTTAAAAATGGTTACAGAGAAAAATATCCTAGGAAGAAGGTGCTGAAGGGGAATAAGAAAAATGAAAGTGATTTGTAAGGGACAGTTCAGAGGAAAGAATGAATCTCAAGGATGGCAGAATACCAAACTACTTTTTTAAACAAAGTTTCTGCCTCACTCTATAATCATGATAGGGAGTAAAATTCATGGTAATAATGTCTTTTTTACCTGCTGATGAAAATTCATATCCAAACATATAATCAGCAAAGTTTAGTGTGATGAAAGATCACTATGACAACAAATTATTAAGTAATACTCATTAGAGCACTGAACCTGTCCTTAGCAAAAAGGAGTAACTGAATGACTGAGCATTTACGACTGGGCTGATGATAACAAAAACAGCAACAAGAGCAGTAGCGACATTCACTGAGAGCTTGCAATCTGTCATTCTCTTTTCAGAGAACTTAACATGCATTAATTAACTCTTACAACAGTACCTACCTGTTACCTCCATTTTGTAGAGTAATAAACTGATAGGTTCGTTTAGTGAGTAATCTGTTTCCTGAGTCCTTAACGTGGCGGCTACAGAGCTAGGGAAGTGGCAGAATGGGCAGTCTGCCTCCAGAGCCTGTGCCTCAACCATCACACAAAACCCAGATTATTTTTTTATTCCACCTTTTAGTTTCATCTTCTAGATGGCTTACAACTAAAAAATACCCAAAGGGCACAATGCATAGGAGAAATGTGATAAGTAGTACATCACTTACCGTTGGGGAAAGCTAATACACTGATGATAAGAAAGAAGAAAATAACAGAGAGGATACCCCGCCAGATGTTGTCTTCTGGGACAGAGTCATCCCTGAAAACAGAAAAAGAACACTGAGTATTCATTTTCAGATCTAAACCTAGAAGGAGTCAGAGTTCCATGTTCTAACAACCAGGGGATTGCTAAAATTTCTCTTACTGAGCAAAGTCATTATGCACACTACACACTACTCATTATCATTTCCTAAAGTAACTCAATCTCATAATAAAGTCCAGTTCTTATAAGAAAGGCACCTGGCAACCTTACACACCCACACACATTCTGCTCAGACAAACAGTTAAGAATCACTCTTCTATAAAAAATAAAAAAAAAAAATACCCAGGATGTCAAAAGGTAAGGTTTATTCTGGAGAAATGCCTTTTGGTTTCAAGAATAACTAAAGATGACCTTCATGATATAGACTGTGGCAAAGAAACTTTCCAGGAATCAGAAAGAAAGCAAAAGATTATAAGGAGGAAGGCATAATGCAATGAATTATATACTCAATCCTTGTAAGTGAGCAATTAACTAAGGGATGAATGAAAAAGGGGGGAATGTGGAGTAAAAAAAAAGGCACCACTAAAAAAATGTTAAAAGAGAAAACAAAACACCAGATTTTAAAATCATACCAGAAGACAAAAAATTATAATGAAAAGAGATGAGCTTCCTCCATGCCATGCCTGGTCATTTCTAGTTTATTACTGTATTCATCACCTCTATAACTCCAGTAGCTGAAATGACTCCATTTGTTGGTTTATATGTTGTCTGCTTTCCCTGTATAAAGTAACCTCCTAAAGGCTGGGAATTATTCATTTGTTGTATCCTCGGAGTCTGGCACATAGTAGGTCCTCAAGCAGATATTAATGGATTAATTATTGACAGGGAGAAAACTTAGTGTGTAAAACAAAGTAAAAATTCTCAAATGAAAATTTTCTTAATATTGATGGAGAAGAAGAATTAGGTTTTGACAGTTTACATTAAAAAAAAAGAAAAAAGAAAAAAAAGAAGAGCCCAATTGGCTGGCATGGCTCAGTGATTGAGCGTCAACCTATGAAGCAGGAGGGCACGGTTTGGTGCTGGTCAGGGCACATTCCCCGGGTTGCAGGCTCAATCCCCAGTAGGGGGCGTGCAGGAGACAGCCAGTCAATGATTCTTTCATATGTATATATATAGAGAGAGAGAGAGAGAGAGAGAAGAGAGAGAGAGAGAGAGAGAGAGAGAGAGAGAGAGAGAGAGGAGTCGTCTAGTAATATACTGGTATTTGGGGCTCAAGAGAAGCAAACAAAAGAGGAGAGGGAAAAGAGAAATATAAGATAGTAAGGTTTTCTGAATTATTGGTAATTACTGAGAAGCTTGGGAAAGGGAAGTTCAGCAATTCAGTTTAAAAATATACAGGATGAGTAGACAGAAAATGAGAGAAAAAGAGTGGAAGGAGATATTTTAGAGATAATGAGAGATAGCAATAAATTCAAAAATGATTATAAAAAGTTGAGTTTACAAAAAGTTGAGTGTATATGGGGAAGGACTGCAGTGAAAAACTTACAAAAGACAAACATTAAATTAAGATTAAATATCACTAAAAGAAAAAAAATGTCAAAAATATCTTAGAAGAAAACCAAGTTAGCATAAAAAAATTTAAAACATCAGAATACATGAAGAGGTATGGAATGAAACAATATTACCTAATTACCTAATTAAAGACAGGTCCTGGGATGTTGTTTTATAAACAGAAGTTAATGCAGATATCAACTTCTGTTTATAGTAAGTTTCTGCACTCTATTTAATAATTTCCAGACTTGCAACAGGATTGAGCATAAGGCACTAAAATAAAGAGATCACACAGGTAATACTGTCTCTTAGATCTTCATATGGCCAACCAGCACTCACACCGATGCTGGACAAACAAGGCTTGACTGTTAGGTTCACATAGATCTGATTACAAAACCAAACCTCCGAGTGAGACAGACTTCCTCCTGCGGAGAAATGCAGTCCTATATTAATGGGCACTCTAAGGACTTAACATCTGTCCAGAAGTTCTGAACGCAGGCCTAAGAATGCCAGCCTGATGAGAATGCCAGCCAGAAGAGGACCAGGTTACTTGTGAGGCCCTCTGGCTTAGGAGGGAAGCCAAATCCAATTCCCAGGTACATCAGCTTTTGCCGGAGAATGGCTACACACAGGGAGGGGGGAGACACAGCGCCCTCCTTCAGACCAGCATCACACTACTGATACTGGTAATGAGGAATACAATAATAATAGCTCTTCTTTATCAAGCATCTACTGTGTGCCAGGCACTGAATGGCAGTTTATAAACATTATCTCCAATTGTCAGACTCATTTGCAAAATGGGGTATTAACCAAAATTTTCTATAGTTAAGCATGAAAAGCAACTTAGCTGCAGAGACCATAAGACCACATCGGTGACTCCGGAAAACCCAATTAGGGGATAAGAACTAGTTAGCTCCGAACATCCGCCATTATCTCCTCTGCACTCAGAATGCTTGCTGTGCATGATAGCTCCCTTAATCTTCCTATCAGCCTAGAAGGAGGAATAATCACAATCTGCATTTTACGGATGGGACCTGGCTCCAAAGTTCAAAGTTTTCTCCCCTGTAGGAGGCTTGCGGCCAGAATGCCTGGGCCAGAATTCTGGCTTCAACACTCATCAGCCTGTGTGACCTTGGGCAGATTACCCAACCTCTCTGTGCCCTGGTGTCCTCCCCTGTATATCAAGGATAATAATAGTCCCACCTCACAGGGTTGTTGTAAGGATAAAATAACTTAACACATGCACAGTACTTAGAGCCCGGCACAGAGGAAGTGCCAGCTATTAGTTCACAACGTCTGAACGCTCTTCATTTATGTCTGCTTACTCCCTCCTGTAGCTAATGCCTAGCTGTGGGATTGGCATTAGCCTGGGGCTAAGAAGACAAAAATGAACAGACACTGTCCTTATTCTTGAGAGAATCACAAACAAAAGGCACAATGAGACATAAAACTAAATTATTATCTTAGCCAGCTTTAACCCTTGTCCATCTCCTTAGTCCCAAGTCAAGGAGAAACTTAGCTTGGACAAGTTGAAATCCCTTGGGCACAGCAAGCTGCAGGGAGGCAACCTCTCCCGGGTGAGTGACAGCGCCTGTTGGACAGGCTGACTCCACCGTTCTATCGCCGGGTGCCTCTAGAGGAGAGGTGGGCTGCTGTGAATGGGAGTTAGTAGATCCTGTGTTTTCAAATCTCAAGTTGGAGTTTTTGAAACTAAGGCTATTCAACATTTTCAAGGTTACCAACCTCTGTAAGCAGAGTAATAATCACTATACTCTGAGCTTGAGACAAAGGTTCTCCTTGCCCCACGTGGGCAGAACAAACTTTTAAGACACATGCCCAAGCATTTAAGTTATAGAAATACTACTCTCAATGGTAGCAGAATGAGCTTTTGTAAACCTTGGGGAGAATGACTCAATAGCATCTGGCTTTATTTTTAATGACAGCGATAGGGACAGGACATTTAAATGCTATGATTTAACAGTGGGTTGGCCTAGTTGCTATTTAACAAAAGTACTTGACAAATCCAAACTTGTCTCAGACTTCTGCACGAGATGTCTAATCCGTCCCAATCCCAAATTCTTGCTGTGCCTCTGGAGCATGTGACATGACCCAGGTACTGTGGTTCACGTGCTGGTAATATGACACACCAAAAGTGTTCTGACAGTATGACAGCCCAAACGTATTCCACCTCCTCTTCTCTTACACTACTAGTCTTTGAAAAATAAACTGGAAGACATATTTTTAAAGTTATACAGAATTGCACTGAACGGTCATCCAACTAAAATCTGTTATAAATAGAATCTGGTATCAGAGATAATCATCACAGAAGAGAACAGAATAAATAATTTTCATTTAAGAAGTCACAACTTTCCATCTTTTTAAAAAATATATTTTTATTGATTTCAGAGAGGAAGGGAGAGGGAGAGAGAGACAGAAACATCAATGATGAGAGAGAATCTGCTATTCTCTCTCAGTGATAGGCTGCTTCCCGCCCCCCCACTGGGGATGAAGCCAGCAACCTGGGCATGTGCCCTTGCCCGGAAATGAAGTCACATTCCACAGGCCGATGCTCTATTTGCTGAGCCACACTGGCTAAGGCTCAATCTTTTTTTTGACCAATATAAAGGTTTATTTAACAAAAGCGTAATGTGAAAATGTACACGACTCGATTTTTATACTGCAGTAAAACAGGTGCCTTGGAGAGGGGACGGGAAGCAGCTGATTTCTCTGGTGAACACAGCCATTCTTCATCCTCCTTCCAAGCTTTCTAACATGCTGATACTACTTCCTCGTATTGCCACCATTCCAATCCTCTGTTGCCCACTAGCTGCCATCTCTACAACACCAATCTATCACAAGTTTCATAAAGGGATCAAATCTCCGCAACATTCCTTGATATTTCTGCCACCATTTAATTTCAAGGATAACTTCTTGTCCATACCTTTATTAAATGGGGAGGGTGAGCTTTGCTCCTGGCGTCCACTCAACAAGCTCAGACACCTCCGAACGAGTGCTTTCCATTTTTATGGAGGAAGATAGAGCTATCTCTGTAATGTCCCACCTTAAAGGCCTACGAACCATTACAAGACATGAATAAGATATAGTAATTACTGATTGTATTAATGGTGCTTATGATTTTACATAAGGAGAAATTTATTATTAGTTAGTTCCTCAGTGTGTGATTTCTGTCTCTTTATGAAATTAGTGAAAGAAATAAAATTATCAATTTTAGAAAAGGCCATAGTTTGAGATTCAAATTATGCCTTTTCTTTACTTTTGACAAGCTGTTAAAATTCATATTTATTTCTTATATATGTTCACTGTTGCAATTTATCAACTGTTTTGGCAGAATATGCTGTAAAAGGGAAATTCCAGAAGAATGTGACTTCCTGTATCAGAAAAGAGGAAGGGAGATCTATTCTGAAGGGGTCTAGAATAATATTAACGATAAAAGGTTGAAGCAAACTACTCATTCTTATTTCTCATTATTTAAAAATATATATAATTGCCAACCCACATATGAGATGAAGTTAAACTGAAGTTAATATGAAACAGACAGGTGTATTATCTAAGCAAAGCAATGTCCATTTTTCCAATGCCTTTATCCTTTTTCTCAACTACATCCTCAACCATAAAAAAAAAAAATTTAGAAGGTATTGGTATACAGTAAAACGATTTAATGATAACAACAGCTAATACTGGGCACTTACTATTTGCACTGTGCTAAACACAGATTATCTAAAAATAAAATTAAAAATAATTGAACTCTCATGACAGACAATCCTGAAATATTACTAGGTGTTTTTTTTTCTTACACAGATAAGGAAACTGAAGCTGAGCAAAATTAAGTGGCCAAAAAGCTATTAAGCTGTAAAATCAGTTAACAAGACGAAATATTTGAGGGTAAACCAAAATTAGGACAAGACTGATTTCTCTCCAAAGCTAGAAATGTGCTCCTGGACACTATTGCTTTTAGAGAGGAAGGGAGAGGGAGAGATTGGACCCTGTGGGAAGGTCTGGTCTTACCCACAGCACAGAATTAGCAGGAGATATTATAATAATAGTAGCTGCATCTTCAATCATTAAGAGTGACTGTCACATATGCTTTACAGCTTTAGGTAGATTCAATGCAAATAAACACTTAACAAAATAAAAACCAAGAGTCAAAAGAATTATGGAGGTAAGGAACAAGTATAATGTGGGAAGAGAGTATTAGTTTTATGAAAATCTGAAAATCTGCAATGATTCTCAAGGGAGGTACCACTGGCACCTGTGTTGCATATACACACACACATGGGTGTATATAGAGGGCAATTAATTCCTTGTTGTTCAATGCTGTCCCATGGTGTAGTACATTTAGCATTCTCTCTTTTTTTTTTAATTGAACTCAGAGAGAGGAAGGGAGGAGGAGAGAGAGAGGAGAGAGACAGAGAGAGGAAGACAGAGAGAAATGAGGCTATGAGAGAGAAACATCCATCAGTTGCCTCCTGTACATGCCCCAACCGGATATGGAACCCGAAACCTGGGTGTGTGCCCTGACCAGAAATCAAACCCGCCACCTTTCAGCGCCCAGGAGAATGCTCCCATCAACTGAGCCACACCAGCCAGGGCACAGTTAGCATTCTTACCCCCGCCCACAAAATACCAGTTCTCCCAAAGCTTGTGATCACTGCACTTTTTCTGCTGACCTAGACTGACAACCATTGATTGTTGGGTTAAAATGCTGGAAGAGAAGTAACTGACATTAACTGTGCATCCTGCACCAGATACTCTGCTAAGCACATTCACACATATTCATTCAACCTTGATAACCCTATATGAGGTGAAAATGTTATCCCCATTTTACAGGTGCGAATCCTGGGGCTTAGAGAAAGGTTGAGTAACTTAAGAACCCATAGTTTTTGCCTGGCCAGTGTGGCTCAGTGGTTGAGTAACGACCTGAGAACCTGGAGGTCATGGTTCCAATCCAGTCAGGGCACAACCCCAGTGGAAGGCGTGCAGGAGGCAGCCGGTCAAAGATTCTCTCTCATCATTGATGTTTCTATCTCTCTCCCCACCTCTCCCTTCCTCTCTAAAATCAATAAAAATATATTTAAAAAATAAAAAAGAACCCACAGTTTTGAAACCATCTCGCTCCAAAACCACATTTCTTTGGGTTGGTCTTGTAAGCCATCATGGTGTGTGGTAGGGATGCCTCTTTCTTTAAAGACGTTCATTCAGAAGATATACATTTTTGTAAGTTGGACCCACGGGGTTGTGTGTCCTTATGAACTAGGGATGAATCAGTTCCCTGGGCTGGGGCTGAGGGGGCCACATGTTCCTGACAAAGTGTCAAGAATTGGGCTGAGTAGCAACTATGCATAGGTGTGTCTATTGGAAGTACTGAGTGAGTGTGTGAGTGAGTGTGTGTGTGTGTGTGTGTTTTCAGGGAGGTAAGAGTTGTGCTCTACTGGGTGAGGTTTATGTGTTTTAACACTCTACAGCATTGACTGTGCACCGGGGTCGTTACAACTGCTTGACACCATCTAATTGAGCAAGTATGTTGGGGGATTAACGGTGCATGGCGTCTGCGCAGCAACGGACACAAGCGGCGATGGGTACTGGCTGTGCTGCAAGGAGGAAGGTCCACCGTGACCGGTGTCGCCAGACTGTGTCGGGTTTGAGGCTGGAGAAGGGCTGTGCTAGATGATGCGTGGACAGTGCATGCGGGAGGTGGAGTGCACCTCGCATGTGCATTTTTCCCAAGGCGGGGGAGTGCCCGACACGGAGCAGTTCCGCGGGAAGGGGTCCGCTCGTGGCCTGGGCCTGGTGCGTGGAGCAGCCGTGGGCCGCGGTGTTTTCGGGGTGCAGGGCTATGCCCTGAAAAGTGGTGCATCGAGATGATTCATGCGGTGCGCTGGTGGAGACGCGGCCCGGAGAGGAGGGGGCCGGTGTCGTGATGGGAGTGGGGAGCGAGGCTGAGTGCGGCAGGAGACGGGCATCGTGCTAACCCCGCGAGGGTGCCGGGGTAGCCCGAGGCGCCGTCCGGGGAGGTGGGAGAGGCAGGGGGGGGGGGTGGGGGCTGGGGTCGCGGAGCGCGCCGGTGCCGGGGCTGCCGAGGGAGGGAGGGGCGTGCTGCCCGCCGCCCGGCCGGCGGAGGAGCTGCGTGGGCGGCGGTCTGCGAGTGCGCGGGGAGCGGCCAGCCCGCTTCCCCTCCCTCCCGGCGCCGCACCGGGCCGCGCTCCCCGCCG
Organism: Eptesicus fuscus; assembly: GCF_027574615.1. Lineage (NCBI taxonomy): Eukaryota > Metazoa > Chordata > Mammalia > Chiroptera > Vespertilionidae > Eptesicus > Eptesicus fuscus. The sequence goes on along the minus strand of NC_072491.1, from coordinate 10,110,699 downwards.
CCGCCGCCTCCCGCCCCTTCCCTCCGCCCAAGGGCGCGCCCCCCGCGCGGCCCGGCCCGGCCCGGCCCGCCTCACCTGGTGAAGGCGAAGTACATGAGGCTGACGATGGTGAAGCTGAGCAGGGTGATGGTGTGCGGCCGGTAGAAGAAGTCGATGGTGATGTCCTCCACTTGCTGCTCGTTGATCATCCGGAAATGCATCTTGTAGTTCACATCATCCTTGCTCAGGGTCCTGCTCCCCACGCAGGACGCCATGGCCCGCCTCCCCGTCCTGCCGCGGCGGCGGCGGCCCCGGCCCTGGGAGGCTGGGACCCCGGAGGTGACGAGCCGCAGCGCGAGGGAGGCCGCACGGCGCGGCCGGGTCTGGCGCCGAGGGCCCGCCGAGAGCCGGAGGAAGGACGGGCGCCGGAGGGCGGGGTCGGCGCCGCCAACGCGGCCGCGGGGGGGGGGGGGCGCCGCCGGCCGTGCCCCGGCTAGCGCCGCGGGACCGGCATCTCCGTGCGCGTCCTGTGTCCTCACCTTCCCGGGGGACGAGGCCGAGGGGAGTGGCGAGCGGGAGCAGGGACGCTGTGGGCCCCGGCCCGCTCCCTGCCCCGCGAGCCGCCCGCTCCCCCCCCGCGCTCCCTCCCGGATGGTCTCGCCCACTCCCGCGCAGCCCACGTGGGCGCGGCAGCGCCGGGTGCCGGCCCAGCGCCGGGCGAGCTGGAGTCGGGGTGGTGGGACCCGGAACGCTTAGCGGGCCACCGTGACCGCCTCTGCGAAGCGAACCGCAGGACCGGCCAGGCCTCGCCGCAGGTAAAGCGGGGCTGGTGGGGCGCGAGGGCGCTGCCCCGGCCGGGGTTTGGGTCCGGACTCGGCCTGGTCCTGACTCGGGGCCTTGTTGGGTCTTCGCGGCCCAAATGAGGAGGATGGTTTTGTTTATACCCGTGGCCGGTGACACCAAAACCATGCTTGTTACTTAGCCCGCTTTGCGGAGGGCGGGAAGTTTAGTGTCTGTCTGTCTGTCTGCGGAAGCTCGGTGTGGATGGCCAAATGGACACTGAAGTAGCCTGGGGAGGGCGCCGAGCAGTCCCCGTTTCATCTGTCACTTATCAGCCTTACAGGTGGAAACCTTGAACCCTCAAAAAACAAACAAACAGCATTTCCGTGCCAATTCCTATTCCGAGGGAAGCACTAAGGCCCACAGTGGAGAAGTATGTAATATTTCAATGGACTAAAGAATTCTTTAAGGCGTTTTTTATTTGCTATTCCTGATGAGAGAGTCCTGTTCAAAGACTGTGGTCACTAGGGCTTTTATACACAAACTAGAGGCCCGGTGCAGAAATTCGTGTGTGTGTGTGTGTGTGTGTGTGTGTGTGTGTGTGTGTGTGTTGTGGGGAGGGGGGTAAGGTGGAGGGGGGTGGGGGGAGAGTGTCCCTCAGCCCAGGCCTGCACCCTCTTGCAATCTGGGACCCCTGGGGGATGTCCCACTGCCGGTTTGAATCAGGCCTAAACTGGCAGTCGGACATCCCTCTCACCATAGGGGACTGCTGCTAGCCTGCCTGCCTGCCACATCGCCCCTAACCACTCTGCCTGCCTATCTGCTCTCCCCTAACCTCCTCTACCTGCCCCCGCCACCACGCTTCATGACATCCAGAAGGTCATTTGGCTGCCGGGTTTAATTAGCATATTACACTTTTATTATTATAGGTCATTATTATAGATGCAAACGTCTTACCCGCTGTGTAGGCAGGTAAGTTAACCGTAGTTGCAATTGATTTATTTCAACCCCGCAAACATCGGAGCAGTGCAGGCTACTGGGGGATGATCATTAGGAGGGTGAACCCAAAGATGAGACCCTGCTCTCCTGAAGGAGCAGCTAATCAGTTATTAAGAAATACACACAGCAGTGACCTGATGTAAATAAAAAGAGAAGGATTGACATGAGTTGTGTACATACAGGTATCTTAATGACTATGGGTGGAATTCAAAAGCTAATCTGCCTTTTGTGGGAGCGGGTATTAATTTGAGCCTGGAAAGGCTTCAGAGTGAGGGGGACTTCAGGAGTTTGCTTTGAAATATAAGGAAATTCTTAGATAAACTTAGAAGTCAAAACATTTTACAGCTAATAGGGACCTTGGGGTCATCTTATTATACCTGTAACCTTTTAAAAATCTATTATTGAAAGAATGGTTAGTGAACCCCCATCCTGGGCCAGACAATGTGCTAGAAACATAGTCTTGCCAAGATAGCCTACGGGAGGTCTTCTGGCTTCCAGTTTAGTGGCTTAGGACTTTGCTGTGTAGGCAGCGGTCGGCAAACTCATTAGTCAGCAGAGCCAAGTATCAACAGTACGACGATTGAAATTTCTTTTGAGAGCCACACTTTTTAAACTTAAACTTCTTCTAACGCCACTTCTTCAAAATAGACTCGCCCAGGCCGTGGTATTTTGTGGAAGAGCCACACTCAAGGGGCCAAAGAGCTGCATGTGGCTCGCAAGCCGCAGTTCGCTGACCACTGGTGTAGAGAATGAATATCGTAGGTTTGAGGGAAAACATGACAGGTTTGGAGGCTCATTTCCTAACAAAATTTAACAAAAATCATCTATCTCACAGGCAATAGTGAATGCTTATTTCTTTTAAAAAATCATTTCAGAATGACAGTCTGGCTTTGTTTATTATTAAATCCCTTTCAGGAGACTTCAAATTAAGCATTTTCTATTTGCGATTGTGGGGGGGCGGACTCCAGTTGTTCAATGGACAACTGTAAAATTTCGGTGCATGCTTAGACTCTGAAGTATGTGGTCTAACTTGGAGCATAAAACAAGCTGAATTCCAGTATATGGAAAACCAAAGCAAAAAAATTGTGCTCAAATCATTTATATTTGGTTGTGTGATCAATAATAATACCTAATAACATTTGTGGAGCATTTTCCATATGCTGGACTCTGAGCTATGTTTTCTATGTATTAAATTATTTAAAGTAAAATTATGTATGCATCAAATTTACCTTTTCAATTAAACTGGCTAAATATAAATTCCTTCATATTCCTTTCAACCTTTTATCAACCTTTTCTTATAAGATTTTTAAAAGTCACTTTAAAAATCTTCTTAAAAGTGACTGTTTTTCCATCATAAATATACATGTATTCATTGCCTATTGCTTACATATCTCTCATTTAATTTTGCTCTCTAGTTTGACTTTTAAAAAATATATTTTTTATTGATTTCAGAGAGGAAGGGAGAGAGAGAAACATCAGTGATGAGAGAGAATCATTGATTGGCTGCCTCTTGCATGCCCCACACTGGGGATATGCCCTGACCGGGAATCGAACCGTGACCTCCTGGTTCATAGGTCGATGCTCAACCACTGAGCCACACTGGCTGGGAGTTTTGACTTTTTAAAGACTTTTCTTTTTTTCCTACAAACATAACTTGACAGAACTGATTTTGTCCAATTACCTTTTGAGTAACAGCTGTATCTGAAGTAATCATCAGTGTTTAGCCCTGAGGATGAAGCAAGAAGCAACTTTCTAGATAGTAATGATTTATTTAAGACAAAGTATTCATCGTGTAGAACATCATTTGTGAGATTTGTAGGGAAGTGGATAGCCTATCCTTACATAGCCATAAGATGGGTTATATTTAATATAAATCAATAATGTGTTAGTTTTCTTACTGTTTTATAACATTGCTTTCAAAGATTTACCATAAAGTCTCTCTCTCTCTCCCCCCCTCCCTCCTCTCTCCAGTACTTGTAGAAACTGCATACTATCATAGGTAAGTGGTTATTTTCAAGAATGTAACAATGTTTCCAACATTAAGAATATGACTAATACTGTATACCATGAAAATTTTATAAACATTTTTCATTAGTGTATAGGTTATATCAAAACAATCATATTAATTACACTAAGCATATTGATAATCATGAAGCAATTATATTGGTGCTTCTTTGTTATTAATGCATGAATCGTTATACCTCTTAATAAATGCAAATTTCCTTTTCACATTATTTTTTTATTTTTCATGTCTAGTGTTAGTAATACGTATAACATCTACAGTGTTTTGTATCATATGAGACAGTGTTGATATGTAGGTACTGACAGTTATCATGTAAACTTACAGTATTGACAAATACAGTACTGTAAGTGTATTTTTTCTTCCTTACGATTTCTTAATATTTTCATTTGTCTAGTTTACTTTATTGTAAGAATACAGTATGAATACATATAGCATACTAAATGTTTGTTTATCAACTCATTATGTTATTGGTAAGGCTTCTTCTGTTCAATAGTCGGCTATTAGTAGTTAAGTTTTGAAGAAGTCAGAAGTTATACCTGGATTTTTGACTACAGGTGGTGGGGCATGGTACCCTTAACTCCCATGGTGTTCAACCGTCAGCTGTATATGCATCACATACATTTGAATAATTCAGTGTTGTTTTGATCAGCAATCTGTTTCTTAAATGTCCTATAAACCCAATTTCAAGAACACTTACTTGCATCGCCTTACTTCCTTTAGATGATTAAATTAACAGAGATTATTGTGTTCAGCTATAATTTGAACGTTTACAGATTTTTGTTTTCTTACACCAGTGATTTTGTTGTTTTTAAATTGTAAAGCATATCTTTATTTTTCCAGGTTAGAATTTCCTGTCTTGGTTTGGAAATGAAACTACCTTGTTTTTTACTTTTCTTGTGTTTAAGAAACATCTGACTATTTTAGTCATCTAAATTTATTAAATACCCTTTAATTTGAAATAAATAGTCTCCAGTTTATCTTTTGATTGTCTGAATATTGTCTTAAACATTTAAGTAAAGTACGTTTCTATATTTTTAATGGTTATTCATATATCCTTTGCAGGCAACTTTAAGAAAAATGGCCCTGTCGGCCCAACAGATACCCAGATGGTTGAACTCATTTAAACTGAACAGCTTACTTACTGCTGCACAACTCAGAAATCATTTTCAGAGACAAACATTGTTGCATAGACTTTCTGCTCAGCCTCAGGTGTCCTCTGACAATTGCTTTCTCCAGTGGGGATTTAAGACTTACAGGACTTCCTCCAAATGGAATAATAGTTCCCAGTTTACCAAATCAAGTGGGCAAGAGATTAATTCTGCCCAAAGCACTATGCTTCCTTCTGTGAATGAGCGGTCACAAAAGATACCCGACTTTGATTCTGAGCTGTTTCTAGAAGGTAATTCTGAACTTTCAGAAAAGTCCCTTTTGCTCTACTAGTAGATTGAATAAGCTACCTGTTTATAGTCTTAGCCTATTATTGCAAGTCATATTTCGTACCAGGCAAGAAAAATTACATTGCCAGTTCTGTTTACTTCTACTTTGCCTCTATTTTACTAAGATAAAATGTTTGTAGGGTAATATGTATAAAATTACTTTATAGCTCTGTATACAACATTTGCTTCCTATATACTTTATTTAGATCAAAATTTATTTTCAGATAACTAGGTTTATTAGGGTATGATTTATATCAATAAAAATGTATCCTTTTGGGGTATATAGTTCTATGAATTTTAACATATGCATTTAGTTATGTAATGACTACCACACTCAATCAATACAACAGTTTTATCACCCCCAAAAGCTCCCTTGTGTCACTCTTTAGTCAGTCTTCTCCCTCCTGCTACTCCTATTCTAGGAATATTTCTATGCAATAATATTTCACTGCAAATGAGATATTAGGTTAAGAAGAATATGAAAGACAATGGGGGGGAAGAGATTTGGGAGGCCAGGAGGAGAGACTGGCTATAAGAAATTAGAAAGTGTGGTGATTAGAGGCAAAAAGAAAAAAAATCAGTCCTTATTTCTTAGGTAGGTTATAGTTTTCAGTATCTTCCATAATTGTTTAAGACTAAAACCTCAGAATCAAGGGTGTACTAGAAAGAGTCACTTAACTGTAGATTAAAAGTGAAGGAAAGGGGAAGGACTTATCTTTATGGAATAGAAGTTTTCCAAGAAATTTCTTATCTTGGAGGAAGAATAGTCGATCTCTAAATGGTCTAACCTTTCCTATTAGAAGGTAGAAAATATTTGTACTTCTTAGCTGTTTAATCTTGAAATGATCCCAAGATTTATAAATAAGCCAACTAGGGAAGCCAGACATTTAAATACACACATAAGAATAGCTAGAATGCAAGTTGTTGTAGAAACAGTTTAAAATGTACAGATTGGAGAGCTAACTTGCTTCTCTCTTTCCATATGGCTGGCTTCACAGATCTGGACGATGTGCCTCCATTGTCTCCTTTGCAGCCAATTTCTGAGCAGGAGGCTGTTCGGATTATTGCAGACCCTCCTTTGCCCCCAGATTCATTCACACTTCGAGACTATGTGGACCATTCTGAGACTCTGCAGAAGTTAGTGCTTCTAGGTAAGTCTTGAGTATACTCTTCATTTCTTTTTACTTGGTTTAAATTAAGCATTTATAATCTATCACAGTAGCACATACACATGAGCAGAAGTCAAAACTGTGTGAATGGCTTCTAGTGAAAACTGTACTCCCGCTTCATCCTTCCTGACATGGCATCCCCTTCCCCAGAGGGTCCTCTTCTTTAGCTCTTTCTGTGTGCATTTAACCCGAAATGTTTTTGTAGTTATTTACAGTGCTGCTGCTTGGCTCATTCGTTTCAGACATCAGTTGATCTCTTATATATACACACATGTTCCCCCTGTTCTCGTCAATTCTCCCAATGTACATAAATAAAAGCCCAGGGACCAGAATGGTGGAATGACTGGAATGACCGGTGGCTATGACGTGCACTGCGGCAGCCAACCAACCTGACCAGGGCCCCATCAGCCCCACCCCTGGCCGGCCCGGCCCCAGATTGGTCCCCAACACCCTGATCGGGGCCGGGGCCAGCTGGCCAACCACCGGTGGCCCCTCCCCCGGGCCAGCCTGGCCCAATGGATCCCCATCGGGGCGAGCCAGCTGGACCCCACCCATGCACAAATTCATGCACTGGGCCTCTAGTATAGTTATATTAACAAGTTTTAGATAAGTCTTTAGTCAGTGCTTACATAATGACCATAAATATTCCTCACTGCTCTCCAGGAAGTGTATTATGATTCTTTTCCTTCCTGTAAAACTTTTCATTTTTTCATAATTAATAATTGTCTTGTTTTTTATTAGTTTTCTTTGTTCCTCAGGCCACATTTTCCCCACATCTTCCAGTGGCCTCTCAGGACAGTTTTTCCTACAGTTAACCCTACAGATGATGTATTTGTTCCATTTCCCCACTACCCCAACCTTCCTCCTGGAGCCGACTGTCCCCCTGGATTTGATGGGTTCTCTCTAGGACTGCTCCATAAGTATCTGAGCTTGTTGACACAGAATGCGCTTGTTTTGGATAGTTAAAGGCACTCAAGGGATCTGTGAGCTCTTAATTAGTCCTCTTGTTTTCAGTCTAGCACCTTACTGCAGCCTTCTGCTTTTTCCATCGTCTATGGGTCTGGCACTTGTCTTACTTGATTTTCCCAAATGATGAACCTTCTTTCTCCTGGAGGATTGAGAGGACAGGTAAGTATGGGATTATCTCAGATCCATCTAGTTTAGGTCCTCACTTTTCACTGAAAAGTTGAGAGCTTCCTAACTTGATAGTCTTCTCATCAGCAATATTGCCCTGATAATCTCTCTAAGGTTAGTGCTCTGTCTAAAATGCAAATAAATTCAACTGTCAGTAACCTACCTGAAATCCTTAAAAGCTTTTCCATGGCTTCAAAGTTCTTCCTGGTCCCCCACTGACCTTTTTAGCTTCACTGCTTGCCACCCTTCCTTTGGTTGGTTATCTTGGGCAACTGGAGAACTTAATTCAAGTTCAAGTAACTTCTGAAATATCTTCTCTGACCTTCCAAACAGAGTGGCCCTTCTCTGGGCTCACCCCCTGCTTGCTCCGATCCTAGCACTAATAACCTAGTGATTGTTTACTCGGGTCCTTGTGCAAGCGCCTAAATGTATAGGGAATGGCCATGTTCTCAAGAAGCTTCACGAATTCACAAGCACCTAAATACACACACCCGAATAGCTAGAATGCAAGGAGGAAAGTGATAAGTCCCATATGAGGGACACAAATAAAGCGACGTGTGGGTTCAAAGGGGAGAGGAAGATGACCTCTGCTGCAAGCAGGGGAGCCAGTGTCCCTCCTCTTAGAACAGCTTTCCCAGCCTAGTGATCGGTGCTCTGGGTAAAATAACAGATAACTGACAGTACACCCAGAGCTGTGGAGTATGCATCAGGCATCCCTTCATCTGTATGCTGATACTTCAGGTGCAGAGGTAACTTAAATGACAGGACTGGAGAGGAGCCATGATTGCATCGTCAGTATTTCTGAGGACCTGGTGATCTCCTTCTCTGTTTGCTTCCCAGATCTGTTTTCTGCCTTTCTCTGCCTGTTCTCCATCCCAGGAGGCTAACGTCTGTGCACTAGGGTTCCTTTGCCAGCTGGCTTCTGGGCTGCTTGAGCCCAGTGGGAGGCACCTGCAGGAGGAGAGGGAGGCAGGTAGGAGTATTTTTTTCCTGTTCCCTCCCTGCTCTGGGTCATGTAACTGTCTCCTCCATGACAACAGCTCCTACCGAGAAACCCTTTCTTAATTGCTTCCAGCTCCCTTGAAATGTGGGTAATACTTTTCCTCCCTGTGTCTTTAGCTGTAGGGGTGCCCTCATTTGTTCTCTTAATTCTGCTCACACCACTGTATAGAGTCCCTCCATTAAAGTTGTTTTCATTTTAACGTTCTAGGGCAATTTCCTTTGCCTGCCAGACCCTGATTGATACAGTAAATATGTGTAACACTAACCGAACACAACAGTAATGTTTGTAGTTACTGAAATGATGGGATAAAGCCAACTTAGACTGTGGTCACCTAGAAGTTAGAATCATTCTTTATTATTCATTTTGTATATCCCCAGAACCTACCAGAAGGGCCTGGTCCATAGTAGGCATCTCATGACTATTTTTTCAAGTTAATGAAATTGTAAGCCCATGATTTGTGCTGATAGCAGTGTGCCCTCCTGATGAGATTCAGCTCTCCTTTTGCTGTGAAAAAGCAGGTTTTCAAGATTTTTGTTTCAGCACAGTCAGGGTGTGACAGCTCATGCTGAGTAAGGCACTTTAGCACATGTAAGCTGTAATATTTAGTTAAATTTGAAGCCTGAATCCTTTATGTTATTTTTAAAGCATTCCTTCCCCCATTTTGCACAGATTTTTGAAATTGGTTTTTAATTTATTTATCTGTCCATTCAAAAATTTCATTTTTTAACTTAATATTTTAAATTGCCAAAAAAAATTATATCGAGTTGTTACAAGTGAAAATATTACAAAAGAAAGAACTCTTAACCTCTCTACATTGTCAGTTCCACTTTTCCAAAGGTAACCCTCATCAATTTATGGAGTGACTTGCCATTCCTTTTTCTATGCAAATATTACTATACTGAAAGCTATACATAGGTTTTGTAGTTTTATGAAGTCAAACTTAATATTATTTTTTAAATTCTGTGTTTTCTTCTAGTAGTTTTAAAGTTGGTATACTTTAGGTTTATATCTATATGAAATTAATTTTCGAATCAGATATAAAAGGAATTCTTAATTTTTTCCAAGTGGTCCCATTGTATTCTACTGAATAGTTTTCCCCTTTTGATTTGAATGCCGCTGTCATTGTAGGCCAGATTTTTAGTTCATCCTGGCTCTGTTTCTGGTCTTCATTCTGTGTGTGTGTCTATAGTCTTTTTCTGCTTTCAACCATCTTACGTCAATACCTGTTTAATACCCAGAAATTTGAATTTAGAATTATATACGGATCTAAAAATATCAAATTATAATTTTTCTACTTGTAGACACCATTGAAGAAAGAATGTTTTTATTTCATTGCTTTTATATTTTAGACTTCAAAGTTGCATCTATAAATCAGTTTGAGTTATTTTTAACCTGGTGAAATATGTTAATGAATATGAAATTTGAATCTAAAATTAGGGTCTTAAATGTTTATTCTAAAATAAGGAATAGGCCTTTCCTATTCATGTTTATTTTTTTAAATCACGTAAAAGGAAAAAAATGAGAGACTAAAGTGCTTGGTTTTAATGAGAATTTTGAATTACAGGTTACTTTGATTCTCTGCCTAATTAATGCTGACACCTAATTATATCCATAACCAAAGAATGATTTTTAAATAACAACTTGATATTTCCCCTTTTTACTCTTTCTCCTTGTGTGGTTTACTTAGATCACCGAGGATTGTACGAGTAGGTGAGGGTTGGAGATTGTGTCCTTTCTGCTCTGTGGGGTACTTGAAGGCTGTGGTGTTCACCTGCTCTCGGACAGACGTTTCTTGAGCTCCTTTAAGATGCTTGCCTCTGTGCTAAAGACCTGGGGGTTACAATGATGCGTAAAACATAGGGTCCTTTGTATTCTCCTATGGAGGGGATCATAAGCATATTTTAAAGTAATGCTTGTAACTAAGAAAATGATTTTTTATAAAGCTCCAAAGAAACTTAATTTTATTCATATGGTTTGTTACCCTACAGAATTTCCAGTTAGGTGATTACTGTGGAGCTCATTAGGGGCCCATAAGCACCCTTCAGACTGTACTCAGGAGACCATGGAGGATGGCGATGGTCCTAATCTGACTTAATGACTTTGTTTTGAGTGGTAATTTAGCCCTAAATACACTGTTTTCCTCTATATATGACTTTGAAATAAATACTGTTTTCCTTTTTATTTATTTTTATTTCTGCAACCAATTTAGTTGAAAATACTTTGAAGTTTCCATTGGCCTTTCTCAGTTCTCCTTTGGATAGGTTGTTGATCTCCATCACTAATTTCTTAAACGTCTGTGTCTGAAGTTTAATGACTGAGTTAAGCAGTTCTCTTCAAACATTGTTTGTATTTATTACAGGAGTGGACTTGTCCAAGATAGAGAAACACCCAGAAGCAGCCAATCTCCTTCTGAGACTGGATTTCGAAAAAGACATTAACCAAGTCCTCCTGTTCCTTAAAGATCTGGGTTTAGAGGATAGCCAACTGGGAGCTTTCCTGACGAAAAATTATGCTATTTTCTCGGAAGACCTTGAAAATCTTAAAACCAGGTAGGATTTTTAGAATGATTCCCACATAACCCATGAAGTGATTCTGAAGGAAATATATGTATTGCTTTTTTAAGTCTCAGCTGCATAAGAATCAACCGAGAGAATGAACATGAATATTATTGTTTTGTTTGGACTTTGACCAAAATTAAGAATCTAAAACAGGTGTTTGTTTGTTTTTTAATTCAACAGCCCATTCTTATTTTTATATGAAAACAAAAACTTCTTGCTGAGTCAGTACTTAACTGTTTCTCTTTGGAAACTGGGATAAGTTTTCTTTTAAATCCATTAACAAATGTCAGGATTACCTGAGAGTGCATTTAAAGTTAAGAAAGTCTGAATGTTTGTATTCTTTACTAGCTAGTTTTTGAAGGTAAACATTTGACATTCTCTCGGCAAATTATTGTATAATTTGCTTAATCATTCTCATAAGTTAGCTATTTTAGTACCTTTTTTTTTTTTGGTCTTTCAGTACCACTTCTATAAACACCTTTGTGCTTCATTCAACATTCAAAGAATTTATTGAATCTGTGATGTGAATGCAGTGAGGTAGTATTGATCTATGAGATAAGGATTCTGTTAGGCATTGGGAACACCATAGAGAACAAAACAGCCCCGGTCGTGATTCACACTCTGAATTCATCAGCACCCCACCTCTCACCTCAGTCACTCCCTGTACTCCCAGGTTTGCTGAATGGAGCGCTGTTACCTGTGGCCCCACTCAGAAATGCTGGTATTAACTTGGGCCACTCTTTCAGCATCCTCATCCAATAAGTCACCTTGCTCTGTTGATTTTACCTTTTTATATCTCTCAAGTCAGCCACTGCGTTTCTCTTAATCTTCACTTCGAATGCTTTACCTCAAGTCTTCATCATTTTGCACCACGATTACTGCAGCCATCTGCTAGCTGGTCTGCCTCCAGTTCTTCTCCCCCAGACTCTTCTCACTCTGATGTTGGGCCTCACCACATTTCAGAGAGCTTTGCAGTTCCTTAACCTTCATAGTTTGATGGCCTTTTTTCTGCACCAGGAAAAAACAGAACAGCACGTTCCTTATATTGAACAATTTGAGCCCTTTATTATAAATATAAAGCAAAGCACTGGGCTAGACTTCAGTCATGTAAGACAGTCATGCTCTCTTCCTTCATGGGACTTCATTACAGTTCAGGGGAGGGGAAGAATGACTCCAGGAAACTCAGTCTGACATATCCACATCTCCTCCCGCTGTCTGGAACACTATTGTCTTCCAGACAGCCAGGAGGAGATGTGGATATGACAAAAACCTACTTGCCCTTCTTGCTCAAGATTAATTCCAAGGAATCGTGCATACCAGGAGGTGGGGGTCATTGGGAGCCATTACAGTACTTCCTACTGTAGTACTATTATAAAGGCCCCATTTTATAGGGGAGGCACAGAGAGGTTAAATAATGTGCTCAAGATTACGTAGCTAGTGGCAGGCCTGGGATTCAAACCCAGTTAGTCTAATTCCAGAGCCCTGGCTACTACACCTGGCTGTACTGTCACTTTACTTTTAATTCTATGAAGGAAACTTAAGTGTAAAAGGAGTTTGTTACACATGCTCCTAACAACTGAGGAGTATTCTCATACAGATGGTAGTCAAATGGTTCCTAAACCTGGCTGGTAAATTAAACTGGGGAGCATTTTTAATATTAATTTGAATATTTTAATAGGTAATTTATCCACATGTACTCAAAAGGATGTACAATGAAAAAGAAGCTTTATTTAATTGAGCTTAGCTTCTAGCGTTGGTTTATGTACAGCATTCTTATTTTCTAGAATTTCTATAACAGCACTGATTTCATATAGTCGTTTTCTTTTTAATGAAGAAAGTCTTAAAGTCTTCTAATGTCATACCACCTCGCACAGCAGGATTTTAGTTGGAGATTATACCTATTGTCCTTTTTATCTGATCTCTGACTAAAAACATTGGTTTCCTAAATATAGAAATAGGAATGGTTCATAAAACCCAGCATCTGTATCCTGATGCGGGTGGTACTTGTCTTTTGTAGTCCTAAACTGGTTAGTGTGAAACAGTCCCACTTCCTCAAAGCACCACTTCCAGTGTTGCACACACTACAGTTGCCTTTCAAACTAGATGTGTGTTCACTGTGTTTATAACTGTGGTTCCTTTACCCAACATGCCTCACCCAGCATTTTTTTCCCTAATCAACCACATCCTGGGATCCAGTGTATAAATTGAATATTAAATGTCTTGTGCATAACTATTCTAAAGGATCTTATTTTGTGTACTATATGCATCAGATGAGTATACATTGCCATATAATGTATAAAGAAAGTCTGCCTACTTACTCCTGTCCCTCATCCTCCTTCTAAGAGCCATCCATGGAGGCAGCTACTATTATCAAGTTGTTTGTTCAACCTGCTAAGAATGTTCTACTGTACACAAGCATATATGCATTTCTTTGTACACGCATACACATGAGCACACATACATACAACTGGTAACATTTATACATACTTCTAGAGGCTCGGTGCATGAAATTCGTGCAAGAGTAGATCTTTGCAGCCCCGGATGCCTTGGCCCTCCCACCCAGCCCCGGCTGCCTCAGCCCTCGCAGCCCCGCCTTCGTCCGGAAGGTCATCTGGGTCTGACGGTTCAGCATTCGGCTGATTTGCATATTACGCTTTTATTATTATATATTCTGCACCCCACTTTCTTACATTAGCTATATGTTGCAGATAGTTTGATATTGGTGCTTCCTATTCTTTTTTTATCCCTCGTGTAGTTCATACTTTGAGTCTGTGTAGTCCCTTATTTGTAAACATGCTGGTGGTTTGTGGTCTTTACTGTTTCAGTGAGGCTGCAGTGACTCTCCTTGTATAGACATCATTCCACACATGTTGGAGTGTATCTGCAGGAAAGATCTCTAGAAATGGGTGGGGGCGATTATAGGTCAAAGAATGTGTGGGTCTGTCATTTTAATAGGCATTGACAAATTGTCCCTCATATAGGTGGTGGTTGTCCAATTTATACTCCCAGCAAAATTGTACAGAGTGCCAATTCCCTATTATCCTCACTAAAATGGTGTTACCAAACTTTATGATTTCAGTTAATTATATAGATAAAAATATTGTCTTATTGTTGTTTTTGAAATGATGTTTTGAACATCAAATGTTTGGAGCATTTTTCATATGTCTATTTTTTGTCTTTTTTTTTTTTTTTTTGTAAGCATTTTTTATATATGAAGAAAATGTGTTCTTTCCCTGTGACATGTAAATGTTTTCCGAAGTAACAGTCATTTGAATATCTAAAATAATAAAAGCGTAATATGCATATTGACTGAACGGCCAAACAGCAGAACAACAGTCCGGACGACCACACTATGACACACACTGGCACCAGGCCAGCCAAGTCAGGTGTGATGCAATTGTTCCAGGGGCCCCGCCATCGCCCCACAATCTCCCCACACATGGAGGCCCAGGCCACTGGCCGGTGGAGTGATCTATCGTGGAGCGGGGGGCTCTGCAATTGCCCCAAAGAGGGAGGCCCAGGCCACCCTCTGCAGGGCGATTGATTGGCGGGCTCCGTGGAACTGGGGAACAGGGGGTGTGTGGCAGCGGACATGGGCAGGGCCAGGCCAAGGCAGGTGTGGGCAGGGGGCAGGGCTGTGAAGCTGGGCCACAAAGCCAGGGTTTCAAAGCCAGTAGCCAGGGGAAGGAAGGCCTACCCTTGCACGAATTTCATGCATCGGGCCTCTAGTAAAATATAATGTCTGATACATGGTATAGAAATATCATAAGCGTTAAAGGGAGGCATAGAACTTAGTTGAAATCTCAATTTGCCATTAAGTAGCTGGTAGTTTTGTAAGTTATTTAATTTCTCTGTATCTATGTGTTTTCAAATGTAATATGGAAACTTTATCTGGTTCAAGAGGTTTGTGTGGGGTTTTTGTTTTTGTTTTCTTGGTAAGAATTAAACAAGATAATGTCCTAATATATTTTAGACATTTACTAGTAATAAAACTGACTTTTACTCTGTTTATAGATTTTTAAAAATCAATACTGTTATTTTATAGTCAGACTTTCTATATTTCACTACCTTATTTTGGTTTCCGGAAATGTCTTCATTGTTAACAAAATACATATTGAAAGACTACAGTAAAAATTAGTTATGAAAATACATACTTAGTAAATGCACTAAAATTCCTTTCAGTTTCTCTGAGATACTGAAATAAAATTCCTCTCATACTTAAGAGTCTTTCTTTGTAAAAAGAATTCTGAATCTATTTTCTTAATTTGTGTATTTTCTCTTCTTAGACCAAAAAAAAAAAATTCTTAAACAGAATCCATTTCTTTTTTTTTTTTCTATCAAGTAACTAAGTCAAATTAACTGAAAAGGTAATTATTTTCTGCTTTTAAGTGTAAATGGGGACCATTCTAGAGTTGGATGGATGCTTGATTTAACCATATTTGGGCCATTATTGTAGAACTAGAGGCCCGATGCACAAAATTCGTGCAAGCAGTTTGGCCCTCACAGCCCCGGCTTCATCCAGAAGGTTGTCCGAAAGGTCATTTGGCTGTCCAGTCTAATTAGCATATTACGCTTTTATTGTTATATATGGGATTTTTTATTATTTTATTTTATTTGGGGGGGTTATGGAAGTCTTTTTAAAAACAGTAGTTATTTTGAAAAGTAGCATGCACTAGTAAATGTTTATCACGTGTGTGTATTTGTGTTTTTTTAGAGTGGCTTATCTACAGTCAAAAAATTTCAGTAAGTCAGACATCACACAGATGGTCAGGAAGGCGCCATTTTTGCTGAGTTTTTCAGTGGAAAGACTGGATAACAGACTGGGATTTTTTCAGAAAGAACTTGAACTTAATGTGAAGAAGGTAAAGAAAAGGGGAGAAATTTTGTATTTAAAAGTCAGCTACATTTGGTAATTGTTAAATCTCATGTTTCTAACAGCTATGAATGAAGAAGCCTGCTAGCTTAAACATGTAGCTATATTATTTTATAATATTCCATCTAATTGTTTCCTTTTGTTTTTAGTATGTTTTTTTTCCTCAAACAGTTTTACGTTTACATATTTATGGGGTTCCTAGCCCTTTTCTGAGGGTCATTTTAGAATTTTTAGTTTTGTATTTTCTTGAAACTAATTTGGTTTCCCAAGCTAGTTGCACACATGGTAATGATAGACTGTTTTATAACTGCAGACTAGAGATCTGGTGGTTCGTCTTCCAAGGCTACTAACTGGAAGTCTGGAGCCCGTGAAAGAGAATATGAAGGTAAGGTGACTTTAGGCTTTTGAGAAATCAGCTTCTTTCTTGAAGTGTTTAAGTCCTCTGAAGAGAATAGATTTTGCTATTGTCATCTGAAAGAAAACTATATTACAAATGTTCTTTCTAAAAAGATGAAAACAGAAAATGAGAAATATCTAGCACGCTATTTGTTTTAGGTGATAATATGTTCACATGTTCACCAGGTGTTACATGAGTAAGTCACCTTGCAGACACAGATGCCTGTAATCCTAGGTATGTGGGTGGTCCCTGGAAACTGCTTCCGTTGCCAGAACGAGAGCCTTTGTCTATGTCGCGCAGGTGGGAGATGAGTTTTGGAGACTGGATCCAGAGGCTTCTGTGGAGGGCAGTGGCCGGCACATTGCTCTCCTTACGCCTGTGCCCATGGCCGGCTCTGGTTCTATCACAGAACATACCAGACATTCTTCTGTTTTTTTCTCCCAGCGACTGCACAGAGCCAAGGGCAGCTGACTAGTTAGTACACAAAGCTGTAGTAATATTTGAAATCACTACCTAAGGCCTCACAGTGTTTTCTGAGGTGCTCACAGTGTTTTATATTCAGTTGTAAAAGTTGTTGGGCACCTGCCTCCACTCTATGCTCGAGGGAGGCCCTGCTCTCATGGAGCTTCCAGTCTAGTGGGGAGAGCGTGCGCAGTGATACAAGCCGGGGACTGGTGGGGGCGCTCAGCTGCTCACAGAAGACCGAACCCACGTTTGGGTGTGTAGTTTTTTCATCTCTGTCTGGAATTTGGACATGTAGTGTTTCAGATAACACTTGGGAGCAGAGGCTCAAAAAGCACTTTGAAAAGCTTACTGTATGGTAGGTGCCCCGGCCAGCGGGGTCTTCTAACGGGGGTACCGAGGCGGCGCACCTAAGAGAATGAGAGACAGACAAGGGACGCAGAAGAATGGAGGCAAGACAAAGGGGTTTCTGATCAAGCCTCCAAATTTTATTCTTACAGCGCTCCTTATATGTGGTTTCTAGAAGGGGAGATGTCTAGGGGAGATGGGGGCTGAAAGGATCATGTGGACTTAGATAATTGACTAAGGTAGTAAAGGGTGCTGACTATAGATAAAGAATATGGCGGTTAAAGGGCAACTATGGAAAGAATGCTTTGTCCTCAGGCAAGAGGAGGTGGGCCTAGTTTCTGTGAGTTTCTGTTTCAGTAACTTGCTGAAGTAAGGTCAGAGTTAATCCTTTGACCAACTCTTGGTTCCTGACATCTCCTCCCTCTCTGTTTAAGAAACGGGAGTGGGCATTAATCGACCGAGGAGACATTGACCTGGTTCCTCCCGTGGGCTTTGCATACCCACCGTGTGTGGCTCTTGACATCTTTTGGGGAGGAGAGGCAGAGCCATTGTTTTTATCGATGTCAACCTCTATGCAAACCAGGTATACTCTCAGGGAAATCCAGAGGAGGTTGGAAAAATATCCCAACCTTCCCTTGCAATGCTTTGCTCTGCACTCGGTTCGATACCCATACCTCTGGCTCTGGCTAGAGCATAGGTAAGCATCCCTCTGGTTAAGATGCTGTCCCCATAGGGAAGGAGCGAGTCTGGGTCCGGAGGTGCTCGCGCTCTTGGTAATCCGAGTCCCACCTATCGGCCATTTCCAGGCGTTGATAATGAATCTGAATGGGTTTTGCTAAAGCTGAATCTATTTGCTGTTTTACGAGGTCGGTTATTTTTCTAAATGCCCAAGGGCCAAATGTAAGAATAAGGAGAAAACCAACAAGGGGACCAAGGATGGGGAGGAGGTAGGGGAGGAGTCCATTAAGTCCACTCCAGAGCGGGTTCTCAAATAGCTCTTTTCGTCTCTTGACGAGGTCTTCTTGTAGCTTCTTGATCTTGTCTCGGACGATGCCAGACTTGTTGGCGTAGAAGCAGCATCGTTCCTGTAGAGCCAAACATATCCCTCCCTGTTCTGCCGTGAGCAAATCCAACCCTCTTCTATTTTGTAATACGACTTCTGCTAAAGAATCAATTTGGTCCTGAAGATCACTAATGGTCCCTGAAAGAGCTTGGACATCATCAATTAATTGATTAGAGAGTTTTGTGTAGGAGTGTATTGCTACTCCTAGACCTGCTGTGCCGGAAGCTACGGCTCCAGAGATCCCTAGACCAACGAGTAAGGGGATGAATTGGACAGCCCGTTTACTACGCCCAGCAATGTAATCAAGACTGGGTAAGGGAACAGGCTCATCCCCTGGAATAATGGAGATGTCTGGGAGAATGTTAGCTTGTAAGCAAAGTCCAGTCCAATTTGTTGGCAGGGCTGTATAGGCTAGATTATTGCCACAAAGGAAAACTTGCCCGGGGGCAGGACATAGGGGCTCAGAGTAGTCAGTGATTTTGGAGCAGTTAGAAAAGGTTATAAATCCCACATCTAGATCATAACTGTCATTTTGGAATGTTCTTTGATAGCAGATAGAAAGGTTGAAACCTACGGGTTGAACCCTGAAGGGGACATTAAGACTACAATTGGTACCTTCAGTGATGGAGGAATTGGATGCCGGAATAGCTGTAGGCATGGGAGTTCCAAGAGTCATGCATAGCCAGCAGTCTCCAGCAAGGTGAGGGTTGGAGGCTTTAAAGCTATGAAAGAAGTATTATTTAGGATTTTAAAAATCTGTAAAATGGCAAAAAGTTCTACAAGCTGGGCAGATTGGAATGGGGATTTAGTGCTGTAGCACTGTGAGTCTATAACATATGCTGCCATGCCGGAGGAGGACCCATCAGAAAAAACCAAGGAAGCTTCTTTTAAAGGGGTGATGGAGGTTACTTTAGGGAAGATGAATGGATGTAGTCTGGTAAATTGAAGGAGTTTATGAGAGGGGTAGTGATTATCAATATTACCCTGAAATGAAGAGAGGGATATAATCCAATCATCTTCATTTTGTGAGAGCCAGTTTATTTGTTCCTTGGTGTAGGGGAGAATGAGTTGGTCAGGATCTCTGCCGAAATATTGGCGACTTTTTTCTCTACCTAATTTTATGAGTTTAGTAACTAAGAAGGGATATGTAGTAAGAACTTTAGACGGGGAAGAGGGTAGGTGGATCCATAAGAGGGGGTTATCTTGCCATAGGACTCCCGTAGGGGTATGGGGTGTGGGGCAGATGATGAGCATAAAGGGTTTATTATAGGCTATGAATGTGATGTGTTGTTGTTGAATGGCTGTTTCTATGATGTGGAGTGTTTTTCCTGCCTCTGGAGAGAGTCGGCGAGGGGATAAAGGATTAGAGTCTCCTTGTAATGTGTCGAAGAGGGGTTTTAGTTCTTCTGTTGTTAGTTTAAGATAAGGCCTGAGCCAGTTAATGTCACCTAGGAACTTTTGAAAGTCATTGAGGGTTTGTAAATGGGATGTTTTGAGTTGAATTTTTTGTGTGGTGATTTTGTTTGTGTTTAGTTCAAAGCCGAGATAATAGTAAGGGTCTTTTAGTTGAATTTTGTTTGGGGCAATTTGTAATCCGAGAGAGGAAAGTCGATGATTTAATTCCTGACTACATTTAAGTACCTCGAAGGGGGCAGCCCCTGCTAATAGGATGTCATCCATGTAATGAATGATATAGATAGAGGGCCATCGAGGCCTGAGAGGGTCTACGGCCTGTGCGACAAATTTCTGACACAGGGTGGGGCTATTTGCCATGCCCTGAGGGAGAACCTTCCATTGATAACGTTGCATAGGGCCTTTAAAATTAGTGACTGGGAGGCTGAATGCAAAACGTTCTCGGTCTTGGGGGTGAAGAGGGATAGTGAAGAAACAATCTTTTAAATCTATAATTATTTTAAAATGATTAATGGGAATGGCAATAGGAGAAGGGAGCCCAGGTTGAAGGGCTCCCATTGTGAACATGGTTTTATTAATTTCTCTAAGGTCTTGTAAGAGACGCCAAGATCAAGATTTCTTTTTAATTATGAATATTGGAGTATTCCATGGAGAGGTTGTAGGTTCTAGATGTCCAGCGGCCAATTGCTCCTGTACTAACTTTGAGGCGGCTGTAAGTTTCTCCTTAGTTAATGGCCATTGATCTACCCACACAGGGGAATCAGATTTCCATTTGATCTTATCTGCATGGGGTACAGGAAAGTCAATGACCGTCATGGAAAATTTTGATTTCCTAGTCCTAATCGGTCATTTTTGGGTGTTATAGAAAGTGGTTGTTTGATGCCTTGATTATTTTTTCCTAGTCCTTGTCCAGGTAAAAAGCCTTGGTTAAGCATTTGTTGGGTAATAATTTCATTGGGGCTACACATAATGAGCTTTAATTGAGATAGAATGTCTCGTCCCCATAGCTTAACAGGTAGTCCTGGGACAATATAAGGTTGGACTTGCCCTGAGTTACCCTCAGTATCTTTCCAGGTTAGGATTTTTGCGCTCTGTTTTGGGTTGGTAGATTGGCCAATGCCTTTAAGATGTGTTACAGAGGCTTCGAAGGGCCAACTGGGGGGCCAGTATCGGGTTGATATTACCGTGGCGTCTGCCCCAGTATCTACTAAACCTTTAAAAAATTTTCCGTCTAATTTAAGAGTGAGTAGTGGCCTCTCAGTGGTAATCTGTTGAACCCAATAGATATCAGAGGAACCAAAGGCAGAATCCAACCTAGGTTGTTGAATATTACTTTTATTGGTGGAGTTTAGGGGAAGTAAGATAATTATTTTAAAATGATTAATGGGAATGGCAATTCTTTGTCCTTTGGAAATGGATATGGGCCCTGAGGGGGCTGAAGCTAGAATGGTAATCTGTCCTGTGTAATCATTGTCAATGACCCCTGGGGTAACCTGAAGGCGGGCCAAGGAGGAACTACCACGCCCTAAGATTAAACCAAATGTTTCTGGAGGCAAGGGTCCAAAAGCCTCAGTGGAAATAAGTTGAATGCCTTGATCTGGTATTAATATTGTATCAAGGCGGAACAGAGGTCCAGTTCTGCGCTTCCTGGGGTGGCGCGACAGAGGGAGCTGATGCCTGGGCGGGAAGGATCTGTTTCGGGACGAACCTGATGGCCCCTTGGTTTGGTACCGTATTTGGGGCCGGGGGCTGGCCCCTTGAGGAGTTTCCCTGCCAGGGTGGAAGGGCTTTACCCTCGATATCTGTTTTTGAGTGACATTCATTAGCCCAGTGGAGACCGCGTCGGCACCGAGGGCAAGCGGTCTTTGGGGGAGCCCGTGGTTGTTTGCCACTGGGGAAATACTTTATGAAGTGTCCTGGCTGTTTGCAATTAAAGCAGGTTTTTTGTTGTGTATTTGGCTGTTTTTGGGTATAATTTTCTAGAGCCACTCCTATAGCCAATCTAATGGCGTGGGAGGTACCTATTCCGGAGCAGAGTTTAATATAATCAGAGAGATTGCCACATCGATAAGGTCTTATCGCCTCTTGACAGATAGGGTTGGCATTCTCATAAGCGAGATGCTTCACAAAGGCACTTTCCGTTTCACCTCCCCCAACTAATCTTTCAGCGGCGTCCGTCCGTGAGGCGGCTGATAAAATCACTGTAAGGCTCGTCAGCCCCTTGGCGAATTTTGGCTAGCGAGGTAGTGGCAGAATCCTTAGGGGGGAGATGGTGCCAAGCCTTAAGACCGGCGACTTGGATTTGGGCTAGTAAACCAGGGGGAAATTTGGCCTGGACTTCATTGGTTTCATAGGGGGGTCTGCCAAGAAGTTTATCTCTGGTCCACGCGAGCGGGAGTTTTTACTTTCATTATTACGTTGGGCTGTTTCTCGGCAGATTTCAACAAAGTCTGTACGCCAAAGGACATAATCACCTCCTGAGAGTGTGGCTGGAGCTACGGATAGCCAGTCATTAGGTGTGAGCCATTTGTCACTTAAGCTTTCGAGAAGGGCGATGGTAAAGGGGGCCGTAGGGCCATAGTTACTGACCGCGGCTTTAAGATCTTTAAGATGTTTAAGATTAAGGCGGCGGTATTTTTGTTCAGATGTGTTACTCTGGCTAGGGTTGGGGTCTTCAATGTCTGAAGCTTCATTGTCTGAGTCTGGATTTTGAGTTTGAGAGTCAGAGCCTTCTTCTTCTTCCTCAACGACCATAGGGCGGGAACCCTGACTGCGGGTGACAGGAAAAGCGTGGAGGGTGGTTTTTGATTTCAGGTTTTTTGGGACGGTTTTGGAAGGGTTTGGGTCAGTAGAGAGGGTGATAAGTTCTGCCTCGAGGGCTTGGACTTCTTTAATAAGCTGGAGGTGTTTTCGTTTTTGTTGGAGGATTTCTTTTAAAGAGGATATGTCTCGGGTAAGAGAGACTTTAGCTTGTCTGATGGGGTCAGAATTAAAGGGTAGATTTGGAGCTGTAGCACGGAAAGGAGGAGGACAGTAAAAAGTGGGGGGGTTGTATGGTGGGGGTTTGTAAGCTTTATTAGGAGGCTCTTGAAGAGCAGGAGCAGTGAGACCCCAGGGATCTTCACCGTCGTGGCAATGAGCAGCCTGTTCATCAAGGGTTTCTTGATCTTCCGGGGAGAGTTTATCATCTAAGGGGGTCTTATTTAAACCTTTAAGTGAGGGATAGATACTGGGGACCTTAGTGCTAGGGGTAGGATGAGTTTCTTTGATTTCTTCCATAAGATCCTTTTGAGGTGGGTCTTCTGGCATATTTACCGCGACCGACGGACAAGCCGAGGGTGGGCGGGAACTATCTTTTAAGACTGTCTCTCCTGTTTTTATTATATCTTTTATATCAGGATCTAGAGGATGAACTTTAAGAATATCATGTATAAGGTTCCAGTAAGAGAAGGCGGATACAGGGATTTTCTCTGGGCCAAAAGTCTCATAATAATCCTGAAGGGCGTCGCCCACTCTTTTCCATCGCTTTGAATCGATGGTGCCCTCTAGTGGAAACCAGGGATATGTTTCATGAATAAAAGAGAAGAAATGTCTAAGATCCTTTCTTTTTACCCTTACTCCTCGCGTCCTGAGGGACTCCTTGAGCCCATCGAGGAATACCTCGTGAGAACTGAGAGAGGTGCCCATGTTGATGTGGGAGCTTCTCAATTTTTTGCCTCCTCCGCGTAAGCCTCTGGGACGTATAAACCCCGTGCCAGGTCAGCCCTGAGTTTCCGTTGCCTAGGACAGTTGTCTCGTCAACAATCTCTGTTTGCCCAAAGGCCCCTGCTCGCGTATCATAGGTCGGGATGTATAAGCCCCATGCCAGGTTAACGACCACTAAGACAAAGCAAGCTCAGGGTTTGCAAGAGACGTGACGAGGAACCGACCAGAGACAAATTACTCCTCAGGGTGATTCAGAGTTCTCGCTCAGCCAGATCGCAGTACCCTTAACTCTTCCCGGATCGGCGAGACGAGTGCTTATTAGCGGACTGTAGGTTGAATCGAGAAGCTCAAAGTGTAGGAAATCCGTCAAAGGGCACAAAAACTCATTCTCACAAGGAATTCACTCTTAAATCTTTGTCTGAAAAGATCATCTGCAAAACTCAACTGCGATCATACTCACGGACGGGCAGCTCCGCGGCGATCAAGGGGCGAGTCTTCACTCACGGCTAGTTCCGCGGCGACTCAAGAGGGTGTCCGGCCGGACCGATGTGCAGATGTTCCCCGGAGAGCCGACCCTCGGGCCCCACGTCTGGGCGCCAGTAATGCCCCGGCCAGCGGGGTCTTCTAACGGGGGTACCGAGGCGGCGCACCTAAGAGAATGAGAGACAGACAAGGGACGCAAAGAATGGAGGCAAGACAAAGGGGTTTCTGATCAAGCCTCCAAATTTTATTTTTACAGCGCTCCTTATATGTGGTTTCTAGAAGGGGAGATGTCTAGGGGAGATGGGGGCTGAAAGGATCATGTGGACTTAGATAATTGACTAAGGTTGTAAAGGGTGCTGACTATAGATAAAGAATATGGCGGTTAAAGGGCAACTATGGAAAGAATGCTTTGTCCTCAGGCAAGAGGAGGTGGGCCTGGTTTCTGTGAGTTTCTGTTTCAGTAACTTGCTGAAGTAAGGTCAGAGTTAATCCTTTGACCAACTCTTGGCTCCTGACAGGTAGGGCCCAAAACGACAACCTGACCGGGTCTCCCAAGCCACCATCATTCTGCCGCCTAATTATGAGAGCTCCTTCTGGATCCTCCCATGCTGTGAGGAGCTCATTCTCAGGAGAGGGGTTTGAAATTCAGGTTACCCCAGAAGAAGGAAGCTACGATCCCGTGAGGGCAGTGGCATAGCTGTCTCCAGACTTTACGGTCCTTATTTTAAATATTAAAAGAATCAATGTGTCCTCTGGCATAGTACCAAGATAACTTTCTATTCATGATTTATAGCAACTCTACTTTCTTTTAGGTTTATCGTCTTGAACTAGGTTTTAAACGTAACGAAATTCAACATATGATCACCAAAATCCCAAAGATGTTAACTGCGAATAAAAGGAAACTTACGGAGACTTTTGATTTTGTGCACAACGTGATGAACATTCCCCACCACATCATTGTCAGGTTCCCACAGGTAATGCGCACAGCTGTGACAGCCGTCCTTGCCCTCCATCTGCCGCTGCTCTCCAGCATCATGCTGCTCGCTCGTGGAAATGCCTTGCTGTTTGTGAAGGAACTGGACCAAATACAGTCTGGTTCTGAGAGTTGTGTGAAAGTCATATATTTCTTTTGCCCATCAAGATAACACTGTGGAGCAAAGACTCAAAAAGCACTTCGAGCCCTAGCTGATTTGGCTCAGTGGATAGAGCATAAGCCTGGGGACTGAAGGGCCCTGGGTTCAATTCGGGTCAAGAGCACATACCTAGGTTGCGGGTCCATCCCCAGTGTGGGGCATGCAGGAGGCAGCTAGTCAATGATTCTCTCTCATCATTGATGTTTCTTTTTCTCTCTCCCTCTCACTTCCTCTCTGAAATCAATACAAATATATTTTTTAAAAAACATACACACATAGATTTGAGTCACCCCAAACTCCAGATTCTTGAAACCCCAGTTATAGAACTGTGCTACTGTATTGGGACTCTTAGACTCCTAGTGGTCTGGGTGGTAGTGCTGGGAAAACAAAACAAAACTTATCAATGGAAAAATACATTGACAGTAGGCTGTGAAGTGATATAGACTAAGTTTCTGACAGGTGCGTTTAAAATTCTGGTGAAACTAATTGTCTCAAGCAAATAACAGTTACTGTTGGCACAGCAATTTTATGATTAATTAACATGGAAAACAATTATAACTTAATAGGTATGGTTAATTTGTCATGCAGAGCAGAATGGTGGATGGTAAAGAATAATGACATGAGGAAATTTCTCGTTAAGGAAAGACGTTATATTCAAGATTCCATAAAACTTTGTCTCCCCACTCCATCTGCGCTTCTCTGAGGCAGGGCTGGAGTCCACATCAGGGAACAGGGAATCGGTAGTTCTCAGACCAGGTTTTTTTTTTTTTACTCCCTGATAATTTAACACGTTAAGCACCCTATCAGTCACCGGTGACTGACACTATCCATCCGGAAGACAAAACAGGCTGGGCGCTTAACGTGCTAATGGATCATTAACAGAATGAAATTTTCCTGTCTCTGGATTGATTAGTCAGTGTTCTTTGACTACAATGTAGCCCTTAATTTTTTTATAATTGTTCTGTTTGTAAGTTTTGAGTCCCTTTTTAATCATAATTTCTTAGTGGAAGCTATAAACCTTGGGCATTTATCAGATTTACTGAGCATGTGGTCAATACATTTGTTAGCCTATTAAAATTTTTAGCCATATAAACATTTTGATAGTTCATCTTTCAGTGCATACTTTTTTAAAACTCTTTTCTTTTGCAGGTATTTAATGCAAGGTTGTTTAAAGTCAAAGAAAGACATTTATTTCTGGCCTATGTAGGAAGAGCCCAGTATGATCCAGCAAAAGCTAACTACATCTCTCTGGACAAATTGGTGTCAGTGCCTGATGAAATATTTTGTGAAGAGATTGCCAAAGCCTCAGTACAGGACTTTGAAAAATTCTTAAAAACTCTTTAGTTTTTGATGAATGTTAAAATGTAATCATGTAAAATAAAAGTATGTATTAATAAATTAATATACTTCAAAATAAAATGCCTTGAATCTCAATTGATACTGGAAACAATTTCTTGATATTGTAAATTTGGGTACACTTCTGGTAGATCTTTCTTAAAGATCTTAAGAAAGTGACTTAATTCTTTGACTCAACCATTTCCTTCCTTCTGGGGAAGGAGAAAACTCACAATATAGCAAGCTTAGAGAAACAGCCAATTTTACTATATATAGGCTGGCACTGTCATTTCTGATGAAGATGAGAAGCGGAGGATTTTCCTCTTAAAGTCACAGGGCTTTTATTTATTTTTATTTCAGAGAGGGAGGGAGAGAGAGAAACATCGGTGATGAGAGAGAATCATTGATCACCTGCCTCCTGCACACTCCCTCCTGGGGAATGAGCCCCCAACTCGGGCATGTGCCTTGACCTGGGATCAAACTGTGACCTCCTGGTTCATATAGGTCGATGCTCAGCCACTGAGCCACACCGCCTGGGCAGTCACAGGGATTTTAAAGTGGTTTTATCACAAGACATCTGTATTTTTCTTTAAAATGTTAAATGAGTTTCTGGAACATACTGTATTTATTTAATATCTACCACTCACCTAATGCTACAACACACATGTAATTTTGGACTATTTACAGTGTCGTCTTCCCAAGCACAGATACTTAGGGTTGCCCACAGGTGGCTACTGATAATCTGGGAAGGAAAAAGCATAGGGAGGAAAGTAGATGTCAATGAGACAGTAAAAGGTCAGGACAACCCTTCCGAGCCAGCTTTCTCCTCTCTCCAACAGGGATCATCATAGTACTTAAAAATTAGAATTAAATGAGAGAATTGAACCAGAATATGTCCAGGCCATGCTTAGCGCGTCGCTTGCCACAAGGGCGCGATTAATATTGCCCCAAGTCCCACAGCTCGTCACTAACAGAACCCAGGATACGGCCCCGGTGCCCTCATTCCTTCCCCAGGGTTTTTCCCATCAGGTCACGCGGAGCGCTTCTCGGAACCGGGCGCGGCATACAGCCGCTTTACTCCGTTGCTAAGGACGCCGGCGGGAAGGCCCGCACGACAGCTACCGTACGCCGCCGCCGGAACTGCGCCTGCGCGGGCGTCCTCCCGAGCCTCACGACCCGAGCTGAGGCGCCTGCGCACTGGACCCCGCGCGCCCTCTGGGGCTTACCCAGTAGGCAACGCTTCAGTCTCGGGTCAAAATGGCGAGCCGGCCTGCCGGTAGGTAATTGGTGTCCTCACTGCTGGGCATCGCCGCGCCGAACCTTTTATTCTCTCAGCAGCTTGCTTCTCCTCCTCTGCTCTCTCTCCGGGGCCGGTTCCGCGGCAGGAGGGAAGGGGCGGCTCCGGTCCAGCGTGAAGGCCGCCTTCCGCCTGCCCCCTGGCGACCCCGGCCAGGCTCGCCTAGGGGCTTGGGGTGCGGACCGGCTCGGCTCTGGGTGAAGGTGCCCGCGGCGGCTCCGGCACCCCTGGCGTCCCACCCGCCTGCGCTGGGTATTCCTGCCGCTTGGCCTTAGGAGAGTTCAAGGGCACAAGGACATAACTAGGTGACTTTCAGCCAAAAGGAACGGAGTGCCATCTGTGAGCCAAGTGCCGTCAGGGGCATGAGCGCGATGCATGCTCCCGAGAGGCGGGGTGTTAGTGTGCCCTTGACCCTGACACCCGGGGCCAAGCGGCCGGAGGACATGGGGTTGGAGGCAGCATTCCCACACTGGGAACCAGAGGGAGCTGAGCAAAGGCGACAGGGGAGCTTCGGGTTTACCTTCTCCGGGACCTCAGCGTGGCCTGTGGATTGGAAGGAATCTGTGTTTATGGGAGGCACCGAGACAAACATCTGTTATTGACTAGAAAGCTGAAATTACCGGAATATTTAAAACAGAACGGGGACATCAAATAGAATTTTTACCTTTTTATTCTTCTTGTTGCCAATCTCTGCCCTCTGACGGTATATATTGACGAAGCTGTTAAAAAAAATACTGGTCCCTTTCCCTGCCCTCAGTCATGGTGAAGCTGTTCATCAACCTAAGCGACATTGAGCTTTTTTTTTTTTTTTTGGCGGGGGGGGGGGGGGACCCTTGAGAGTCTAATATTTAATTTAACTTTACGAATATTGAAGGCGCTCTGCCCCTCGCAGTGCTTGGAGCTGGATAGACCTGGCTGGCTTCGATCTAGGGCTGGGTGACTTCAGTGAGGCTTGTTCCTCCTTTTCAGGGACAGGCGTGTCATTCTCACCGGCACGGGCTAATACACTCACAAGGAACTGATTTTCCACAAGTGTGTTTGTAGATTGTTGGCTCTTTGGTACTTGTTTTGCTAGAAGCCACGTTATCCACGGTGCTTAGTTTCCAAGGAGAGTTCCCAAAGGCTTGTACTCTGATGCACCAAGGAGGAGGGGCAAGGAGGGGTTGGAGGAAAAGGAGTTTGCTTGGCAAGGGGCTAACCCGAGACAGAAATTTAAAGGCGATTTTCAGCTTTCTCTCTCCCTCCCCTTCTGTACCACATTTCTCCTGTAAACGTCAGGCACGATCATGTTAACTCCTCAAGGAGTTTTAACATTACCCGTTTCTTCTCATCCGTTTTCAAATACCCATTCCTTTGGTGGAAAGCTTGGAGGGGGTGGAAAATGAGCTGCTTTTGCTGATCCTTTTTAATGTTAAATGACTAAGTAATGGTTATCAAAATCCTCCCAGAAATACATAGAGTTCTAAAGAGGGTAGCCAATTAATAAAAAGGTAATGTAGAATACAAATTTTGGAGGATGAGGGTCATTTGGACCGCCCCCCTATCCTCAAATTTCACCTGATTTTCTTACAACACCAACTCCCTTTGAAAGGGAAGTTTAAATTTGTTACCTGTAATCTGTTTCTGAAACTCCCAATAATTGAGAAGTTCTGAGTTTCTTTCCCTTACCCTACCGCTTTAATTCTGATAGTTGCCGGGGGACATAAAGGAATGGCACGCTTGCCTTTGAGTGGCAGTAATTGTACTCGTAAATCTTTTGTACATTAGGTGTTTGAGTTTACCTTTTTTCCCATGACTTGCCCAACTTTTTGTTTACCTGCAGGTTTTTTTTTGCTCATAGATAAAATAAGGAACTTTTATCTACAGTATATAGAGTATACACTGTTAAAAGGAAATACCTTCCTATGCTTGCACTCTCTAACAGGTTAACCATCAGAAAGCGGTTGCTTACCCATCAGCATTTTCATATAGTACAATAAGTGAATTGTAGCAACTAACAGTGTGACAATATCAGTTGCAGCATCAAGCCGGTGGCTGGACGGTATTCGAAAATGGTATTACAATGCGGCAGGATTCAATAAACTGGGTGAGTATCTGCACTTCCTTCTTCTGTTTTTTTCTTTTTCTTTTTTCTGAGAGTAGTATTTTTGCAAAAGTCATTATGGGTCCAAAAAAGTAGCTAATTATGCTTGTGGACCTTAGAAGGTGTTAAAATTAGGTCACATTTTATTGTTATGTTAAATCACATCCATTCTTTATTATTTTGAGAAGAGAGGGATGGACTTGTCTGAAATGTTTGAGGTGGAAATAATTTATGTTCTTGAAATACAGTAGCTGGACTTTTTCCTTCGTATACGCTTCCTCTCCCAACTACGCCACTTAGCATTTAAAATTTAAGTTCTGTTTACTTTGAAAGTAGAGATTTTCCCAAATTGATTTGTGTTTAAAAACAAGGTAGACATTTTAAGATTTGTTTTAGATAAAATGTGAATTCTGTGGCAATAGATTTTAAAAGGCTCGTATATTGTTTCCATAGTACCATTTTAGAAATAATCCACTATATAACCCATTATTATGTATGAAATACATTGAGCTTGATCATACCTAACTCTTGATATTTCACCCGTCTTAAGTTTATAAGTCATAAAGATATTTTACTCATTTTTTAAAAATTCCTGATTTGTGAGACACATATTCAATCTCTCTTGTTTCCTGTCATAGGGTTAATGCGAGACGATACAATACACGTGGATGAAGATGTAGAAGAAGCCATCAGAAGGCTTCCCGAGAACCTGTACAACGACAGGGTGTTTCGCATTAAGAGAGCACTGGACCTGTCCATGAGGCAGCAGATCCTGCCCAAAGAGCAGTGGATGAAATATGAGGAGGTAGAACAGCTTCTGTGTATCTGACAGTATTGGCCACTAAGGATTGGGTATTACAGACAGAAACATTCATTTGCATAGCGCTTTAGGGTTCTTAATGTTGTCACAAATAAATGTCCTTATGACTGTACGGTGAGGTGATAGAGCAAATGTTAACTTCATTTTAGAGACAAACATTGGGACGTAAACGTGAAGTGACTGTTCCAAAGTCACTAAGGACTTTCTAATATATAACATCCAGGTCTTTTCTTTCCCAGGCTGTGGTTCTCCCTCTGCACCCTGCTTCCCGCTCAGATGGGAAAATGCTGTTCATGTGATCAGCCCACTGAGTGGCCTCTAGCTCCCAGGAAGGACTCTGAAGCAAACCCTTGCCCCTAAGTGCATTGAAACTAGGCAAAAGCTTACAGACTCTCATTTCTTTTGCTTTTCTGCCAGACTTTCCTCCCATAACCTATCAAAGCAATTGATTACAATATCTTCCTGGGTTTTAAATTTTAGAAAAGCAGACAGTTCTTAGTCTGCTAGAAAATACTTTTTTAAGTTGGAAATGAAATTTTCAATGACTTTTTTCTGTTGTTTAAGACCTATTGACTGTTTGAAGTATACCAGTATGCGATGGTGATGGTAGCATATGATATTTTTCTTTTATTCGTTCTTTAGGATAAATTCTACCTTGAACCGTATCTGAAAGAGGTTATTCGGGAAAGAAAAGAAAGAGAAGAATGGGCAAAGAAATAATCATGGAATCAATCTGTGGATGCATCTGTCCTCAGTATTTTAATTATGTTGGTTAAACTTGAAATGCACAGTTTAAAACCATCTGGGTTTCAAATATATAAATAAATGTCTATTATAACTTTTGTTGGAGTTTTTGAATTCTAAACTTTATTCTTAATAACTACTGAATTTACTTATCTGTTAAATTCTTTTCAAACTTACAAGGTATTCTTCAATTAGTGTTTAATGGCCTCCTGAAGCTAAGAGAAGCCATTTTTTAAAAGTTGTATTTTTATTCTTCAACTGAGGGTATGTTTATTGATATGAGAGAGAGAGAGAGAGAAACATCAATGTGAGAAACATCAATCGGTTGCCCTCCTCATGTACCCTGACTGGGGATTGAACCTGCAACCTGTGTACATGCCCTGACCAGGAATCAAACCCACAGCCTATTTGGTGCATGGGGCAACGCTTCAGCCAACTGAGCCATGTGGCCAGGGCTACGAAGCCATTTTAATCAGTTTCCGTCACTGGTTGGGTAACTTCTTGATTTGCTGAGAGAGAAAATATTCTTCCAAATAGAATTGTCACCTTGATATTGCATTTGTAGATTAGCAAGATACCTAGTAGCCTCTCTAGGGCCTAACTTGCAGGAATGGAATGGAGCAAGAAACAAGTGCCATCATTTTATCTGAAGCAAATTGCACTTGAGCAGACTGGCTCTCAGACTGCAAAAGTTACTGAGTGAGAGAGAGAGGATCCACCCCCTGGTGTGCCGGCATTGAAACCACCCTTGTGCCCTCGGCAACCACTGCTCTCAAAATGTAATTGAGTTCGCATCCTATCTTTTAAAATTGTGTATACAGCCCAGGAGGGTCTGTATGAGGAATATGTGTTGTGTGTATTAGAAAACAAAAATCAGACAAAAATATAAAGACATTATATTTTCTCCCCATATCCCAGAGACTTTCTACTTTCGAAATGATGGTTAGAAAGTATATTGTGAGCGTTAGATACTAATAATAGTTTGAAGTTTTAAGGTTATGGTAATTTTAAGAAATAAATATTAAAACCATGCAATGATGTCATTGCCACCCCTAAATTCTAAAATGGTTTCTGTGGAGGAAGCGTGCCTCGAAGCCCAGCAGTGGGAAAGGGACCCTGACACCGGCAGCCTGCACAGGGTTCTTCAAGCCCCTGCTGTGTAGGGAAGGATCTTCCCTCAAAGAGCAAAACAGTGAAAAGTTTTGTGTCAGGTAAAATTCCTAAAACTAAAAAGCATGTGTGTACATAAGTTTGTTTTCCACAAAATTAGATACGTTGACACATGTATTTATGTTTGACTTTCGCAACATGAACATAATGTCTTAAAAATTTGCTAAAATATTAGATCAAATTTCCTAAGAGCCTCCCTTCTCTTTGATATTCAGGTTATTTTCTGAAATACCTATTCTGAATCATGTCAATATTTTTTGTTTGGTCTGAGTTGCCTAAATCTTCCTTTGACGTAAAGGTTTTGGTTATGGTAAACACAGTTCTTTTTTTTTGTTTGTTTTGTTAATCCTCACCTGAGGATATTTTTTTCCATTGATTTTTAGAAAGTAGCAGGGAGAGAGACAGACACATCGTTGCCACACGCACCCCGATCAGGTCAGGGATCAAGCCTGCAACCGAGGTGTGTGCCCTTGACTGGAATAGAATCTGAGACTCTGGTCTGCGGCCAATGCTCTAACCACTGAGCAAATCTGCTTGGGGCAGCAGTTCTTTAATATGCTTAATATTTTGTAAGATTTGTGATTTGACTGCAATACACTTGAATTTCATGTTTGGAACAGTATTGTAAACCACATCGAAACTGATAAAGATAGTGGTCGATGACAATGTTAAGGGACATCTTAGTGAGGGACTATTTGCATCAGGGTCAGTTGAAGAATAAATATTTTTGTGTCAGGATGCTTCCTATCAGACGTACAAGTAGGTAACAGATAAATTCTCAGACAACCAAGCACCGCCCAGTATTTCAATGCTCCAGTTTCTTTCCTCTCTCAGACCTTTTCAAGTAAACCTGAATCTCATACATGGTTGATTAGTGTTATATTCATATAACCTATTTGGCTCATCATCCTGTAGACAGGATAATAGAGTAGTAATTCATAGCCAATTCTAGGTACCACTACCCAGATCTGAATCCATTGACTTACTGGGTTTGACTTCTCTGTGCCTCAGTTTCCTCAGCTCTAAAATGGGGCTAATGATGGAACCTACTTTAGAGGTACTCAGGACAGTTCCTGGCACATGGTAAGCACCATTCTGACTTGCTAAAGGATTCAGTAATAAGAATGAAAACAGGGCCGAAGCCTACAGTTACTATAGCCATAATAATCCTATGTTCATAAACAGGATGATGCTAACATCGACCTATGTATGGCTTTGAAAATAACCAAAGAATTTAGAATTTAAAAGCCAGGTGAAGTTCAGCTAGAGTGGCCCAGTTGGTTGAGCACCGTCCCATGAACCCAAGGGTTACCAGTTTGATTCCTGGTCAGGGCACAAGCCTTGAGTTTCTGGTTCAATCCCCCTTGGGGTGGGATAGGGTGGGAGGAGGAGGGGGGAGGGGTGTAGGAGGCAGCCAATCAATGTTTCTCCCTCTCCCTTCTTCTCTAAAATAAATAAAAACATATTTGAAAAAAATAATAAAAGCTAGGTGAACATAAAACTATACTAACTAAGTACTTGAAAGTCTGGTGGGTTTACCCTTTGGGTGACATAAGTTTTAAGAACTAAAGTATCAGATATGAATTTACTTAAAGGGTGAATGGGACATAACTAGAGAATATAGGGGAAAGGTCTCTATTAAAATAAGGTACTAAATTCTGCCACTAGGTGGTGATGCACTACAACTTTACAACTTAAAAGTACACCACACCACAGTGAAGATTTATCCTTTCTGTACCCTCACCAACTCCCTCCCCTTCATTTTTCAGGATGACAACACCTTAGAGGTTTATGGCCATCAGGAGAATTTACTACTAAGCTATATACTGATGTAATGAAATCTAATATATGCTGTGCAATGAATTATGAGATGTTATTTAGTTTCAGGATTTTATTACTTCAATCAGTTATGACCATATTTCCTCTTATATGATTGCTCACTCTTTAAACATACCAGATGACTGTATAAGGAACACCTAATAAAGTCTATAGATGTTAAAAATCTAAATGTTTTAATTTATTTGCCATAATTTGTTTAAATTCTGGTTATACCGGTGTTCATATTAAAAGCCATAACATATTAGAATTTGAGATGTCAGGTCGGATGGTGCCTCTGAATTATATTTTGTTAAGAAATTTTATTGTATGTATTAGCAATTGAGCAGAGAAGACGAACTGAATAATTCATTACAAGGTAATTTTCAGCATAGATTCCAGAAGCCTGTTAGTATTTGAGGGACTTAGGTATTTTGTATTAAGACAAACTATTTAAGTTATTCTGGATTCTGACTATATCTCCCCTACAATTGAAAAATGTATTTGTTTAACTTTGTATTTTAATACATTTGTCCATTTCTGCATAAATGCCAAAAAGTAATTTAAAAATAAATCCCTATGAAACTTCTGGTAACATTATTCAACTGAATCATTGCTCTGTTAGTATTCTATTTTAAAGAACATTTTATAAATACACATGAAAATTGTATTTACAAGCCAAACCCCCCCCAAAATAATTATTTCTGTTACAAAAGAGTCGGTTTCTAATTCCTTTCTTATGCATGCACTTAAAATGTGGTTTGCCACTAAACTGAAAACTAAAATGTGATACCAATGATCTAGGCAAATCATTAGCCTTTACAGATTGGTGCTCCTTAGCTATAAAATGAAAGGTTTTGACTACAAAATCTTTAAGATTCATTTCCACGCCAAACCATTCTGCGTCTGTAATTTTATTTATGCACTTTATTGTTAGTATGAACTAATATTGATGGGAGTATCAGACTCTGTTCATATCTTCTCTGCAAACTTCTGGCATAGCTATTACACCTATAGAAGTAAAAATCAGGCTTAAAAATATCATTTTACCATTATTCATGGGGTTTTTTTTGGGGGGGTGGGGGGTGCTTTTTATGTGCCAAGCTAGGCAGAAGCTAGGTGTGGGACAAGGCTTCTCAACATTGGCACTATTGACATTTGGGGCTGAATAATTCTTTATTGTGGGGGCTTACCTATACATTATAGGATGCTTAGCATCTCTAGTTTCCCCCATGTTGTGACAACCAAAAATGTCTCCACACATTGCCCAACGTCCCTTGGGGACAGAATTGCCCCCAGTTGAAAACCACCAAGAGAGAAATCAAGATGGTGGACACATCTATATGTAAATAAATATGTAAATTAACTAAAAAATATGCACCAGGTGAACTAACTCAGCCCTCAGCCTGGAGGGTGATCAAAGAAGACCTTTTGACAACCTGGCTGAGTTTGTAGAGTAAGCAAAGCCAGTCAAACCAAGAAGGTGGTGAAGTGCTTTACAAGAAGAAGAAAATAAACAGGACATGCTCAGAAGCATGGAAGTACGGGCATATGGAAGAACAGGCATTGCATTGATCGAGTGGCGAATATCTGGGAGATTAAACTTGGAAAAGTATATGCAATATGGCAAGATGTTTGGATGCTGTTAGCAGGAAAGTGTTTGGATAGATTCTGGGAAGTGAAAGTTCCCAGAATTTTCATAATTGGTTAAAGTGGATGAATTTTAGTTTCTCAATACCAAACTGCCAATTTGCTTTTCAGAGTTTTGTAATAATTTATGCTCTTCTAAAGAATTCTTGAGGGCCTTTTTCTTTACACCCCTGCCTGCATTGAATGCTCTCATCTTATATAATAAAAAGCTAATATGCAAATCAACCAAACAGCAAAAAAACGACTGGTCGCTATGACGCACACTGACCACCAGGGGGCAGACGCTCAACGCAGGAGCTGCCCCCTGGTAGTCAGTGCGCTCCCACAAGGGGAGCACCACTCAGCCAGAATCTGGGCTCGCCAGCGGGCTCATGGCTGGTGAGCGCAGTGGTGGTTGCAGGAGCCTCTTCTGCCTCCACGGCAGCGCTAAGGACCCCTTGGGGTCCCGGACTGCGAGAGGGCGCAGGCCGGGCTGAGGGGACCCCCCCCCCTCCAGTGCACAAATGTCATGCACCGGGCCTCTAGTCTATATATATAAAAGCCTAAGCGACCGTTATGACCGAACGACCAGAACAACCAGTCGACCAGTCACTATGAGAGTGAAGTGGGGGGAGAGGTGGGGAACCGTGGGTGGCAGGGTGCCAACGCAGTGTCAGCGTCCAGCATCCGTTTCTTCTGTGTCCGGCCTGATGACCGTTGCCTCCTCTCCCGACCCCACTGGAGCCTTCAGGCCCCAGACTGGGATGGGGAACTGGGGGTGGGTGGCGGTGGACACAGCCCCTTTCCCTCCTCTCCCAACCCCACTGGGGCCTTCAAGCCCTAGAGTGATGGGGAACTGGGGGGAGGGGGTGGCAACGGATGCAGCCCCTTTCCCATGGGGGCTGAGGGCCGACTTCCTCCTTGGGGGTCAGTGGCCAACCTCCCATGCCCCGTCCCCCCAGCCAGCCAACCTCCTGTGGTTCCTCCTCTCCCCCCACCACCCCGCCCCCGTTTCTCCCTCTAGCTGGCAGGCTCCGATCAGCCCTGATCTCCGGCCAAGCCTAGAGACCCTACCAGTGCACGAATTCGTGCATTGGGCCTCTAGTTAAAATTAATCTCTGTGGCCCCGCCAGTGTAACTCGGTTGGGCATCGTCCCGTGCATGAGGAGGAGATTGTTGGTTTGATTCCTGGTCAAGGGCACATGCTGGGTTGCGGGCTGGATCCCTGATCCCCAGTAGGGGGCATGGAAGAGGTAGCCCATTGATGTTGCCCTCTCACATCAATGTTTCTCTTTTCCTCAATCTCTAAAAATCAGTAAACTATTTTTTTTAAAGGATAATCTTTGTGAGTTTAGTTGGAGAGTTTTTTGTTTAAATTTGCGTTTCTAAGATTGAGTAAACATTTTTCCATATGCTATTATCAAGTTGTTTTTCCTTGTTAATCAATCCTGTTCATGTCCTTTGCCTATGCATCTATTTTTACTTTCATAGCTTTTTCCTTATTTCTTTAGTTTTCTTCCTAATATCCCCCACCCCAAATTTGGGTCAATTCTTATCTATTTGTATGAGAACTTTATATATTTAGATAGTATTTCTTTTACTTAAATTTGCTAACAATATATTTTCTTGTTTTATTGTTTTAAATTTGTTTTGGTTATTTTTTTGGCAACTTTTCAAATTTGTTCATGGTGGTTCTTGTCAAATGGAAGCTTCCATTTTTTATGTAGTGCAATCAGTCCTCTTTCCTGTGGTTTTGCATTTAAGGACATACTTTGAGAAGTCCTCCCTTTACTCCAAGGTTATATAAATATCCAGTGAGGTTTTCATTTAGTACTTTTAGTTATAAGAAGTAAAATTATAATCTTTAATCCCAGTGGAATTTAAGGTATATGGTGTGAGCAGAGTGTGTGTGTATGTGTACATATGTCATTTTAATCCTTGCCCGAGGATATGTCTTTATTGATTTTAGAGAGAGAGAGAAACATAAATGTGAGAGAGAAACACCAATTGGTTGCCTTCCCATATGCCCCAACCAGGGATCGAATCCACCACGTAGGTATGTGCCCTGACTGGAAATCGAATCTGCAACCTTTTGGTGTACTGGACAACACTCCAATCAACTGAGCCTAGGGCTGGGCTCTATTATTTTAGAGACACTAGAAGGTCCAATTATCAATTTTTTAAGAGATATTAGAAGGCCCAATGGCATGTGCAAGGGTGGGGTGGGGGGCGGGTAGAGAGGGAGGTATGGAGGGAACCCACTAAGGAGGATCCTTTAAAGGGGATGCAGGCTGGTAATCAGCCCCTTCTGTGTAAGACTGGTTGCTGTGCTGGATATTCCAGAGGCACTCTACACTTCTTCACTCTGCTCTGCACCCCCAGATGCTGACCTGTATGAGTTGCATGTAAATAACACCCTTGCCGCCTGTCTTCTGGCTTGGACTTGGCCAATGGGAAGTCACCTGCAGGGGATGGCAGACACGAATAGGAAAATGGTGGAATTTGCTCCCCAGCCACCCTAGGGGATCAGAGGTTGGCCGTTGGCTCTGTTCCTCCGCAGAAGGCCACTTTCTGTCAACCAGCCCCTCTCAGGATTCCTACAGTTTCTCCCTCCCCACGCTCATCCCTGTTGGTTCCACAGCCAGTCCTTTATTAGTAGTCCCTTCCCTGGAAGTTTCTCAGTTGTCGAATTGGGTCCTCCCAGGACCCTGAGTCACACAGAGAGAGCTGGGCTCTCCACAAGGTTTTCCCAGTGGGAGCCCCAAGCACTGCCACTAGGAACCGGTTTGTGGTCTGTCCCCAGGAAACCTCACAAGCCTTCTTCTTTAAGGTTGGCCAACTCATGGCTCCGAGTCAGCCCTCAAGAGACCACACACGTTCCTGTTGAAGAGAATGGCTTTCCAAAGCCCATCTCCTAGCCCCCCGCCCCCAGCTCCCCCCCACCTCTTTGCCTGATGAATCTGCTTCCAATCAGAGACTTACTCTTCTACGCAATTTAATTCAGGGAAATGCAGTGCCAAAAAGATGCTGTATGACAGAAAACAGAAGGCTCGCCCATCCTGACATACCACTGCTGCATAGTCTGTCTGGACAAACTCTTTTTTCCTGTTTAACTCCCTCTTCCCCAAACACACTCTGAAAAAGGTCACCTCTAACACTTGTCCTTCCTGTTCCTATATCCTGGGATGCCACATGCAACCCTCATTATTTATCCTCTCCACTTGCCGGAGAAATTCTCTTTGATCCCCAGACACTTGGCATTTCTATTTTCTTTGAATTTACGAAGCACTTACTGCTTTAACCAGCCATTTGTTAATTGACAATAACTAATACTATTTACCTAGTGTTCATTTCGTGCCATTGGTGGTCTCATTATTCCTTAAAAATCTCTCTAAGGCAAGTACAACTATCCACTTTTCATAGAGGCTCAGAGATATTAGGTAACTGGAACAACATCAGAGTTAGCAGGTGAGCAAACTGAAATTTAAATTTTGTCCCCCTTGAAATTGCTCTGCTGTCTTTTCAATGTATGCTGTCACATACTAACCATCTTTACATTTACAATTTCATTCTGTGCTCAACTTTACTTACTAGAGGCCCAGTGCATGAAATTTGTGCATGGGGAGGGTCCCTAGCGGCTGCCAGCTGGGGCCTCCCTTCCCCGGCTGCCGGCTGCTGACAGGGACCTTCCCTTGTTCTGCGCTGCCCCCTGGTGGTCAGCACACGTCATAGCGAGCAATCGAACTCCCAGTAGGTTGAACTCCCGAGGGAACACTTTGCATATTATGCTTTTATATATATAGATACTTTTTTAATCTCGTTCAACTAAACAAAATATTTAGTTTTTAAAATCATGTAATCCTACTTTTTCTGAGGAGGTGACATTTAATTATTACCTAAGTGTTGGAGAGGAGCCACCATGGGAAACCATCCTGGTTCTCAAGTTGGGCTGCACAGAAAATCACCTGAGAAGCTTAAAAACAAGCAGGCAACCCAGACCAAAACAGCTTGATGCTTAGAAACCGCTAGAGATTCGGAATTGATTGATTTGGGATGCAGCCTGGGGTGCAGATGGATTCAATGTATAACTAAGGCTGAAACAGACTGGTCCCGGAAAGATGATTCACGGCAGAGAGAACAGCAAGCGTAAAGGACGTGTGGTGGCAATGAGCTGGGAGCAGCCAAGGAGAAGCTGATGGAGAAGGCCATCGTGTTGGATCTGAACGGAGGAGGGGGAGTGCAAACCCTGGGGTCAGGACGGCAGGCGTAGCCAGCTGGTGGAGGGCATTTTAGACCAGGGGGAGGGGTTTGCATTTTACATGAATACAACTGGAAACCCTGTAGGGTTTTAAGCAGAGCAGTGAGTGGAATGTATAAAACTCATTCTTTTTAAGGAAGCGTAACCCTCCAGGTTATGGATGTCCCATAATTTACTCAACCACTCTCCTGTTGACGGACACTTGGTTTGCTTCCAATGGAATGCTATAACAAATGGAGCTGCAGTGGGACTCCTCGTGCACTTGTGCTTTTGCATTTTTATAGGACAGAGTCCAAAGGCTTAAAGAATTTAGACAGGGAGCGTGGTTGGTGAGGGGAGAACAGCCTTTAAAACTCTCTGTCATGCAAGGGAGAGAGATCTCTTAAACCCAAGTGCCTCCAATATGTGTTCCACACAAGCCTGGATAAAGCCAGGTTTAGCAGACCATCAGGATTTTGCAGGCAGACACTGGAGTGTCCACAATAACACAGAGGTGTGAGAAACACAGACACACCCAGCGTTACCAAAACGGACATTTCATTTCCCCTTAGGTTTTCATAATACCATAAATTGATTACATTTGCTCCGCTTTCAATTCTGTCCAAGAGATTTAGCTAACATATTGTATGGTTTGTATTTTATGTTCACATAAAAGTCAGCTTGTTCAAATCTGTCATAGACCTGAATTTCTCTTTTAGATACTATTTAAAATGTCCATTGTCTAAAGACAAGGAGCCTAACATGTTTCTCTAAATATTCAAAAGTTCTTTATTTCTTAAGGCATTTCTACCTTTTTGCACAAACCAAGGCACATCAAAATTAAAATGGTTACCCACAAGGGAGCTCACATTAGGCTGTAAGCTGATTTCTCAACAGAAACACTTTAGACCAGAAGGGATTGCCATGAAATATTCCAAGTGATGAAAAGTAGAGACCTACAATCAAGACTACTCTACCTAGCAAGGCTAGCATTTAAAATTAAAGGAGAAATAAAGAGCTTCCCAGAAAAAAATAAACCAGCAAAATGCTAAGGGAGTTAATTACCACCAAACCAGTATTGCAAAAAAATGTTAAAGAGTCTACTTTAAGAAGAAGAAAGGAATAAAAATAGAAAAAGAGAGGAACATAGGTATAAAAAGTGAACTGGCAGTAAATAACTACCTATCAATAATAACTTTAAATGTAAATGGCTTAAATGCTCCAATATAAAGACAGAGGGTAGCTGAATGGATACAAAAACATGACCATATATATGCTCTCTAACAAGAGACCCTCCTCTTGACTTTGAATTCTTTCTTAGTCAGAACTCAAGTACTGAGGTTGATGAACCCAGCTCCAATGCCAGCAACAACTGGTGACATTTTCACTGCCAACAGAAAGAGACTTGACTTTGGGTGGTGAGTGCATGGTGCAGTATGCAGATGATGTGTGATAGAAATGTACACTTGAAACCTGTATGGTTTTCTTAACCAATATAACCTCGATAAATTCAATTTAAAAAGTATGCATGGACATATAAAAACTAAAATAATAAAAACACTAATGAGATTAGAGGTGATTTTAATCCTTTAATGTGTAGCTTTTCCATATTTTCAAAGAATTGTTTTTATAGTCAGAACATTAAAAAATTAAAGGCATTGGGGAAAATTATGGTATTAGGAAAAAGTAAAGAATAAGAAATATGTATACAGTACAAATTTTCTTAACCAGGGGTATACATGAGAACCATCTGGGTGCCTTTTCTGCAGTACACATACTCAGAGGTTCTAAGTCAGTATGCAAATATATATACAGTCAGAATCATCTAGTTTAAGGATCACTGATACAGTGTGTATTCCCCTTACATAAAAAAAAAAAAGCAAACTCCAAACCTTTCTCGGTGCCAGCGCCTTATCTCTCTTCATTTCTTCATCAAGTAAGATATTTAATGTGCCTTCAGTTCTCTTCATTTTTTTTCACCTTTCTTTTTTTTTTTAATTTTTTTTTATATATATATTTTATTGATTTTTTTTTTTTTACAGAGAGGAAGGGAGAGGGATAGAGAGTTAGAAACATCGATGAGAGAGAAACATCGATCAGCTGCCTCCTGCACACCCCCTACTGGGGATGTACCCGCAACCAAGGTACATGCCCTTGACCGGAATCGAACCTGGGACCCTTCAGTCCGCAGGCCGACGCTCTATCCACTGAGCCACACCGGTCAGGGCTCACCTTTCTTTTACTTTTTAATAGCATGCATGTTACCAGAAAGCGCTATTCTCTCTGAAGTGTATTTTGGAAATCTCTCACTCTTTAATATGTGTTGTGTCATTGTTGTCATCTATAAAGTATTTTGGATGGAACTTGCTGGCCAAGCAGTCCTGGGTAGCAGCCATTGCTGCTTTCCCGCCATTTGAATAACGTTAAGTACCCAACTATCAAAAAGTTGCCTTCATAGCCCCTTCTTGGAATTCTGGGAGCAGTTTGTCCACTGCAGAAAGAATAAGTCCTAAATTGCCCTCCGGAGCCAGGGTCAAATCTTAAAGCCCTTAAACTAGAAAATTGCAAGACTAGGTTACTTAACTTCGTGAGCTAAACTTGGTAGAAAAGCAACATACTCAGATGCCTTTTCTTGGGTGTGGGAGGGCGCTTCCTACTGGAAATTGATTGAGAAGCCAAAGCACACGCTGAACCATTGGCTGGAACTTGTCTCTGGGGTTAGAGAGAGTGCCTTGTGTCTATACCTTACTCAAATATTTACAGCACAGATGGGTGAGCAAAAAGAAGGAACAGTTTTGGGGCAATGGTTCATTTGTCTTTTTTCTCCCCAAATTTCTTTTCTGTCCAATACACACTGAAAGTTTGGTATTAAGATTTTGTTAGCTAACTCAATAACAAATACTGAGATCTAAAAACATGGCTTAGTTCACTGACCTCTATTTTAATCTTTTAACTGTTGAGACTGTTATCTGAAGATCAGGGAAAAGTAAGAAAGCTGATTTGCCAATGAACAGCTGTTTCAAATTATGACTTGATTAATCTAAAAAGCAAAATATCAACATTAGACCTTAACACTTCAACTTGGAGCCTGGTTTTGGGGCTTGACTGGAGTTA
Organism: Eptesicus fuscus; assembly: GCF_027574615.1. Lineage (NCBI taxonomy): Eukaryota > Metazoa > Chordata > Mammalia > Chiroptera > Vespertilionidae > Eptesicus > Eptesicus fuscus. The sequence continues at coordinate 10,067,497 of NC_072491.1, read as the reverse complement.
TAATTTTGATTCCATAGCTTCATCATTCCTAGGAGAAAAGGGCCTATGGACTTTAGTTCAGAGATTTAAGATAGGGATTTGAGAGTAGAGGGATTGATGAAGACAGCTGTTTTAATATCTAAAGAGATTCTTTCATTGGACAAAAAAAAAAATCTGTATTTCAATTGTAGAGGTTGTGCCTGAGTTAAACAAAAGTAGAGATATAGTATTTTCGGTTTTCTCTCTGACAGTTTAGAAAAATCTTTAAGTTAAGCTTGACCCACCCAATATTATCCTTATATTGGAATGTTGACTTCCTTTCAATTATGAAAATATTGGTAATAACTTATAAATTATAGCATTTCTGCTGTGAATCAACAGAAGTAGCTTAGTCCAGTCAGAATCTTGAGACTTTGTGTGAGGTTTGAATGCACTGGAAGTTTCAGGAAGAAGATGAAGACAGACCTTGACTAGTTGGAGGAATGGGATGGTCTGAGTAATGGAATTCAACACTCCTAGCTAAGTACTTCTATGGCCCCGGCAATGAAACATTGCATACAGTGGTGAACAAAACAGATAAGCTGTCTGTCCTAGTGACACAGTGACATGAAATAAGCCTTTTGGGAATAGTGTGGGAATTAAACGCTTTGTGAGCTGAGTCCAGGCCTTCACAGTCTCTCTCTCTCTCTTTCTCTCTCTCTCTCTCTCTCTCTCTCTCTCTCTCTTTCTCTCTCTCTCTCTCTCTCTCTCTCTTTTTCTCTTCTTCTCACCCCTCCCTTCTTTCTCTCTCTCTCTCTCTCTCTCTCTTTCTCTCTCTCTCTCTCTCTCTCTCTCTCTCTCTCTCTCTCTCTCTCTTTCTCTCTCTCTCTCTCTCTCTCTCTCTCTCTCTCTCTCTCTCTCTTTCTCTTCTTCTCACCCCTCCCTTCTCTTTCTCTCTCTCTCTCTCTCTCTCTCTCTCTCTCTCTCTCTCTCTCTTTCTCTTTTTCTCTTCTTCTCACCCCTCCCTTCTTTCTCTCTCTATCTCTCTCTCTCCTCTCTCCCTGTCTCTCTCTCTTTCTTTGTATTTTTTTTTTTTTTGGTGTTGATGAAGCCTTATAGAATGGCACCTGCTATAAACTGAATGTCTGTGTCCCCCCAGATTAATCTGTTGAGCCCTAATCCCCAGTGTGATGGTTTGGAGATAGGGCTTTTGGAAGGTAATTAGGCCATGGGGTGGAGCTGTCATGCTGGGAGAAGAGACATGAGAGAACTTGCTTCCTCTCTCTCAACTCTCACCAGACACCAACCTGCTGGTACCTTGATCTTGGACTTCCCAGCCTCCTACACTGTGAGAGATAAATATTTATTATTTAAGACATGCAGTCTTATAGTATTTGTTATGGTGTTTTTTATAGCAGCTTCTAATAGATCTTTTGGTTGTGTTAGACCACAAACTGAATCCTACCTACATGTCTTTGGTAGGTCACTGGAGAGAGAGGTATTTCTCACAGTTCAGGAGGCTGGGAAGTCCGAAATCAAGGCCCAGGCAGGTCAGTGCCTTGTGATGGCCCGCTCCTTGGTTTGTAGATGGCCGTCGTCTTGTAGCTTCCCATGGAGAAAACAGAGAAAGGGGAAACACGTTCTCTCATGTCTCTTCTTATAAGGGCACTCATCTCATTATGCATATTGATGTCCAGCATCAACACCTCCATCGTATCCACATTTGAGGGCATTTGCTGTCTTTGCATTCTCTCCCATTAACAGCAATGCAACGTCAAGGCACCTCTCGGGCCTTTCTGATTGGTTGGCTGACATGCGGGCAGGTAGGGGCCCTGTGTCTGGCTCATCACAGAGACGTGTACTCTTGGCAGCACCTGGCCCAAGGAATGAGAGCTGCTGCTGCTCTCTGCTCGTGTGGTTCTCTCTGCTCCTCTAGGTAGCCCTCATGTACAGCCCTTCACCCCTGGGAACAAGGGTGGGGAGAAGCGTTGCCCCATCACTTGGCTGTGGGTCACATTCTTTTACTGAGGGGCAGGCCAGATCTGTCTGGGATTGTTTAAGAGCATGGTCGACTGAAGTCAGATTGTCTGCGTTCAAATTCCAGCTCTGCCATTTACTCGCTGTTTAGTTTCTCATCTCTAAAAAAGGAAGATAATGATAACATTATTAGTTTCATAAGACCGTGTGATTAAGTAGGTAAGCACATAGAATGGTGCACGACACTTAGTAAGCACCTAGTACATGCTGGCCATCATAATTTCGCAAGTTGTGACACAGAAGTAAACATTAACCTTGGCCTTCAGATTTCTAACACTAAAACATTCTTTTTTACATTTAGACTCCTTTGTCTTTTTTTTTTTAAAAAATATATTTTATTGATTTTTTACAGAGAAGAAGGGAGAGGGATAGAGAGTTAGAAACATCGATCAGCTGCCTCCTGCACACCTCCTACTGGGGATGTGCCCGCAACATCCCTTGACCGGAATCGAACCTGGGACCCTTCAGTCCACAGGCCGACGCTCTATCCACTGAGCCAAACCGGTCAGGGCTAGACTCCTTTGTCTTTCATGCCAGGAGGGGGGATAGAGTATATTTTACTAACTTGGGAGAAAATCAGCTGCAGGGGCACGTGATCTGGAAGGCAATACCAGGAAAGGGGATCTGGGTACCAAGAAGTCAATATCAACTCTTTCAGACTGACCAACTGGTGTGAGGATACCTAGGACCCTGCTCCCTTCCATTTTCCCTTACTGGCTCGCCCTTTTAGGGGTACCGAAGGATAAGGAAAACTGAGGGAAGAGGCAAGGCTCAGTTCTGGTGCTTATGAGCGACTAAAGAACAGACTTTGGCCTATGAACGGATCTTATTTTTTCATCCACCCTGCTCTCTCCTCCCCCACCTAGCCACTGGTGCTGAACTATCAACAAAGGATTGCTTGTCTGTTGGGCTTCAAGGGGGAAAAGTCCTAGATTTGTACATTTGTAAAGAAAAAAATGATCTGGCTCACATCTTGGCCTCCTGTTGTCAATGGCAGATCAGCATCTTCCAAAGTCCCCTGACCACAGAAAGCCGAACTTCCCAGCCCTAGCTTTCCGAGTAAGGTGAGACTGACCTCAGAGATTTGTATTTATCACCGGGTTTTGCCAAACAAACCAGTTTAATGAAAAACATGGAACTGAGACTGTTTTCACAGGGCCAAAACCTGAACAGTAACAAGAACAGAAACTTGGCATTTGGGTCTCCATTTGTTTCTGAAATGCTTCTCTTGTCTACCTCCTCCCTTCCCCCAGGAGTGTTTAAACCGTTGAATAAAGATTTCATTCAAAGGGAACTGATTGGCTCTCCCACAACCCGGGTGGAAGATGCGTCACTGGGCGTCATTGGGAGGAAGGTGGTGTTGCTGGCACCTTTTATGTCTGGAGATCAGCTTTCCCTTTTGGCTGAAAGTGTTTTGTTATTAGAGTTTGTTTAAAACTGGAATCCTCAGCGTCCCCTTCTGAACCATCAGCATCTTTTAAAGCAGCAAAGATATTTCTTTTCTAAAGAAACATCAGATCTGGCCTTAAAAAGCCAGACCATGTCTGTTGGCCTGTTTTCGTTTTCTAGACAATAAAGTTTTCAGACTTTTTGAAGTCTTAGAAATTTAACTTTAACAATAATGAGAACCTCGGTTCGGAGGTATGTTTCAAAGATATAAGCCAAATGTTAACGCACAAAGTACAAGTCTTTGTAGACAATAATCTCTGTTAAAGGGGACCTTAAGAATGATAACTTGATAAAATATTAGGGGTGATAAGTTTGGAGATGGAAGTTAAGGGGCTCTAATAAAATTTGGCTCAAGCCAGCAAACCTTTATTGCCATTATATTGTTAAATAGCTTGCTTAGCAAATGGTAACTTAACCAGATCAGGGACGGAAAGGTAATGGAATTGAGGGGAAGATGGAGAGAGAGAGGAATTAAGTCTGACCTTGGAGTTGTAAATTCTAGCAGATGGTGGGATGGTGATGGAATTGATTTGGGGATAGAAGATGGTAATAATATATTGCATGTGTTGAGTTTGTGCGCCTGCATGACATCCTCACCCAACCATAAACTCCATGAAGACAGTAAGACTTCTCATGTATTTTTGTACCTAGAACACCTACTAGCCAATAAATGTCTGATAAATGGTTGAACCAATGCATTAATGGCACCATGTGGAAATGTCTACTGTACAGATGGGAAAGTGCTTCAGAGAAGGCCAGAATCTGCAATACTGGGAAAACCCACACAGAGATGATAATTGAAGCCCTGTGAGCAAATACAATGGCGAGTGAATGTGAGTCCGAAGAGAAAGGCCTTGAAAACCAATGTGGGAGATTACTCCTGTTTTCCTAGTGTCAGATCCCTAGGCACCCCCAAGTCTTCCAGACCACTAGGGCAGGGGCCCTGCCGGCCTTTCACAATTGCCAGACTGATTTGATTAGAAGTCTGAGAATTAGAGGGGCCTGAGGTGTATGTGGTCCCTCCCACAGGATACGTCCATCGAAAGATATGTTAGTGGAAAAAGCAAATCTCATAGGAATTATGCCACACACATGATTAGCAGGTGCAGCAAAAGACATCCATCCAACCTTTTATTTGGTGGAATCCTAGAGCTCCAACAATACTTTTAAAAATATATATATTTTTATTGATTTTTTATATAGAGGAAGGGAGAGAGATAGAGAGTTAGAAACATCAATGAGAAACATCGATCAGCTGCCTCCTGCACACCTCCTACTGGGGATGTGCCCGCAACCAAGGTACATGCCCTTGACCGGAACCGAACCTGGGACCTTTCAGTCCGCAGGCCGACGCTCTGTCCACTGAGCCAAACCAGTTAGGCCCAACAATACTTTTTATGTCATGTTCTCTCAAGGCAGATGAGACAGTATCCTAGTGGTGGGATCAGCTTCTCTTCCAGGCTAATGGAATAAGTTCTCCTTGAAGTCGGGGCACACAGGATCAAGTGCAGTTCTCAGCTTAGAGGCCATCAGAACCAAATATTTTGTGCTAGCGTGACATCTTGAAAACCAGGAAGAGTCTCAAATGAAGTAATTGCAAATTCCTCTCCCCACTCTGCTCCCATTAGCCAAACACTGATCATTAATGTGGGGTCAAGGCACAATTCCTGCTTATCCCTGAGTAGCAGGCTTACTAGTAAGTTCCCCGCCAGCCCCTGGGATTATTCAGACAAGCCAATCACATCCTCTCAGTGGAGCCAGGGGCCACATCACTATCCTGATACCTCAAGCCTGCCTCCCGCAGCCCCTGGTGTCCCACTCTGTTCCCAGTGCAACCCTGTGTGGCCCTGTGTGGCTGTGAGTCCGTATGACTAATAAAATGCCATCTTACCTGTCCAGTGTCGAGTGTCACGGTTGGTCCTCTTCATAACCCTAGGGTAGAAATGACTCCTTCACCAATGGAGTACCTAGGAGGTGATTAAAACAGGCCCCTCCAAAGGTATTGGGCAGCTGGATTCACCAGCTCTAATACCCTGTTCACAGAAGCTGCCTCTACAACATTTCTAGCAAGTCCCACCTTCAGTGCCACTCATTACCCCAGTAGAACATATTTACTAGTAATCCATTCTTAATGCCCGTTTACAAGCCAGACTGTAGAATTTGGAGCCCTTCTAGTAGCTGTTTCTAGCGTGTAGATGCCTTATAGGGTCTTCCAAATGCTAACTATACTAGTATTTCTGATAGGGAAATCCTAGGGTATAGACTACATATACTAGTATATCATCCTGTCTATTCTGGATTATTCTAAATTGAATTACAGGCAATATAAATAATTGATGTTGTTTTAATGATAAAATCAATTGGCTTGAAATTTTTTTCATATAAGGTGGATACTTAACATACCTTTTTCTCCATCTGTGGGAATTTGGTGGGTGGGTTTATTTCCCTCCTAGTCAATTTCAAGTGATAAAACAAGAGCAAGAGAGACTCCTTTGAAGTTTGGTGGTGAAATGAAGGAAAGTGGATGCAAACTTGAAGGGGGTGGAAAACTTAAGAATTTTTAAGAATTGGATAAATGTATATGTATTTGTTTGCAGAAGAGAAGGAGCCAGTAAAGATAGAAACAGCAAAGGTGTCAGAGATAAATAAACTGTGGGCCAAGGTGTTAAGAAAGACGGGAAGAGAATAACCAAAGAACAAATATACATATATGCAAAACCAGATAATAGTATGGTGAAGTCCTGGGTGGGGCAGGGACTGGAGGGAGGGGGGTCAAGCGGGGGGAATTGGGGGACATCTGTAATACTGTTAACAATAAAATTTTAAAAATTGTAACTTTGCTGGGCAAAAAAACACACACACGAATTTAAAAACATGGGACCTCTTTTATCAGCTATCTGAGATAGTAGCGTTATGGACTGAATTGTGCGCTCCCAAATTCATATGTTTAAGCCTTAATCCCCAGTACTGCAGAATGTGACTGTACTTGGAGATAGGGTCTTTAAAGACATAATTAAGGTAAAATAAGGTCATACAGGTGACCTTAGTTCAGTATGTCTGGTGTCTTTGTAAGAAGAGGAAGATCAGGACAGACACGTGCTGCGGGGAGACCATCTGAAGACACAATGAGAGGAGGGTCATCTATAAGCAAGGAGAGAGGCCTCAGAGGAAACCAGCCCTGCCAACACCTGGGCCTCAGACCTCTGGCCTCCAGCACTGCGAGAGAATGAATTTCTGTTGTTTTAAGCCACGAAGGGTGTGGTAATTTGTTCCAGAGGCCCCAGGAAAGTAATAAGGCCCCAGAGGTTATATTAAGGAATTCGACTTATCTTATGAATGATACGGGGAAACGTTGGAGGGCTTGAGTAGTGGAACCACATGATCTGACTTTTGTTTACAAATCACTATGGGAACTACATTGGGGTGTGGGGTAGAGGGGCAGAAGCAAGGGACACCAATTAGGAAACAATTGTTAGAGTTCAAGTGAGCAATGATGGTGGCCAGGGTCAGGGTACCAGAGTGAAGGTGGTGAGAAGGGGCCGGATTCTGAATATATTTCAAAGGTGAAGCTGGCAAGAGCTCCAGTAGACCAGGCACATGCTGTGAGAGAAGGAACACTCTAAGATGTTTTACTTCAGCCATTGGAATAAGAGAGCTGCCACTCCTGAGATGGGGCAGAGGGCAGTTGGAGCTGGTTTGGGTAGTTGAAGGGCCAGTTAAGTGCTCGGTTAGGCTGTGTTATCACTGAGCTGCCTATTACACATCCAAATGGAGATACAGAGGAGCAGCGGGTATGCGGACAACTAGAGTCCATGTGAGGGGCTCAGACTGACAAGTAAATTGAGGAGTCCACAGCACACAGGTTGTATTTAAAGCCGAGTACCGAGTAGTTAGCTCCTTTCTTTTTTTTTTTATTTTTATTAATCCTCACCCAAGGATATTTTTCTATTGATTTTTAGAGAGAGTGGGAGAGAGAAACATTGATGTGAGAGAAACACATCCATCGGTTGCCTCCTGCATGAGGTCCTGACCAGGGGCCCGGCCGGAAAGGAGCCTGCATCCAAGGTACGTGCCCTTGACTGGAATTGAACCCGGGACCCTTTGGTCTGCAGGCTGACACGCTATCCACTGAGCCAAACCAGCTAGGGCACGAGTAGTTAGCTCTTAAACAACAGGGCCAAGCGGTTGTTTTATTCAGTGTTGCTTTCTTTTATTTGACAGGAGCACCACACGGCAAAACCTTTATTGAGTCAAAGCAGCACAAACAACTGCCTCTAGATGTTTCGGCTCCTGATGTGTCCTTTGTGGACTCTGAGTGCATGGACCACAGCCACCGGGCTAATAGCATCATCTGGCAACGGCTTTGACTTCAGACTTAGGAAAATGTAAAATATTTAAAGATCAGTCATTTTATCAAATCAGTCTAAGGTTCCCTCCTCTTGCAACCCACGTCCCCCCTTCCCCCTCCCCTCCCTCTCCCCTCCCCGGTCTCCAAACAGCCCTCACTGCACACAGTTTGCAGAAGAGCTGTCTGCTGCTGCATCTTCCTCACACTTGCAACAGTGCACCTCTAAGCAAAGCAAGTCTGTCATTGAGACCTGAGGATTGGAGTGTATTTTCACATCCCTTGTTTTTTTTTTTTTTGTTTTGTTTTTAATAATAAAGTGGTGAATGCTTTAGGTTAAGTCGAAAGAGCTGCAAGAGAAAGTTAACCTCTGAGAGAAGCATGTGGCTAATTTAAAAATAATAACAATGACTTGAGCCACACAATCACTGCTTTATATAGCACTTTACATTCACAATTGGTTTCAATAACTGTCATGTTTATTATCATAATGACTTCCACCTTATTCCTCTTGACAGGGAACCTGAAAATATCACGGACCAGGCGTAAAATAAAGTAAAAAAATCAGGGAACGTAAAATAGCTTACTTAGAACACAATCTTCTAATTTTTCTTCATTAATTACAGGACTTGATATGGGTCAAGTATCCCTTTGTTTAAATGTAGCTGGGGGAGGCAACAAAGAGGAAGAAAGAATAGAGACATGGATGTGAGAACTGGGTTCAAATCCCGAGTCTGCCCTTCACTAGCCGTGTGACCCTGGGCAAGTCACATCAGTAATCTGACAGTGAGTCTCCTCCCCTCATAAGCGGGGGCCATTGCACCAACCTCATAAAGCTGTGAGGATGAAACGAAGCCTTACACCTAAGGCACACGGCAGAGACCCGTCACGGGGCAGACACTCAGTAAAGGTCAGTTGCTTCGCTGCACACACTGCTGCTTTGCATCATCAAGTTGTGCCCTAGGCCCGTGGTCGGCAAACTGCGGCTCGTGAGCCACATGCGGCTCTTTGGCCCCTTGAGTGTGGCTCTTCCACAAAATACCACGGCCTTGGGCGAGTCTATTTTGAAGAAGTGGCGTTAGAAGAAGTTTAAGTTTAAAAAAATGTGGCTCTCAAAAGAAATGTCAATCGTTGTACTGTTGATATTTGGCTCTGTTGACTAATGAGTTTGCCGACCGCTGCCCTAGGCCTACTGTTACCTGGAGGTTGAAAAATAAGTAAGACACATTCTGGCTCTAGAGGCTCTCACAGTCTCTTAGAGAATTCATTCATTCATTCAACAAATATTTATTCAGTGCTTATGATGTGCCAGGCGCTGCTCTAAGGAGAGACAAAATCCTTGTACTCCAGGTGCTTACCTTTTGCTGTAGATGACACATCACAAAGGAGTGGATCGTTGCAGGTAGGCAGGGATCATGCTATAAAGAGAACAGGAGCCCTGGCTGGTTTGGCTCAGTGGATAGAGCATCGGCCTGCAGACTGAAAGGTCCCAGGTTCGATTCCGGTCAAGGGCATGTACCTTGGTTGCGGGCACATCCCCAGTCGGGAGTGTGCAGGAGGCAGCTGATCGATGTTTCTCTCTCATCGATGTTTCTGGCTTTCTATCCCTCTCCCTTCCTCTCTGTAAAAAAAATCAATAAAATATATTTTTTTAAAAAAGGGGGTGAGTGAAATTGGGTCTCTAAAGAACTGTTGGTCCAGAAAGAAACTCACTACAGATTGATTCATTTGCCTGTCAGCATAACTATTATTGCTCGTCTCACATTCAGTTCTTATAAGTGTATCTCTAGGGACACATGATCTCGCTCATCTAGGGGAAATGATGAACAACATAGACTGATGAACAAGAACAGAACCAGAAACAAGGAGGCATCGATCGGACTAGCGGGCCTCAGAGGGCAGATAGGGGAGGTTGGGGGGAGGGGGGAGAGATCAACCAAAGGACTTGTGTGCATGCATATGAGCCTATCCAAAGGTTAAGTTCAACAGGGGGTTGGGGCATCCGTGGGGAGGGGTGTGGGATGGGAATGGGGGGATGAGGACAAATATGTGACACCTTAATCAATAAAGAAATTAAAAAAAATATGTCCCTTCACAAAAAAGAAGACTTAAAAATGTTTCATGGTAGAGAAGACATGGATAACTTTTTAAAATTAAAAAAATGTATGTTCTTGCAAAAAAAATAAAATAAATAAATAAATAAATAAAAATAAAAAAAAAAGGGGGTGGGGAGAGAACAGGAGCTAGAAGACAATGGTAGGGTTGCTATTTTGACAGGAGGTCTGAGGTAGCCTTTCTGAGGAGGGGACCCTTAGAAGAAGCCTGAAGGCAGACGGGGCGTGAGCTGTCTGGATCTGCGGAAGAGAGTTCCCAGGAAGTGAAACGCTCTGTGGTGGGAATGGCGGTAAGATGAACTGAGGAGGAGACAAAGTAGGGCGAAAATACTGGCAGTAAATGTGGGTTTCTGTTTCGAGCCATTAGGTTGCAAACTGGGTGGTTGTCTGAGGGGAATTTTTAGGATAGGTTTTAGGCAAGGTTGCAAACATGGGCTGGTACAGCTTATGCGATATGCCTCCCTCTAGATACCAATTACTCCAAGAAGTCAGGTTCGGTTCTTTAATCTGGTCAAGGGTTAGTAGAGAAAAAGGGTAAAATCATGGCCATCCCCAGCTGGTACCGAGAGAGTAGGCTAAGGACAGAGCCTTTGCTTAGACTACCTTTGGGCACCTATAAAGCACCTTTGTCAGCACCTATTGCCATGGAAACTACTTCACCCATAGCCCCAAATCATGACTTATATTCTTTGGTTAGCTCATTGCCACCACTGAGGAAAGAAAAACAACCAACCAACACTCTCACCACCTTTCATCACCCTAGGCACATAACACATGCCCAATAATTATTTCTTGGTTGCACAAATCAATCTATTTTTTTTCCTCTAATCAGAAATGAAATCAGCCCTGTCCAGTGTGGCTCCGTTAGTAGAGCATCATCCTGTGGTCACAGCTTTGATTCCTGCTTGGGGCGCATGCCCGAATTCTGGGGCTCATCCACAGTGGGGGCCATGGAGGAGGCAGCAGATCAAGGTTTCTCTCTCATTGCTGTTTCTCTCTTCCTCTCCCTTTTGCTCTCTCAAATCAATAAACACATATCTTTAAAAAAATGAAATCATAATCTATTATTGGATGAAGCTCAAACTAATTCTGGTGGCTAAAGTCTGATGATGAGATTACTTGGCCAATGCATAGTCAATTCAAGTTCAAGGTCATAAACTATAAATGCCTTGCAAAAAAAACGACTAAAAATTTTCTAGGTCATATGCATTTATTAGCCCATGTTTTCAACAGAAGTGACACAGGTGGGACCATAATTTAAGTCAGCCTTTTAAATTTGGCTGTGGAAAGTCATTACTCACTCTGGGCAAAGAAATGGTAGGAAGGCAATGGAGCAGAACCCTTGGCAGTTGAGAAACTAGAGGTATTAAGACTTATCAGCTGAGTTTAACAGCTGAAAAAATTGATAGTATAGTGGCTCGGTCAGTGTGCCAAATTTAAGGACATCATTAGGGATTAATAGTGATAACTTTCTTATGAATTTGTCCAAATACCTCAAAGCAAAAATGGTTCAATTTTTTTCGACCAAGCACTCAGTGGAAAGCAGAGGTAGCAAAGAAAGATGACTAAGCAGTAGAACTCTTTTTAGAGAAAAGTGAAAATGTGTCCAAAGTACATAGACAAGGAGCAATATTAGAGTCAGCCCGAAGAGACCCAAGGAGTTACAACTGTTTAAATAAAATTGCCATTTTATATTCACAATGGGCCAGATTTTATCCCAGTATAGCTCTGCAGGAATTCTTTGGAAAGGTTCCTAACTCTAGAATTACTTGGTGAGAGTGAATTGGGGCCCTATGAAAATGATACTTGGTGATGATTTTATGCAACTGCTTTTTAACCACCTAATAGACATAGAATTACTTACTTTTCTACTAGTCCCAACATTGGCGAAACCCTGGGACAAACACTCGGCAAATCCCATTACACGTGGATTCAGCTTTTCTTTCCGTTTGATAGCTTTTGTGGAAAGGAATTCCATTGGGTTGTGTATTTGTCCAACTATCCCAGCATAAATATTCATTTCTACAGAATATGTGCACTATGCAAAGCTGGCCCAGCCGTGTAAGCCGATAAAAGTCCAGCACATGCTCTAAGGCTCACTTGAGTAATGAGAATAAAAACAAGCCAGCAAATGTCTATATAGTTAGAGAATCAGACCGCTTCTACAGTTGCCTCTTTTCTTGCTATGGGCAGCAAATACCAAGGAAGCTTACCAGTTCCCTCCTGCTTCTTCCATCTGTCGGTCCTATTGTAATTACATCCTTTCCTCTAATACTTTTAAATGTTCCAGCCAATTTAGTCTTTTTGTTTTTTAAAATATATATTTTTATTGATTTCAGAGAGGAAGAGAGCGGGCGAGAGAGAGAGAGACAGAAACATCAATGATGAGAGAGAATCATCCATCGGCCACTTCCTGACACCCCCCCCCAACTGGGAAGATAAACCTACAGAGGGACCCCCCCTTTTAAGCCCCCCTCTCCCTCTGCCCTGCTTAGAACAAATCTGTAATAAAATTTCCCGGGCATACAGCCTTTGGAGGGGCTTTCTTCACCTGCTTGCAAAGGGAGAGACACCCATCACTTGGTCTCATATCTGGGATGACCGTGGCCTCTCGCCTGTCCCTGCCTACCAGGTCCTGTTGTCAGGTGTGAGTTACTGTGTACTCGCAGGGCTCCTCTGAGCGCGATGACAGTCTACCCCAGGGAGGTCACACAACACATTTCTCCTGGAGGATATGACTCTAATCAATTTCAGACGTTGCCTTAGAGATCCCTGAAGCTCACCAGGAACCATCTGAATGTTCACTCCCACGGGATTGTGACCCAGGACACCAGAGAACTTTGAAATTGAACAGTCTATGGGCTTAGACATCGCTATTCCATAGTTCTGGGGCTAGTTAAATGCAATGTACTTTCTGTTGTCGGATGCGCTTGTGTTTGTCTATCATGTGGAATGGCAGGAAAGAAAACACATACTGATTTTTGCACGTGTATACTTTTTTATGGTCTCTAAAGAAATTAAAGAAATCAGAGCCTCCACTTGCTCTTGCCATATGGAATACAGTGCGAGAAAAATTTACCAGTCTGCAGTTTCTGGTCTTAAATCTTATCTATGAATTGTGGTTTTTTTTCTCATACAAATGGAAACCCCTGAACATTTAAATGGGGGACTCGCTTTTCCCTTGAATTGTAGCTCAGTGCAGTGACCCCTTTCGCTGGATTAGATTGTTTCCATTTCTCTCTTTTTTTAAAAAAATATTTTTTATTGATTTCAGGGAGCAAGGGAGAGGGAGAGAGAGAAACATCCATGATGAGAGAGAATCATGGATCAGCTGCCTCCCGCACACCCCTCACTGGGGACGGAGCCCGCAACCCAGGCATGTGCCCTTGACCGGAATCAAACCGTGACCTCCTGGTTCACAGGTCGACGCTCAACCGCTGAGCCACGCCGGCTGGGGCTGTTTCCATTTTTCTAGCCAGGAATATTTTTCCCTGTCATTCAGGTTTCTTGCAGGAAACGGAGTAGGTCAGGAGGAGAGATATCCACCTGACTTTGTGTGGATGAAGAAAGTACAGCATATTCGTTCAAGGGCAAGTTTGGAAGTTGGGCGGACGTGGAAGGGAATCTTGCATTCTCTGCTTTACCAGTTCTGTAATTAGGGCAAGTCATTGAGGGAGGTGGTGTTAAAGATGGGTAGGAAGGCGAGCTTCTGGATCTGACAGCTGGAGTTGAAATCCGGGTTCTGCTACTTATTCTATGACCTTGGACAAGGGACTTTACCTTTGTGAACCTCAGTTACTTCTTCTGCAGACTAACGCTTACTTCACTGGTGGTTGTGAGGGTTAGTGAAATAAAATATGTAAAGCTCTGAGCACCGTTTCTGGCACATAGTAAGAATGCAATAAATGTAAGCTTCATCCTCCTCCTCATCATCATCATCCTCATCTTCTTCATCATCTGTAGCTTTAGGAATTGGGGTATGAAGATCACACAGCTGGCTACTGATAGAATGTAAAAAACTCTTTGTTGCCTTATTCCCAGCCAAGTGATTTTCCTGTTACGTCAAAATATGTAGCTTTGGGAGAAGATGGGGCAAGATGTTAAATAAATAAGGGTGGAGATGATGATGACGATGATGTTAGTGATGACGGTGATTATTTGAAGCAGTGGTTCTCATCTTTGGCTACATATTCAAATCATCTGCGTAACTTCAAAAGTACTGAAGGCTGGATCTTACCCCAACAATTCTGATTTCAGTGGTTTGGGATGCAACCTAGGGAATGAGGTTTTAAACTACATTCCCCTGGTAATTCTATAACGTGCAGCCAGGGTTGAGAACCACTGGTTTAGAGGCACCTCTTGTGGCTTGCTTAACATCACTAATCACAGAGAGATGTAAATTAAAACTACAATATCACCTCACACCTGCCAGAATGGCTGCCGTCAATAAATCAATAAACAACAGGTGCTGGCAAGGATGTGGAGAAAAGGGAACCCTAGTGCACTGCTGGTGGAATGCAGAGTGGAGAAGCCATTATGGAAAAGAGTATGGAGTTTCCTCAAAAATTAAAAATGAAACTGCCATTTGACCCAGCGATCCCTCTTCTAGGAATATATCCTAAGAAATCAGGAACACCAATCAGAAGGAATGTATGCACCCCTATGTTCATAGCAGCACAATTTCAATAGCTAAGATCTGGAAACAGTCCAAGTGCCCATCAGTAGATGAGTGGATAAAAAAGCTGTGGTACATCTACACCATGGAATACTATGTAGGCTATGAAAGAGAAGGCTCTCTTACCCTTTGAGACAGCATGGAGGGACCTGGAGAGTATTATGCTAAGGGAAATAAGCCAGTCAGAGAAAGACAAATATCACATGATCTCACTCATATGTGGAATCTAATGAACAAAATAAACTGATGAACAAAATAGGCCCAGAGACATGGAAGCATGGAACAGACTGGCAGATCTCAGAGGGAAGTGGGGAGAGAGGGGCCGGAAATGATTAACCAGAGAACTTACATGCATATATGCATAACCCATGGACACAGACAATAGTGCAGTGAAGGCCTGGGGCAGGGTGGAAGGAGGGAAATGGGGGAGAAATAGGGGACATCTGTAATAATGTCAACAATAAAAATAAATTTAAAAAGTGAATATATTAAAAGCACCTATATATTCAACACCTAATACTCAATTCTCTTATTATCATTATTTTCCCAGGAAAGAATGTTAGTTTTACCACTCTCTTGTTTTATTTCTAACAATTCAGAATTCCCAGGCTTTTATCATAGACAATAACGTCAAACTATGACCTATTAAATTCATAAAAACACAACTTTTGTGAAAAAAGCCATTCCCTTATTTTTCTAAATATTTCTGATGCTACACCATAAAAAAAAAAAAAGAAAGATAAACTTGCCCCTTTCAAAAAGTGGCTTAATTTACCTGAGTTACATGTTGTGCTCTGACCTGTGCTTTCACTGTAGAATTCTATCTTAAGAAGTGTTTTCTGTTTGAATAATATTAGAGAGATGGTACAGTACAGTCCCAGGAGCCACTAGGAGAAACCCCATGATAAGAAATTCCTTTTAAAGTCCAACTCTTAGAAAAATTTCTACTTCCTTTGGGGAAGATAGTGTGTGCTTTTGTCTTCAAGGGTTGAGTAACAGCCCTAGCTGGTTTGGCTCAATGGATAGAGCGTCGACCTGCGGACTCAAGCGTCTTGGGTTCGATTCCAGTCGAGGGCACATACCTGGGTTTTGGGCTCGATCCCCAGTGTGGGGTGTGCAGGAGGCAGCCGATCAATGATTCTCTTTCATCGTTGATGTTTCTATCTCTCTCTCTCCCTCTCCCTTCCTCTCTGAAATCAATAAAAATATATTAAAAAAAAAAAAAAAAGATTGTTGCCGAAACCGGTTTGGCTCAGTGGATAGAGCGTCGGCCTGCGGACTCAAGGGTCCCGGGTTCGATTCCGGTCAAGGGCATGTACCTTGGTTGCGGGCACATCCCCATTGGGGGGTGTGCAAGAGGCAGCTGATCGATTTTTCTAACTCTCTATCCCTCTCTCTTCCTCTCTGTAAAAAATCAATAAAATATATTAAAAAAAAAAAAAGAGTTGAGTAACAGATCACGTTCCCCCTTTCACCTAAGCAGCCAGGAAGCCAGGACGGAATATTTAACTCATAGAGAGCAGCTATAATGGTCTGCATATTCACATTTGTCTTTTCCTTTAGTCTAGGCTTCATACTCTTTATTCATCTTCACTATGATTAATCTCTAGGAGGATAAAAACTTTCATTTAGGGCCCGACTGGCATAGCTCAGTGGCTGAGCATCGACCTATGAACCAGGAAATCAAGGTTCGATTCCGGGTCAGGGCACACGCCTGGGTTGTGGGCTGGATCCCCAGTAGGGGGAGTGTAGGAGGCAGTGGATTAGTGATTCTCTCTCATCATTGATGTTTCTCTCTCTCCCTCTCCCTTCTTCTCTGAAATCAATTTTTTAAAAATCTATATTTTAAAAAGTTTTATTTTTTTTTATTTAGGAAAGGGCAGGTCCGATGGAGGCTGGAGAGTCAAAACCACAGCCTGATGGTATCACAGGGACAACCTGGAGAGGACCCCGTTGCCACAGCCCCTGCACGAGGGCCTGGGTCCCTGCGGGTGCAGGCCTGAGTGGGAGCTTCACTCTGACAGGAGCAGACAGTGCACAGCCCCTCAGGGCCGGGGGAGCAGTGCAGAGGGGGTGCCTGGCCTTGCAGACATTGGAGGAGACCGCCCTGCCCCCACTCCGCCTCCCAAGGCGAGGAATTCCTCCCACGTGGGGAAAGGTTCGGGTATCAGACCAGCCCCGCCCCCAATGCACTGTGCATTCCTTTATTTTTATCTGGGTGCTTTCTAAATAGGGACACCTCAAAGCCTTTTGTGAAATGAAGCGGGCAATGGATCAATATATACAGAACAGCTGTGAATGGCTCCGGCCCACAAGGTGAAAAAAAAAACACACACCTTTCGTTTCCTTATTTTTCTAAATAAAAATCTGCTCGGGGCTCTGCTCTCTAGTCGGTGAGACATGCATTGGAAGTTAGTGCATTTGAAGTTAGTGCTCCCTCCTCAGTCTTTGGACCATTAGCTGTCAGGAAATGGGAGGGGGCAGGACTCATTCTCTGGGGAGCGCTCCCCCGTGGTTGCCATGGAGATGCCCGTTTCCCAGGTGCCAGGGCCCACCCACCCTGCCATGAGCAGCTCCTCTGGTAGCACCCACTCCCCCTGGGCCAAGATCTTGCGCTGCATTTGCTCCCGGGCCGCCCTGAGGAGCGGGCGGACGCAGTGTAGTTACCTTGGATGGGGAGACTCCCCTCCGGGCGGGAGGAGGTCGGGCTGTGCAGTGGGTTGTGCAGGGCGCAGACACTGGAGGCCGCGCGCAGGGCGGCAGCCCGTCCCCGCCCCAGACCCCTGCTGGCGGGTTTGACCATCTTACATCCAACGGAGTGACACACACACGCAGCACACCAAGCCCCTTCCAGCTTCGACTCAGCTGGGATGTGGGGGGGACGCTGCGTGGGGGACCCTGGGGCACCGCTCTCCCCAGTGGGTGGAGGGCAGGGGCGTTCTGTGTTTTTGACATAAAAGGGGGCTGGTTTGAGCAGACTCCTCGCAGCCAGAAAGTCCCCAGGATGATTGTGGTCCACGAGGCTGCGTTTCCAGTGTCGGACCTGCCCCACCCCAGGAAAAAAACAGGTCAATCGAGGCGCGCGGAGACCGGCCCTCTCCGGGCCGCGTTAGAGAGGCCCGCGTTGCCGCCTGAACACCAGGGGGCGCCCTCAGCCTGGTTTCTGGATTCCGGACGCTGCTCTCATCATCAAGAACCTGACAGATGTGACAGGGTGGGATAAAACCCAGCATTTTAGATCCATTTTAGAGCCAGCAAAACGGGGCACACCCTCCTTGCTTTCTTTCTGCCCGATTTCACGATGAGTTGAGTATGAATAAGTCTGTGTTAAGTGGTTCCCAAGGAATAGTGATTCCGGGCCCAGGGGGCAATAGTGATTCTAGGGAGAAGGAGGCCTTTTACAGCATTTCAGTGAGCAGCTATTGGGGCTCTGCCACTGCACTCATCTCCAAACCAAGAGGCAGGTCCTCTTCCTTGCTCTGTGGACCCACAATCCCCACCAGCCCCTCCAACCCCTCCCCTCCCCTCCCTGCCCAGTCGTGTGTCCAAAGCTCCGTTTGCAAGCAGCCCACCATGGAGACAGCTAGCAGCCCGCAGGGCCCTCCCATGGAACCCTGCCTGGTCCAGAGCAGGCTCGTGGAGAAAGCACTGGTTTGAGCAAATGCAAACCTCAAAGAAGGTCTCAGGGGCCACAGCGTTTTATTTTATTTTATTTTATTATTATTTTATTTTATTTCTGGACCAACAGTTCTTTTGAGACCCAATTTCAATGTCCACCAGTTCCTTATGTGTACATGTCAGCACTGACCCCTCAGCTCTGGATGGTGGACAAATGGTGGTAACGCAGGTCCGACTCCCTCTGGTTTGGTCTCGGCCGGACCCAGGGGCACGGCTTCACCCGGACCCAGGGGGCGCGTGGCCTCACCTGGACCCGGGACCCAGCCTCACCCGGATCCAGGGGCACACGGCCTCACCCGGACCCAGGGGCGCGAGGCCTCACCCGGACCCAGGGGCGCGTGGCCTCTCCCAGACCCAGGGGCGCGTGGCCTCACCCGGACCTAGGTGCACGCGGCCTCACCCAGACCCGGGACCCAGCCTCACCCGGATCCAGGGGCACATGGCCTCACCCGGACCCGGGATTTAGCTTCACCCGGACCCAGGGGCGCGGGGCCACAGCATTTTAGTTGCGGGAACACAGGCTGGACTTCTTCATGGGCCTCCCAGGGCCGCCGGGGCTGGTGTCAGCCGGGCATTCACTTGGGAAGACTGGCGGCCGTCCAGGTTTTGACAAAGATAAAACCACATTCTTTAAGAATGTGTCCTTCAGTCTCTGTTCATTCCTTCACCACCCAGTTAATAGCCTGTTGAACACTGGCTTGGCCACCGTGTCTCCCGGGTGCCCCAGAGGACGATGAACTTGAGGTTCATCGTCCTGTGGGAGAAAACCACCCTGAGAGGGAAGCACTGGGCAGAGGGCAAGGACCGGAATGCCAGCAGTGCTCCTGGGACGTAGGAAGGGAACCACTCAGAGTGGAGGGATGAGTGCCTTTCTCCTTCAGGAATCCTGTGGCCCTAGCCAGGGTGGCTCAGTGGATAGAGCACCAGCTTGCGGACTGAAGGGTCCCGGGCTCGATTCCTGTCCAGGACACATTCCCCGGTGCTGCGGGCTCAAGGCAGCCGATCCATGATTCTCTCTCATCATTGACGTTTCTATCTCTCTCCCTTTCCCTTCCTCTCTGAAATCAATAAAAATGTAATTTTTAAAACATAATAATGGCCCTAGCCGGTTTGGCTCAGTGGATAGAGTGTCAGCCTGCGGACTGAAGGGTCCCAGGTTCGAATCCGGTCAAGGGCACATGCCCCTGTTGTGGGCTCGATCCCCGGTAGGGGGCGTGCAGGAGGCAGCCGATTAATGATTCTCTCTCATCACTGATATTTATCTCTCTCTCTCTTCCTCTTCCTTCCTCTCTGAAATCAATAAAAATATTTTTAAAAAATAATAATAATGCTGTGCCTAGTCATGCACTCATTCATTCCACACCGCAGGGCCTCTGGTACCAGGCACTGGGAGGCGGGGAGCGCAGCCAAAAGTAGGCAAGTGCCAAGGATCTGTTATAAGGTCAGAACAGCCCGGAGCAATGGGGCCTCCGCACGCTCTCAACACTAACCAGCCAGGTCCCACTTGTAGGACAAGCCTCACCCTGAGGAGCAACTTCTGGGAGACTCTTCCCACCCCACGGGGTGGACACCCCCCTCTTTCCTTTTCTCTCCTGGACAGTCCTCATGGAGCCCAATGTGCTGTGTGTCTCCAGAGGAGGAGCAGAAACATATTTTCTTCCTAAAGGAGAAACTGAGGGAAGAGGAGATGGATCCAGAAAAGTCCAAATGCAATTTTCAGAAATCCAGCTTGAACAATCTTAAACAGAAATCGGGATTTATTGGAATGCCATTGGCATGGCTTACAGAATCAAAAGAGCACCTCACCATGCCGGCTTTAGGATTGGATGTGGGGACATCAGTGGCTGGAAGCAACTTTTCTGTATTAGTCAAGATTCTTGGCTGCAAGTGACAGAAACCCAACTGAAACCAGCTTAGGCCAAGCAGGGCAGGGAGGGATCATAGATGGAGGGAACCAGAGACTCCATGCCATCTTTCTTTCTCTTCCTCTCACCTTAGCCTCTCTGGAATATGCTCTCCATTCTTTTCTGTGAACTTCCCATTTTCTCTAAGGGGGCTTGAACCAAGGCTGCTGGCAGTTCTCTTTGCCAGGAGAGTGAAAAAGGGTCATCTTCCCCAACTCCATTTAGAAAAATCTTGGTGAAGGGTCCTGATTGGCTGAGCATCTGTCTTTCTCCAATGCTAAACCAATCACAGGGGTTGGGGGTGGGCAGCTGGAGTACTACCACTGGAGTGTCCCAACCTGGGCCTACGCCCCTGCTTAGGACTGGGGTAGGGGGTTGTTGAAGTGGGGAAACACAGATTTCCCAAAAGAATGTTCTGTCTAGAAGAAAGGGTAAAGGGTACCTGGTCAATAAAAACAAACAAACAAAATAGAGCTCTGGTACTTAAGAGATAGATTGGGGAAGAAATTTACAAAATATACAAAGTTTTATTAAGTGCTAGGCCCATGCATAATATCTCACACATGTTGATATTTGTATTTGAATCTAAATTTTTACTTTATTGAGAATTTATCCTCCAAAGCTCTAATGTGGGCTTATTTGGTCCCCCAGAAAGAACAACAATAAAGACTTTAATGGGGAAATCCATTTACAAGTACATGTGTGTTTTTTAAACACAGTATGATAAGTGGGAATTTAACTTTTATTATGACCATGTCTGTACAGCAAGGGAACTTGCTTATTTCTTCTCGAGGACTGTCGCTCAGGCATATCTCTCCTTTGGCAGGGAAAAGTCACCTGATTGTCCTTCTCAGATACATAAATGTGAGGAGGCCCTCACGGGGCTTGGGCAGAAGGGTAGGTATAATAGGAATTTTTGTTGCAAAGCAGAGATACTCTTCCCAATACTCCTTAATATATGGATCTGACCAAGTTGTGGTTCTTTGGGGGAGTTCTGTGATATATGGCCCCAGAGAATGATGGCTTCTATAAGGCAATCCCCAAGCAGTGGAAGATGTGTGTGTGTGTGTGTGTGTGTGTGTGTGTGTGTGTGTGTGTGTGTAGGTGGTCAGAGAACATGGAAGACGGGAAAGCTGATAAAATAACCCATGAGGTTTTAAAAATTATCCTTCATGCCCACAAATGCCCTCCCTCTCTCCTTGCAAGACATATCAAGAGCTATGGTAGAGGCCAGCACTAAAATGCACCACTACAGTTAAGAACAGGTGTAGAGAGGATAAGAACAGGTGTAGAGAGGATGCAGGTGGGCCAGCCAGCCTTCTAGCTGAGGTACATACATGCATGTGCAGGAAGTACCTGGTGAGAAAACACGGGCAGGCTCAGAAGGATCCGGGCACCAAGTACAACACAACTGCCAGGTGTGCACTCAGGAGTGATGGGAGACAACATTCGGGCTAGACTGTAGCAGGCCTTGACTGCCATGAGTAGCCAAATGCCTATTGAAGCTCTAGCTGGTTTGGCTCAGTGGATAGAGCGTCGGCCTGCGGACTCAAGGGTCCCAGGTTCGATTCTGGTCAAGGGCATGTACCTTGGTTGCGGGCACATCCCCAGTGGGGGTGTGTGCAGGAGGCAGCTGATCGATGTTTCTCTCTCATTGATGTTTCTAACTCTCTCTCTCTCTCTTTCTCTCTGTAAAAAATCAATAAAATATATATGTATTTTTAAAAATGCCTATTGAAGAGACCATTAGCATTATAATTTCAGGTATTGTTGTGTTGGGAGATTGGGCGTTGCCAATCGTTGCTAAAATGTAAGCTAACTTCTAAGAGAGGGTCCCACAGTCCATGGCAGCCATGTGAACCTTCAGAAAAACACAGCAAGGGAATGGTAGGGGTGGCTCCACCCAATCATAAAAATGCACTGTACAGGGAAGGAATCCACATGTATTGGCTGCTGCATTTAAACAAGTATCCAATCAGAAAGTCCCTATGGGAAGATAGCCCCGCCCCCTTTCAGGGCCACTGTGAGAAAATAAATCTATCAAGGGACACATTTAAAGAAAAGCAAAAGTAGAGTACTAGTAGTTTCAAGTGATAGGGTTTTGTTTGTTTTAAAAGATCTCATCATGGATGTTTCTCTCTCTCCCTCTCCCTCCCTCTCTGCAATCAATAAAAATATTTAAAAATAAATAAATAAAATGTGCTTCAGTTCCAAATGCTAACTAGTTAGAGGAGAGAAGTAGAAAAAGTGATGGCATGAGGAAGAGAAGAAGGAAAGGCAGGGAGAAAGAGGGGGGAATGGAAAGAGAGGATAACAGACCAAGAGTGTGGACAATGAGATCCAAAAACCCAACTGAAACCACTTGGGCCAAACAGGGCAGGGATGACTCATATAGAAAGAGCTTCCCATGGAAGAGGCTGTGATCCAAAAGTGTCAAGGAGTCAGCAAAGTGGAAATAACGAAAGAAAACTGCAAAGATCTTATCTCAGGGGAAAAAAAAATAAGAAGAGGAATTGAGGATGGCTCACATGGTATAGTTTGGGGGGGTGGGGGGGGGCGAGGAGGGGGAGAGTTGTTTTTTAATCCCAAAAGGGCTAACATGAATTTTCCACTTGACATTTGTGTAGATCGGTATACATTTACCCTCAGTCGTTATTCTTATTAACAGAGTCTGTGCAAAGAGGTTAAAAAGCCAACGTTTTCAACAAAGCTGTCTAGAAAGCTCTGTCTTTAAGCTTATTAATTTACAAATGGGCATTTCTTAAATTGCTCCGTGAAACCTTTGTACTTTTCATTGTGATAAAATACGCACAACATAACATTGACCATGTTAGCCATTTGTAAGGGCACCGCTCAGTGTTATTAAGTACCTTCACATTGCTGTGCAACCGTCACCACCACCAAACTCCAGAGCATTTTCATCATCCCGAACTGAAACTTTGGGTCCATTGAACACTCACGCCTCATTCCCTCCTCCCCACAGCATCTGGCAGCCACTACTCCACTTTCTGTCTCTACTTTGTTTTTGAGACTAATTCATTCTAACTGTAACTGGGGGATTTCATAATCTTAGTATCTGAGAAGCAAAGTCCTGGACGGAAGGCATTTTGAGGAAAAGTAGGGCTTACACTGACTTTCAAGCTCTTAAATCCCATACTTACCAATTGCAAAATGAAATTTCAACCATTTCTCAGATTGAAAGTGTTCATTAAATTAATTCTAAGTGAATAAACAATAAATAATTTATCTTTATTTTTAGTGATTCCTAGGAACAAGCACAGCAAAGTATTAATTTTTTAACTACATGAAGTAAAAAAGTTACCGTAATCATTTCTATTTGACTAGAATAAATTGAAGCTAGTCAGTGTAGTCTCATGCCTTAAATATTATGATAAAATATATGAAATGTTTTCTAAAATGACTGAGAAAGCACTCACCACTTTCCATGGAGTAGTTTGTTGTTCTTTGTAATTTCTTTTACAAGAAAGCCTGGCAGATTAACAAATAGACAAGAGAACAATAAACCACAGATACTGCAATCATTTAGCTAATACTATTTGGAGTTCTGAAGCAAAAATAGATTATGACATATCGATAATAAATGTGATATTCTCTGTACAGGTAAATAAGCCCTAAATTCCAGAGCCTCTGTCTTCCCAGAGCCCTAGTAAGTACACGTTTAACAGAGATCTCATGTAAAGTAGCCATATGCTCATAATTATCCAAATATTGTAGATCCCCTGTGTGAAATTTCACCTCTTTATTGCTTCTATTTTAATGTTTACAAAGTTGGTAGTAATTTTAAAAACCAAACGTGATCCTCAACAGGAAAGACAATTTCCTATGTGATTGTAATTTTCTACGCAAGATTTGGCACGGATCAAGTCATCCTTAGAACTTAATCATCTTCGCTCGCACAAGCACCCTCATAGGCTCATTTGAGAAGGCACTTTGTCTGCTCAATTTAAGTATCCCAAGACCCATTAGCAAGCTGCAATGTGTTTTTAATCTAGAATGTTTGGACAAGCATAAAACATGTCGAGTCATTACAGGAGAAAAGTGTTGCCACAAATTCACAGTGAAATACAGTGAAAGCTCACTGGGACAAACAAATTTAGCCTTTTGAGAGAAGTTACTTAACAAAAAGAAATTCCTAAGAGGATATGAAAGTTTGTCCAAATGAGTGTTTAAAATGTAAT
This sequence comes from Eptesicus fuscus, assembly GCF_027574615.1. NCBI lineage: Eukaryota > Metazoa > Chordata > Mammalia > Chiroptera > Vespertilionidae > Eptesicus > Eptesicus fuscus. The sequence continues at coordinate 10,043,138 of NC_072491.1, read as the reverse complement.
TCCGGGGCAAATGTACAAAATTAACAGAGAATGATGTGATATTTTAAAAATCCAAATGGTTGAGTAACCAATGATGATCATTATGCTTACTAATATAATAAGGATTTACATGTGGCGTTGTATATATCTTGCATAAAAAATCTAGAGGGACCTATGTTCGCCTTCATCTGAGCTGACCAACCTAAAGTTAGAAGATTCTCAGTTTGTATAGCTAGAGTGGGACAGAGCTGGGATCCGAACCTTCAGCTCCAAGGACCTCTCTTTGTTTATCCAGTTTGTAAGAAGATACCAACAGTCGGCTTCATTCTGATGCAGTTTCTGCCTCCCTTGCAGGTCCTAAACAGGCCCAGCCCTGCGGATTGTTAGAGATCTGACCAGATTCGCAGCATTTGGCCTGGCATGACGGTAAGCAATTCAATACCCCTGGTTTGCATGGGGAATGGAAATTATTTGCTCGTTAGGAATGAGAATCATTAATTTGGTAATAAAGTTGCATCCTATGCATTTCTTTTATAGCTTTCTCTTAAAAAAATCAAAGCATTTCTTGAAGTACTTGGCAGGTCACTTGCCCCTATTTCTTGGTGTGGACCAGTGGTTCAAAACCTCAGCGTGCATCTGAATCCCACACCTTCCCAGCTTGTTAAAGGATCGATAACTGGGCCCCGCCCCAGGTCTTGGGTGTGGCCTAAGAATTTGCATTTTGAACACATTTCCAGGTGATGTTGATGCTGCTGGTCTGGGGGCCACCCTTTGAGAATCACTGGTGATGGCAAACTACAACATGGTCGGACTGCTAAGTGCGCCATGTGTAACCAAACAAAGGAGAGCAGGGGTTGGATGGATTTGATCCCCACTCCACCCCTGCCCCGGGTCTTCCTGCTTCTTTCAATATACACAACTGGATCTAATCACCTTCCCATCTCAGTGCTCTCATACTGGTGCAGACATGGGACTGCCCGAATCTCCAGGTCACACCAGGTTCAGCTGATAGAGTGGGGAAGCTGAGGCCCAGAGAGGTGATGTCGTTGGGCACAGCTCTCCATTCCATTTCACTGAATCTGTCTGTAACCCTTTCTGTGAAGGAAGAGGAGTGCCCAAACCAACCAAGGAAATGGGAAGATCAGCCTCAATGTAAACTTGGAAAAGCTGGAGTAATCACAGGGCTGATAGCACCCTGCCCCCCGCCCCCCCCCCCCCCCCCCCCCGTCTACGTTGTGAAGGAGAATGTTACCTTATGTGTACCCCTCCCTAAGAGGCCTGTAAACCTTTTTCTGCCTTCCCAAAGCCAACAGTGTTCACCTTTCTTTCTGGTGCTCAGGACCCCCGTTGAGAAACATTGCTCAGGATTCTAAGCCAATGGCTTTCATCTTTGCTTTGTTGAGGGGCCTTTTCTGCAGGCACAATTTTATGGAAATACCAAAACATAAGAGCAGAGCTGCTCAGGTGGGAGCAATCCTGGGCAGCACGAACCCTTCCTCGCTCCTCTTGCCGGAAGCTCTTGAAATGCGAAGGAACGAAATTTTATTTTTTTATTTTATTGTTATTATTTTTCTATTTTTATTGTTTAAAGTATTACCTATAGTAGTACATATATCTCCTTTTTTTCCCCATTGACCTTCCCCCAGCCTCCCCTACTTCCAGTCGCATGCCCTCATCCCACCCCCCAGTGTCTTGTGTCCATTGGCCATGCTTATATGCATGCATACAAGTCCTTCAGTTGATCTCTTTCCCCCCCTCCCCAACACTCCCCAGCCTTCCCGCTGTAATTTGACAGTCTGTTTGATGCTTTACTGCCTCTGTATCTGTCTTTTTGTTCATGAGATTATAATGTTCTTTATTTTCCATAAATGAGTGAGATCATGTGGTATTTTTCTTTCATTGCCTGGCTTATTTCACTTAACATAATGCTCTCCAGTTCCATCCATGCTGCTGCAAATGGTAAGAATTCTATACTACAGTGCTATAAAAAATATTAAAAAATAAACAAAAAAGGAATTAAATTTTAAACCCACTGCCTTAGTCCTTTTTGTTGTTACCCTTCTTTTAATCAAGATCCAGAAGACTTAAGTCTCATTTCTCTTGGACAACATAGGTGACAGCTATCTAACCCTACCAAATGATCCATTTACCAGTCTACTCAGAATAGTACAATAGTGGTGTAAAATATGAATGGGGATCCTGCTGACAACATTTCCATTTTAACTGGGGTTTTATGAAGATAGCACCTCAAACTAAAGATCTTATTTGTGCAAATTTCAGGTACTGGAATGTCTTCCTGGGACATATTTCCAGAGCCTTTAAAGTTACTTCGACTGTGAGTAGGGACCATGCTAAAAGTCAAACCTCCTCAGCCACTATTCTAAAAGTTGCCTTTCAAGCGACACTTCAATGAAAACTACATAATAAAAGAGAGAAACTCCTTTATTTATTTAATAGAATCTTCTCTTCTTGAGTTCATATAAAATAAGAGTTTAGGGACAAAACAGCACAGATTTCAGGTAGGAACAGGGAAATTCTATTTGCTCTTGGTCCCATGTCTCCGGGCGGGCAGATCTTGCATTGATAGATGTTTGGTTGCCAAATTCTGCACACACCTAAAATGTGACTCTCTAACTTCTTAAAATCATGTTCATAGATGTCACTGTCCTTGCCTATCTTGCAACCTCCTATAAATATTCCCATGTTCACATGGTTTTGGTTCTCCACGGGTAATCCCATGAGCCTCCACAGGGGGGCAGGGTATACCAGACTGCAGAGTTTTCTCTGTTTCCTTCTAATTTTTTTGGGGGAAAAAAATCTAACCACGAAAAGAATGCCCTGGTGAAGCTGCTAAAGCTGCCTCTCACTTCAGCTCAAGAACCTCCTGCCTTTTTTTTTCATGTTCTTCATAGATACATGCGCTGAAGAAATGACGAGGGAACCTTAGGACCGAAAACTTAAATTCTCCAGCATTATTTCAAATTCTCCAAATGTGAGATCTAAAGGCAGACTCTGACTTGTAGTGTGCTCTTTGCATCTTTATTTTTACAACACACACACACACACACACACACACACACACACACACACGCACACACACAGCCAAGGCCTTGGCATGGCCTGTTAACATTCCTATTTGAAAGGGAGGAAGAGAGAGAGGCTTTCTACATTACCGTGGATCATTGTCACTATATTTGAAAAGGAAATTTTTTTTTTAATAGATGAGAAGGGTTGGGTTAGGAGTTAGAAAGACGTGTCTACTGCCGAAACCGGTTTGGCTCAGTGGATAGAGCGTCGGCCTGCAGACTGAAATGTCCCAGGTTCGATTCCGGTCAAGGGCATGTACCTTGGTTTCGGGCACATCCCCAGTCAGGGGTGTGCAGGAGGCAGCCGATCGATGTTTCTCTCTCGTCGATGTTTCTAACTCTCTATCCCTCTCTCTTCCTCTCTGTAAAAAAATCAATAAAATATATTTTAAAAAAAAAAAGAAAGAAAGACGTTATCTCCTAGTTCTGGCTGGATTTCTGGCAGCTTGTGACTTTGAAGATAGTCCACTGCGTTTGTCTGCTCCTCTCTCTGCTCACCTGTGAAATCAGTGCTGCAACCCTTCCCGCAAAGGGCAGCCAGCACTTTCCTTGCATAGACCAGAGGCTGGTGGCAATGCAGGAGGGGAACCCTTAAGCCGGGAAGACAGGCCTGTGTGGTCACTGTCCTAGTGTCATTTACTCTCACGCAGAACCCCATCGAGTGCGCAGAGGGACCCTCAGCCAGAGCAAACGGGCTCATCCCTTCGTTTCCTGTTTACCGATAACTTGAAGCAGATAACAGTTGCTGTGGGCAAAATGGAAAGGGAATACAGAAACCCGCAGTTGCCGGCAGGAAACATTTCATTGGATGGAGAGACTGAAACCATGAATCATCGCTAACCAGACTCCATACTGACAGAAATTAAAATACTGATAATACAAACCACAAGTATTCGTGGCCCCGGAGGAAGAGGTGGGGAGAGAGCGCAAGGAAAAGGCCTCTATGGGATGGCACTCAGGCAGAGGGACAGAGGGAGCCGGGCCGCAGAGCAGGCCCAGCAGCACACAGGAATCATCCCGGGGGCTGACAGGCAGGGAGGAGGGGGAAGGCTGTGCCTTCGAGTCAGAAATAAGGGGGTTTGAGTCTGTGGATTTGCAGAGGTGACATTGAGTCAGGGTGGCGAAGACCTGCAGGGAGCAGCAGGGGGCACAGAAGAGAGACATTGAAGGAAGCGGGCTTGGCAGTAATACAACGCCCCCCCCCCAACATACATGCTTTGCCACAATGTTGACTTCCAAAGGAAGAATACAACATAGCATATGAAAACGATGTGTGCACACAACAATTAAGAGGAAGTGGAAGGAAACCCATAAAAGCAAAACGATTTGATTTGTTGTGGTAGCAAAAAAAATCTGAGAAGCCATTTTTTCCCCATCCAGTTTCATTTCCTTTTATGCTGTTAATTTAGTAAATAAACTGCTTTAAAGCACCGAGAGCAGAGGGAAGAAAAGGCCATGGTAAAGCACCAAGGAGACTCGAGTCTCAGAAGTTAAAACACTTGAAACCAAAACCAGGATCTGGCCAGAAGGGGTGTCCACAGAGATCAAGGGGAGAGGGCAGCGGCCCAGGGGCTCAGGGCCCAGACGCTGGGCTGTGTGACTTGGGCCTCAGTTTCCCTGTGTGTAAGATGGCGGCAATACGTACTTACCTCAGAAAGCTGTTTTTAAGATGAAATGAAATCATATATGTAGAGGGCTTAGGACCTGTTCTCTTTCCCCCCATTACCTGGGGGAGGCCAGGGCTGGGGGTGGTGGAGTGCACAGCCCAGACCTGAAGGAATTAAGGCATGAGGGGCACAAGGAAGCAAAACTCCACCCCCAAGCCCCCCAGCAGCCAGGTGAGTGGTTCCTGTAGGGACAGGAGAGGAAATGAAGCAGCAAAGGAGAGAACAGGGGAGCATGTGACAGGGAGCGGGAACACATGCACACAGTAAGGTGGGAAGAAATGGTCTGAGATCCAATAAAACCATAAAGGAAGGGAAAGGGCAGGAATGAGAGCAAGAGAGTGGGCCAGCGATGGATTCTTCTCTCCGGGAACGGGAAGGGCACCGGGTTTGGGGCCTGAGCCCTGGGTTCCGTCCTTGGCTAAGTGTCCCTGGAAAAGTCACTTAACCTCTCTTAGGATTTTTTTTTTTTTTTTAAAGCCTGTGGCAGTGAAAATAGTAAGGGAGCTGTTGGGACATGAAGGGAGAGCCTGTTATGGTTGAGGGCCCGAGCACCCAAATCATATAAAGGGAACCGCCTGACCTCAGCGCTGGCTGTGGGAGAGAAACAGTCCAGCGGCCGGGAGAGCAGAGGAGCAGTGGGCGGGAAGGCAGGCCCGGAGAATCTGGGGGACAGATAAAGGAAACTCGTGATGGGGCGAGGCTGGGCTGAAGAGAAACAGATTGGGGAAGAGCTGCGAAGGGAGGGTCCCCAGACAGGGAGGTGGAGGCCGGGCGGGAGAGAGTGGGAAGGCAGAGAGCGATGGGAGGGCAGAGCGAGAGGAGAAGCAGGCCGGGGAGAGAGGGCTTGGAATGCAGAAAGCACTCGGGGAAGGAGGAAGGATTGGAGGCAGAGGGGAAGGGCAGAGGGGAACACGGGGATGCGGTGGAGGCGGTGGACAGGCCGCCAGAGGGAAGAGGACCCCGGGGGCAGATGGAGAAAAGAAGCGAGTAAGCCCGCGTCCGAGGAGGTTGGGGACTTCCCGAAGAGGGGCTGCGGCCTGGAGGAGAGCGCAGCAGCGTTTAGCATCCATCCAGACTCTCAAGAGTGACCTTTGCCTGACCTTGCGGGTCGGAAACAGACGCCCTGTCTTTGTGGAGAGCTGTACCAAGCCGGGAGAACGGGGCTGCTCAGGGCTGGGCCCGGTGCTCGCCGAGGCTCCTCTGGCCCAGGGCTGGATCCCAAGGGGAGCGCACAGCCCGCCTGGAAGTTGGGGCACAGGAAGGAAGGTACCGCCGCCCGGAGCCAGCGCGCAGTGGCCTGCAGGGGTGCCTGCCCTGAGCTGTCTCTGGGGGGCGCCGCCGCCTGGGCCGCAGGCTCCCAGAAAAGTGGAGGCGGATGGCGAGGATCGAGACCCCCCCCCGCCCCCCGCCTGGCGCTGCGGGAGGGACCGAGCTTCAGACAGTGTTAGGGGGACCCTGGCCCTGCGGATGCCCCTGGATTCCTCGCTGTGGGGCGGCCGCGCCCGCCTTCCCCTGCCCGGCGCCCCTGGCCCGTGGTGCGCGCGCGGGCCCGGCAACCCCGAGCGCGTCCCGCAGGGGCGCTGCGTCTCCCTTGCACACCCGCACGCGGCGGACCCTCTCCCCCACACCTCCTGCCCGTACCACCCGGCCTCTCCTCCCACCCTCCGCCCCCCTCCCCTCCTCGCCCTCCCCTCCCCTCCCTCACCCTCTCCCCCCTCCAGCCTAGGGGCGGGAGGGGGCGTGGCAGGGCCGGGGTTGGTGTGGCTGCGACCCGGCTCCTCGCACTCGGAGTCCGCCCCGGGAGCCGGCCCGGCCGCTGTCCAGCCAGTCCGCGCCTCTCGCGCCCCGCGCCGCCGCCGCCGCCGCCGCCGTCTCCTGGGAAGACGCTGCCGCTCGCTCGCCATGGATCCTCCCCGGGTTCTGCTCTCGGCCGTGTTCCTCATCGGCTTCCTGTGGGATTTGCCTGGTTCCCAGCAGGCGTCCATCTCCTCTTCCTCGTCCTCTGCCGACCTGGGCTCCGCCAAGGGGATGCGAAGCCGCAAGGAAGGGAAGATGCCCCGGACGCCGCGAGAGAGTGCCACGGCCCGGGCGCCCCCGGAGCTGGAGCTGGAGCTGGAGCCGCAGCCGCAGCCGCGGGCGCAAGAGGAGCCGCAGCCGCCGCCGCCGCCGGCGCAGGAGCCTCCGGGCGGGAGCCCGCGCGTGGTGCCCCACGAGTACATGCTGTCACTCTACAGGACTTACTCCATCGCCGAGAAGCTGGGCATCAACGCCAGCTTCTTCCAGTCTTCCAAGTCGGCCAACACGATCACCAGCTTCGTGGACAGGGGGCTCGGTAAGTGGCGCAGGAGACGCCCGACCTCCCTCCCCGGGAGCGCCGCGGCCAGGGCGCGGCACCGGCGGCTTCCCGCCCCGCTCCAGACACCGCTCCTTTCTTAACACTGTTCTCTCCAAAGTCCCAGTCCGTTTCCGAGTGCCGTTTTCCTGACAGTTCGCAGGCCCCCTTCCTCCTTCCTCCCTCCTTCCTCTGCTCTTTTGTGGCCAGCGGCGTGGTGGCCGCCCCTCTGGTGGCTGCGGGAGGAAGCGTGCAGGGCGGGAGGTGGCGGGCCGATGACCTGAGCGGTCAGAGGGGTCGCGGTGGGTACCGGCGTCCGGGAACCGTGCCACGGGGTCGCGGGTTTCGCGGGGGGCGCCGTCCAAGGCCTGAGCGGCGGTGGGGACCGATCGGGCCCCGGGGCAAAGAGTGAGCGTTGGAACGCCCGGAGTCCCCCCGTCCGGCCGCTCCGGGGAAAGCCGGCAGCAGCGAGTCCCGCGGGCGGAGGAGCGAGTCAGCGAGTGGCGGCTGGCGGGTCCCCCCCCCCCCCCCCGTCTCCCCGCGGCTGCAGGGGTTCGGGGCTCGTCCGCCGGGTCACAGCCCTGTGCCTTCGGGTTTGGTTTTGTGGCTTCCGAGGGGCGCTTTCCCGCTGCTCCGAGTCGCAGGGGAGCCCGGGCAGGGGCAGCGGCAGGGGGGCTCGGTTTGGGGGTTGTTGGTACAGAGCTTCATCCACATGGGTGCCTGGGTGTGCTCACCCACCTTCCTCGGCCAGCCCACGCGCCTCCGTCGCTCCTACCAGGGCCGCAGGCTCTGGCCCTTGGAGGTGGGCGCCCGGCTCGGGGGTGCAGAAGCCCGCGCGCCCGCTCGCCGCCGCCGTGCTGGTGCCGGACTGCAGCGTGGGGGTGCCTTCAGAGAACCTCGAGCTCCCCCTGGTCCCAGAGCTTGGAGAGGGATCGACAGGCGCCAGAACTCAGCTCCTACCGAGGAGAGAGCATAACGTAGACGGAGACTGGAAAGGAAAGGAAGGGAGGAGAGGAAGGAAGGGAAAGGGGAGGGGGGGAGGGGAAGAAAGGAAGGAGACGGAGGAGATGCGGGCTGTTATCTGCTCCGTTATCCCGCCCGGATGTAGCTCCGCGCGTGGACCCTTCCCGACTCCCACTGCTGGCGGGTGAAAGTGGGGTCTCCCGGGGACCCGCGAACGCCGGGGTTCGGGCGGAGAGGGCTGCCGGGGTTACCCGTATGTCCTCGGGGCTTTTTCAGAGCCGGCTCAGGGCCCTGGGCTTCCCGGGCTCCGACCTCAGACCCCTCGCTGGCCGTCGTGTTCCTGGGGAGCCAGGGTCCCGTCCGGGCGAGAGTCGCCGCTGCAGCCCAGCCGGAGGCCAGCGCGGTGCAGGGGCCGCTGGAAGTGCGGGCTCTCTATGCTGATCAGTGATCGTGGGGCGACAAAAGGCTCATTGGCACTCACACCTGGCTTCTTCGCAGCGCTGGGACCGGGTCCCGGGCCACCGTGCTATCACCCAACGGCCCCCTCCACCCCCACCTCTGCTTCTGGCTTCTCCCTCCCTCCTTCCCTCCCTCCCTCCCGACGTCCGGTTGATCCTCCGCCTTTTCTACCGCCCTCGTCGAAGGAGCGACTGGGGAGCTGGGAGAACATTGCTCCAGAGGCCTCTCCCAGGGGAGGAAATCCCGGAGGCCCCGGCGGGTGGGCGGGCGGCTGGGCGCCTTTTCTTTCCCCCCTAAGGGAGGCTTCGAGCAACGCCGCCCCTCCCCCAAGCGGCACCCCTCGCGAGCGAGTTTGGCCGGTGACCCAGGGACTCCGCAGGGGGTTCGGAGGTGTCTCCCGAAGCCTGTGGCGCTCGGGCGAGTGTCAGGCGTCTCTGGGGGCTCGAGGTCCGGGTCAGACGCGGGCTTGCTGCACCCTCGCCCGCGCCGCAGCCCCTCCCGGGCCCCCGCGCTGGGGGCCCCCCGGGCTCCGGAGCTGGGGGGAGGGCCTGGCCGCGCGCCCAGGCCGAGGCTGGGGAGGGGGCGCTCCGTTTCCCAGCCAAGGCCTCCCGGCCAGCCGGACCGAGACGCAGACGTCCGGCTTCAGCTCGGGGATGCCGCGGAGAGCCGAGGCGGCGCGGTCCCCGGCGGGAGGAGGCGCGGCTGCGGCGCCCGGACCGCAGTTCCCCAGGCGCGGTCCTCTCCACGCCCGCGGGGGTCCCAGAACCCACGAAGAAAGGCGGGCGGTGGACCGGGAAGGCTCTGGGGCTGGTCGCACGCCGCGCGGGGGGCCAAGGCGCGCGGAGCCGCGGGCTGGAGGGGGCGCGCGGAGGAGGGGGCGCGCAGAGGGGGGAGCGCTCGGAGGAGGGGCGCGTCGCGGGCTGCAGCCCCCGCTGGATAAAGGGCAAGCCTCACTTTCCCTCTCACTGATTTTGATTTGATGTGTCACCGGCGGTGACCTCGGGCTGGACCTTCCGGGGCTTGCTTAGCATCGGGCCCCTGATTGGAGTGCTTCAACTCAGCGATCTAATTGAGGGCTCATGTCATAACACATCAAACGGTGTCTAGTCTCCCGTGATGGAGGGGACCCGCCAGCCGCGCATCCCCGGCCCCCCCCCCCCCCCCCAGGCCAGGACTTCCGCCCCTCCCTCGTGGGGACTCTCGGGGCCGCGCCAACCCCTCCAACATCCCCGCCCCCACCCCGCGGACCGCGGGGGCCAGGGCGAAAGCACAGCGGCCGCGCGGACCTGTCGCCGGGCCTGAGGACGTTGGAATCGCCCTGGGCCGGGGCGGGCCGGGCCGAGAGGAGCTGGGGTCGCTCGGGGGGGGGGAGGAGCAAAGGGAATGGCAGGAATCCCGAAGCCGGCGCGCCAGGCCAGCCCTGCTAATTCACGTGCAGGATTGGCAAAAAAAAAGCTCCCCTCTCCTGGGAGTCCGAACCCCAGGCGTCCCACCCCAAACTTTCCAGTAAGAGCGGAGGAGCAGGGATAAACTCCTTCCAGGGTGAACGAGGAGCGTTTTAGGTCTATTCAGGCAGCAAGACTTGTTCTACCTCCACCATGCCGCCCTCCCCCCCCCCAACTCCCAGGAGAACTTACTGCACTTGAAAAAAAATTAATATGTCCTCCCTCCTTTCGATTTGCTATGCAAACATCTAGGGGGTAATAATAGCAACCGAGACATACTGAGCATGTGCTGTGTCCCAGGGAGTAGGCTCAGCCTCAGCCCTGTTACATGAGTTATTTTATTCAATTCTAACAACCATCTCCAGGCGCCTGGCACAATCACTGTTTCACAGGTGAAATAAGGAGGACGGAGAACCGCTAGTGAGAGGGGGAAGCTCATCTCTGGTTCTAGACCCTTCTGCTTGCCTCGGGCCCTGTACAGGGGAGAGGAGGCTTCTAAACCATTGTGGCCAGCAGCACAACAATGGGCAGATTTCCCACCGAAGTCCCTTCAGATCCGGCCAGTAGTCGGAGTGGAACTTTGGATGGAAGGGTCTGCCTCGTTTGTTTCCTCTTTATATTACCCTGTGCAGGGCACAAACTACTAGTATGTGATCCCTCATGTTTTAAAATGCCTTCACACTGTTCTTTTAAATTATTTTGAATCTATAAAGATGATAAAGTGCGTGCCTGTGTGTGTGTGGGTACAGTCATAGGATCAGAAAGGACCAGGCTGGATAGAGAGAGAAATTACAGTTAGTACAAGATCTAACTAACTCGGTAAAAGCCTGGACCCCGACCTCTGGGGCCTGGGAGAGTCGGACAACTGGAACTTCTATGGATTCAACGTGACTTGAGAGATAGAGGGGAGGGAGGGAGAGAAACAGAACCGGACTTTCCGTTTATGTCGCGAGAAGTGCCACAGCATTCCAACAAGGGGGGCAAAAACACTCCCCAAGGAGGAGGAAGCCAAAAGGAGGCTAAGACGATGGCTGCGACTTAGGTGTCCAGGTGATGTTGAAGGAAGAATACTCTTGAGAAGCGCTTCTGGGTTGTTGTCACAATAGTGCGCGCAGAAAGGAGGCAGGAGGGGACAGATAAAAACCAAAAAAAACGAGATCGGAACATCCTTGGAGAACTTGACACCCTGGACGTGAATCTGTGGAGAGTTTGAAGCTGATGGTTTGCTGGCGTCTTGCTTTACCTTCTGGGTGGTGATTCCCGGGGGGCAGGGCCTGACCGCTGCGGGGTGGCCGTGCTGCGGGGGGAGGGCGTTCGAAGGGCCGCAGAGTTTCCCAGGCGATTGAGGTTCGCCTGGTACAGCGTGTTGGTGCAAAACGGCGAATTAACAGCGAGTTTCTGCGCGGACCTGGGCCGCAGAGCGCTTTTTGTAATCAACGCGGCAGCGCTGTTGCCCGGACCCTGTTGTCGTTGGCAAACGGAAAATGAAATATAAGCGGGGAAGTATTTTAATGGGGACGGAGGGAATTCACAACTGTTAATTATTTGGTGACCTTGTATTCGATTTGTTGGAGTCCCTTATAAAAAAAAAACACTAATGCAGACCAGACGGCCAAGCGGGGAAGCCGGCAGAAGGTTCCAATCTAGGCTTTATTTCCCCGGAAAGAGGGAACAGCTTTGGGAAAGGGTGGCTGAGCGCCCCAGTGTGTGCGTGTCTGTGTTGCGCGCGCGCGCCCGCCCGCCCGCGTCAGCGCCGGCGGCGCGGGGTGTGCGTTTCCCCAGCAGGTCCCGGACCCTCCGATCCAGCCAGGGGAACTGGAAAGTCCTGGAAAAAATCCGGGAGTCGGGGAAGGAAGTCTTCAGCCACAAGTTCGTTCTGAACCTCTGGTTGGGATGATGAAAACACTAAGGCCACAACCAAACCCTTAGCCATTGGTTTGTTGTTAAACCTCAGTTATAGTCAAGCGCATCCCTAAGGCCTGAGGACTGCCTGACCCGACCCTGGCCAGGCCCGCCTGAGGCCCAAGCTAGGGGCACCCAGAGGCTCTGCAGCCGGAAGGCAGGTTGGCGCGGGGGTTCTGGGCGAGCTTCCTGGCCGGGAGAGGCTCATCAGAGGACAAGGAGCGTTTCCCCCCGCGCGGGAGGCTCCCTGGAGTTGTGTGATTTCTGCACATTTTAAAGCAAAATGACCTAAGCCACAGCCCATGACAGGCCTGTGAATCCCTTTCCCAGAAAACCGAACCCAGGAATGGAAACTCCTCCAGGGGGACAGGCGAGGCTGCGTGCGGTCAGGACCCCGGGGAACGGGGAGCGTTGCATCGACAGAGGCCACAGCGCACCCCGTTTTTTCTCCAGCTGGAGTTCTCGGGGGTTCTGGGGGTGGCACGCCTCTTGGATATTGGCGCTGTCTTGCTGGAGCGGCGCGGGGAGAGGGAAAGGGACCAGGACGGACAGATGAGGAAAAGAGGGTTCGGGAGAAACAGGGCGGAATGAGGACTTCTGTTTTCCTCCAGGACTGCCGCGTGCATCCGACGACGGAGAGCAAGTCAGCAATAATCCCGGGGCTCGGAGTAGAACGAAGGGCATTAGTTCGATCACCCCGCGCGGGTCCACGAACCCTGCTCCACCGATGCTCTCTGGACCCCAAGGAGGGATCTGAGCCGCGGCCGTGGGGTGTGGGAAGCGGGAATGGGGGTCCCCCGGGCCATTCCGTTGCTTGGCTTCTCCTGCGTCCCTCCCCACGGTTTAAAGCCCTCGCTGTTTATTTTGTAAGTTCGGTGTCGGTTAAATGGTATCTCCTGTTGACAGGAGGGAAATAGGTCCTCTGCGACCTAATGGGCTGTGTTCTGCCTCCCGAGACCGTCCATTAGCGACGCTGGGGGCCGAGGGTCGGTGCGCTTGGGGTGAGGGGCTGCGGGCGCAGGGAGGAGGCGGCGGTGCGGGGCGGGGGGTTGAGTTGCAGGAGGGGCCCGGCCGCCTGGGGGCGGGGCGCGGTTTAGGGGCAGGACCGGGGGGCGTGCAGGGGGGATGGGGGGGTGGTGGGGGCGGACCTCTGGCCCCAGCTGCCTGGGTTTAGCTTCGGGAGCCCGGCAGAAAGCGGGGGCAGGGGCAGCGCAGAGTGCTCGCTTTGGGGGTCCTGGGGGCGGTGATGGTTTCCGCACCCCTCCCTAAATCATGCAGAAACCAGAGCGAATGGGCGCGGCCCGCTTTGCAGATCTGGCTTCCAAGCAAGTGGGGCCAGGCCCCCCCCCCCCCCACTTCCCAGTCCACTGCCGCCTCCACACCCCGTGGGTCCATCCTGAAGGATGCTAGACCCTGGCTGCCACCACGAATCTCATTTTGCTACCACGTTATCTAGGGAGCCCCCCACCCCCATCCCCACCCCCCACACACACACGTGGAGCGGAGTTGGGCGAGGCTGCGCCCGGCCTACCCCTGGGAAGAACACGTGGGAGAGTGGTCCCCGGCGGAGAACCCCAGGGCGCTGGGGGTCCAGGGTCTGACTCCGACAGCCAATCGGAACCCCTCGCCCCACCTGCAGCCTCTGAACTGGCTGGAGAGGGGAAACCACGCACCCTTTCCTTCTGCCTTTGGCCTTGAAGCTCGCCAGTCCAAAGGCCCCAACGCGGTCCTGCCCAAGCCTTGGTTTCTTGGTTTTACTTTGGCGACGCTCTGCTCCTGAGTTCTTGCCCTTGACCCCCACCAGACCTCCCCCTCCCCCTTTCCCCTGGCCTGCGGCGCTCTCCTGGGCTGCGGGGAGGCCCCGTTCGTGGACGGTGCGTGGAGGGCGGCCTCTGGCAAACCCACCCGGTCCTGGCGCGGCACCCGCAGAAGGGCAGCGACCTCCGGGGGACACCGGGGCGGAGGGCGGGAAGTGGGAAGTGTGGGGACCACGCCGAGCCTGTGTTTGGGACTCCTCTAAAGGGATGCCAAGTTAAGATCTGAGCTGCCGCGGTGGGCCGGGGGCTGGGGTGGGACCGCGGTGGAAAGAAAGGTGCGCCTTGGGAAAGTGTCCTGGATCTCAGGGTCGCGGCTCGGCTCCTGGGTCCCTCTCCGAGCGCGCGGCCACGCGGGTTGGCGCCCAGCGCGTGGACACTGCTGTATAAAGGAGTCCGCGTCGTCCTAGAGGCGGGAGAAGCCGCCTGAAGTGCGTGTGGACTCCTGCTGGGCGCGCCGGTGCTCGGGAGAGAGGGCTGGCCCGCGCCTCCCCGCAGACCCTGCTGCACTGCGTTGCAGGCTGAGGCTCCGAGGGCCTGCGGGGCTATGCTGTCGGTCGGGTGGAAGTCGGGGTTCCCCTCCCCTCCCCTCCCGCTCCCAACCTCACTAGCGCGTGCCTCCCTCTGGGACCGCTCACCTTGCTAACACAGGTTTCTCTGCCCAGACCCGCTTCCTCTTGTGGGGTTTGCAAGGCCCAGGCCCCCTCCTGGAAGGAGGGCGGGGAGAGGCGTGGAGAGAGGGTGGGCAAGCCTCTCCGAGCCTCTCTGAGACTCGCTTCGGGCTTTGAAAGGAGGAAGAAGCTGAAAAGTGCAGGGCAATCTGTTGGGGGGAGAGACTGGGGGAGCTGAGAGGCCCAGAGAAGAGCTGGCTGATGAGTGTGTGTAGCTAGGAGGACCTCACCCTTTCAGACCAACCAACTGGAACTTTGGGGGTGACTCACGGGCTGGCCTGGAGGCGCTGCAGTCCAAGGGGTCATTCATTGCTATAACCCCCACTCTGCCCTCCAACAGGTGCCTGGCTTTTGCTGAGTGAAGAAGACGCGAACAGTGCCCCCAGCCCCACCCAGACTGATGACACGGACAGACCATACCTCACAAAAGGGCACTAAAGGGGGGAGGAGGAGGTGGGTCCAGGAGATTAACCCCCAGGTCTCTAGGCCCGCCAGGCTCAGCCAGGACGCCAAAAGGGGCAGCATCTGGGCGAGCACCGGCCCTGCCTGCAGAGGAGGGCACCTGTCAGCAGGTCCCTGTCCTTGCTGAGGTTCAGGCTGGAGGTCTTGTGTTCACCTGGCATTGTGGGTGGGACCCCCGTGGTGGATGTGGCATGGGGGCGGGGAGGCTGAAAAGGATCAAGGTGATGGGGTGAGGCC
This sequence comes from Eptesicus fuscus, assembly GCF_027574615.1. Taxonomy (NCBI): domain Eukaryota; kingdom Metazoa; phylum Chordata; class Mammalia; order Chiroptera; family Vespertilionidae; genus Eptesicus; species Eptesicus fuscus. Next base: position 10,028,121 of record NC_072491.1, on the reverse strand, counting down.
TTGCCCTTCTCTGGAACTTAGATGAGCCGGAAATGGAAGCTTCTGCTTCTCTCTTTATCCCTCTCATCCAGCCCCTTTCTTCCACTCACTTCCGGAAATCCTCTGGCTAGGTGCATGCGTCTTCTCCTACTTGGATGTGGGTAGCTGTAGTCACAGTGGCTGCACTCATTGGGAGCTCCGTGTGTCATGCACTGCCCTGTGCTTTGGCTCTGACCTCGGCAATGACTCCGAAGAGTAGGGGCGGTGGTTCTCCCATTTTACAGTTAAGGCATGTGAGACTGGGAGAGCTTATGTGACTCCCCCAAGGTCACCCAGCCAGTAACTCCTGGACTCTAGGTTCCTGTGCTCATTCCCCTGTGGTTAGAAGCACCTAATATTTGCATATGTCATCAGATAGCTTTCCTACCCCTTCTCTCATTTTCCAACCATTCTTTAGTGACTGTGAGCTCATGTTATCACCCTCATTTTGTAGACGAGATAATTAAGTGTCCTTGTAAATTCTCTGTCAGAAGTCCAATGGTTCGCATCCCTTCAGTTCTGCTGATTAGAAAGTGAGTGGCTTGTGGAGACCACGGATTGGCAGCAAGAAAGAGCTGGAACCTTCTTGGGCGTTCTACCAGGCACAGAGATCAAGGCTGGGATGTCCAGGGTAGAGGCATAGATCCTGGAGCCAGGCCTCTTGCTATCTTGAACAAGTTCCTTCCAAGCTCTGTTTTAGTTTTCTGAACCATAGTACGGGCATCCTGGTGATATATATTTTTTTCCATAGGCGGTTTTGAGGCTTAAATGAGTCTGTAAGTTAAGAATTTAGATTGTGCCCAGCACACAGTAAATGCCACAGAAGTGTTTGCTGTTATGATTATTTTGCTGGGTGGTCAAGCAAGAGCACCCGGGAGAGGCTGAATTGTGTGAGCCGCCCATTGAGGCTGAGCCTCTGTGAAGATGCTTAGCAAGCTCAGAGGCCCTGCTCCGGACAAGAGTACAGAGGAGGGGGATTGTTGGAGCCCCCAGAGAGGCCTCTTCGATACAGGACTTAACGGGAGAGCAGGCTTGTGGAAGGCAGAGGGCTGGTGGTCCATTTTGTTCTCACTCAGTACACCTGATGCTGTTTCCCACGTGTGAACTGTGGCCTCTCGGGGCAGTGCTAAAGCTGAGGGGCCTCAGGAAGAAGTGACTTCAAACCCAGCCATGAATTCCCTGTTTTTTGGTGTTTTTTTTTTTTTTTTTAAAGTCCTGGGAACTCCAGCCCCCCTAGTGTTGATGACATTGATGATGAATGGGACGCATTTCCTCCCTCCCTTTTTGCTCCAGGGCCCTATCAGAACCCTGGGAGAGGCATGGCTGAGGGCTGAAGGTGGGGGTTGGACGTAAGACCTTCAGATCCTGTCCCTCACTAGATGCAGGGGCGTGGACAAGTTAAGACCCGTCCTGGAGCCCCAGTTTCCTCATCAATACAGGAGGAGTCTAGCTGTAGGATGGACCTTGGACACTGGAGGGGAGGATCCGGGAACCGAGGCCATCAAAGCCCTGAGCACGTGCCTGGCACAAAGGCCCCCCCCGTAAGCTTCATTGCTGCCTGCGGGGCCCAAAGTGAGGGGTGAGGGAGGGGCTTCGCTTCAAAGACTTCTGGAGTTTCCTAAAGATGGTGATTATCCGCCCCCTTCCCCCTCTTCACCTGGGGGATTTGGGGTGGGAGAGCAGGGTCTGTGCTTTGGGAGGGCGTGGGGCAGGCGGGATAGCTGGAGGAGGCGGGTGGGGGCAGAGCGGTCTAGGTCACCGAGAGCCAGACGCGCACAGCACAGGAGCGCTGGGGAAGCAGAGTCTGCGCCAGAAGGGCCCTGGGTTTGGGGAGAGACGGAGCTGCCGGCGCACCCTGGGGCTAGTGAGCGACCGAAAATCCAACTAGACTCTTACAAGGGAGCTCAAGCTTTCCTCAGAGATGTCTTGGAGAAAATTCAGTGGGCCCTTTCTGCCTGAGCCCAAACTTTTGGAAACCCTCCAGGGTGGTCCAGGGCAGCCTCTGGCAGCAGGAGGAACCCGGGTGGGCGAGGCGCGTTCCCCAAGCCAGCTTATCCCTAGGCCCTGAGGCCACCCTCCAGGGGCTCAGGTTGGGGGGGGGGTCTGGTTTTGGCGCCCGGGGCATCCTTTTCTATCTCGTCTTTCTTTGCTTCTCTCGTTTCCTTCAGCCCCACACTGCGACCCTGCACAGATGCCCTTATCTTTCTTAGCCAGTCTCCGCCCCTAAAGGGGAGTAATAGTCCCTACCTTGCAAGGGACAGCTCTTTGCTTCCAGTTTAGGTATTTGCTTTCCTTTTTTATTTTTTACCAATTCCACACCAGGTGTGGATGTTTGAGGTGTCCCGTGCCTTTTACCAACTTGCTCTCAACTCAAAAAAGGCTGGCCTCTTTATGAAGGATTTTCTTCAAATGTGCAGGTGGTTTGCTCCTTCTCCTCCCCTCCCCTCCCCTCCCCTCCCTCTTTTTCCTCTACCACCCACCGGGGAAAGTTGATAAGCCCAAACCCAGCGATTGTAACTAAAAAAGGTCTATATGTCTAATACTCAACAACACCGAGTTACCTGGGGTCTGAGCCAAGCTGTAACAAACCAGGTGGATGCAGATGAAAAGCAAAAATAAAAAACAAAAGAATTCCATGGTGTATTCCCGATCAATTTTATTTAAAGGCCTAAAGCAAATGAGTCACTTCCAGGATGTAAGGCAGTGCCACGAACAGATTGTGAAATGAAAAGCGCAATGTTTCTCAATGTCCAGGGCCTGGGGGAGAGGGTCCTTTGATGACGTCAGCCCTGACTGATACAGAACCTAATGGGAAAGGAGGCTTTGCGGGAAGGAGTGTGAAGGGCCAGCTTCCCGCCCACAGGTGGCCACGGCCGCAGAGCCAGGCCTTGCGATGCCCCGGTCAGTAGGCGAAGTGTCCGCAGGGTCACGGCGGACAGGCGGACAGCGGTGTGTGCACTCTCCAGGTCAGATGCCTCCTCTGGGCTATTTCTGTGATGCACGGGTCAGAGCAGGTCCAGACAGGCGGGGAATGCGGTCTGCAGGGGAGCTGCACAGAGCAGCCACCTCTTTGGACCCTCTGTTTAGGGCTTAGAGCTTCTGGAGACGCAGTGAGAGAATGGGTGTGGATGAAAGAGTCAAAAAGCTTGAGGGTGATTGGGGCAGGGGGTGGGGGGGCACAGGAAGGGGCTGGGGCAAGAAGCTGACTTGGTTCTGGAGTTCCACCTTGACTCCTGCTCTGGGCCTGAGCTTTCGAGAGCCCTATTGTGTCCATTTCCAAGGGCGCCTTCCCCAAAGGCGGGGAATCTGAAGAGCCAAGGAACATACTCATCTGGATTAGTGGTTCTTAACGTGGATTCCCCAACCAGCAGAATAGCATCATCTGAAATGCAAATCCTGGGCCTCTAGAGAATTTGGATTTTTAGCAACTTCCTCTGTGATACATTTAGCAGATGGAGGGTTCCCAGCAGATTTAGTGTTTGTTTGTTTATTTACTTATATATTTTTTATTTATAAATTTAGTGGCTTGAGAGCTACTACTCTATAGTGATACTCCAGCCACAGAGTTCTTGCCCAAGTAGCGTGAGCCCACCTGCAGGGCCTGGAGAGCTTCTCCATCAGACCTGTCCTCCTGAGAGTGTATCACAGCTCCAATGTGTACACCTGTAGCCCGGGAGCTCGGACCTGTGGGTGAGGGTGTCCACATGCATGCAGGGGAAGTCCATCACACCATGGGATGGAGCTGGTATGAGAGGAGAAGGAGCGGGACACGGGCTGAAGCCCTCATCTGCACTCTTTCCCATGCCCTGGGAAGAGTGAGCGCCCCTGGATGCAGAATCTCTCTCAGTAGATACTTTCTTCTGTTCTGATCACTCCCGAGGACCAGAGAAATGCAGGCTGGCCATTGATTAGTCAACACTTAAAAAAAAAAAAAAAGAATGCAAACAAAAGCAGGCTGATCTCTCCATATTGCACTAGAGAGAAACAAATCATCCTTTATACCTGCCTAATGTTCTCCAGTCATTGACAGACTCGCCTAAGAATTATGTAAGCAGACATGGCTTTTATCCTCGCAAGCCCTGCAAATACAGTTTGGATTATATCACATCCCTTATACCCTGGCAACTACTGGTTGATTTGAGATCCTTGTACCTGGACTGTAATGGGGAGGCAATGGGGCAATGAGGCTTAGGGGCTAAATCAAGCATGTCAAACTCAAAGGCTAACAATAGCCAAATAAATGAGGCATTCAGCGCCCGCGCCCCCCCCCCCCCCCCTCCAGCCGCGAGTTTGACACGCTTGGGCTAAATGTTTCCACCTTGGAATGAAATAGACCTCGGGTTGGATTTCAAACTCACCACTGATTACTAGTTCTCAGACTTTGGTCATTAACTGAATGTGTCCAAGCCTTGAGTTTCCCATCTGTAGAATGGGAACTGTTCTGTGCTTGTGGATAAAGTAAGGATGAAAAATATGTCAGCCAGCCCTCAGGACATTTAGCTGGTGCAGAAAGTGTCTCAGGTTTGTCCCTCTCACCACATCCTTGGTGACACGGGTTTCTTTAAAGGAGGAGCAGAAAGTGTGTTGAATTCCCACTGATTTTCATGTGACCCTGGAAGTTTTGAAGGTCTTGGCTTCTATAAATCAGCTGCCTCCAGTGGCGGTTCCCCTTTCACCTCTCTTACCCTTCCCACCACCCCCCTCAGGTCCGGACTTGTGTGTGAGAGTGAGGCAGCCAGCCCTCCAGGTCAGCCCCCAGTGAGGACTGGGTGTGGCTGAGGCTCCAGACCTGGTGCCCTGGGGCTACATCTGGACTGGCCATGAGGGTCCAACCTGGGACCCAGTGACACTTTTACTATTGAAATTGACCCACACTTTACTAGCTTCTGGGGAAAGCTGGGGGCTTTGGGGATTTTTGTATTTGCTGGGTTGTAAATATTTTATGAGAAGGCAGCCCAGAAAAATCTGGTGAGCTTTCTGCCTTGCACATTGAAGTGGGGTTGGCTTTATAGACAAATGTGTCAAAAAAAAAAAAAAAAAAAAAAAGAAGAAGTCCACTTTTGTCTTCATCCCAAAGAATTCACTTTGGATTTTAAAAGCCTGTTACTTCCTCCCAGACCCCGCCCCCCCCCCCCCCCCCACTCCACATGCCCTAAATTTTTATTTCTCACCTGTAACCAAAAGATGTATCTTCAGGGTTACTTGAAAAGCAAGAAGATTTCAGGTTGTGTGTGTGGAGGAGGGGAGGTCAGTGTGTGTGTGTGGGGGGGGGGCGGGGGGTCGGGGGCTGTGGTTTTCTCCTTCCAGAAGTGTCTATTTCTTATTAGGATCTTCTGAATGGATAGATACCCGGTGCTTGTGTTTCTTCATTTGCTACCCCCCTCGCACCCCCTCACCCCTCAGCAAATGAAAAATGACTTCAGAAAACCCCATTGCCCTTTTTGCCTTTTTTAAATGGTGAATTTAAGAGAGAAAGAAAGACATCACTTAACTCTTTATTCTGTGTGCTTTGTATTTATTGGATCAAATGCTTCAGCAAAACTGCCTGATGGGCAACAACTCCCCCCACCCCCAGACCACAGTGGGTCTAAGCTAGGACTGCACCTTTAAATAATACTGGAGCTTTTAAAAAAGCTAACAACAACAACAACAAAAATCCCCCAACAAGACCCCAACCCCCAGGCCCAGTCCGCAGATACTGCTTCAGTTGTCTGAAGCAAGCCCAGGCAGCTGGTAACTTTTAGGTTCTAGTCTAGCGGATCCTAACGGGCAGCCAGGTTGAGAATGGCTATTCCAGAAGTCTCTCACTCCTTGACCTGCATGTGCACTAGGCCAGACGAGGCTCTAAGTGCTGTGAATGAGCAAGATGGACTGGGCAGGGTCCCAGCTCCCATGGGCTGGGGAAAACAGACCACTGAGGAGAAATATTAACCAGGCCATCGGAGATAGTACTAAGTGTCGGGAAGATAACAGCGTCCTGCCATAGAGACTCAGGGAAGGTGCTTTAGATCCAGGTGGTCCTGGAGGGCTTCTCGGAGGAGGTGGCGTTTAAACAGAGACGTGAACAAGGATGACCCAGAGCCCGCGCACGGAGAGGAGATCTGGGGGAAGTGCGGCCCAGTTTCGCAGCCACAAAGGGCGCATTCGTGGTTGCTCGCCAGCTCCTGGGGGTGGGGGTGGGGGGGGGGGGGGGGGTGGGGGAACAAATGCGAGAGGCCGCGGCCGCTCTCCAGCAGCCACCGACTTCCTCCCCGGGGTGCCTGGGAGGAGGGGGCCCGCCCCGTGCGCCCGCCCCAGCCCGGGTGGTCAGGCCCCGCGGCTGGCCGAGCTGGCCTCCCGGCCGCCCCGGCCCCCGCTCCCCGCCCTTCCCTCCCGGGGGCAGCCGCAGAGCACCGGGCCCGTCTCCCCCTTAAGTGAAACTGACGGTAATTATTTTTTATCTCGCAGACGATCTCCCGCACACCGCCCTCCGGAGACAGCAGTATTTGTTTGATGTGTCCACGCTCTCAGACAAAGAAGAGCTGGTGGGCGCGGAGCTGCGGCTCTTTCGCCAGGCGCCCGCGGAGCCCCGGGGGCCGCCCGCCGGGCCGCTGCGCGTGCAGCTCTCCCCGTGCCTGTCGCCCCAGCTGCTGGACGCGCGGACCCTGGACCCGCAGGGGGCGCCGCGGGCCGGCTGGGAGGTCTTCGACGTGTGGCCGGGCCTGCGCCACCGGCCGCGGGAGCAGCTGTGCTTGGAGCTGCGGGCCGCGTGGGACGCGCCGGGCGCCGGGGAGGACGCGGGGGCGCACGCGCCGGGGGCCCCCGAGCGGCGGCGGCCGCCGCCCCCGGACCTGCGGAGCCTGGGCTTCGGCCGGAGGCGGCGGCCCCCCCAGGAGCGCGCCCTGCTCGTCGTGTTCACCCGGTCCCAGCGCAAGAACCTGTTCGCCGAGATGCGCGAGCAGCTGGACTCGGCCGAGGCGGCGGGCCCCGGCGCGGGGTCGTGGCCGCCGCCGTCGGGCGCCCCGGACGCCGGGCCTTGGCTGCCCTCGCCCGGCCGGCGGCGGCGGCGCACGGCCTTCGCCAGCCGCCACGGCAAGCGGCACGGCAAGAAGTCGAGGCTGCGCTGCAGCAAGAAGCCCCTGCACGTGAACTTCAAAGAGCTGGGGTGGGACGACTGGATTATCGCGCCCCTGGAGTACGAGGCCTACCACTGCGAGGGCGTGTGCGACTTCCCGCTGCGCTCGCACCTGGAGCCCACCAACCACGCCATCATCCAGACGCTGATGAACTCCATGGACCCCGGCTCCACCCCGCCCAGCTGCTGCGTGCCCACCAAATTGACTCCCATCAGCATCCTGTACATCGACGCGGGCAACAACGTGGTCTACAAGCAATACGAAGACATGGTGGTGGAGTCCTGCGGCTGCAGGTAGCGGCGCCGGGCCTGCCGCCCTGGCCCGTGACCGTGACCGTGACCGCAGGGGAGGCCTGACTGCAGAGTCAGGAGAGGAGCTGGCCTTGGAGAGGCAGAGGGGAGGGAGCAGCAGCCTGGACGTGCAGCAGCCCGACGGGAGAGGAGACGGGAGAGGAGGGAGGCCCAGCCTTCCCAGACCCTTTCTCACCTGCCAGCCCGGAGGGAGAGACGGACTTTCACACCCCGCCTGGCCGCCCCGCCCTGGGAAAAACGAGCCCAGGAGGATGGATGTCTGGAGGGTGTATCTCTGTGATCGTGGCTTTGGCGTTCCTTGTGTGTGTGTGTGTGTGTCTCACACAGGCTTTGGGAGGAGATGGGGGAGGGAAGACGCGTGGCTGTTTCTCAACTGCTTCATGGATTGGAGAGAGAGAGAGAGAGAGAGAGAGAGAGAGAGAGAGAGAGAGAGAGAGAGAGAGAAAATAAATAAATAATGGAAGAAGAGAAGCAGAGTGGGAGGGAGAGTCACCACCTCGGACCACATCTTGGTTTGATGGTGCTCTTCCTGGGTGAAGAAGGTGTGTCTTCCTGCCAAGTCCCGGCCCATGCCCTGTGACCTCCCAAGCAGACCGTGTTCAAATCGAGGAATTGGCACCAGGGATAGGGAAGCCAAGAAAGGCCTTAGAAGAGCACCGAGAAGGGTGGGCCCAGGTGGGCCTGTTTCACTTGTGTACCCGGCTCTGTCCTGGCCTCTCCCATTTATGGGGAGCTGGCAACCTGCATCTCACGCCGCTGGGGGGGCTCAGGCCACACTGCCTTTACAGTTGCCTTTCCTGGTGGGGAAAGGGGAGCTGGTATGGATGGAATGACAGGAATGAGTCCAAATGGAACCCCCTGGGGACAGTGAGAAACCACAAGGCCTGCCTGTGATGCCTGACACTCAGGTGCCTGAGCCCTGGCTGGAGGTAACCTGGGAGAAGCCCCGCCCCCGTGTCAGTTTCTAATTGATTCCTTTGAACAGAATTTGCCAGAATTCAGACATCTGCTTTTAAGGGGAAGGCAATTTCCCAGTTAAACAAACAAACAAAAAAATGGGTAGGGGTGGGCAACTATATGGCTAAGGTAAGAGGTGCAGAGGTAAAAGGACCCCAGAAATAGAAGAAGGGCGAGGTGGTGGGTCCCAGAGGAGGATGGGGAGAAGGGGCAGGCCCGGAGCAGAGAAGAGAAGGATGAAAGGGGATGCCAGTCCCTGTCGCCCAAGTTTCTTTAAAATCTGTGATTCTTCCTCTCTGCCTGTGACATTCCTGAAAGATTACCAGCCAGCAATAGCCAAGGGCTCCCCTCCGAAGAATTGTTTCAGATTGTAATTACCAGTTAGGCAATGTTTTTAAAGCTTTGTAATGAGAAACTGTGAAAAGAGCCAAGTGTTACATTGAGCTTGGGGTGGGAGAGGGGAGACCTGGCCGTGAGGAAGGAGGCAGGGGTGGAATTCGTCTTCAGGAAGGAAGCAGGAGAGAGCACAGAGCAGCTGAAATGCCCACTCCCAGATGGTCAAAACCACGAACTTCCCCCCCAGCCTGCACCAGTGTTATTTTCAAACATCGCCCATAAAAGTAGGCCCTTTGAAAAGTTTGCCTCCTCCCCATGAAATGGTTTAAACAAGGGAACGTACACCAATCGTGACAAACATGTTGTTTTTCCAAAGTGGTTTTGCTCTCTCTGGATCTAAACCTGTTGCCTGTTCTGTTCAGAGAACTACATGTCAAAGAAAGGGTGAGAATGATAGTAAATGCTAATATAAAATGCTGAGTAAAAAAAAAAAAAAAAAAAAAAAAAAGGAGAAAAAAAAAAAGACTTGGCCAGGAGAAATAATTTAAAATGCACATTTGCTTTGGATGCACTGTTGTTCTGTTAAAGACTGTATATATTTGTTTATTTAAGGTGACTGGAAATGCAAAGAGGAATGGACAGCATGCAATTCATCTTAATGTACAAAACGTTATATGCACTCAAATGTTATAATGTCTAATATTTTTAAAGTTTATATTCGAGTTGTACAAAGTTAAACATTAATCAGATATTTCATCCTTTCTTAATGTTATCATTTTCCTAAATATTATTACAAAAAATTTTTAAGTCTGTCTAATGGAGAGTTTTTTGTTGTTTTTTTTTTAAAACTGTCTACCTCACTATAATACAAGTATTTACAACACTAAATTTACCAGAGGTCAATTTAATATTCAAAACATTTTTTTACAGTTTACTTTTCCTGGGTGATACTCAGTCTAATACTGTATTATTAAACTCATTTTCCCCTTTAAAAACTCAGCCTGGTTTATATGGGTCTACTTAGAAAAATTACTTTGTCAAGGAATGGTTGTCAGTGGTATTTTGTTCCAGTATGAGACTGAATGTCTGCAACGACACTGGTTCCTTTAAGAGCCATGATTTAGGGGATGACACTTTTTCTTCACAACTCTTCCATAACTCGCTTTTCATGAAATTTTCATTCACCAAATCCCTCTTAGCTATTAGAACAGTGTTTATAGGCCTTTGCCCCATTTTGGCATCTCAAGAGCCCACATAGGAATTGGATTATTTCTTGGTTTCTTTAATGTTGAAAAAAGAAAGCTGTACATTACCTAGGGCCAACTAAGATGTCGGTAATTACTATTTACACTTATGGCCTATTGGAAGCCGAAGATATGAAATGTTTTTCTGTTTCTTCACTTGCTGTAAATCAGGGAACCCATGTACAAGTGTAATTCCAAGTGCTTACTACATGATGGAAATACTGTTGCGCATGCATTATCTCATTTAACCCCCTCCCCCCTCCCCCCTCCCCCCCCCTTCCCCCCCCCAAACCCAGTGAGGTAGGCATTATGATAATTCCTGCTTTACAGATGAGGAACTAGGTGCAGGGTTTAATTAACCGGTCATGGTCATCCAGCCAGGAAGTGGTAGTTAAGATTTAAACCTAGTTCTTCCACACCCTAGAGCCCAAGGAGTTAACTTCTAAATAATTGTGCCCACAGATCATCTATCTGCTCTGTAATTGGTCCCTAAATGTCAGTGTGAGAAATTTGCAATTAGCCACGATGATTGGGAGCAGCCAGCTGGTGGAGGAGAAGCTGCCACAGACAGTGGCCTCCAGCATTGTCTGTGGTTTTGGAATATATGAGTTGTGGCTGCTGGGATAGTTGGGTGTGGATTGCAAAACTCAGTGAGTGCTTAGCTTTAGGCTTGCCTTGAGAAACCTATAGTTTGGGTCATTGGTGAGTTTCTGTGGATTCTCTAGAGGTTTCTGAAAATGCCTTGGGTGTGGGTTTTGCGTTTTGATAATCAGAATAATGGTCAATTTACAAATAGGTCCTATTTCAATAGTTGTAAGTGGGCTGTTTATAGCTGAGAAACATTTTCCCATGGAAACAATGCTCATTTGAATTTACAGGTCATTTTGTAAAAGCTTTTTTTTTTTTTAACCCAAATGGAACTTTTTAACAAAGCAATTTTGACTTCTGGATTTGGGAAACAGATAATCACTGGGAAAACAAAAAAGAGGTCTTTCTCTTTCCTGAGTGGAGGAATTCTTTGCATGTTTGCACCACTCTTTCTGTACCACTCACCCAATTCCCCCATCCTCCCAACTGCACCGAAGACTCCCAGCCCTACACCTTAATATGTCCTCAATCTAGAGATTCCCCTTTCTGTAAATGTTTCTGTCTCCAAAATTGTTTTCTTCTCTTCCCTCCATCAAAGTTTCTTCTTTAACTCATATGTAGGAGAAACACAATTTAATTGAATTACATGAAGATGTCAATATCTCTTAGCTCCTCAACCTTGGAGACATTTGCATTTTAAGAAAACAATCATCACTCACAAGTAATGGTTAACTCAGATTACTTGTGAGTGATGTGAAAAAAATTAGACAATATAGGAGAAGATAACACTCAGACTGCACACAATTTTGAGAATTGTATGAGAGCTAGGCATTGATGATACAAGGATGAATGGAGATCCTCGTCAATATGATTATTTTGGTGTCCCTTAGGGGACATTTTGTGCATTGAAGTGACTAGCTAACTTGTTTTAACATTAATATGCAGCATATAAAAGTAAAAGATTTAATAACTTAGTTTTTTTCTAAAACTCTTAAGTTTAATGAATATAGGCCCCATACATATGTTTTTCTTGTCCTTGTTTTATTTATTGCTACATTCCTATCATCTTCTGCACAATAGTGCCCAACACATAGCAAACAATAAATATGTTGAGTAAATAAATATAGAAATATGTTTTTTTACTTATAAGGTACCTAGGCATAAGCCTAATCGAGGAGGTAAAAGACCTATAGTTGGAAAACTATAGAATATTGAAGAAAAAAATAGAGTAAGATACAAACAAGTGGAACCATATACCATGTTCATGGATTGGAAGAATTAATATCATTAAAATGTCCTTACTACTCAAAGCAATCTATAGATTCAATGCACTTCATATTAAAATACCAATGCCATATTTCACAGATCTAGAAAAAATATTAAAAAAAAAATTACATGGAACCAAAAAAGACCCTGAATAGCAACAGCCATTCGAATCAAGATAGCCTGGCACTAGCATAGGAACAGACATATAGATCAATGGAACAGAGCAGAGATCTCAGAAACCGACCCACACATTATGGTCAATCAGTATTTGACAAAGGAGGCAAGAGTGTACAATGGAGTAAGCATAGTCTCTTCAATAACTGGTGTTGGGAAAATTGGACAGGTACATGCAAAAAAATGAAATGAGACCACCAACTTACACCATACACAAAAATAAAGTCAGAATGGATAAAAGACTCAAATGTGAGCTGTGAAACCATAAAAACCCTGGAAGAAAAGGTAGGCAGTAAAATCTCAGACATCTTGCATAGCAATATTTTTGTCAATATAGTTCTTAGGGCAAGGAAACCAAGAAGAAAGACAAACAAATGGACTACATCAAACTAAAAAGTTTTTGTGCAGCAAAAGAGAGAGACCATCAACATAATGAAAAGAGAACCCACTGTGTGGGAGAACATATTTGCTAATGATACATTGAATAAGGAGTTAGTCTCCAAAATATATAAAGAACTTATAAAACTCATCACCAGGAAGTCAAACGAGCCAGTTAAAAAATGGGCAAAGGACTTGAATAGACACTTCTCCAAAGAGGACATAGAGATGGCCACTAGACATATGAAAAAAATGTTCAGTGTCACTAATTATCAGAGAGATGCAAATTAAAACCACAATGAGATATCATCTCATACCTGCCAGACTGGCTGCCATTAATAAATGAACAAACAGCAAGTGCTGGCGAGGATGTGGAGATAAGGAGAACCCTAGTGCACGGCTGGTGGGAATGCAGATTGGTGCAGCCACTGTGGAAAACAGTATGGAGTTTCCTCAAAAAGTTAAAAATGAGCTCGGCCAGCATGGCTCAGTGATTGAACATAGACCTATGAACCAAGAGGTGAAGGTTCGATTCATATATTAAAAAGAAAAAAGAGAGTGTTGGCATAAATTCTCCTTAGTACTATAGGAATGCATCATTGGGAATAAAAAAGGGAAGAGGAGCCAGGAATACTATATTGGGTGAGGTTTTTTTTTTTAAACAACACAGAAAAAATTGACTACTTTTCTCAATTATAAAGATGAGTTATTTTGAATATTAATAAGTGTTACTGTACAATGTGCTTTAGAGATTTCTTTCTTGAGTTTTCTGGAAAACTGTGGCCCTGGGAAGGGAGAAAGCTCATGTCCTGGGAGGTGCTGGTAGAATGTTCATTTATGGGCCCCAAAGAGCAGAGGCAATTGGTTTCCTACCCACTGAACAGTATGGAAGGAATAATGAGCTAGTGCTCACCCAGGGCTGGAAGACGAAAACCAGTAGGCTGGGTTATTATTATTATTATTACTATTACTAGAGGTCTGGTGCACAGATTCATGCATGGGCGGTGTCCCTCTGGGTGGCCTGCAGGGATTGGGCTGAAACCCCCAGTCCAACACTGCCTGCAGCTCCTATCTGCTGCTCCCGCTCATCCCAGCCCCACTTTGCCTGCCACAGGCTCACGCCCAATCAGTCCTGATCGGGAGAGGCTCACCCTGCTGCAGCAGCGCTCACCAGCCATGAGCCCTGGGTCTGGCACCCTTCCAAGGTGCCAGACCCTTCCAAGGGGTGTGGCCTGTGGGATCCTTCTGAAACCAGCTCTCTGACATCCCCCGAGGAGTCCCGGATTGCGAGAGGGCACAGGCCAGACTGAGGGACCCCACTGGTGCACGATTGGGCTGGAGAGGGACTGCAGGAGGGCTCCAGGGTGTGTTGGGCCCATCTCGCTCATTCCCAATCGCCAGCAGCAAGCTAACCTACTGGTTGGAGCATCTGCCCCCTTGTAGTCAGTGCACATCATAGCGAGCGGTTGAGCAGCCTTAGCATATCATTAGCATATTGCACTTTGATTGGTTGTTTGGTTGTTCTGTCGTTTGGTCTATTTGCATATTTCCCTTTTATTATATAGGATTATTTATTTATTTTTGCTGTAAAAAACTTTATTGTTTCCTTTGGCCCAATGCATGGGAGAGGGCTCCAGGGTGGTTAAAAGCACGGCTAGTAGTTTCGGGAAGAGGCTCAGGTAAAAGCCAGGCCCCAGGGGATGCAGAGGGGCCCCTCAAAGGCCTCTGGGCTCCACAGGCTCCTAGTGGTGCTGGAGGGTGAGCCTTTTCAAGAGATGCTCACCCAGCCCAGCCTGGGTCCGGCTGCCTGCGGAGGGGAGTCAGGTGTCCCCCTCTTCCTCCTCGCCCGGAAGTGGTTCTGCAGGAAGTCCCGGAGCTGAGGGCCTGCGGGGAGACCCAGGGCCTGCAGCTCCCCACGGGCCTGGGTCAGGCTCCTCTCCCAGGCCAGGCGGCTCCATGGCCCTGCGTGTGGCCCCCGCACTGGGGAGGCCTCGGCACGGCCTGGAAGAGGACGCCCCGCTGGTGTCAGTCTCTCAGAGGCTCCGCGCCCTCAGCTGCTCCTCCGCCAACTCGCGGGGCGGCCCGCGCCCTCGGAGCCGCACGTCGCGGTGGAGACGAAGCCCCGAGAGAGGTGGGTGCGGGCCCAGAGGCCGCTGCCAGGCGGGGGGCAGCCTCCCCTCGGGTGGGGGGGGTGTCATTCTGGCGGATGGGGAGCTCCTGGGGGTTCGGCAATGAGGGGTGAAGGTGGGAACCCGGGGTGCGGGCTGGGCCCGCAGGTGGTGGTGCAGGTGGAGATGGATGAGAGCAGGAGGGGCGGAGGCTGGGGGTCCCTGGGGCTGTGCCCCCAAACACTGTGGCAGCAGGAGGCAGAGCCGGGCCGCCGAGGGCGCTGCCGGGGTTATATTTTTATGGTGTTGACACAGATGCATTTTCATAAAGATTTACCAAGAAAACCTTATTTTTTCGGAATACTCTGCCTCTTGCTTTTCAAATTCCATTTTGCTTATTTCTGTGCCATTTATGCTACAGCCTCACGGGTGGAGAACAACAGTAGAAATGATGTCTCTTTTCTTTGAGGCTTTCCATTCACGCAGAATGTTTTTACTGAATCAATAAATTGTCACTTACCAGTGAGGTTCCCCCAAAGGAACTGATCTTCAGAAAATTTTCTGAAATTTTGGGTAAAGCACTAGTCATTCAGGAAGAGGGAACACACAAATTGAACCACTACTTTGCAGGTGGAGCTGGAGGTTTTGCATGATGATGTCACCGCCAACAATAACAATGAAAAAACAGCACCATTTATTGACTTGTTGCAATATGACAGGAGTAATGCTAAGGGCTTTTCATGCATCCTGCCCCTCCCCGACTTGCAATTAAGAGATTTATAGACAAGAAAACCCCAATGTACAGCTCAGAAAACCGAGGCTCAGAGTGGGTAAATGAAATGCCGGTGGATACAGCCAGAGAAAAGGCCAAGCTGGTATCTACACACGCCAATCTGATCGCCAAGCCCTCCGCGGTCTGCACCACAGTGTCATTGTCTCGTAAGCATCCCGAGAGATTCTGCTCCATCTCTTATGACCGACAGAGCCTTGGTTTGCTGGTAGAGAAAAAGAAATGCTTGAACTCTAACTGGGCTCTTCTTAGTATCTGTTTTGACAGCTGAAACGAATTGTTCATTTTTGGAGCACTTTTTGGGCGTCTTTCTAAGGACTTGGCAGGGCTTCGGGTGTGGAGCTGACGGGGAGCGGGTGGGCCGGACCAGGACACCGAGCTGCGGGCCTGCAGGCTGCGGGGGAAGGGCTGTTCCCACCCTCTGCAGTGGCTGAGGGACGGTGGGCACCCTGATCCCGATGAGCCTGAAAGCCTTGCAAAGCTGATGAACCCACATGTGACAACTGAGCCCAGCCTATCTCACATCTCTGTGTGTCTTGCTCAAGTCAGATGAACCGTCTTTCTGAGAGGAAGGGAGAGGGAGAGGGAGATTCTCTTTGAGAGAGAATCATTGATGGGCTGCCTCCTGCACACCCCACACTGGGGATTGAACCCGGGCAGGGAGGCAAACCGTGACCTCCTGGTTCCTAGGTCGACGCTCAACCACTGAGCCATGCTAGCTATGAACCGTCCTTCTCACGCTCCACCTCGGTGCGCTCAAAGGGAGGGGAGAGGTGGGCCTTCCCCTGTGCCCATGGTCGGCTCTTTGGCCCCTTGAGTGTGGCTCTTCCACAAAATACCACGGCCTGGGCGAGTCTATTTTGAAGAAGGGGCGTTAGAAGAAGTTTAAGTTTAAAAAAATTTGGCTCTCAAAAGAAATTTCCATCGTTGTACTGTTGATATTTGGCTCTGTTGACTAATGAGTTTGCCGACCACTGCCCTGTGCTGTCCCTCAGCCTCGACCAGAAGAGGGAGCAGCCTCCTGGGAAGGGGAGAAGCAGACAGGCACACAGCGCCATGGGCACCTATTTCCCCAAAATGCTCAGACTCTTAGGACTGAACTAAAAACATTTGTTGAATTGAAGAATGCCCCTGAGAACAGAAGATTAGCAATATTTCCTGGTGACTCTGAGCCCCTAGGTACACTCTTGGGCAACTTAATTTTGAAACGTACAGAAGCTGCCCCCAAATGCGCGTTAATTACTTGAGAAATCCCTCAACATCCTTGATGTTGTTATTGTCCAGACACACACGTGCGAGTGTTTGAATCATGCAGGAGGCATGCATCCTCTCTGCGAGGTACTTCTAGGCTAAAATGTGAAAGCGGTGATGTGGATAAACATCATCATCTCCACACCTCCCTCCCCATTTCCGTTTCTCTGTGCCTCTTTCTGGTAAATAATGCAGAATGCAAATAAATGGAGGAGTTAATGTTTGGCTTTGGATAGGAGTATTTTCTTCCCTGATTCCTCACCATCATGGCAGGATTCCTGGTGGTGGTGAGCTTCAGGTTGGTTTTATTTACGAGGAGAAAAGTATATTGGAACAATGAAGGGGATGTGGTTCCTAGAGGCGAGGACTGGATGGAAGAAGAGACGGGGTAAAAGAAGGAACAAAAGTAGGCCAGATGTACCGATCGGCTGGGAACGGTCCCCCGGTACACCTGCTGCTCAGCGAAACTATTAATAGCTGCCTTGTTCACTGTCCAAGAGTCTGGTTTGGTTGGCAAATGACATAGTCACCCTCACCTTAGTTTACATATGGAGGGGGAGAGATAGGTTTTAGAGAGATTGCGGTCAAACAAACAAACAAAAAATTAGGATAATTGAAAAAGTGACCTAACTGGTGATCTTTTTGCCACAAGGAGACCACAAGTGAATGATGCATTGCTCCACGTGATGGCAAGATCCCTAAGGAGAACAGATAGTTATTAAGTAAAAATGTTGATAAGCAACACATACTTGTTAGATGGACGACATTTTGCACAGGCGGAGGCAGCAGAACCTGACGTGAGGACGCGGGGAGATCAAGGGCTGAGAGCGAGCCATTGGAGGCAGATTTGACTTTGCACGAAAAAGACGTCTAGGGAAAAGTGTGGCGGGTTCTGTGGATTCCTGTGGTGGGTCAGATAAAGGGGACGGAAGAGCAACTATAGAGGCTATGGTTTTGGAAATGGAAGAAATGTGAAGCTGATGAAGCTTTGGGAACAGAGGGGTGGTAAAGACCCCACTTCCTGTGTGTACCCGGCACTGTGTGAGGCATCAGGGACAGACATGAGGCAACTCTCAGTGTTCGTGGCCGGGTACTTTCAGACAATCACACACAAACAGTTATAAATCAGGGTGATAGCGCTTAGAGGAGCACAGTCAGGAAGAGCTTAATCTTGCTTCCAGGTGGGGAGAGGGCTCTACAGCTGGTGTTGGAGATGGTAGATGGGGGTCTTGAAGAAAGATGGGAGTGCTTCCCTGCAGAAGTAGCGAACGGGACGGTGTAGGAGAGTGTTCTTCGGGTGGAAGGGTCAGTTTGGGCACAAGCAGGGAGATGCAGCTGGGATGTGGAGTGGCCTAGGGTGGCAGCAGCGGAGGAGGGCACGTGATGAGCAGTCTTGAACTCTAAGCTAGAGCATATGAATTTTTTCCCCATGGTTCACCGTGAAACGTTTTTGCAGATGAGGAATGTTTTACAAATCAACCCTGAGCATTGGATGGAAGGACGGATTGAAGGGTACGCTTTGAGAGAATTCCTGATACGGCAGAAGGAATAGAGAAGAGAGGAAAGAGCTAAGTGACACTTGCAGGGTCTACTTGAAGGGTCTGGAGGGCAATTTGGACGTGGAAGGTGAGGGAGAAAAAGGACAAATATTTTGACTGTGAGGAAATCTTTGGGAGGGTGGTGAAAGGAGACAGCCCCAGAAACAGAACTTCAGGGATGCAAGAAATGAGTTTGGTGAAAGAAAGCAGAGACAGGCTTAAGCCTGGAGGGGTTGAGATGGGGTGATAGTGTGATGGGGGAGGGGACGGAGAACAGGAAGGAGAAGGGTGGAGGCTGGCGTGCTGCCAAGTCTGAATGAAAGTGGTTTTGTCTTGTTTCCTAAGATGGATGGGGAAGCCTGGGTATATTTGGTTTTGATGGGGTTATAGAAACAGAAGGAAAAAGCTGATAAAAAATGAGGGAGATTCTGTGGTCACTAGAGAAAGCAAACAGTTCCAGCAGATGTGATAGTTCTGGTGCTAGGCTTATAACCAGCAGGTAGGCCAGTTCTGGAAGGTAATGGTGGCGAGTTAAAATCCAGGTGAAAATTGGGGGGGGAGGCAGAAAAAGAGACATTGCTTAAGAGTTCGAGAGCACCAGGGACAAAAATGGAACTAATATGTGTTGATGTAGGGACCAAAGTATCAGTAGAGATAAAAAAAAAAAAAAAAAAAAGAAAGAAAGAAAGAAAGAAAGAAAGAAAAAAAGAAAGAAAAGAAGAAGAGGGAATATGTGGAATCATGTGGGTGCCAATGACACAAGAAACAAGAAGAAAACTAGAAAGCAAGTTTGGACACTAGGGAGTGTTTGCTGTTTGTGCCACGTGACATTCATACCCACTTTCTGAGGTTAAAATGCCCTGAGCATGTTTTGGGGAAACCACCCTCAGTCAACATTTACCATATTTTCCGGCGTATAAGACGACTGGGCGTATAGAAGATTTTCCTGGGTTAAAAAGTCGTCTTATACGCCGGAAAATATGGTAGCTCAAGTGCTTAGCGTTGTTGATTGCACCAAGTCCCAGCACTGGAATGTGACACTTGGTCTAATAGTAACAGGGTGTTTACTGCCTGGGCATAGTGATTGGTACATGTGTGTGCAAATAGCTCATCAGAGCCAAGGAGGCTCAATCCTGCGATTCAGTATTGAACTATCGAGGAAGAGGGCCCTGCCCTTCCTTTTATGCCGAATTGGAACCTCGGAGGATATAACCTGGAGCTGCTGCAGACCCTTTCCAACCTTGAGGGGAGGGCCTCTCAGAAAGTACAGACAACATACTGGACAATTCATAGATGAAGAGAGAAACTGGGTCCCCATGATATAATCTGAGCCCCAGGCCTGAAACTGGCTCTAGCCCCTGGGATTTTCAGTTACATGAGCAATAGACCAATTATCTTGCACTCAAGCCATTTGGATTGGGTTTTTCTTACTTGCCATGGAAAGGGTTACATCTGATAAAAGGATAGGGGGCACGGTCAAGAAAGCACAAGAAGGGAGATTAGTTGAGTGTAGGAAAGGAAGAGAAGCGGAAGCAAGGAGATTCTTGGAGGTTATAAAAATAAGGGTAAAAGGCAAGGATGACCTAACCAGGGCTAGCCAGACATCTAACATCTGAGGAGCACCACGGGAGTGGAGCATATTTCACTGGCGGACATCAGCTTAGGAATTAAAGTCGCCCTGGGGATTCAATTGTTTTTCTCCTGTGCACAAAGAGAACAACTTGTAGCGATGATAATCACACGCTGGAATACTGATAAAAGCCCATCCATCCATCCATCCATCCATCCATCCATCCATCCATCCATTGTTTCTTTCATTTGCTTGGTAAAAGTTTATTAGCATCTGCCCTAGCCGGTTTGGCTCAGTGGATAGAGCATCGGCCTGCAGACTGAAGGGTCCCAGGTTTGATTCTGGTCAAGGGCATGTACCTTGGTTGTGGGCACATCCCCAGTAGGGGGTGTGCAGGAGGCAGCTGATCGATGTCTCTCTCTCATCGATATTTCTGACTCTCTGTCCCTCTCCCTTCCTCTCTGTAAAAAATCAATAAAATATATATTTTAAAAAAAAGTTTATTAGCATCTGGAAAACACTATGTTAAGAATCAGAAGGTGAAAAAGTCATGGTCTTCTCCGCAGACGTGCCTCACTGAAACCAGGCAGCGGCAGTCCCATGCTATCATATCGTGGCTGATCTGCAGCCTGGGGATAAGCCCATGAGTTCGACCTCAAAGGGAGCCACAGGGAGGTATCTATGTGGTCAAAATAAGTTAATCAAGTCGTGCAGTTAACAGACGCCTGAAACAACTGCTGGTTTTGACATCGGCAATCTAGGTGAGCTTTGCTCTCTCTTGAAGTCTTGGTCCCACACTGGAAAGAGGAACCAGATGAATGTGGCTCTTTCTGTTTTCCTGTTCTGTTTCTCTTAATGCAAACAGACACGTGCTTATTAACTGTGTTAACCTCTGGTTATTGTAGGATGCTGTTCATTTAGGCGGTGAGATGTGGATTTTGAAAGCCCTCGTGACTTTTACAAACTGGTTGCATTAGGAACAGTTCTTTTTGTACTGCCGTGTATACCTAAGTTCACCAGGCTCCCCCGGTTTGCCTCCAAAGGAGTGTGTCTAAGCAGCTGCAACACATATTTGATGCAATGAAAAGCAATTTTTGTCTTTAAAATAAACACCACCTTTTCTCCTTCTGTAAGCCTGTCCAGATGATCAAAAGCTAGATAAGACCCTGAAACAAATTCCCTTTTACCGTTTGCAATGCAAAAAAACTCTTTGATTCCTGGTGCGCCCTCCCCTTTCATTAATGGAAGCACAGCTCTTATCTTGATGTATGTGTAGCTGGTGCTTCTTCAGTTCTGTCAACAGGAAAAGTGAGCAACAGAAAAGAATGGAGCCCTGAAAAATGGCTACCCTGACACTCCTGAAATGTCTCCCTCTTTCAAGCCAAATCTACCCACATGTGACATCTGAGAAATAGAGAGCATGAGCAATATCTGTTTAGTTGACAGTGTGCAAAGTTTTTTTTTTTTTTTTTTTTTTTTCATTTTAAACGGTCAGTGATTACTGAATCACTGAACGGGGCCTGAACACTCTTCTAAGTAGAGTAACAGTTACTAGAACAGAGAAGACACCTCTAACAATTAGAAAAAGAAAGAAGGAACTAGAGCTGCAGCAGTCTTAGAATATCTGAACTCGGATCTAGTGGCTGCAGGTCTTGGGGCCATGTGCCATTCTTCAAGTGTCTGAGAAGCAGGAAAAAAATATGTATGATTCTCTTGTTCTCCACATACATTGAGGTGAGTGAAAAATAAAAATCAATTCTACCCCTGAGGGTAGCCTCTTCAACTGTCCAGTGTGCAGTCACGTGAGTGCCAAGTTCTGGTTGGTGTTCAGTGGTGAGCACAGCACTAAGCCCGCCAGCCCTTAGAGTAGAGAAGTGATCCGTAGCCAGGCCATATCTCCAGGTGCTGTAATGCACTACAGGTAGTAGCTTGTTCCCCATATCATCGAGGATGATTATAAACCAAAGACTATGTTTGCCCAAATCCTTTTGGCCAGATTGTTAGGCCAGACAGCTTTATCTTTAGTCAGTCTGGAGCAGGCAAGGGCCACAGAAAGGAGGAAGAAGAGATGAAAGACTTCATCGTAATAAAGTATCTAAAGTTATCTTGATAATCACTACAATTGCATCAGAGCCAGAGCAAGGACGTAGAGCTGTAACAGGCTTCAGGGTTTCCTACTGGCTCACTGGCTGGGTGGGAGACATGAGGTCTGGTCTGGGCACTCTTCTCATTAGCAAGATCTGTGACCAGCACCCTGACCATCTCACGGTAAACCTTCAGCATGGTGCTCTTACCCAAAGTCTCGACACCATGGCCAAATACCATCTTCTCTGTCTCCTGGTTGGTGGAGATCATGAATAATGGAGTGCTCTAATTTGTTCCTGAACCTTCAAGCTGATCACTCGGATAGACAGTGACTCAAATGTTATGGACTCTGTGTTTGTGTCCCCCCCTAAATTCGTATGTTGAAGTCTTCATCCCAATGTGATGGGACTTGGAGATGGGGCCTTTGGGAGGTAATTAGGTCATGAAGGTGGAGTCCTCATACTGAGATTACTGCCCTTATAAGAAAACACATGAGAGAGCTTTCTTCCTTTCTTCTGCCAACCCCATCCACGTGAGGTAGGGTTCTCACCAGGAACTGAATTGGCTGGCACTTTGACTTCGGACCTCTCAGCCTCCAGAGCTGTTAGAAATAAATATTCATTGCCTAAGCCACCTAGTCTATGGTATTTTTGTTATAGCAGCTTAACCTGATGAAGACACTGAGCCATCTCATCTTGGTCTGCCTGTCTTCATTTCCTTGGCCAGTTAAGTACTAACTTTCACAAACTGAGAGTCTGCGTAGTTCCTACTTCTTATCTCACCCTTTTTTCTTTTCTTTTCTTTTTTTTTTTTTTTTGGTGTGTGGCCTGGTTTTGCCTCACCCACTAGCATAGGCACCTGGTAGAACTGAGTTCTGACTGAGCCACAGCTCACCCGGCAAACCCTTGATGCCAATGCAAGATGGCAGAGTGTGACCCAGGTAATGCTGCTGGAAGCATCAGCACCATTTTCTGAGGGCAGAAGTCTCTGAAGGAGGTGGCTAAACAGATTCTCAACTGAAGAACAAGAGCAGCCACTACTGCAAAGTATAGATCCCAACAACAAGATAATTGTCTACAATATTCTACCACGCAAGCTCAAGTTGGCCATTAACAAAAATCGCTATCCAAGAGCCCTTCCAAGGACTCCCATAGTCTAAGCAGTTCAGAGCTAAGTCCCATGTGAAATCTTCCTCTGATAAAGCACAGGTCGGGGGGAGAGGGGTGGTGGTGGAGGAGCGCATGTGGGAAATGGATGAAATGGAATTCCTGGAAAATGAGAGCAACAACATCTTTATCTCAGAAGATCAACCGTATCAGGATACTATAGGAAAGAAGAGGGACTTTCAGCAAGGAGGCCAAGAAGAAGGCCGGAGGGAAGATCCCTCTTTTCCACCTTAGTTTTCTCAGCTCACCCAGCTTTCCGCGTGGCCCATTTCCACTACCCTCTGAGTTAGCTTTTTCTGTCCCCATCTTCATTGGCCAAACTGGGAGGATTGAGGGTGTGGGGTCCTTGTCTCTTTCTTTTCTTGGGGAAATGAATTTCTGCCTTTACGGGGAGATATGTGTTTCTTTCTAAGTCCCCCTTACCCTCCGCCCATTAAAATCCAGTAAAAGATTTTCATCTGGGTCATTTCCCTACTCCAGATTCTACTACCAACGGCCCACAATTCAGATGGTCAATGATATGAGCCCAGATTATGGCCAAAACAAAAAGAGGACCAAGACAATGAACTCTCAGCAGGTAGAACCGCTGGGTCAATCCCCAACGTTATTGTTCACTTACCATCTCCTGGTGTTTTCATATACTTCTTCCCTTTCTCCCCCACCTCAGCTTCAGGGCTAGATATTGGTAGTTTATTCTTATTGTTGAGTTCTCCTCCGAGGTCTGCTCTTAGTGAGGCAGTTCCCCTACTTTACATTTTGGGGCAGCCAGGGAGGAGAAAAGGGTAAACTGACTTGATCTCTCTAGGCCTCTAGGAAGGCCCTCCCTCTTCCTCTTCCCTTGCTCATTACAACCCTAAACTAGGGAAATAAATGCTTTGTAAGCTGAAAAGAGAATAAAAATTTCCCCAGGATGGTTCAGAGGACACCTCACCATTCCACCATCACTCCTTTGTCAATACCTCTTTTTCTTCCATCGCCGGGGCCTTTTCTGTGCCTCTGTTGTCCTGTTCTACCACTTAGATTCTGGTTTGTGTGCAGTTTGCTGCTTTTTGAAAGGGTGATATTGTTCTATGGTACAAAACAGCACAGAAAATAGCAAAAGAAATGAGACTGAGCTCAACTACTCAGACTCACCTCTTTTGCTTCCACTCAATAAGCTATCATTAAGCGCCTTGTATGTGCCGGCTTTGTGCCAGGGAGACACACACACACACACACACACACACACACACACACACAACACACACTACACGCCCTGCCTGCAGCAGCTGATCTTGCTTCCTCTTTGGCGGGAGTTGAGCCAGATGGGAGCTAAAGAATGGTGGACCACCTTTGGAGGACAGGGAGGGAAGCAGCGTGGAGGGACTGAAAGTGGCCGACCAAGACTACAAGGATATGACGTGTGTTAGGATACTTTTCTGTGATTTTATAGCTCTTCAAAGCCACTCTGAGAGTATTGAGATTCCCAGGTTAGAGAAAACTCTTTTTGTCCAGGAGCACATAGCAGGAGACATGCACCTTTATGGAATGTTTGCTGCTTATTCTAAAGCAGAGGTTTTCCACCAGGAGGGGCGGGGGTGGGGGGGAGGTAGGGGCGGGGGGGTTTATGTGTCAGACACTGTTCTTAGGGTGTTATATGCGGTATCTTGTTTACTTCTCAGAACAGGTAACAAGGTAGGTTCTATGATCACCACCATTTTTTTCAGATGAGGGGAGTGAATCCTGGAGGGATTAAGTGGTTTGCTGAGAGTTCCAAGGTTAGAAAGAAGATGGGTCAGGATCTGCTCCTCAAGAGCTGCAGGGGTGGGGAGCCTTTTTTCCGCCCAGGGCCATTTGGCTATTTATAACACCATTCGCGGGCCGTACAAAATTAGCACCTTAAAGATGAGCCTGCTGTGTTTGGTCAAACATTTAATGAACTCACCCCTAATGCCTTGGCTAAATGATTTTTGGGCCTTTTATGGTATGCAGGCCGGACTTTCCCCACCCTGGGCCTTCAGTAATGCATTTCTACGAAACAACTTATTAGGACCCTCCTCGGCAACAAAGCTTGTGAAACTCCATTGTTCTCCGCTGGGAAGTATAATTATTGCCCCCTCCCCCCGCACTCCTTGGGTCAACATAGAAACTTAGAAGAGAGAGTAAGGAGGAAGGGAAACCCTAACAACTTGTCTTTGTAATGAAATAATGGAGGTTTCTTGTCTCTAAAGGGCTGCACTGGGGTGGGTGGATCCTGGTGAACTCGAATGAGGAGGTGCACCTGACCAGACAGGACCCGCGCTAATGACAGGACACACTGTGTTGGGCATGTCCCTCCTCTCAAACCACACACCCCTGGTCCGCGGATGCCCCTGTCGCGGAAAGTCAGTCTGCGGCATTGGTCAGGCCCAGAACCCTTTGAAATACCACGTTGAAAACTTGGCAAAGCCTGACAATGGAAACCAAAAGCAGATTCTAAATTACCATTGTCATTAATCGGGGCTGACATTTAACAACTCCCTCCTAAGTACTGTTCAATCATTGTCCCTTTTCATGCCTTTCCCCCAGGCTCCCACAGGCCTCCTTAGAGTGGAGGGTACCTGAGCTCCTGTGTGGTCCACAGGAGAACAATGGAGGCAAAGTGATCCCTGACAGAGCGGGCTGGGACCTTCGACATAAAGCAGATATGGGGACATAGTCGGGGCCCTGCAATTTGAGAGAGGGCCATAGGGAGCGGCCCAGAAAGGAAAGTGGGCTGGGAGAGAGGCCAGGCATGAAGGGGCAGGGTGAGGGAGGAGAGCCAGTGATCCCGGCAAAGGAAATGGAGCAGGGAGAGCACCATCTGTGTGCACAGTATCCAACACTGTTCCTTTAATGGACTCCAAAGGAGGCGACTTGCTCTCCAGGTAGCCTGGGAATCAGCTGTATAGGAGAGAAGGTTTTGTTTTTGTTTTTAAAGCCCTTAATTTAGGAAACCTATTTGTAAACTCTTGTTTTCAAGCACTGTTTCTCTCTCATCGATGTTTCTAACTCTCTAGACTTCTCCCTTCCTCTCTGTAAAAAATCAATTATATATATATATATATATATATATACATACATATACATACATATGTATATATGTATGTCTATGTATATGTCTATGTATGTGTATATATATATAAAGAAAGTGCTGAAGGAGTGAGCCAGGTGGCTGTGGAGGAAGGGCATTCTAGGCAGAGGGTGTGCTAGGGCAACACCCTTAGGTGGCTTGGCATATCTGAGGGACGAGGGCCCAGAGAGTATTGAGCCGAGTGAACAAGAGGGACAGAAGTAACAGACTGTACTGGGCCTTGGAAACCATTGTAAGGATCTGGCTTTTATGCTGCGTAAGAGCAAAGCCACTGGAGGGGGCACAAAAGGAGGTCAGGAGACCAAATGAAAGGATGACAGTGACTTGGACCCCGGTGGGAACAGAGGAAGTGCTAAATGGCCAAATTATAGGTAAAATGTGAAGGTAAAGTCAATTTCCTGATGAATTGGAAATGGTGTGTGAAAGAAAAAAGCAAATCAAGGGTGACCCCAAGACTTCTGTCCTGAGCGACTGAAAGAATGAAGTTACTGTGAACTGAAATAGAGGGAGCAGCAGGTGGAGCAGTTGCGGGGGAAGTGCAGGTGTATGATTTAGACATCTTAAGTCTGGGATGATGATCACATCCCACAGGGACATCAGTGGATATATGGGTCTGGAGTTCAGGGGAGAGGTCCCAGCTAGAGAAGTGAGTTGGGGAATCATCTGTGTATAAATGGTATCGATTGAAAGCCATGGGTCTGGAGAAGGTCATCTTCAGAGTGAGTGTAGACAGAGAAGGGAGGAGGCCCTAAAATGCACCCAGAATGAGTTAATGTTAACAAGAAAAGAAGAAACCAGAGCAGGAGACTGAGAGGTAGTCAGCAGGCAGTTACTGCTCGGAGCCCACAGTTCCTGAGGAGGATCTTCAAAACAGCATTTGGAGCTTAGAAAGAGATGAGTCCCAGAGGGAAGAAGTGACCTATCTGTCTCAGAGCTGAAAGTTGAGCACTCCTCATAGAAACGTGCCTATTCAAGAGTCAGGAACAGAACACCCAATTTTAATCGGGGTGGGACCAAACCTTCAGCAAAGTAGGAAAGTTCTGTCTTTGAAGCTCATCTAGACCAGCATGTAATTAGACAGTACATTACAAGCGCTATGAAACTGACAGTACAATAAACAAAGCCACAGGAAAGAGAAATTCCCTGTGGATCCCGGTGACTTCCTGGGACTGAGCAGTTAATAAGCTAGCAGCACTAGTGCAGTTATACAGGTAACTTCCACATCTGTTCCTTCAGAGGCATTCTCTGCTCAACCCTATTAAACGCATCTCCAACTCTTAAATGAGCAGGCCCATCAGCACACCTGGAGGTGTTTTGGACACTCATGTTGAAGAAATTCTCGAAGTCCACCAGGTCAAATAAACAGTTTTTTGTTTTTTTCCCAATTAGATCTTATCTGTTAGGTGAAGCTTTTGAAGATGTGAATTGTATATTTTGAGACAGTCAGTGCAATATATAACCTAGCAATGCTTAAGAAGATTTTTTACATTATTATTTCAATGGCATTCTTAATGTACTCAATGTTACACCTTGGCCTAATCTATCTTTGAAAAATAGTTTTTAAAATTGATATTGTGAATATCTTTAATAACATCTCAATTATAGTTTCCCCACAGAATATGTACCTTTTGTGTGCCCACCCCCCAATAGCTATATCTCCCTGCTCATAGTCTCAGACTTTCAAAAGAACTTGGAAGAGGGAAGAAATTAAAAAGCTAAATCTTCCATAAGACCATTCTCCAGAATCAATAGGCATGTTTACATCTAGTGGATTTTCCCTATGCTTAATAAATTTTTTCTTATTAATGATTATACATCTACTCACACACAGTCACATGTATCTATAGTTTGCTTCTTACAAAATTGGAATCATTATATTATCATTGTGTAAATATTTGATTTAACAATGTCATGAACATTTTCCAACATCATAAAGCTATTGTTCTAAAATGGTCATTTATATGATTATTGTCCTAAATCAACAAAACTTCCAATAATAGCTTTCTGTTGACATGATGAAATGGGGACATACATATACATACAAGCACACATGCCTACCTCAAAAATGCATGATTATTTGCAGTGTAGTTTAGTGGAATGAGCACTAACATTGAATCTATAATAATAAAAGTGTAATATGCTAATTAGACCAGACAGCCAGACATCCTTCTTGATGACCTTCCAGACAAAGCCAGGGCTGTGAGGGCTGAGCCCCTTGCATGAATTTTGTGCATCGGGCCTCTAGTTAGGAAATAAGGGCTTTGCATTTGGTTCCACTGCTTAGCAGTCACTAGACTCTTGGCCAGGCTAAATGAGTGTTGCCACCTTCAGCTTACCTTTATTGTAGGAGCTTCTTGGAAATGTGAATAGAAAATGAATAGGAAAATGTCATATCTGACATCTTTCACCCACATATTGTATTCTCCACTGAACTTTATATTTAAAGTCACAAACAGCCCAAATGAATTGGCTAAGACCTGAAGCCCAAAAGCATCATTTCTGGTTTGGCATCTCAGAACTTTCTCCCTATCTAGCAATTGTAACCAAGTGCTTGTGGTAAGTAGGACCACTGCTATAGGATGGCCATTAGATTTTAAATACCAACCTTGTGTATGTTTTTATTATTTTAGAATTGGACTAGAGCAGAGTGCTTTTAAAAAAAATCTTAGGTTATCTTCCGCTTAGTGACAAGTTGACTGTCTGTTGGCTTTCTTCAATTGGTGCTCCCCACAGGCGATGGCTCAATACTCAGTTCTTGGAAGTAATTGTTTCTTCCTCTCACTTTTGTAAGAGGGTGGCCTGTTTAAAAAGCTGTCCCATTAAGTGGAGCAGCTTCTAAATAGGCTGTCCCACTCAGCAAAGCAATTATGACACAACCACGCCAGGATTTGCCTTGCCATGAGCGGTGAGACTTGTTTGTCCCTTATAACGTGAGCTGTCTCACCCAACTTGACACAACTTGCAGGCTGCACTTACTCTCCTTGTTCAAAGAGATTCCCTCTTTTAAGGGACTGGCTACTGAAAAATATGTGAGTGACCTGAGGGGAGAGACCCCAGGCTCCATCCTTATTCAGACATCTCTCAGGGTTAACCCATCATGGTTATTGGCAGTATTTTAGCAGTGAGATGTTGGTTTTACTACAGGCATGTAATTATTAGGATTTATTATTATGCTACCCAGAAAATACTTGACTCATGTGGATGTTTAACAGCAACATTTAATTATTATTTAGCAAATACTTTTTTTGAACTTATTTAGAAAATGTTATTCTTTTACTTCCCAATTTCTCTACATATGTGTCAAAAAGACTCTCTGGAGCCAATTCCTTCAATACCCTTGAGAAAAATCAACTTAGCCTGTTTCACTTTAGTTTCCTGAATGCAGAAACCAAGGTTTGGGCCTGTACAATTTCCTGAAACATATAGAAAAAAGGGGACTTTGAGAAAATTCAGAGGAGGAGAGGGAAGGAGAGAGGAGGAGAGAGTGTGATAAGAGTTACTTTGCTCTCTGAGGCATTTGATGTGTCCTCTAAATAAATTTCTTCTCTCCTTGGTTGTTGAAACATGTTGGGTCACTGGGGGAATTCTGGTTTCCTTACCTAAGCAGCAGAATTTTGCTGTGAACATATCCCTGCTCTTGGCATCTATGTGTATGTGTGCATGCATGTACACACACACACTTGTATACACAGAAATGCACATGTGAATACACACGTGCACATGCACAAGTGTTAAAGGATTTTGGAGAACAGACATGAAAAGACTCTTCAGTGAACAATTAGAATTAATTAGCATTTGTTGAATGATCTGGGCACAGTTTCTATCATCTTATTTTATAGTCACCGAAAACTCCCTTGAGGTGGTTGTTATTATTGCCCCCTTTTACAAATTGGAAAACTAGGCTCAAAGAGATTATGGTATTTGTTTGCACTCACCCAGCTATTCTGCAACAGTGAGAATTCAAGCCCAGATTTGAATATCCTGTAACAGAGATTCCACAATCGTGACAGAGTAAGTGGAAGCTACACTGACACTCTCCCAGTACCAAACTGGAAATACAACTAAAATACAGAAGAACCACCCTGAAAAAATCAACTGAAGACTAGCTGGAGAGAACCCAGATAACCAAGGATGGAAAGTGGAGACCACATAAAAACTGGTAGGAAGTGCAGAGGTGGGAAGGGCTAGACAGTCTCCCACAGACAGCAGCTGAAGTTCAGGAGAGATAGCTCAGCTGTGGGGGGTTCCCACTGAAAACTCTGGGGTCTTAAAACCCAAGTGGAGCCCTGAGCCCTGGAACTGAGAAAGGTACCCACATAACACTTGGCTGTGAAAAGCAGCAGGGTTGCTGTCTGCCAACCAGAGATGGCTGGAAATGTAGGCACCCTCTTAAAGGGCCAACACACAAAATTTAGTGTGTAGCCACTCACCTTGGGCTCTGGCAAAGGGAGGGCAGAGTGGACTGAAGTTGTGTGAGCAGAAGCCAGGATTGGGGGCTCTGGGGTTGGAGGTCAGAGGGCAGCCACCATGGTTTCCTGTGCTGAGTCATTCCCTCACTCTGCAGAGGAAATCTTTCTCCAGTGGTGGAACTTTGCTATACAGGCGGTTTTTGCCTGAGGGGAAGGAAGTTGCCCCACCCTGTTGGAAGACCTCTTGCCCCACCCTGTCGATAGACTGAGGCTAATCAAGGCTGATAACAATCAGACTGCAGGGAGAGGCAGATCTCTGGAGGCTTTGTGTCTTTGCCTGATCTAATTATGGGACCAGGGCTAGGGAAAGCAGATCTTGGTACACACCTTGGTCCTTTCCAAAGGCACCCACCCCCAGCAGAGGGAGCCATAAGCTATGCATTGCTGATAGCTCCAAACAGGATATTCAGGGCCAATCAGAAACAGTGTCTGACGCTGTCATGCACTAGAGATTGGAAGGTGTAGCAGATCTACCTAATACACAAACAGGTAGCCCAAATGGGGAGAGAAAAACAAAAAATCAGAAAGAACAAGAGAATTTTCCAGAAGAAGAACTAAATGAAATAGAGATAAGAAATTTATCAGACATAGAGTACAGAGTAATGATGGCAAAGATGCTCAACTGCATGAGAAAAGATACACTAACTATGAAGAATGACATTGCACTAATAGAAAACACAGTGGAAGGAACACACAGCAGATTAGGGGAAGCTGAGGATCCTATCAGTGAATTAGAAGACAAGGTAGAAAAAAATCACTCAGAGAACCAAAAAGAAAAAACAATTAATAAACAGGAGAACAGCTTAAGGGAGCTGTGAGATAACATGAAACATAACAATATTCGCATAATAGATGTGTCAAAAGGGGAAGAAAGTGAGCAAGGGATAGAGAATGTGTTTGAAGAAATACTGGCAGAAAACTACTCTAACCTGGTGAAGGAAAAAGTCACACAAGTTCAGGAGGCACAGAGAGTCCCAAGCAAGAAGGACTCAAATAGACTCACACCCAGACACATAATTAAAATGCCAAAAGTTAAAGACAAAAAAAGAATCTTAAAGGCAGCAAGAGAAAAGAAATTTGTTACCTACAAACAAGCTCCTATAAGGATATAGTGGATTTTTCATCAGAAACTTTATAGTCCAGAAGGGAATGGCATGAAGTATTCAAAGTAATGAAAAGGAAGGATCTGAAACCAATATTACTTTATCCAGCAAGGCTATCATTCAAAATAGATGGTGAAATAAAGAGCTTCCCAGACAAAAAAAAAAAAAAAAAAAAAAAGCTAAAGTGTAGAGGGCCGCCTTGGAAGGCACATGGGCATTTCTTTAAATTGTTGTCAGCTGAACTCAGGGTGATAGGCAGAGCCATGCCCTGGGAACATGCTTCCCCAATGAGGCTGGACGTGTTAATTAGTACTGACTTCTTACCTCTGTCCAGGTGTCGGGAGCAGGCTTTGATATGTAAATCCAGGCAAGTGCCAGGAATGCTCTGGCCTACTCAAGAATGCAAATAAGCTCCTTTGATCCTAAGGTTTTGGTGATACTTCCTGGTATTTGGGGGTATAAAATAAATGTGCTGCGTGGCTCAGGGTCCTCGTGCTGCCTCTCCATCAGAGAGAATGACGTCCCACCTGGCTCCCAGCTTTAAATCTATCTCTGTGTCTTCTCTCTTTCTTTCTAATATTTCTTAATCCCTGGCCGTCTCCACTTAGAACCGGTTCGTTCATCTCTCTTTCCGTGCTGGATGCAGAAAAGGGAGATCCCTGCCATATCTGGCCCCCGCTGCATCTGGCCCCCCCACTAAAGGAGTTTATCATCACCAAACCAGTACTGCAAGAAATGCTAAAGGGACTGCTGTAATGAGAAGAAGACATACATACGCAGCGCTATCTAAGATCTGGCAACAGCCCAAGTGCCCATCAGTAGATGAGAGGATAAAAAAGCTGCAGTACATTTATACTGCGGAATTCTATGCAGCAGTAAAAAAGAAGGACCTCTTACCCTTCGAGACAGCATGGAGGGGCCTGGAGAGTATTATGCTAAGTGCAATAAGCCAGTCAGAGAAAGACAAGTATCACATGATCTCACTCATATGTGGAAACTAATGAACAAGATAAACTGATGAACAACATAGATCCAGAGACATTCCAACAGTCTGTGGAATCTCAGAGCGAAGGAAGAGGTGGGTGGGTGGGTGGGAAGAGATCAACCAAGGAACTTGTATGCATATATGCAGAACCCATGGACACAGACAATAGGGTCATGAGGGCCTGGGATGGGGGATGAGGGCAGGCTAGAAGGGGTCAATGGGGGAAAAAGGAGGACCTATGTAATACTTTCAATAATAAAGATTTAATTTAAGCGCAGGTCTGACTGAATCCACAGTCAGATTCACGTGTCAGAATGGCAGAGGCTGTGGGCTCTAGGCTTCTCAGACATCTGACCTTGAAGCGTTGCAGAATTGCCTCAGGACCTTCAGCTTTACAGCTGGCATGGGGTGTTTGAGGACAAGAAGTAGGTACTCAAGGCCCTGGAAGTTTTGAGGTGTTATGGTTCATTAAGTTTTTTTTTTTTTTTTTAGAGAGAGAGAAGAGAGAGAGAGAGAGAGAGAGATGAATTGGCTGCCTCCTGAACCTGCCCCAACTGGGGATAGAACCTGCAACCTTTTGGTGAATAGGGTGACACTCCAACCAACTGAGCCACACTGGCCAGGACCTGTTACTGTCCATTTTATGTCATCTTGGCTGGGCTACAGGGCCCAGATATTTGCTCAAATCTTATTCTGGATGCTTCTGTGAGGGTGCTTTTTTGGATAAGCTTCAATACAGTTACATTTAAATCAGTAGACTTTGAGTTAAGCAGATTGCCTGCCACAACGTAGGTGGGCCTTATCCAATCAGTTGAAGGTCTTCAAAGAATAAAGACTCACACGGCCGAAACCGGTTTGGCTCAGTGGATAAAGCGTCGGCCTTCGGACTCAAGGGTCCCAAGTTCGATTCCGGTCAAGGGCATGTACCTTGGTTGCGGGCACATCCCCAGTAGGGGGTGTGCAAGAGGCAGCTGATCGATGTTTCTCTCTCATCGATGTTTCTGACTCTCTATCCCTCTCTCTTCCTCTCTGTAAAAAATCAATAAAATATATTAAAAAAAAAAAAAAAGACTCACACGATGCCGCCCCCCCCCGCGCCCCCCCCCCCCCGATTCTTCAGCAAGAAAGAATTCTGCCAGCTGACTGCTGAAATCTCACCGCAATTCTTCCCTGGGCTTCCAGCCTGCTCCCCTACCCTGAGGATTTGGGATTCTCTAAGCTTCCATAATTGCATGAGCCAGTTCCTTAAAATAATCTCTCTCTCTCTCTCTCTCTCTCTCTCTCCACACACACACACACACACACACACACACACACACACACTGTTGGTTCTCTTTCTCTGGAAAACCCTAACCAGTATGGATCTTGTCCAATTTAGGTCAGGATCTCTTTAAAAACCATTACTGATCATCTAATTTTTCTTCTAGGATCCCCTGCAACTTATTTCCTTCCTCCTGGAAAGCTCTGCCCAAGTGCTACAGAGCATCCCGAAGACATTTCTCTCTCCTAATTTTAAAAAATGATGGCTGTCCCCCACCACCTCCATTTTCCTCATTCATTTGCTTTCTAAGCATGAACTGGGTCAGGCAGGGAGTTTCTGGTAAAAATGGGCACCCTCCTCTTATTGTCCCCTCTACCAAGGTGCACCAACCTTCTTGTTCCTCGACAAAGCCTTGTATTTGAGGCTAGTGGTGCTCATAACTATATCCCCCAAGATGGTCGCATCTCCTTGTTTTACTGTCTTCCTGTGGAGGGCTCGTTTTCCCCCAACAGAATGTCAACGTTGTGAAAGTCTGTCAGTCTTTTATGGCTATGTTCCCAGTGTCTAGACCATTGCCTAGCTCAGAGCTGATGCTCCGTGAACAGCCATTGAGTGAGTGAATGAGGGAATGAACAAACACATCGTACCTACAATGCTCAGCTGGGGAGGCAAGGGTGTGCAGGTGTGTGATATCCTACTGGTGAGAGGAGAGTAAATTGCTCATTTTTGAAGGTGCATTAACTCTTTCAGGCCTCTAGGGTATCGTTTAGTTCACTGGAGCAGTAATTTACTAAACAGTACCTCAGGGGCCTGAAAAAGTTAATGCACCTCCAACGTTTCTAATTTACACCAGGGAGCAGTTTATTTACCCAGCAGGGCTTGACCTAATAGGTCTTAACTCCATTTAAGAGAGTCATAAGGACTTTATCACTTTTCCACCTTTACGTTTCCTACCCTTAACATTTGTCTGTTTGTGGAATACTGTTGCCAGTTGTTGGTATGTACACACACGTGCGTGCACGCACACACACACACACACACACACACACACACACACACACATCCATATTAATACCAAGACCTAAGAAGGATATTGCTGTCTTCGGGCACTAGAATAAATCTTCCATTATAAAACTAACTATATTTTAGTTTCTATAATGAAAAAAAACAAACCTATATATTGCAAGCCATTTAAATAAAGTTATTTTTGTGGCTTCTTGGTGTATATTACAAATAATTGCTTAATTAGTTCACGTTCTGTTTTCAAGACAATAATTAGTTCACCGGATATTAGAGAATGTAAAAAATTCTATGCATTTACCTTATCGAGCTTTATCTATGATATGCAGCCCATTATTTCATTTCTCTTTGTTGTTTCAAAGCTGCTTCCATTCCTAATCTTGAACGCTTTTGTTCTGAGGCTTTCCAGATTTAGCCTAATCTTTCCTCTTTTACTAATCACTGTCAATTTTGTACTGTGGTAGCATGTCAAAAAAATGTCTTCTCCTGAGTTTATTTTTAAAAAAGTCATTCTTACCGATAAAGGCTATGGAAAGATCTTTTTAAAAAAATGTTGTCACACTGATGTTACAGGACTTGGGAAAATGTTTTTCTTAACTTTGGGGTCCAATCAGGGATGATTATTACCAGCAATAGGTAGCGGAATTTTTAATAAAACAGGTTGTGGGCAGAGATTTCCCCAAAATGACAAAAACCCATTAATTAAGAGCTTGCTAACTTAGATGAGATAATTCATCCTGAACTGGGTCTAAAGGTGCCTTTGGCATGGAATAAGAAGTTTGCTAAGCAAACATCGGCATAGTGTGGTAAGATCTTGACAGGATCATTTCATTTTTTGCATCACAAAATTTTCTTTTCATTGTTCAACATTGTAAAAATCTTTTCCTTTTCTCCGTCTTTGATATTATGGTAATTGAATTCAATTTATGAATATTATATTATATATTCTGAACAAAAGTCATAAATCTGCACAGGCCAATGGATGCTAGTAATTACAATATACATTTATGGACATTTAAAAATACATTTTCTGATGTAGACTTATGGTTCTTCTAAAGGTGGATTGCAGTGAAAAAGCAACAGGATTTAAGAAAAATAGAAGTTTTGATTATGGTTCTTTAGATTTATAGAGATTAATTATAAACAGGTTATTTATTATAGCAAGCAGTTTATGTATCTGAAATACATAGATTTTGTTGTAAAATTCTATCATTTAGCCTTTTTTTACTAATTCAGATTTAGCTCTGTTAATTAAAGTAGTTGCCTAAATTATTACTATACTAGAAAAGCATGTGTAGTAAATAGATTTCAAAAGTGTGCTTTCCTGGAGTATTTTTGTGTCTTGTTTAAGAAAAATACACTTACACTGGACATTATGATGGAAATATAGGTAACGCTGGAGAAGGGCTTGGTGAATGCCATTGCCATGGCCGCCTTTCTTGGTGTCCTCATGCAGAGATTTCCCCGCCTCTGTGTTGGGGCAGGTGA
Organism: Eptesicus fuscus; assembly: GCF_027574615.1. Classification (NCBI taxonomy): domain Eukaryota; kingdom Metazoa; phylum Chordata; class Mammalia; order Chiroptera; family Vespertilionidae; genus Eptesicus; species Eptesicus fuscus. Next base: position 9,991,809 of record NC_072491.1, on the reverse strand, counting down.
TAACAATATTTGAAAGATCAGGGGTCCAACGAGACTCTGGCATTCTAAAGAGCTACCCCTTCACTTCCCAGCTCCCCCGTGAAGCTTGTGCTTGGCTGTCAGGTTGTAGCAGTGGCTGGTGCCCTAACTGTCTTTCTATTTCATAGCTTTTGCTTTGAAGGCTGTACCTAAATTCACTTTTTTTTTTTTCTCTTAAGCCACACAATATATGCCCCGGCTTTCATTTCTTCTGTCAGCTGAGAATGAAAAATAATATCCCCCAAATGATCTTGTCTTACAAATAGAAGTGTCTGAACTGGCTCATCATTGACAGACAGCCCGAGTTCCTTTCAAGAATATAATTCAGGTCTTGTCATTCAAAACACACACACACTTATTTTGGCTTCCTAAGGATGAAAGACATCCAGAGGGTACAGCATTACTTAGCAGATTCAAGTCAGAAGATGGGAAGAATGTGTTAGGTAATAGCAAACTGGGTATTCTTTGGTTAAATGTGATCGTTTTAGTCAAAATGATTTGTTTGGTTGAATGACAGTTAATTTTGTATAACCTCCCGTAGATCTTCTTAACTGATTCTTCAGAAGTTTTTTATTTTTATTTTTTTTTATTTTTTATTGATTTTTTACAGAGAGGAAGAGAGAGGGATAGACAGTTAGAAACATCGATGATAGAGAAACATCGATCAGCTGCCTCCTGCACACCCTCTACTGGGGATGTGCCCGCAACCAAGGTACATGCCCTTGACCGGAATCGAACCCGGGACCCTTCAGTCCGCAGGCCGACGCTCTATCCACTGAGCCAAACCGGTTTCGGCTTCTTCAGAAGTTTTAAATCCTGATGAAATCGAATGCCAATTCAGGCATAATCAGATTGAAAACTATTCCCTGTAGTCTGCAAGAACACAGAGGAAGTTCACACGAAAAATCCTAAATATTATGGGATACGTACAGTGCCCTAAGTGTTTCAGGAGCAGGGAGGCCTTTTTCTGCTTTAATTTATTATCAGAATGCTCCATGCTTTTAGGGAATTTGTTATCTATTTATTGGTAATTGTTCACACGATTTCATGACACTGAAGAAAAATGTAAATACGTGTGAGAAAGCTGTAGTTAGCCTCAAGTAACAAATAGTAATTGCTATTTTAATCTCATATTTCAATTAGCCTTAATCTTTTGTTTGCATAGCCTTGAAAAGCTATAAAAATCAGTCATTATAGTTTAATTACTAACCATTATCCCGGGTGGCTAACTCCACTTCCTTCTAAACAAGTTCCTTCTTTTATTTTGTTTTGAAACGCCACCCTTGGCATTCCCCAGCCATAGTGTTCCACTGTGTGCAGCCGGCTGGGTCAGTGCCACTGCCGCGTATTCACGTCCCGTTGGTTCCTCCTGGTACCGGGGCTGCTGCTGCGTTCCCCCTCTTTTTGAACCGGCCTGTTTGCGGTTCCACTTCAGGATAGAATCACACTTAAGTTTTACATAATGACAGAAGTTGAATGTTTCCTGCTCGAGTGTTTATTTAGTAAAACATTTTACATTCCTGGATAGATACCAGTCTGTCATTAATGGATTCTTGGCTCTGAGCCAATCGCTAATAGTTTTATTGGTCCTCATAACATAGCTATGTGATTTTTGTAACCACAAGGGGCTCTTTTCTGTCTTTTTCTTTTTCTTTTCTTTCTTTCTTTCTTTTTTTTTTTAAATAACCTAACAACCCAGAGGTACACCACATTTAAGAACAGAGCATTTCTCTTTAAATTATTATCTACTCTTCTTCATTCATTATTTTTGCTCTTAGGAAAGTCTCTCCTATCTTGTATTTTAAACAAGGGTTGGACTCAGTCTCTGAGTTCTGTTCCCAGCTCTCGTATTGCCCTAAAGAAGCCAGGCAAAACTCATTTCTCTGCTAGGTGGTGTCTATCTGCCTATCTAAATGGGGAAGAGGCAGGAGGGTGTATTTATAGTACTGGGGCTTGTTAAGCTTTATTTGATTGCTTTAAGCATTGGAGTAAGGGAACTGACATTTGGAAATCTTGGACTCAGGTCCCCCGCAAAATAGAAAAGAAGAATTTTACAATTGGGTGAGTGTGTGTGAGTGAAGCATGTGCATTTCATGTGTCCCCCTCCCCCCTTAGACACATAGCTGTTAATTGTAAATTCAATCCTGCCATTTTGGCCATTTTGGTCCTGACCTCACATTAGGCTACGCTGTGGTGTCCTCATAACTTCCATGCCATCTTCTCTCGGTGATGTCTCCTTTGATATCTCCTCCCTCACATATTCTAAAATGGAAGTTAAAGTATTTTGTGTCTCCAAATTCTCCCGAAAGTCAGTCTTCTCTCAAATGAGTCGCTTACTATGCAATTCCAAGATCACAAGAGCATCTTGAAAGAAGTTAGCCATTGGTCATGGTGATAACTAGGCCGTGTTCCAGGGAGAGCAGGTCCTGTTTTTTTTCTTCTTCTTCTTTGCCTAAATATCTGCAAAGCAGCAATAGCCAAACATGGAGGTAATTGGGGAAAACATAAAAAATACAAAACAGGATAATCACTCCCAACACCCAGTCTCCATCCCCATCCCCATCCCTATCTCATCACAGTGGAGGGTACACATTTTAGATTATTACTTTCAATAGCTTTTCCCCTTTACTTTTATATGTAGCAGAGACCATTCTGTACTTTGCAGTCTGACTTTTTAAACTTGCCATATAATGCCCATTTCTTTCTTCCTCCTCCCTCCCTCCATCCCTCCCTCCTTCCCTCGCCCCTCTCCCCTCTTTCCCTTTCTCCTCCCCTCCTCTCTCCCTTTCTTTCCCCCCTCTCTTTCTTTCTTTTTTTTTTTTAAATCCTCATCTGACGATATTTTTCCCATTGATTTTCTAGAGAGAATAGAAGGAAGAGAGGAAGAAAGGGGCAGGGGAGAGAGAAAAAAACCCCAAACATCTATGTGAGAGAGACACATTGATTGGTTGCCTCCCCCATGCACTCCAAGATCAGGGCTGGGGATCGGACCTGCAACCCAGGTATGTGCCCTTGACCAGGAATTGAACCCACAGCCCCTTGGTGCTCAGCTTAATACTTTAACCACTGAGCAACACGGGCCAGGGCTATAATGCCCACTTCCACGTGCCATCTAAACCCTCTATTAACAATTTTAAAAGAGGCACAATATTTCATCACAAGAATGAAACTATAATTTTCTCAACTACCTTCCAATGTTGAGCATTTTGTCTCTTTTTCTTTGCAATTAAGAAGAATACCGTAGTGAATATGTTTGTGCATATGTCCTTACCTGATTCTTAGGATTCCTGAAGACTTTGACCCAGTTTTAACCCAACCCCTCAGCGCAATAGGGGAGTCCAATTCTACGGGTGGACACTCACTCCTGGCAGCTAATTCCAGGGAAGACACTTCACCTGGAAAAGGAAATAAGAATGTTCAGCCTTAGCTGGTTTTGCTCAGTGGATAGAGCGTTGGCCTATGGACTAAAGGGTCCCAGGTTCGATTCTGGCCAAGGGCACATGCCCAGGTTGCGGGCTCAGTCCCTGGTCGGGGGGCATGCAGGAGGCAGCCGATCAATGATTCTCTCTCATCATTGATGTTTCAATCTCTCTCTCCCTCTCCCATCCTCTCTGAAATCAACAAAAATATATTTTTAAAAAATGCTCTACTTTTGGTGCAAGGGTTTTTGCCTTCAGAAAGAGGTAAGACTGAGCATTTGGTAGGTGAAGAGAAGGTCCTCATTAATTCTCAGAGGGAGGTTTACTCTTGTTCAGCTGGAGGAGTTGCGCTATGACATATGTGCAAATGCATGTCGGTGGCATGGCACAGCTGGAGAGGAAAGAGCGCTTTGGTGCCACGGGTCAAGTTTACTTAACACTGAGATGTTTTAACACAGGATGATGCCAGTTCAATTAAATGTCTCGGAGCAACAGTGTGTTTTGCAAGGCAATTTTTTGACAAAACAAAATAAATGTTTTCACTTTTGAAAGCCGTGCCTGGAAATAAATCAGATACTATAGACAACAAACCAGCCACAAAATAAAATGGAGGGGAAAACCCAGAGCAAAGTTTCCTCCGAGGACCCTCACCAGCCACCAGCGTTAACCCCTTAGCTGTCATCGCTTACTTTAGGTCTTCTGTGAAATTAGTGTATTTTGCTGTTATGTTAACAATGATGTATGATTTATGGAACTTAAATAAACAACAATAAGTGAAAATTAAAGCCCATGTTGTTTTTCATGCGAAAAAGTTGTTAGTATTTTGATTTGCTTAGCGCAGTGGTCGGCAAACGCATTAGTCAGCAGAGCCAAATATCAACAGTACAACGATTGAAATTCCTTTTGAGAGCCACATTTTTTAAACTTAAACTTCTTCTAACGCCACTTCTTCAAAATAGACTCGCCCAGGCCGTGGTATTTTGTGGAAGAGCCACACTCAAGGGGCCAAAGAGTCGCATGTGGCTCACGAGCCACAGTTTGCCGACCCCGGGCTTAGCGGATGCCCTTAAGTAGAAGCACGTTTCTGCTCCTGAGTCCAGCCTCACTCTCTTTTCCTGTTGGTCTCGGAGCCAGGTGCATGTGGAAGCTGAGTGGAGGAGCAGAGTGAATTCTTGCTCTTGCTATTTCTGATGATTCAATTAAGACGGTCACTAATCAGATTTTAGGGGGGACATGTTCTCCCCTCCGGGTAGCAGAGAGCTCCTTTTTGTGTAAGTTCTGTTCAGGCCGCCACACCTATTAGGAATTTTGTTAACCAGCTTGGTGGATGGTTGAGCAAAACCCCATCCAGCAGGCCAGCAAAGGAAGAATGGCTTCTCTCTCGAATTACTTTTTGTGTGAAAATCTGGGGTGACCGAATGGATTTCACACCAGTGAGACGACGCCTCGACATTCAGGGCAGTCTCTGGGGCTCTTGGAGGTCTCGCTCTGGCTGGAAGAAGAGAGGGTGCTGACTTTGGCTGTGGCTGAGACTTTAGTTTGGCTCTTGCCCAAGAAATAGCTAGCAGAGAGGCACCGTTCCAAAATCAGAGGATGTCGTTTGATTTCCCACACCAGGGCAAACGCAGATCCACCTGAACAGCTATCCGGAGCCACCTCTGGTCTAACCACACAGCCAAGGGAACACAGAACCTGGGGTTTCTGGAGAGAAGAATCAGTCACATCTTCTTCATCGTCCCCTTGGCACTTAGTACTGTGCTTTATGTATGGTAGTTTGTCATTTGTTGAATGAATCGTCAAGTCAATTAGGATCAGGTATTAGAAGCTGAACTATATTCAATGAGCCAAGTCTAGTGCTGAGTCTAGGAGTCTGTATTTTTGCTCTGTGGTACGTGAGGCCATAGGACACCGAGACAAAGGAATTGTAAGGGTTCCCTGTGTATCGTGATTCCAGCGAGAATGTATTGAGGGGACTGAGCAGAAGGTGGCCACCTGGTCTGCACTGAATTCTCACCACGTAGGGCTGACTATAAACAGGAGTGTTTTAAAATAGCAGGATGATAACGTGAGGGATTCCACAAGTGAGCATTTCTCTCTCGAGTTCCCTCTTCTTAAATGGGTTATGAAGTAATGCTCTTGTCTATGCATTTTCCTTTCCTTTTGAGCTCCCCATCTCGGCCTGAGCAAGAATTTTGCAAGCTTTGAAATATGTCAACATAAAATAAGCTTTGAGACAGCTTGAAAAATGTAAGATTCATAATGGACTCCACTAAAAATATGGTTTGTTAAAAAAACAAACCAGGCTCGATCTTCCTCACTTGGAAAAACAATCAGATGGAACTTGAGCTATCACCATCCTTTTATAGATTCCTGCCCATGAGAAGTCAGGCATTTCCCAATTAAAGCAGGCATATTTGTGATGTTCCTTTCAACCACTTGCCCAGTGACCTCTGTGACCTCTTCAAGTTCTACTTGACATTCTTCAAGGCTCTTACAGAGGCTACCTATTCCATGAAGCCTTCCAGACTACTCCTGGCATGACAACCTGTCCACTTGATTTTACTCCCAGCAGTGGATTGCCTTGTATTATTTTTGGATGGATTCATCGGTATTCTCTCTCCTCTTCCTAAAAGACAAAGTCCTTGGTGGTGGGAATTAATTCTTTTACTTCATGTCTTAGCACAGGAATCTTTATTTCTTATTTATGCAAATGCTGATGCTGCTTGCAGGGGCAGGTTGGGAGGTGCTTAGGATTTAGGCTTCGAGGAGAGAGAGAGAGCTGAGGTGGCTGCTAGTTCTTAAGTGCCTCAGCCTAGAAGTGACACATTCATTTCAAATGCAAGGCAGCTGGGACCATGTAGCTGTCACATGGGCTCAGGAAGGAGAGAGAATTGTAGATAGATGAACTTGAGTAGTGTCTACTACAGTGCTAAACCGACTCAAACTAATTTCCCTGGCTCTGGTCGTACCCATTCTAATTAAGCCTCCATTGGGGGGCGGGTGGGGAGAGAAAGAAATGAAATCATATCATCACCCTCTCTGCATCATCTATTACCTATAGGATAAAGTCCCAACTCTGCAAAAAGTCTCAGAGGCCCTCCAGAATCTGCCCCCTGCCTCCCAGCCCCTCAGTGACCCTCAGTTGCTCATAAAGGCTCTGGTTTGTCCTGCCTGGGTGTCTTTCCCATGTGATTCCTGAGCCCGGAATGTTCTTCTCTGCCCAAATGGACAATTCCAGCTCAACCTTCCCTTTAGAAATCTCTTCTTCTGTGAAGGGCCTCTCCTGACACATTTAGGGCCTCTTCCTTCGAGCTCCCACGGAACCCTCTGTAATAGCTCTTGTCACACAGCTGTCCCTGGTTGTGTGTCATTCTCTCCCATGTAACCGGGCCCTGGCTTAGAGAGGATGCCTGTTCTCCTCAGCTCTAAGTCATCAGGCCTAACACGGTGCCTGCATGGAATGGGCCCTCAGGGTGTATTTGTCGGGTGACCACATTTAAGTTGAATATACACATTGATTCTACCCACATCAAAAAATAATGAGATGAATTTGGTCTATTTTAAAACTTGTAAAGATTTTTGGGCTTGGGCTGGTAAGAAATGATGAGGTTTGGCTGAGAGTTAGGGAACCAGGGGGCAGTTCCCATTTTCGGTTTAGTTAAGGCAGTTTTGGGGCTGAAATAGAAACCGGCTGTTGGAAACAGGTGCAAATATAGGCTGGTCTATTTTCACCTTATTCACTTTCCATGGTAGTCTTTTATTTATTTATTTATTTATTTTTTTACCTCACTGGTTTTTAGTGCTCATTGCATTGTGTTCTCCGGTGCTTTGGAGAATATTCTTCCTCCATTGTTTTTCTCATTCATGTCTTCCCCCCAGTTATATGCTGCTCCCACACATGAGTTAGGCATTCTCAGCCTTCACTCTAGCTGAGCTCTGTGTATGGGAAATCCACCCTTTTATGTCCACTTCTCTCCTGCAAAATGTCATTCAGGACTCTCTTGCTCCAAGAGGCATCATCAGATTTTCTTAGACACTTGTGATGAGTGCCACCCATCACTGTAATTATACACATGGTTTGAAGGAGTTGGGGAGTAGGCTGACTTAGCTGGACCACCTGGAGAATGTAGAGAAATCAGGCTGAGAAGGAATTATAGATCGTAGGAAGGATTCTAATGTTAGGCTGAGGAGTTTAAGGTAGGGGTTCTCAATCCCAGAGGCAGAATAGAATCATTGGGGGCACTGAAAACACACACAGGCACATCCAGACACATACCTGGCTCCACCTCTGGAGATTCTGATCTAATTGGCTCCGTGTGGGACTCAGGCATCATTCTTTTTAAAAGCTTCCCCAGTGACTCTGTTGTGCAGGCAGGTTCCATAAACTCACTTGTTAGTAGAGCCTTTGCAATCCATGGGATATTATTGAAAACCCAGTAGAGATGGTCATGAGTACTGGCTACTAATGGCCAGTAATCATTTTTAAAAAATTGATTTTAGAGAGTGAGGAAGGGAAAGGGATAGAGAGATGGAAACATCCATTGGCTGCTTCCTACATGCCCCCAACTGGGGGCCAAGCCCACAACCCGGGCATGTGCTCTGACTGGGAATCAACCAATGACCTCTTGGTTCATGGGTTGATGCTCACCACTGGCTAGGCGGTAGATTTTTATTGCAATAAATTTATCTTCTCTTCCTTTTCAACCAGGAATGGAAAAGAAACTCTAGGATTATCACATTTTGTTCAGTTAGGGTTTAGCAGAGGAGCTGCAGGACTCTAGGTACCCCATCCTCATTGAACCAGAGAGGGCTCACAGGACTTATTTATTTTTTAAAATTGAGGTTATGGTTAATGTTTTGTTTGAAAAATGGATTCTGCTGCTACAAAATATTTTAAAAAATTACTCTACCTAGTTCAACTGTTTTAGAGATGGGTGCACTGTTTAGAAATTTGTTGCAGGTCACTCAGATTTTAACAATGTGAGAATTAGAGAGTGTGTGATAGAGCAAGAATGAGATACGGATCTTGGCTGGGCCACTTAGTAGCCATGTGACCTTAGCGCCTCACTTCTAGCACCACCCAGCTGCAGCTTGTTTGAGAGATTTTAGCCAGAGCAAGGACAGGCCATTCATATGCAAAAGCCACTGCACAAAGCTTGGGTGGGGTTGTAAACTGGATGAGGCGAGGTCTCAGGGAATCACCAGGGCAGAGCAAATAGAAATGGCTGCCAGTCAGCCCTGCCACCGGGGAGGTCCCAGCATAGGAACAGTGATCCCTGTGAGCACCTCTGTCTGGGATAAAGCCGCCCCCAAGTTCCTGCCCCAATGCCAGACAATCCAGTTCCTCCTCATATGTGTGTGTTCCCCAGAGCCTCACCCTGGTGCTGGAGCTGAGAGGAAGCAGGACCTTATAAGTTCAGTTTGTGGTGCCGGCCTTTTAAGAGGAACAGCTGGGTCTCCAGCAGCCTCTGTGACACTGGTTTTTACAGCCTGCACTGCCCATAGGGACTTCTTTTCCCAGCTCTGGGACCCTGGGCTAGGGGTCTGGTGTGGGGCTGGGACCCCTTGCTCCTCTGGGTGGCCTCCGCAGAGACAATCTCCCTCCCGATGAAAAAAGCAGCACATATGGGTGCTGGACCAGCCCATTCCATGCCTCTGCCCCTCCTACCAGTCTCAGTGTGCTTTCTTCTTTACTTCTCTAGTTCTAGGACTTCCATTCAGCCAGCTTTTCAGCGGTTCTGGATGATGGTTGTTCTGTATTTTAGTTGTAATTTTGATGTGGTTGTGGGAGTCGGTGAGTACAGGCATTTTACCTATGCTACTATCTTAAAAAAATTCCCCACTGAGTCATTTTGATAAGAGTACAGGTTATAGCATGCTGGAAACACTGTACAAGTTACCGTATGAGATACATTTACTAAAATTCAGTCCCTTTTGTCCTCTTTACTATGATGCAAACAGACAAAAGCCACTGGAAGCGAACTCCTTTTGCAGGAGGTAAGGGGTGGTATCAAAATTACTGTAAAAGCCAATCTCAGGAGATTTGAAGTATGTTACTTATTCACTCAATGGCATTTATTAAGCACCTAACATGTACCAGGAACTGTCCAGTTCTGAGGCTTCTAGAATCAGCGAGATGGAAAAGGTCCCCGGTCCCCAGTGACATTTGAAAATGGACTCCGCAGGCAACTTTACAAGAGGTTCCTGATGAGTGGTCTGCTGGGGTCAGGGTCCCACTTGCTGTGGCACCTTTGAAGAAAGCACTTATTTAGAGGCATAAGTTCTTGAAAGTTTGTTGCTCTTTTTTTAAAAAAAAATTATTTCATTTTTTAAAAGTTTCCTTTATTGTTGAAAGTTACAGATGTCCCATCCCTCCCTCCCCCCTGCTCCCTCCCCCTGCCATTGACCCCCTCCAACCTGCTCCCACCCCCTCCCCAGGCCTTCACAGCACTACTGTCTGTCCGTGGGTTTTGCATATATGCATATGAGTTCTTTGGTTAATCTCTTCCCACCCACCCCTCCCCGCTGTGATTGGTCAGTCTGTGGCACGCTTCAGTGTCTCCGGATCTATTTGTTCGTCAGTTTATTTTGTTCATTAGACATTAGTCAGACTCCTACCTATCGTGTCTTTCTTTCCTTTCTCCTCTGTATTAGTTTTAGATTTTCCAAACTGTAGGAGGAGGCAGAAGGACTGGACTTATAACTTACCAAGTCTCAGGCAGTGATAATGATGTCGGTGTGCTCCCAGGGGCTAACGTTCTAAAATATGTTGTCGTTGCCTTGAATTCAAACTTTTCAGTGCTGTGGAGTCATCTCAGATGGTGGATAAGCAAAATCACTTGACACCAGCAGCTTCTCCTTTCATTTCAAAACGTGAAATTATGTATGAAACAAAAAGTAAACGAGCTTGCATTTTTTGCCCCTTGTGGTAGGTAACGATACTCAAGTGTCTGTTAGGGGATACCCCTCCTGCCCTCTGTCCTGCATTTCTGTCGGGGTCCACCCTCCAAACCAGGAATAGCCTGGAGATGCAGGCTGGCCTATCAGGAAACCAAATGCTCAGAGTCTCTCTGTCATTGGCTCAGGATGATGAACGGAGCACCAAGTTCTCTGGTCCCTGTGATTGGTGGAGGGATTAGGATAGGTGGCAAGTTTACTTAATCGGAGTGAACTCCAGCCCTTTTGTGTAATACTTATTTCTGCTGGGATTGCAGAGAGCGGCATGTCTTCCTGGAGGGCTGGGAGGCCCGGGAAGAGCCTATCCGGAAACAGACACAAAGGAGATGGAGAGAAACACCCTGATAACATTGTCTGTGTCACCTGATTCATCCGGACCTAAAACCAGACTAGACCTGGAATTTGCTAGTTATACCAGAGAATAAATCCTCACCACTATATATATATATTAATCAAAACCCAGTTTGAGCTTTTCTTTATAAATCACTGGATACTTCTGAAACAGTCTGGACTAATACTACACCCTAAACCAGGCGTCCTCAAACTACGGCCCGCGGGCCACATGCGGGTGTTTTTGCCGTTTTTTTTTTTTTTTTTTTTTTTTTTTTTTACTTCAAAATAAGATATGTGCAGTGTGCATAGGAATTTGTTCATAGTTTTTTTTTAAACTATAGTCCGGCCCTCCAACGGTCTGAGGGACCGTGAACTGGCCCCCTGCTTAAAAAGTTTGAGGACCCCGGCGCCTAAACATTCATTCATTCAACACATGTTTATTGGTGTGCAAATGGTTAAAGCACAGCAATATGACTAGGACCTAATGGGTGTGTAAATGGGAATATATTTATAGAAAATCATGATATGACCTTTATTGTATTTAGTTTGCATTTGTTTGGGTCTTTAAAGCTCCTTTCTGTACAGAAGGCCTCCAATCTGTGTGCAATTTGTGGGTCACAAAGTTTAGGTTGATTACGCAGGTATGCAGGGAGACATTTGGTGTTTGAAACTTGAGGTCCTGATTTTTAATAGATCATATCATATGAAAGTTTCACATTATCGTTTGGAGGAAATTCAGATATTTTGAGATAGAGTGATATCCAGAGGTATTCTGGGAATTTTGATTTCTATATCCTGTGCTGGATTGTAAGATACGAGCATGAAACTCTCGTCAGGGAGACCTGCCATAGTGCACAAAGCTGGCTCTAACCACTAATAATAATAATAAAAATCTAAAATGACAGGCAGAAAGTTCTGCTCACATGAGCATCATCCCAAGCCCGGGTTCATGGCTGGCTCCTCGATACTGCCCTGCCCTAGAACCCGTTTGCTTTCCGAGGGCTCTCAGCTTGCTGAGCTGGAATTGTACTGGATACCTGTTGCTTAAACCAATTGCCAGTATCTCATCTAAAAATAATGTAATTCCTTCGGAAGTGTTTGTTCACTGGTACTCCTTATTATGTTCGATAGGGATTTTTTAAGTTACGTTTTCTCACATTTTGTTCCATTTTGCCATGTTTGCTATTTCATAAAGGGAGGAAGCAGGATGAATGAAGAATATCAGACATTAAATACATTTGCATCGGTTTACTTGGACATCTAAAAACAAGTTCCGTACCACCTGACCAAAATGCTGTTGCTGTTTTTAACTGAGCCACTATATCAGCATCACACCCACCACAATGAACAGTGTTCCTTAAAGATCATGAATCCACAGTTTCTTTTAAATATTCTTTATTTGTCTCTAAATGTCGTTTTGCAGTCGGTTTGTTCAAATTTAAGGATCCAAACACGGTTCATACATTGCATTTAGTTATGTCTCTTGCTTTCTTTCATCTAAATAAGCCCCCCACCCCCCCCCCCACCCCCCGCCACCATGCTGTCTATTTGTTAAAGGAACTGGGCAGTTGTTTTGTAGAATGTCTCACATTCTAGATTTGGCTGATTGCTTCCCTTTGGTGCTCTTTCACTCACTATTTTATTCTTTTTATTTTCCTATAAACTGGATGCCATGTTAGGCCTAGAATTAATCAGATTCGTGTTCCTTTTATTTAGGCAAGGCTATGTGTACTTCCTGTTCTGTTATGTCAGGAGTCACGTAATGTGCACTTCTTCCGGAGGTGCTAAGGTTGAGCAATGGGTCTGGGTGCTGTCAGCCTCACCCATTTGTTGTAAGATTCACCCTCATCCATTTAGCTAATTGTTTTGCTACTCATTGACAATTGTTGCCCGCATTCATTCCTTCATTAGGGGCTACACATGGTGCTTTATTACTTCTGTTTCATTAGCTAGAAATTTCCTGTAAAGACCTCTCCCTCTGTCATGGATGCTGTAACTATATACCGAGAAAGGGAGGTAGCCAAATATTGGAAGGCCTGATGGATTTTATACCTGGGACTCAAAGCGTCATAATAGCCTGCTTCTATTTTATTTTTTGTTAATCCTCACGGATTTGGTCCACCGGCTGAAGCTCTATCCACTGAGCCAAACCGGCTAGGGCGTAGCCTGCTTTTAGAACAAGGATGCACAGGGGCTCAGGAATAAGCGGAGCTCTAGCCCAGATCTGGCCCACAGTGGGTCCCCTGGGAACATGCACACACGTGGAAACACTTAATAGTTGGTTCCTTAGCTTCTGGGATAAGACTCTTGTAGTGGAGCAAAGCAAGTCAGTAAATCAAAGCCAATACTGCTTCGCAAAGGAATGGGAGAGATGCTGCCACCATTAAAGGTCCAACACATGCAAGAATGGTGGCCCCTATCACGTCCATATTTGATTCATCAGTCTGATTCTTAGAAAAACCAGATGATCATGGAAGATGATAGTAGACCCCCACATTTTCAATCAATTAGTACAAGCATGTCAAACTCAAAGGCTAACATGGGCCAAATGAGGCATGCGGCCCGCAGCCTGCGAGTTTGACATGCTTGAATTAGAAGCTCTTATTTAAGGCTGCTCTTCCAGATGTGGTATCTTCGCTAAAGCAGATTGACCTGGCCTCAAGTAGACGCAGCCACTGATCTGGAAATCTGGTATATGATTCCCCCCATTCCACCCCTCCCCCCCCCCCCCAGATCAGAAAAGAGAATCAGAAATAGTTGGCATTCATGGGAGTGGACAACAGAAGCCATTTATAGTATTGTCCCAGGGTAATGGTAACTCACCTGTTCTCTGTCATAATATAGTTCAAAGGAACCCGGGCCATCTGGACATTCAGAACATAACACTCATCTACTCTGCTGATGACAACATGCTAATCAAACCAAATGACTAAGAGGTGGCAAGTAAATTTAGAGCACTGATCACATGTTCGGGTTCCAGTGGGGGTTGGTCCTCCTCCTCTGACAAACCAGCTGTGGGCTACTGAGCAAGCCACCTTACCTCTCTGTTTCTCGGCTTTACCATCTTTAAAACGGGAATGGTAGCAATACTTACCTCATAAGGATGCTGTCGGGATTAAGGGACACAGAGTTCTTGGAATAGTGCTTGCCACATAGTAAAAATTGCATTTTAGCTATTTTAATCAAGAAAGTTCACTGAGCCCTGACCAGGTGGCTCAGTTGGTTGGAGTGTTCTTCGTACACCAAAAGGTTAAGGGTTTGATTCTCAGTCAGGGCACTGGGTTGTGGGTTTGATCCCTGGTTGGGGAGCATTGGGGAAGCATCCAATTGATGCTTCTCTCTCACATCGATGTTCCTCTCTCTCTCTCTCTCTCTCAAATCAATTAACATATCCTCCAGTGAGAATGAAAAAAAAAAAAAAAAGGAAGTTTACTGAAGTGAATTAAGCATCTCTTTGCCACTCTGTAGTTCCCTGTTCTTATTCTCTTGCCCCTCCCCATGCCTCCAATTCAGGCTGTATAGTTTCTATAGCAAGTGGCATTTCATTGGACTTAGAGGAGTAATAAAGGATCAGCCCTCAGGGTGGAGGGATAATATGATGTGAATAATATGATACACGAGCCTCAGGAAGAAGTTGCATCTTAAATGCTCAGAACTTTAAAAAATATTCTCAAAATAGATGGACTTCAGACTGAAGAGGTATTTGTGGATGGGTGTGGAGGAGAAGATGGGTGGGACAAAGAGAGAATAAAGTCATTGGGTTGTGGCCTGGAGCGGCTGATAACTATTTCTTAAGGCGACAGAGGAAGCTGGTTCCTCTGCCCACGTCGAAAGTCCTTGGGTGGGTTGGATTCAGCCTGGCCCCACCCTCGTGCCAGATGCACTTGTTTATTTCTAGTTTCTTTTAGGAACCACATTAGCGAGGACACACCCTGTGGGCCCCCTTGAAAGATCCTGTAAAAATGAAGGCACTCCCTTGTAAGTACAATATCCCCGAATGCAACAATATTTGGATAATTATAGTCTCCCAGGAGCGTAATCCTTAAATGGCTGGGATAATTATAGCATCCCAGGCCTGTGGCACTTCTCTTTTAAGAACCTAATCCCATGGGTAGAGGGAAGTGGGGACCCCAGGATGCTTCTGCTGCTGAGCCCCCCCCCTCGTGCACACCCTACTTTGGACCACTCTTCTAGAAAGCAAGTCCCGTGAGCCTTACCACCAAGACTTTCTCGCTCCTATTAGGATTTGAGAAGGAGCCCAGCACAAAGCGTTGGGCATGAATGAGTGAAATTATTTCTGACAAATAGAAGGCAACCTGGTGTGTAAACAAATGAGGTGAGAAATGATTGGAACGACACCTCTGAGAGTTAGGAGAACCCTGGTGGTTCTTTCTAACCATCTTGGGCAAGAAGAGCTCAAGTCAGACTTCATGGTTTTTGGGGTGACTTTCACGTTTACCTTCTAATGTGGTCCGGGATGCTAGCTGCAGAGAGTGTGACATTTCCCCCATGGCTGTGTTTGCTCTCTCAAACAGACACGCAGATTTGAAGAAAAGCACATGTAGCCATGGGCTGCTCCAGGGAGCCTCTTGGACATTTGAAAGCCAGTACTCACCAGGGGGGTGGTTTGGTGTAGCCCATCGCTCTGACTGGGAAAACCAGCCCAAGGGAGTCTTCAGTCAATGGGCAGTCAGAGGTATCCTGCCTGTCCATGGGTGACAGGCCGTCTTTCTCTTTCACAGGATGGCACACCATTCCTGTATTCCCGGATGCCTCCCCATTTATAACGTCCATTGTCTACATCTGCTCTCGAATGAGAGTGGCTCTCGGCGTGATTGAGTCACTGCAGGGACTGCGTATTGTGTTTTATTAAGTAGCCTGTCGCCTCCCCAAGGATAGCACCATGTTTGATAAGAAAGAGGAGAATGCTCTTGAGCCTGTTACACACTGTCTCCGGGCCTTTCCCCACGGTTTATGGGAACGCATTGCATATTCCTTTTACAGCCTGCCGCTGCTTGGTTCCCACAATTAGGAGAGGTTGTTATGACTCACTTTGCTCACAGGGCTCTTTCCTTTCGAGGCTTGGCAAGGATAATTCTCTCGTGCGGCTTGCTTCTGTGGGCTCTGGGATGATTTTTATAGATAAGGAACTCTTTAATGACCTCTATTTCACGAGCTGGTAAAGGAGGGGGATGCACAAATGGGTCTCTAAGATCCCTTTGGGTTCTACACAATTGGGTTTTTGTTTTTGCATCTACATCCTTTGTAACATTCACTCTTGCATTCAGTTACTACTATTTACTTCATTCCACTTGGTAGACACATGCTGGGCACTGGAAGAAGAGAAAACTAAGGAATGGTTCATGCTCTCTTAGAGTATATTCTGCACACAGGATACTATGAATAGTGCACGTGTCTCCTAAAGCACAGCTAAATATCTGGATTACATTATTATGGGTTGTTTTACCATCATTGATAGATTGAACGCCAGCTTTCTTATGCCACAGTATTTTCCCAGTGACTTCTTTTTGCCACTGTACTGCTAAGATGATTCAGAAAAGTGTGTCGATGGGGCCCTGCCTTTTCGAACTTGTTATATTTCTAGTTATCTTTTCTTTGAAGAATGTGGGTGTCAAATTAGGTACATCTCGTGGGACACGTGCTATCAGGGTGCCTGTTAAGGTCTCTTTCAGGTTGTACAAAGATGCAGAGAGGTAGCAGCAAAAAACCAAGACTAGAAGTTCTACCAAGCCCCAGCACAACCCTCCAGGCAAGCATTTGACAGCAGCGAACACAAAAATGAAGCACGGATAGCATTTCACAATAGTATTTCACAAAACGGCATGTTGACTTGTCAAGCAGATACCAAATCAGGATCTTCCTTAGATTTCTTGCAAACCTGAGGCCGAATGTATAAAAAACCCATCCCCAAGATTTCTGTATATCGTAGTCCCCCCTTACCTGCAGGGGATATACTCAAGACCCCTCATGGATGCCTAAAACTGTGGATAGTACCAAACCCTATAAATCTATATATTTTTTCCTACACGTATATACCTAAGATAAAGTTTAATTTATAAATTAGGCACAATAAGATATTAACAACAATGACTAATATAAAATAAAAGAATTCTAACAATATACTGTAATAAAAGTTTATGTAAATGTGGTCACTCATTTCAGGGATCCCTTGCTGAAGTCTTAGAGGCTCAATGCTTTCAGGTGAAACATGTTGCTGTCAATTGGAACACATTTTTTTATCTCTTCCACCCACAAGTTTAATGCCTTTTTCATCTTAACCAAGTACTTATCATGCTCTGTAGCCATAATTTTGCAGTTTGAGGTGCGACACAAAACTAGCATTATTTTTTTCTTCTTCACAATTCTTTGGATAGGAAATTGGTTCTTATTGTAGATCTTAGCAAATTCAGCATACATTTTCCCCCTTTATTAAATCCAGAACTTTCACCTTTTCACTTAAAGGAAGCATTTTATGGCTTCTCTTTGGGATATCTGAATTGCCAGCATTACTACTCTTGTGCTTTGGGGTCATTAATAAATAAAATAAGTGTCACTTGAACTCAAGCACCATGATGCCATGACAGTCAATCTGATAACCCAGACAGCTACTAAGCGACTTATGGGAAGGGAGTGTATATAGTGTGGAGACACTGGACAAAGGGATGATTCATGTCCTGGGCAGGATGAAGCAAGACAGCTTGAGATATCATCATGCTGCTCATAACAGCACACAATTTAAAGCGAATGAACTCTTTTATTTCTAGAATTTCCACCTAATATTTTCTGACTGAGGTTGACAGTGGGTACTGAAACCACGATAAGCAAAACTGTGGATAAAGGCAGAATACTGTATGTCTTTTTAGTGTGGTCAGAACATATAATGTAAGAACTAGTTCCGGAAGCTAATTCCAGCAGGTCATAAATGCAAGAAGTTCATCAAAAGGTTGGTGGACCTTGAGCCTTCAGTGAAGGCTGGAAAATACATATTATTGCCTGTTGTAAATGGCTAAGAGCATTTCCCCAAACCTGAAAAGGATGCATATATGATTGCTTGCTGCCAGACAGCTGAGGGCATTTCAATCTACATGTTATTGCCTCCTGCTGGCCAAACACCTGAACAGCCGTAGGCAGTTCCTCCAATCTGACAATGGATTCTGTATACTAAACCTTGCCTTTGATATGTATATCTACCTTGCTTTAGGACAATTTGTGTTAATAAAAAGCAAGGGGTCCAGAGACAGGAGGACTTGATTTCTTTAGCTAAGTCTTCTCTGGCTACTCCAAAATGCCTTTCAAAATTATGTTTTGTCTCTAGACTCTTTAATAACTTACACGCAGCCCTTCTCCAGATTCCTGAACCCTTTTCTATGCTGGACAAGACCCCCAGCAAACTGCCTTCTTGACAAATCTGTAAGGGCACCATACAGTGCTGCTAACTACAAGCACAGTGCTGTACAGTGGAGCTTCAGAACGGACTCATCTTGCATAAGTGAAACTTTATACCTGCAACTCCCCATTTTCCTTGTCCTCTGGGCCTTGGCAACTCCACTCTGCTCTCTGCTCTATAAGTTTGACTATTTTAGAATCCTCATAACAGTGTACTCATGGAGTATTTGCCCTGGAACTGCTTATTTCACTTAGCATAATGTCCTCCAGGTTCATTCATGATGCCTATGACAGAATTTCCTACTTTAAGTCTGATAATATTCTGTTATATGTATATCAGAGGCCTGGTGCACGAAATTCATGCACAGGTAGGGTCCCTAGGCCTGGCTGATGATCAGGGCCGATCTATAGGGCGACCGGGGGCGATTGGGGGTCCCCCGCTGGCACCCACCTTGGCTGGCCTGGGGCCTGAGGGCTGGGGGCAGCTCCTGCATTGAGCGCCTGCCCCCTGGTGGTCAGTGCACGTCATAGCAACTGGTCATTTTGCTGTTTGGTCGATTTGCATATTAGGCTTTTATTATATAGGATACCACATTTTCTTTGTTAGTAGTCATTTAGGTTGTTCCCACATTTACATTTCTACATAAAACATTTGTATCTAGAAGATGAGGATTTCTTCATTTGACGCATTTTATTATTGTTAACCCCTAACTTAAAATGCTTTAAAATTCCAAGAGGAGAATCATAGATCCCTATCATAGACTATGAAGACCACCAAGATCAGTCTTTGTCTGTATCTCCAGCTTCATTTCCCACCCTTGCCTTCCTTCCCTTTATTCTCCAGCTTTGTTGAACTCCATGGGTTTGCTCATACATCAAATTGCTTTATGTCTCTTTGCTTCTGCTTTCCTTGCCTGGGAATCTCTTTTCCTCTCCTCACCCTCTTCACCTATCTGATTCCTAAGCAAATGTGAAGGCCCAGCTCATGTGTCATGGCCTCTAGGAAGCGTTCCCTGAACTTTTGTCTGCCCCCCCCCCCACCCACCTCCTCTCTTCCCATAGTACCTTGTTGTTTGTAGCTTTATCATTTGACTTTCTGTAACATATTATAATGATCAGTTTCTGTGACTGTAACTGTTACTAGACCCTGGGTACCTTGAGGAAAGTGAAGTTTTATCTCTGTGTCTTCAGGGCAAAATGCCTAGAAGAGTACTAAGTACTCAACCCACATTCATGGACCTGACCAATGAAAGTTACTTAATTTTTCTGAGCCTCAGCTTTCTCATCTGCAAAAATGGGGATGACATGATCTTTGTTGAGGATTTCTGTGGTGATTGCTAAAATGTAGGTGAAGTGCCTACTTCAGCACTGACCAATGAAAAGAGCTCAGTGAAGGGTGGCCCTCATTCATATCAATAAAAGTGCAGTGGACACCTGGCGGAGAAGGCCATGCTCTAATTGTGGGCCGGGAATTATAGTCCAAGAGT
Organism: Eptesicus fuscus; assembly: GCF_027574615.1. Taxonomy (NCBI): domain Eukaryota; kingdom Metazoa; phylum Chordata; class Mammalia; order Chiroptera; family Vespertilionidae; genus Eptesicus; species Eptesicus fuscus. The sequence continues at coordinate 9,972,188 of NC_072491.1, read as the reverse complement.
GAGGATGGGGCTTGCTGTCAGCTTTATTCTCAGGCCAGGTCAGTGGGATGGCACAGAGACTGGGTCCCAGCTCATACACATAGCAACTCTCATTGACAGGTGGTTGCTGGTGATCATGCTTCACAGATTCTTGAGGAAACCACCTTCTGTTCATTCGACAGACCCACCAGGTGACTCACAAAAGCCATGCAACCCAGTGGAATTAGGTTGAGTGTATTTACTTTCTGCAGGACCTGTGTTCTCTTGGAGGTGCAGCAAAAGGTCTTGCCTGGGGCTGCTTCAAGTGCTCAGCCTGCCCAAGGCTCCGTTTGCAAGCTGCTGTTATTGTTTGTATTCAAAAAGAGCAGTGCCAATCTGGATACGTACAGTTCAACCTCAATGAACCAGGACCCAGCTACTTGGAATACTCAAGTGACCAAGATTGGAGCTTTCCAAAGAAAGAAGTAAATCTTATAGCACACAAACCAAGATTAGGATTTATGTCAAACAAACAAACAAACGAACAAACTGGACTAAAACCACAGTAAACAAAGACAATTCGAAAAGTATCACTTACAAATGACTTCCAGAACTTGGTTAGATTTTTTCCAGAGTTCATCTCAAACTTCCACACTTTTGATATGTATAGAATGGAAGATTTGGGTTTTGGAGTTAGTAGGACCTGGTTTTAAGTCCCAGAGCTCCCATTTATTATTTTTGAGATATTGAACAAATTATTTTACCTGTCTAAGCCTCAGTATTCTCATCTGTAAATGGGACACAGCAATGATAACTACTTATTTTGAAAATTAACTAATACATGTCTAGCATATGGTAAGTGCTTCATAAACTTTAATATCTTAACATTGATTACATCTAAATATCAAAAGCTAAATTGTAGACAGCATTCTTTACTTAGAAAAGCAGAAAAATTTATATTTTTGAAAGATTATGAACCATAATGCTTCATACAAAAATCAACCAAAATACCCTGATTATGTGGTAGAACCAGAGGGCATATAGAAAAAGTAATGTAGTGACATATTCTTATAGAGGATCAGACATTTTGAATTATGCATAAGTGAGAGAGGACATCCAGAAAACATTACACAAGTTGTCTCTGTGATTAAAAAAAAAAAAAAAAGAAAAAAAATCAACGACCTGCCAGCTTTTGTTGGAGACAGGTAGAGGGTGTGTCAAATGACTTTCCCAGAGTTCAAACAACCTTAGACTTCCTGCTAACCTTGTCTGGCCAAAATGAGCTTTCCTATTAGTAAAAGAAAGCTCAATGGAACGAAAAGCATAGTGGTGGTCTGTATTAGTGGTTAGCTGCTATAACAAATTACAAAAAACTTAATGGCTAAAAACAATACACATTTCTTCTCCTACAGTTCTGGGGGTTAGAAGTCTGACATGGGTCTCCCTGGGCTCACTCAAGGTGTGGGCAGGCTGGCGTTCCTTCTGGAGACTTTAGGAGAGAACCTGTTTCTTTGCCTTTTCTGGTTTCTGTCCACCATCCTTGATTTGTGCCTCTAACCTCCATCTTCAAAGACAGCAACCTTGGGCTGAGGTCCTTCTCCCAACCTCATGGTCCTTATGCCACCTCTCTGGTTCTCATTCTTCAGCCTCCCTCTTCCACTTATAAGGTCCCTTGTGATTAATTGGGCCCATCTGGATAATCCAGGATCCTCCCTATCTCAAACACAGTTGATTAGCAAGTTCAATTTCATCTGCAGCTTTAATTGTCCTTTGCAATGTAGTCTAACATATATACCGGTTCTGGCGATTAGCTTATGAACATCAATGGGGGTATGTGTGGGTGAGGGGACATTATTCTGCCTGCCACACGGTCTGAGAAGTTTTGTAGCATTGGTACTGGCAAACTTGGCTAAGGAAGATATTATTGCTCCCCTCCCTTGAGAGTACTTTGCTTGGTTGGTATGAAAAGAATATCTAAATATTTTACGTGAGTTTTTGGAATATCCATAAAGTAGAGGAGTGTGTTGAAAGAGTAAAAGTTATACACTATTATACATAGGAGACCCATCAGTATGAGGGAGAGAATGAGCATGCAAGCATGCACATAGAAAGTCACCTAGAAATTAAGTTCATTACTTACTTGTAAACAGGAATATAAAGGAAGTCACTTTAAATGGAGCCGTAGCTGCCTTGCAGGTCTTATGACTCAAACCTTTGAGATGTTAAACTGAGAAAACTAACCTTTGGACTGGGCCTAGGGCAACAAAGAACTGTTTGCAAGCATAACAAAAAAGCAGTTACTATGGATACCTGACTGATGGCTACTGTGATGAAAACGAAAAACATTGTTTAGAATTAACGTCACTGTGTTATCTGCACCCATAGAAATTCCTCTATTCTATTGATGTAATAGCTCCCCTTTCCTTTCTAATAAATACCCATTGCCTTTGTCTCCTAACCAGAAGACGATTTGAGCTTGTCTGAAGTTTTGTGTCTTGAATAGCTATTCCTATTGATCTCAAACAAGCATTTATTGTGTCTCACTTTGGAAGGCCTTTTAATTTTTAAGATAACACCCTCTACTGCTTTGGGCAATTGCTCAACCTCTCTATGTCCACCTCTGACCTTCAGTGTGTCTTTCCTCATTTTTGCCACACAAACAAAGAAATTCAGTTTAATCTGAATGGTGCTAATCCAAGTGTAGACTCTCAGGGACTGTTCTAGGCATTCAGACTCTTTTTGTTTTACGTGACAGAAAACCTACCCCAAACTGGCTTAAACAATAAAGGGGTTTTGTTTGTTTGTTGGTTTGGTTTTAAAATTTTACAAGATGTCCTAAGTAAGTCAGGTTTTAAAAACAGATTAACAATCATGGCCCCAGCCCTGTTTGCATGATTTTTGCTGTTTCTGGTCCCGATCATTTATCAGCACAATTCGCAGGCTGACCTACCTAAGGGTGGCATAAAGGTTTGTAGCACTTCAGGGCTTCAAGATTTGAAAGCAAGTATCCTCAGATTAACTCTCATTGGTTCCCAAAAGTCACGCATGCCACACACCCACCCCTGAGTCAATATGATGGCCAGGGGAATGGAATACACAGGTTGGTTAAGCCAATCAGAGTTGGAGTTGGTGGGTTGGAGGGAAGGTCATCTTCTAGGATGGATATCTGGCTAGGGAAGAGGAGATGGTATGAATAAAAATCTTAGCGGGATAAATGAATGAATGAATGTTGGGCCCACAGATAACAAATACCCACTGTAGTCACAGGGGAAGCTGGTATTTGAAAGAGGGTGTGATTTTCTGTAGGTTGGTTGAATTAGATTAATTTGGTCTCTATAACCAGACCTCAAAACCATGGGGAGCATTACAGAAGGGTTCCATAATGCCAACGTAATTGTGAAATAGTTCGTCAGAAGCTTCATAAAATGGTGTCATCTAAATAAAAGTTATTATTATCTCCTTTTGTTGAAGGATTATATCGAAAAAATTGGCTTCCCAACAATACCTTATAGTTTTAGAAAGAGATTGAGACCCTTTGCCTCAAGTTCCAGCAGAAGGTTAGTGGTTAGTGGTCAAGTCATACCATACTCACAAAACCAGGCTGTTCATAATGTGCACAGATCTCTAAAAACTTTCAGTGCGCGATCCGCCCAGCTGCTCCCCAGCCCTTCCTTTCTGTTTTAAAAATAAAGCTACCAGTTTATAAACAACTTTCATACCAAAGGCTTGACCCCCTGGGTGATAAGTGACAAGAGAAGTGTACTAATGGACATTTTAAGAGTTCCACATCAGCAGCCTTCCCCTGTCTCAAACTGGCTTGGGGTTATCAGTATAATCTTTTAAAAATTACTTTCTAAACAAACTTAACAACTAAGATGATTGGTATACGGGAAGGAAAGTTAAAGCCAAAAATATTTCAAATGCAGCTCTAAAAAGAATGATGGCACATACATTACTGGCCAGCTCCTGGGCTCTGGACATTTTCCTGTTTTCTTTGTAGAGCAGGAGAGTTTTCATCTGCTCTTGTGCCTTTGACCTCTTGCCACACATCACAATCTTAAAAAAAAAGAGAGAGAGAAAAAAAGCGAATGTTGTAAACAGTATTCAAAATGACTCCCGCACATGGCACTGTGTCAGGTGTGATGGTAAACCAGATAAACAGAGTCTTTCCCGTGAAGCAGCTTTCATTTTAAATCAGAGTCTTAACTAGTCTTTCAGTTAAATTGATGCATTGACTTTATCTGCTTTCCTCCTCTCTCTCTACCTCCAGAGAACCCCAGGCCTCCACCACACTATCGCCTGTGTCCATGGGTTATGCATATATGTATACAAGTTCTTTGGTTGATCTCTTTTCACTCACTCCTCTTCCTCTCTACCCCCCACCCGCCCCCGCCTTCCCTCTGAGGTTCAGAAGTCTGTTCCATTTATCTCTGTCTCTGGATCTATGTTGTTCATCAGTTCATTTTGTTCACTAGATTTCACATTTGAGTGAGATCCTGTGATACTTGTCTTTCTCTGGCTTATTTTGCTTAGAATAATACTCTCCGGGTCCTTCCGTGCTGTCTCAAGGGTAAGAGATCCTTCTTTTTTACTGCTGCATAGTTTTCCATGGTATAAATGTATCACAGCTTTTTTTATCAACTCATCTACTGATGGGCACTTGGGCTGTTTCCAGATCTTAGCTGTTGTAAATAGCGCTGCTATGAACATAGGGGTGCAAATGTTCTTTGGTTAAATCAATTCTTAGAAGATTGAAAACAGAACAAAGAGTTGTACCTGGAATAGTAGGATAGAGAAGGTTACAACCTAAATTACTATTAAAAGGGATGCTAATGGGACTATATAAAATTAAAAATCTTCTGCACAGCAAAAGAAACTGACAACAACAACAAAAAAGGCGGCAAACTGAATGAGAGATGAACAATAGCTCTGACAAAGGTTTAATATCCAAAACATATAAAGAACTCATAAAACTCAACACCAAACAAACAACCCAATTAAAAAACAGGCAGAGGACTTATACAGACACCACTCTGAAGAAGACGTACGAATGGCCAACAGATATATGAAAACATGTTCAACCTCACTAGCAATTAGGGAGACGCAAATCAAAGCTGCAAGGAGATACCACTTCACACCTGTTAGAATAGCTGTCATCAACAAGACAAGAAATAAGTGTTGGAGAGGTTGTGGAGAAAAAGAACCCTCATTCACTGCTGGCGGGAATGTAGACTGTTACAGTCAACTATGGAAAACAGTATGGCATTTCCTCAGAAAATTAGGAATAGAGTTACCATACCATCCAGCAATCTCTCTCCTGGGTTTGGAAAAACTACCTGAAAAACTAATAAACAGCCCTAACTGGTTTGGCTCAGTGGATAGAGCGTCAGCCTGCAGACTCAAGGGTCCCAGGTTCGATTCTGGTCAAGGGGATGTACCTTGGTTACAGGCACATCCCCAGTAGGGGGTGTGCAGGAGGCAGCTGACCAATGTTTCTCTCTCATTGATGTTTCTAACTCTATCCCTCTCCCTTCCTCTCTGTAAAAAATCAATAAAATATATTAAAAAACACACAAACTAATGAACATATTCACAAAGAAATATGCACCTCTGTGTTCATTGCAGCATTATTCACAGTGGCCAAGACATGGAGACAGCCAAAGTGTACTTTGGTAGAGAGGATGTGGTACATATACGCAATGGATTGTTACTCAGCCATAAGAAAAGACGAAATACTACCATTTGCGACAACATGAATGGACCTAGAGAATATTATGCTGAGTGAAATAAGTCAGTCAGTCAGGAAGCTAAGAACCATATGATTTCATATGTGGGATATAAAATTGAAACTTGTGGACACAGACAGCAATGTGGTGGTTTCCAGAGTGAAGGGGTCGGGGGTTGCTGGTGAAGAAGGCTGGATATATGGTGACTGAAGATGATTTGACTTTGGGTGGTGGGCACACAGTGTAATATACTGATCTTGTAACATAGAAATGTACACTTGAAATCTATATGATCCTGTTAAGCAATGTCACCCCAATACATTTAATAAAAAACAACAAAAAACAACATTGAAGACCAAAAAAAAAATCTTATTTTGTTTGCAGTGAAGCCAGACGGAAGGATGAAACTAGAAAGGAGAATAGCAATATATTCCAGGGAATATTAGATAAAAATTAAAATCCCTAATATAATTTTCTTATTTATTTTTTCCATTTGTTTTATTAAGGTATTATTGATGTACATTATAGTTGTTTCATGTGTACTATCGTCCTTCTCTCATTAGTTAGAATGCTTTCATAGGGAGAAGCTTCCCCTCACTCGGTATTTGCTTACCTTTAGGAAAGCTATGATAAATGCTTATCCTTTCTCTCCATTTGCAGTTTTCTAAGTAATGAGAGGTTCACTAATATCCTCCAATGATGACCAACTCGGCTTTGTTTTGCTTCACTGTCTTATGAACTCATGAATTTAAACGTATTTAATGTGTTCCAATCTATTGATATTTATCCCATTGAAGCTTAAATTGTCCCATTTTTGGTCAGTGAGTTTGGCTACTTTGGACATAACATAAGTGATCATCAAGAGAGCCCCTTTGCTATCTGGAATGACAGAATCCTGGCTCACTTTGACATTTCTCCCTTTAAATCATAGTCATTGGAGAAAAGCGTCTAACATGAAAATGAGAAATATTGACAGGGAAACCCAAAAGAAGCAAAGATAAAACAGTAAATCATAGAAACTTTCAAAAATACCCAGTGAGATTGCTAGGATGAGAGATAAAGCAAAGGAAATCTCTCAGGGGAGGGGAAATTAAAACAGAAAACAAATGGAAAAACGATCATACTTAGGTCCAATGATAAGGCTGAAAGCAAAGAATAGAGAAAAGTCAAAAGAAGGAAATTACTTAAAAAGAACTCTGCCCTTCCCTGCTCTGAATCTGCCCAAGATTAAAACTATGAATATTGAGATTGGGAAGTCCCTTTGAGAACCAAGTACAATGAATGAAAATAGACCTAAAAATACACTATCATGACATTTCACAAAGTTCCAGAATACCAGAAATGAAGAGAAGATCCCCTAAAACTAGTTACATATAAAGAAAAAAAAAATGAGAAAAGGTTTGGATGGATCAACCTTAAACACTACAAGACAATATAGGGACTTCTCTCTCTCTCTTTTTTTTTAATGGAAAAATGTAATTTAATGTGAAAGTAAATAATGGAAACGTCTTTATTTTTGTGTGAAATCAGTCAAACATATTTTCCAAATATATCTCTATGTGCTTACCTACATCACCCCATGCTCTACATACAATTTTTGTGCTTTATATACACTCTTAAAAGGCCAATGAGGCTTGAGATGAGCTTTGAGTGATGACAAAGATTTGTGCAGTATAGAAGAGGAAATGGCATTCCAAGGGGAAGGAATAACATGAACAAAGATGAGAAAGAAGGTCATCATATAATAAGGTCAGCCTGATCCTGAGGAGGGTTTCTTTGGAGGATTAAGGAGAAAAAAACTTACCATTTTTTGAGTAATACGAGTTTGAGTCCTGGATTTATACTTAATAACTCTGCAATCTTAGACAACTTTCTTATCTTCCCCAAGTGTTAATTTTTCTACCTTTAAAAACAGGGGTAGTAAAAATACGGGATGATAGAATGTGAGTGAAGGACTTAGAAAAATGCGTGGTTTATAGTAGCATCAAATAGTAATAATAATAGTAATAATGAATATGATTTTCTTCTTTTGGGATTGAGGCAACAATCATCTCTTAGTTCTCTCAATAGTCACATTCTATACACACAACACTTGCACATCTGAGCTAGAGTTATTTGGCATAGGGGTGTCATATAGGCTGCGGCGAAAGCACCCACCAGAAAGTTACTAGACTCACTCAAATGTGAGGCTCCGTATATTATTCTTTCCTCTCAAGTTCCTGCCATTGAAGGTTTGCAGTGTATTTCTATGTATCAAGTGGTTTTGGATGGTTTATGTTAAATCCTCTGGTTTGATTTATACCCGTACTTCTCGTTTATTCTGGGCGTCTCTGCTGACATGGCCTGCTGTTTTCTCGGGTGACATTCAGCGTAACCCTCGCATCTTCCAGGTACAGATCTGTGTAGAAAAGGCAGCCAGTCCTCCCTTTTGCCGAATCTTTTGAGCAGTCCCACCACCTCTCCTTCCTCCTCTGGCCTCCGTGTTCTTTTAGGTGGACAGAGAGAAAGCATGGATGCTCTCTTTCTATGCTTTCCGGGAGGACTGAGATGGATTCGAGGAAGACCAGGTTTTTTCTGCACCTGCTACGTTACAGTTGCTTCTCACTTCATGACCCGAAGCCTTCTTTACATCCAGGCACTGAGCAGACATCAGTCTCCAGATTTAGGAGAGGTCATCATGCTCCCCAGAGGTCCAGAGTGGGTCAGCAGATATTTCAGCTTAGTGAGCATCTGGCCAAAGAGCTCCCTTTCTTTTATTTTATTTTGTAAATTTTTATGGAATTTATTGGGGTGACGTTGGTAACCAACATAGGGACTTCTGCTTCCATCTGAGATGGATATGCTTATAGATAATGATGAGATAAAAGAGAAGTAATAGGTAACACCAGTAAAAAATAAAGTTGTATTAGAAGGATACCTATAGTATACTATTTGGCTGTACAGAGAACAATATTTTACATTGTTAGAATAATAGAAGTAATAGTTAATAATTTTACTAAAAATATAACATTGGGAAGGTAAGTTATATTGGTATAAGAAGACTTAATATCTAGTGTAACACCATAAATAATACATCTATTTGATAAATCAGGAGGTAGGACCAGACTGTCATATTTCAAATAATGGAAGCAAATATCAGAAATAACAGTTTTCAAACGTTGAACGTGTTGCTTCTGGAAGTTACCCTAGAAAAGCAGAACAGAAAAGAGTGGATCAGAGGATTTATATTCTTCATTTTAAGTTCTGCTTAGTCTTTAAGACACAATTCTATAAAGGTGTTTGTTTGTTTGTGTGTTTGTTTAGAAAGAAGAAGGAGAGAGAGAGAGAGATGTGGAGAGAAACATGGATCAGTCACACCTCCCCCCATAACCCCCAACTGGGGATCAAACTTGCAACCTCAGTATGTACCCTGATCAGGAATCGAACCTGCCACCCTTGGGTTCATGGGACAATACCTCAACCAACTGAGCCACACTGGCCAGGGCTAAAGGTATTTTTAAAACAAAATATTTTGTAACAAGAAATTAATGCAAGCCATATATCCTATTACTCTCTACTTCCACCGGGGACAGAAGAAAAAAAAAGATAGTTTCTTTGAGTTGCCCACCGGCATCTGAGCTGTAGTAAGTAAAGGAGAATAGGCCTTAGATGCAAAATACAGACACACTTCTATAGAATTTACCTAAGTTTACTAACTAGCAATGTTGGGTTGGAAGAGTGATGCTGTTTTAAAGTAACAGTTAAAAGGACAGGGCAGCCCTGCCTGAGGGGTTCAGTTAGTTGGAGCGTCATCTTGTACACCAACATGTTATGGGTTCAAATCTTGGTCAGGGCACATACCTAGGTTGCGGTTTGATCCCCAGTTGAGGCGAGTATGGGAGGCAACAGATCAATTTTTTTCCCTCTCTCTCTATTCTCTCTTTCTTTTAAAAATCAAAAAACATATCCTTGGGTGATGATTTAAAAAAGGGGGGAGGAGACAATGGCATTGTAATGGGCTAGGGCAGTTGTCGGCAAACTCATTAGTCAACAGAGCCAAATATCAACAGTACAACGATTGAAATGTCTTTTGAGAGCCCAATTTTTTGAACTTAAACTTCTTCTAATGCCACTTCTTCAAAATAGACTTGCCCAGGCCGTGGTATGTTGTGGAAGAGCCACACTCAAGGGGCCAAAGAGCCGCATGTGGCTCTCGAGCCGCAGTTTGCCGACCACGGGGCTAGGGGAATGCATAAAAAATATCAAAAGTTTAAATAAAGATAGAACCATATTGCTTATTTTTTTTTCTTTTGTGTCAGGCTCCCCCATATGGCTTGGCATGTTTAACTTACACATAATAAGCGTCCTAAGTACCAGGGGAATCATACTCATATCTGCTTTCCTATTTCAAAATTCTGTGTGAAGATTAACTATCGTCACAGGGGAGAGCTTTTCGAAAACTCTCACATCCTGTGTAAGTGTGAGCTGCTTCAAATAATCCCCATGGTATTACCTATTAAATTAAGAATTCTGATAAAAGGTATGTACTTCCTCAGACCTCCTAGCAAAGGCACGAATTCTCTGTATTCTTCCATGCCCTTAGCAAAAATGAGTAAGTCTTACGGCTATCAATTTCTTTGCAGGCTACTGGTGTTTAGTATTATTAACCATCTGTTTACTCCTTACAAGGAAGGGCAATTTGTCCAAATTCCGCTTCTGTTTTCTTACTGCCCTCACAAGATGGACTGTCTCAGTGGGGTGGGACTAAACACTGAACGTGACTGGGAATTTGGAAGCCATTGGGTAGTGGGTAGAGGAAGTGGAGTCAGACCTTCAGGGAGGCAGCTTCCTTTAAAGACCTGCTTCTCTCAAGGTCCATCTTCCTAATTCTGACTTTGTACAGACTCCAAGACAACCTGCACACCGTAATCTGAAAGGAAAGGTCAACCTGAAGGTCGCAGGTTTTAAGGGTGCTACTTCGAAGACATTTATCTCCTTTACAACACCATCAGTCTTGGGTAATCGTCTATTGTCTTTCATCACCCCAACCTCTTCACCTGCCTCTTTACTTTGAGCTCAGACTCAGAATTCAAGCTCCAGCAAAAATGGGTGCTTTCTTAAAGCTACTTACTATTGGCCCAATGGAAACTTGTTCGTAGTCTGCTCTCCAGTTGTCAGGGGTTGGAAGGATATGCAGTTACTAAGGGAGGCATATGATTTCATGTTTTGGACAAAAGACTTTCTTAGGGGAATAGTTAACAATAAAGAAAAGGGTTTTATAAATTTGAGCATTTGTTGTAGGCTTATAGTGTAAGTCTAAAAAAATATCAGGAACATAAATGTCCAGCAATCAAAATGGCTACATTTGTACAGTACCGACCTAAATATTTTATCTCTGAGACCTTACTTAATTTTCATTGTAACCCTAGGAAATAGGTATTTATTATTTGTCACATTGTACAGATGGGGAAGAAGATTATAAGGAGATGAGTAATTTTTCAAGACCCAAATGAGTAGCTGAATTTGTGTTTGAACTCAGGCAGTATAGCTACAAAGTATAGGTTTTTAACCTCTTTGCTATGATGTCTTGCATACAAAAGAATTATAGCAACTTGGTGAAATATTGTTCAGCCTTTAACATGGTCTAAAGTCTGTGTAGCAACATAAAGATGAAAATTAAATTTCACGGCTTTGTCATTTAAACTGTCTAAAATACGTAGAAGTAGGTAAAGTCTGAGAGGTAACAGGACAGATTATCTGAGGCCAAGGACCCTAGGTTATTAAGAGACCCTCTCCCGCAACCCCGCAAACCCAAAATATGACCCAAAAGGCCCTGGGTTGAATTTGTGCATTGTTTCTAAAAACTCTGTTCCTGCTTTTCTTTATTGCACTTCACAGATATAGTGTTTTTGTTTTTTGTTTTTGTTGTTTTTTTTTTTTTACAAATTGAAGGTTTGTGGCAACCTAGCACTGAGCAAATCTATTGGTGCAATTTTTCTAACAGTATTTGCTCACTTTGTGTCTCTGTTTCACATGTTGGTAGTTCTCACACTATTTCAAAGTTTTTCATTACTACCATATTTGTAATGGTTATCAGTAATCTTTGATGTTACTATTGTAATTGTTTGGGGAGGGGGGTGCCACAAACTGCAGCCTTATAAGATGGCAAATTTAACCTATAAATATTGTATATGCTCTGACTGATTCTCTCCCTCTTCTTGGGCCTCCATATTCCCTGAGAAACAACATTATTGAAATTAGGCCAATTAATAACCCTACAATGGCCTCTAAGTGTTCAAGTGAAAGGAAGAGACACACATTTCTTACTTTAAATAAAATGCTAGAAATAATTAAGCTTAGTAAGGTAGGCCTGCCAAAAGCTAAGACAGGCTGAAAGCGAGGCCTCTTGTGCCAGTTAGCCAATTGTGAATGCAACGGAACAGTTCCTGACCGATATTACAAGTGCTACTCCAGTGAACACATGAATGATACGAAAGTGAAACAGCCTCATTGCTGATCTGGAGAAAGTTTTAGTGGTCTGGATAAAAGATCAAACCAGCCACAATATTTCCTGAGGCCAAAGCCTACTCCAGAGCAAGGCCCAAGTCTCTTCAATTCTATGACGGCTGAGAGAAGTGAGGAAGCTACAGAAGAAAAGTTTGAAGTGAGCAGAGGCTAAGAAAAGAGGTTAAGAAAAGAAGCCATCTCCATAACATAAAAAGTTCAAGCTGAAGCGGAAAGTGCTGGTGGAGAAGTTGTAGCAAGTTATGCAGATCTAGCTCAGAGCATTAATGAAGGTGGCTACACTAAACACCCGATTTCAGTGTAAAGAAAACAGCCTTGTGCTGGAAGTAGATGCCATCTAGAACTTTCGTGGCTGGAGAGAAGTCAATACATGCCTTCAAAGCTTCAAAGGACAGGCTGACTTTCTTGTTAGGAGCTAACGCAGCTGGTGACTGAGTGGAAGCCAATGCTCATTTACCATTCTGAAAATTCCAGTGCCCTTAGAAATTATGCTAAGTCGACTCTGCCTGTGCTCTATAAATGGACACCAAAGTCTGAAGGGCAGCACATCAGTTTGCCTTTGAGACCTACGACTCAGAAAAAAAGAGATTCCTCTCAAAATATTACTGCTTATTGCCCTCGCTGGTTTGGGTCAGTGGATAGAGCATCGGCCTGCAGACTGAAGGGTCCCAGGTTTGATTCCAGCTAAGGGCACATGCCTAGGTTGCAGGCTCGATCCCCGCTGGGGAGTGTGCAGGAGGCAGCTGATCAATGATTCTCTCTTATCATTGATGTTTCTATCTCTCTAACCCTCTCCTTTCCTCTCTGAAATCAATAAAAATATATTTAAAAAATATTACTGCTCATTGACATTACACCTGGTCACCCAAGATCTCTGATGGAGATGTACAAGATTAATGTTATTTTCATGCCTGCTAACACAATATCGATTCTCCAGCCCATAAATCAAGGAGTAATTTCAACTTTCAAGTCTTATGATATAAAAATACATTTTGTAAGGATATAGCTGCCATAATTAGTGATTCCTCTTATGATTGTGGACAAAGTAAATTGACAACCTTCTGGAAAAAAATTACCATTTTAGATGCCATTAAGAACAGTCATGATTTGTGGGAAAAGGTAAAATTACTAACATTAACTGAAGTTTGGAAGAAGTTGATTTCAACTCTTATGGATGACTTTTATGGGTTCAAGACTTCAGTGGAGGAAGTACTAAGTGCAGATGTGGTAGAAATAGCAAAAGAACTAAAGTTATATATGGAGTCTGAAAATGCTGCAACCTGATGATAAAGTTTTAATAAACGAGGAGTTGTTTCTTATGGATGAGCAAAGAAAGTTGTTTCTTGAGATGGAATCTACTCCTGGCGAAGATTCTGTGAAGTTTGTTGAAATGACAACAAAGGATTTAGAATATGACATAAACTCAGTTGATAAAACAGCAGCAGGGTTTGAGAGGATTGACTGCAGTTCTGAAAGGAGTTCTGTGGGTAAGATGCTATCAAACAGCATCATGTGCTACAGAGAAATAGCAAAAGGGAAAGTCAATTGGTGGCAAACTTCATTGTTGTCTTATTTTAAGAAGTTGCCACAGCCAGCCCCACCCTTAGCAACCACCACCCTGCTATCAACACTGAGGCAAAACCCTTCATCAGCACAAAGATTATGACTTACTGAAGGCTCAAATGATGGCAAGCATTTTTTACTAATAAAGTACTTACTAAGATGTTTGCATTGTTTTTTAGACACAATGCTATTACACACTTAATAGACTACAATATAGTATAACCGTAACTTTTATATGCACTGGGGAACCTAAAAAATCATGTGACTTGTTTTATTGAGATATTCACTTTATTGGAATATTTGCTTTATTGTAGTGTTCTAGAAATGAATTCAAAATATTACTGAGGTATTCGTGTACTGAGCTGGAGAAGACTTGGAAAGGAACACGTGTTTTGGAGTCTATCAAGTAATTGGTTTTACTCTGGATAAGCTTGAGATGCCTAGTAGCCATCCAGATGGAGATGTCCGATGGGTGGTTTGATACTCAAGTGGTGTGGTCAGGTTTTGGCCATATTTATAAACTACTAGAAAATATCTAGATAATTTGGGCAAGGCTATGTGTATTGACTGTGTATTTGGCTATTTTTTAGAGTAGTCACCCCTTATCCTTGGGGAATATGTTCCAAGACCCCCAATGGATGCCCCAAACTGCAGATAGAATACTTTATATACTATATATACATCCCTATTATAAAGTTTAATTTGTAAATTAGGCACAGTAAGATATTAACAATAACTAATAATAAAATAGAACATTTATAACAATATGGTGTAATAAAAGTTTTGCAGACATGGTCTCTCAAAATATTTGATTGTACTGTATGTACAGTGTGAAAACCCTGGACAAAAGGATGATTCATATCCTGGGCAGGACAGAGTAGAACAGCGGGAGATTTTATCATGCTACTCAGAACAGCATACAATTTAAAACATATGAATTATTTATTTTTGGAATCTTCCATTTAATATTTTCAATTGAAGTTGAAAGTGGGTAACTAAAACTGCAGAAAGTGAAACTGCTAATAAGAGGAACTATTGTATTTATTATTTAACAAATGTTTACTTAGCAACTATTAGTGCTATATAAAACAGGTAATAAGTTTCGAATCTTAATTTTTTTTTTACTGGAGATGGACAAACAGTAAGCAAGGTAAATAAGTACAATATATAGTATGTTGGATGGTGATAAATCTAGAGAAGAGAAGATGGAGAAAGGGAGTAGGAGGTGGAGTAGGATTGCTAATGCAATGTTAAATAAGATGGTCAGGGAAGACCTCACTACGAAGGTGACTTATGAGCAAAGACCTAAATGGAGGCATGTGATTAATTGGGGAGTGAGTGGGGATTTAGGCCAAGGGAATATTAACTGTAAATGCCTTGATACAGGAGTCTGATGTGCCCCTGGCTGAACTTGAGTAGGGGAGGAAGAGAGAGAATGAGGAGTGGATGAGGTCTCAGAGGTATAGGAAAGGAGTTGAGGCAGGCCTTATAGGTCCTTGTAAGGACTTCATCTTTCACGTTGGCCATACAATTTATATCTACTTAAAATTCTATTCTAAAAGTTGATTAATCATTCACTTCCCAAATTATCCCTTAGTCTCCTAGTTTAGGACACAATATCAAATAGATAAAATCATATTTCTTTAGAGCAACACATTGGTTAGAGAATTCTTGTTTCTGCAGGGCAAGTTGTTATATTCAGAGGTTCATGAAGCAAGTGTCATTAAATATGTCCTTTTTTCTATTACCTTTTATTTACGAATTACTAGACTAGTCATTGGGGGTACAAAGATAAAAGAGATATGATTCCTGCAGGTAAAGATTGTCCTGAAACAGATCATTTATCACAATAAAAGGGTAATATGCTAATTAGACCAGACATCATTCCGGACATCCTTCTGGACGAAGCCAGGGCCAGAGGGAAGCCCAGGTTCCAGCAGCCGGGGGAAGGAAGGCCTACTCTTGCACAAATTTTGTGCATCAGGCCTCTAGTTTTAATATATTGTGTTAATCGCAATGATGTGCTTATGCAGAGAAAGGAAACCTCATTCTGCTTAGGTGAACAGAATGTGTGTCTGGAGGGGTTAATGCTCGTGCCAAGACTTACCAACTGAGTAGGCTTTAGCAAGGCAAAGATGGAGGGAGTAGGAGATGGTGAGATGGAAAGTTTAAGTGTCAGAGGACAGTTTAGGCAACACAGACACTGTCGAATCAATGAATGTCCTAACTATGAAAGGTAAGAGAATTAAAAACAGGGAATATTTAGGAAAGAAGTTTCCATGACAAAAATCTTTGTAGAGGGCCGCCTGGGAAGGCACATGGGCATTTCTTTAAATTGTCAGCTGAGTCCGAGACGACTGGCAGAGCCGCGTCTGGAAACACATTTCCCCAAGATGGCGGACAGTGTAGTCAGCTTGGCCTTCATATCAGCCCAGGTGTCGGCAGGGGCGGGTCTAGATATGTAAATCCAGTCAAGCAACGGGAATGCTAGGGCCTACTGAAGAATGCAAATAAGCTCCTTTGATCCTAAGTTTTGGTGTTACTTCCTGGTATTGGGGGTATAAAATAAATGTGCTGTGTGGCTCAGGGTCGTCATCGTTGCTGCCTCTCCATCAGAGAGAATGGTGTCCCACCCAGCTCCCAGCTTTGAATCTATTTCTGCATCTTCTTTCTTTCTTTCTATTATTTCTCAATCCCTGGCCGCCTCCACTTAGAACCAGTTCGTTCATCTCTCTTTCCGTGCTGGACGTGGAAAAGGGTGATCCCCACCATGTTTGGCCCCCGTCGCATCTGGCCCCCGCAATCTTCATCTCACATTCCTATTAGAAGTCAGGTATGAGAACTCCCAATCTGAAATATATACATAAGGTTCTGGAACTAAAATAATTACCTAGATCTCATGTTTCAGATCAGGAAACTGAGACCTGGAGAGGTTAAATGACTTACACACCAGCAAAAAGCGCGTGAGTGGCTGCGTGAGGACCAATGACATGGGATGGTGAAGCCAAAGCTGTCCCAACTGCTTCAGGAACAGACACATGTTCTATTCTAGTTTCTTTATTACTCGGAATATGTACCTCTTTGAGCCTGAGTATATTTCCAAATGGTTTTGGAAACTTTATCATGGTTCCTAAACTCGCCCTGAATTCGTTCTCAAACACCCATTAGAACTGGTTTATTCATTGGTTTCTGCGTGGAGGATTACACCCAGCTCAAATGGTTCTACAGAAACTTTCTCCAGGAAACATTGCATCTGTTGGTTCTACTTCATTTTAGGGTTTGTTCTGTTTACTCTTTCTCCCTTGGTCTTGGAGAACACAGAGAACTTATGAGGCTAATTTAGGGCAGATAGGCTAAAAGTCTAAATTAATGTTTTCTCTTTGCAAGAAAACACCCCAGGGGCAGAGAATGCAGGAAACTGTGTGTCACTGGGACGAGATACAAACTAAAAGCCTTTACAGCAGGCATGTCAGTCTCCTATCACCTAGCAGGCCCATCACTGCCTGCCAGTGCAGACGTGTTGGGAAGGCAGCATCCAATTGAGCATCCAAAAAAGCTAATTCCTCGCATTTCCTCCTCATCATGTCTTCCTTAACAGCTCTCAAGGATCATAAGGAAGCAGTGGACATGCTCAGAAAAACAATGTGAGTGCAGGTGTGACTTTTTGGACTAAAATATTGCTGTAACAGATGACCCTGCATAAGGAAACAACTCCCTTGAACCTACAGGCTGTTCATCTTAAAGAGGGGATGCCATGGTTATTTTCTTAGACTCAGGTTTGCTTATCCTGATGAGATCGTACCTGTTTCGGTTGCCTGGTGGAGGAGGAATATCCTCAGGCAAGTAACAGGATTTGAGACAGAAGACCTGAGAATGTAGTCTGGAGAAAGAACTCTGGGTCTATTCTTTGAGTATCCCAAGTGCTGGGAAGATTTTTCTTGACAAAGGTTCAAGGTGGCATTCTCCAAGAAGAAACAACCCGGAGGTAGGAGAAATCTCAGAATCTCGTTTCCCCTGTGCTTTTTGGTCAGCTGCAGTTTGTCAACCAGATTATTCAGATCTTGCTACTCCCTGCATTCATATTCTCTTTGTGTTACCCCAGAAGTAAGGTATTTGGGCACACGTGGCCAGTTTTAAAGGAGGGAACAGTTTTCTCCTGAGGCCAGAGATCATCAAGGAGAAGCACTGAAGTAATGATTCCCTCTGGGGGCAACTTTTCCTGCCAGGAGACATTAGGCAATGTCTGAAAACATTGTTCTTCTTCACAACTGGTGAGGGGTGGGATTCTACAGGCCTCTAGCGACTAGATCAGAGGTATTGCTAAACATCCTGCCACGCACGGGACAGTCCCTTCTACAAGGAACGATGCAGCTTAAAATGCACGCAGTGCCAAGACTGAGAAGCCCTGCCCCAGAGTGAAGATGAATCTCGGCGCAGAGTTGGCAGCAGGTGGCCCAGCTATTCCCCGCTGCCAGATTCTCCTCCGGTGCTACCTTGGGCGGTTCTCAGCGTCATTGCTATTGGGACAAGTAGCATTTCCTTACTCCAGTCTTCGGTAATATGCTTCCCCTATTCCCAACAACACCCCCCCTCCCCCAAATCATTAATACCACATGCAGGGGTGGGCAAAAGTAGGCTTACAGTTGTGAGTAGGTGAAATGCAGCTTATTCTTGTACTATTGTTTTTTAATTATTGTAGGGTTTTTTGTTTTTGTTTTTGTTTTGGTATTACAATGTAAACCTACTTTTGCCCACCCCTGTATTGATTGAGCTTATACTAGCCCTATAAAGTAAACCATGTACAGGGGAGACAAAGAGATTTGAGATGTACATTCTCGGAGATGATGAAAGCCCCCGCTGGGATCTCTGAGCTGTCACTGTCTTCACAAAAGCCCTTCTGTAAAGGAAAAGGGTGACGTGGGAAAACGGGCCTCACCTCCCACTGGGATCAGGTGAGCTCCAGTCTTCTCCAGGGCTCTGCCCAGACCCAGGAAGTCATTCTTGAGGTTTATAACAAGCACCTGTGACATTAAGAACCTCACAATCCTCTTAATCTAACCAATCATGGGATCTAAAAACTGCTCAGTAGTAATTGCCCATGATTCTCAGATTGGGTTCTGCTTTGATTTCTTCGTGGGTTCATTTCTGTTTCTCAACTACATGCTGTTCACTGCTTCGAGAGACTGAGGATTGGCTTATTTCTTTAAAAAGAACCACTTCAAGAGTGTCATTGCAGAATCTTGTTTTCTTTAAGGGGAAAAAGCAGGGTTGGAGAAGTCAGACATTCCTGGGGAGCGGTATTTGCCAATTCTGAACAGATCAGAATTTTTCAGTGTATATTTATATTATCTCTCCTATACACACACACACACACACACACACACACACACACACACACACACACCAGAGCAGAAACTGCTGGGTTCTCACCTGGGTAAGGGTTGGAGCAGGTGAGGGGAGGAAAATCTATAATCCAATAATTTATAAAACAAATAAGGAAGAAGTACTTTGGCATAAAAAATAATACAATACTAAGCAACATTTTAGTATTTCAAAACTGTATGCAGTTTTTCCTACAAGTCTAACACCGCTGATATGTCACTTTGTTGATTATTTAATTTAACTTTACGTGGTGACTTCTTTATGCTACCTGTCATGTGTAAGGTCTAAAGTTTAAGCTTTGATTCTGACTAGTGTACACATAAGAACATCTAGAGCTCTTATTTCTACAGGGTAAAATGAAGTATATTAAAGAATTCATTTAGCCAAGACATCAGTAAGAAACAAGTAAATTAGGCTAAAGCTGTCCTCTTTCCAGGAGAGTGTTTTAAAGGTGGGAAATATATCAACATGCCGTAGAAAATGAGACAACTTTTTAGAAATCAGGGAGTTAGTTTGGAAACTTGGTCACATAAAAGAATCCACTTAAGTTGGTGTCTACAAATATTTACTGATTGCCTATTATATAGTCTATAGTTAAAATATGATTATAACCAAGAAATCAGTGCAATGATTTGGTTTAATTTAAAAATGACCATGCTTTTTCAGATAAAATTTGTTAATCCCTTCATGAGTGTGTCTGATAACTTTTCTGGAATCAAAACACCAACAATTTGAAATTACATCAGCAAACATTTAATTAACAAATTAAAAGAAACCAGTATTTATCAAGTAGTTACTATGCATAAGCAGCTGTTTTAAACACAATTAGGATAGGGCAGGGTTAGGAGGAGATGCAAAGATAGTAACAGGTTCCTAACTCAAGTATCTTACAGATTAGACCATTGTGGAGTTAATACATCCCCATTATTGTAAACAAATGTGCATGCATGTGTGTGTGTGTGTGTGTGTGTGTGTGTGTGTGTGTGTGTGTGTTGGGCTGTGTGATTTTACAATGCCATTGTCCTCCTAACAACTGAGAAAGAGATGGTCAAGGGAGTGATATCGACTTTCCCTTGTCAATTCTGTACAGAGAAAGTTAAAGATCTTCCGTAAAAAGTTGACATTTGTTTAGGAACCTTGAACAATGACAGATTTCTGGAGAGCTGCTGAAACACAAGCCAAAGCAAGAAATAAACGATTGCATATCAAGTGCTAAACTGTAGAGGAGAATTAATTCTTTTCTCACTGCTGCCTTTCTCTCTCCCACCTCCCTCCACCGGAGAAGCATGAATACAAAGAGAGAGAGAGAGGAAAGGTATCTGGCGATTTCCATGAAAAATGACTCTCCCCTACAATCACCTTCTGTCAATAAAATGCTTATTTTCTGACATGTCAATTAGGTGATTCATAATCCAGATGACCATCCCCTTCCATTTAGTACTGGTGGACCGGGTTAAATGTCTTAAGTGTTTACCCTATATGACCAGTGGCTTGGATCTGTTCTCAGTCAAACTGGGCGACTCATGACATGTTTGCCTGTAGGATTTCTCTTGAGGTAAAGTAACCATTATTATCAGATTTTAAACTGAACGACAGATTAGGACAGTGGCTTTACCATCAGCAGTGAAAAATGCTTGTTTTACAGTACCCTGTATCCAAAATACGAGTTTGTGGGAAGGGTTCAATGCAAAATAAATAGCCTGTAATTTTACAGAACCACAGTGAAGGAGGCTTATGTGGCGGAGCTCCATACTTCAAAGGGATCTTCTGTTGTTCAAAAAAGCCAGTTATTAGGGAGGGATGATTTGTTCTAGCATCTTAAGCTTATTTTCCAAGATCTGACTTATAATGAAGTAATCATTTTAAAACTGAGATAAAATTCACATAACATAAAATCCACCATTTTAAAGTGTATAATTTGGTGACCTCTAGTAGGTGACATATTGATTTTTTTTTAAAAGATTGGGTGATTAGGATTCTAAGGGAGGGGGGTTTAAAAATAATCATGTTGCAATTTTCATCCATAAATATATTCAATTATATCTAACAAATATTAAATAATTGCAATATTAACATACCAAAGTGTTCTTTTGTACTTCTACAAAAGAATCTACAAATAAATATGTTTGTATGCTACTGAAAACATGAATTATTCACCAGTTTTGCAATTATAGTTATTAAGCTTTAATTCTGAAGGCAGATGAATTTTAAAATATCCTCATTGTTAAATTTCTTTGCAAAGATGATGTTTGGGGAACAATTGAAAGAATTTTAAAAAATTATCTGAAAACTTTAAAATAATACTTTGTGATAGATAAAAATAAAGTTTTAAAATCATTTTTACAAATAAGCTGAATTTCAGATAGGATTGCTTTCTACTATTTTGAAGTAGATGTATGAATAACAGAGCTCTCAACTTTTATTTTATTTTTTTTAGAACTCTCAACTTTAGTATGTCAGAATACTATGTAAATAAAATAGTCTGATTAAATAAGCTGATGAGAGACTAATAGGTAAATTAGTAGAAAATAGAAGATAAAAAATTTTCTTGGCTAAAAGTAAATCCTCTAAACCAGTGATTCTCAGCCAGAGGTGGAGGCAGGTTCCCAAAGCGACAGATGCAATATTATTGAGGCTCTTTCAAATGACAAGCCCTCTGTGGCATTCCCCTCCTCCTCCCTGCCAAGATTTTAATTTGTCCTCCTGATGAAGTGGGCAACGGCCCCCTCTCCAGGTGAGACCAAACAAAGGAAGATCACCTTTGCCCTTAACCAAGAAAACTGGGACTATTAGACATACAGGAATACCTTTTTATTTAAATCAACAGCACATATACACCGAGTGGCCAGATTATTATGATCTCTGAACGCATAATAATCTGGCCACTCAGTATATAAATATATCTTAGAGGCCCGGTGCATGAATTCATGCATGAGTGGGGGTCCGGCCAGCCTGGCCAGGGGGAGGGGACATGGGTGGTTGGCCGGCCTGCCTGCAGGTCGAACTCCTGGTTGAGGGGACAATTTGCATATTAGCCTTTTATTATATAGGATATACACTAGTGGCCAGATTATTATGTATTCAGAGATCATAATAATCTGGCCACTCAGTGTATATATTTTTCACATATATATTTTTTCATATATATATATTTCATATATATATATATATACACACACACACACACACACACACACACACACACACACACATATATATATATATATATATATTTATTTTTTTTTTCCCCTGCATTGGCTAGGAGATTGAAAACAGTGTTGAGTAACCACAATTGAGACTGTTATTTTCTTTTTGGGACTGCTTGAAATGTTTGCTTGTTATACGTGTAGCTTGTTGATCTGCCCTTCTCCCCAACATGCTCATCTTTCAGTCTTCCTCATCTCAGTAGATGGCACCTCCAAACTTCTAATTTTTCTGGTTAAAATCTTGGGCATTGTTCTCGACTCTAGTCTTCCTCTCAAATCTTATACCCAATCTATATGAAAATTCTCCTGGTTTTATCTTCAAAATACAGGGTAGGGTGCCCCTCCCCCCAAAGACAGTGTTTATTAAAATACATTTAATTTTCATTTAACAGCTGTCAGCTGTTAAAGTGTGTATACATTTTTTTTTGGGGGGGAACACCCTATATATGTAGAGTCATTTTACTACCTCCATCACTTCTACTACTTGCACGCTGATTCAAACCTTCATCACCTTTTGCCTAGACTATTGCATTAGCCTTCTCTTTTAAGGTCTCCTTAATTCTGTCTTTGTCTTACAGTGTTCAGAAAAAATTTTTTAAAATTTATAACTCAGATCATGTCTCTGCTCAAATTCCTCTAAAGTTTCCCCAGCTCATTTAGAGCAAGATGCGACATCTTTACAGTGCCCTCTAGAGCCCTACCTGATCAGCCTTCCTCGTTACTGCTTTGACTCATGTTCTGTTACTTTTACTCTCCCTCATCATTAGGTTGTTGCTTAAATGTCAGCTTTTCAGTTAACCATTCTCTAACTACCTCATTAAAACCTCCACAA
Source organism: Eptesicus fuscus (assembly GCF_027574615.1). Lineage (NCBI taxonomy): Eukaryota > Metazoa > Chordata > Mammalia > Chiroptera > Vespertilionidae > Eptesicus > Eptesicus fuscus. Next base: position 9,949,017 of record NC_072491.1, on the reverse strand, counting down.
CACCCTAGTCCTCCTTTTCCTACTTCTCTGCTCAGTTTTATTCTACAGCTCTTATTACCATCTGACATATTCTATTTCCCCCCACCACTAAGGGCTTTCTTCTGTTTGTTCATAATATTACTGCATCCCTTGCAGCCGAGGCGGTCAGCAGTACAGAAGTGAAGGGGAATGTCAGACTGTTCATTCTTCAGGCTTCTCAGCCCTGCACAGTGTATTTTGCAGTTTGGCTGAGATGGCCACATTTTCTTAATAAGTACTCCCATAAAGCAAACCTTTACTCTTACGGAATAAAAGGCAAAGGAGAATCTTGGAGCCATGTAATTTAAAGCTAGAAGAAAGGGGAAGGAGAGGAGAGTTCTTTTTTAGTTAACAACCTGAATTATGGAAGATATTTAAATACATGTAATTTTACAAGTCTTAAGTACGTGTTGTGAACTAAGATACTAATGACCTCAGTAAGAAAAGTGAGACAAGGGAGAATGACATTTACCTGGGTGTCACATCACAAAATGAAGTTCTGTAGTTTAATGTGTGATGCTGGCAGCTCAAGAATTTTAACTAGCCATGTATGCCGTCTTGAGAAACATGTGCTTTTGGCATTTGAGTATATTGGACTGTAATTACTTGGTTTCAGGTATCTCACATATTAGCACACAGACTCTTTGAAGGGAGGTATATATCTTATTCATGTTTGTAACTGTCCTGCTCAGAGTCCCCATTTCCCCCCAAATTGTACTTGGTGTTCACCGGGGCTTCCTGAAAGATCAAGTGGATAACTGAATAGAGAGAATTTATATAGACTGGCCAGGATCTATCATGCATTGACCCCCCCCCCCCATGTTACAAGCTCTTGGTGGATGAAGTAATCAAATTAGGTACGAAATGAGGTGTCTGCACTGAGCACAAACTCGGGGTTAGAGGGTACAACCTACCGAGAACTTGGTGCGTGTTTTCATCAGCGCGGGGCTGCAAGAGGACAGAAATGTAGACTCAGTCCTAAATCCCTCCATCCTTTCTCTCCAGCTTGTATTAACCTCGAGTCCCGGAGTGCCTGGGACAGTCCCCATGTCTGCTCTTGTCTCTGTGTAATTATTATTGATCTCCCATCCTACGTACAGCATTTTTTTATAACCCCATATTCCTGATATTGGAGATTCTGTTACATTGAAATAGTGCCTGTTTTTTTCAACCAAGGTGAACCCTCTTTCCGTGCAGCCTTGCAAACAAAATCTCAGAGCTCTGGGGGAGTTGAATTTTACAGCTCTGGGAGAGGACATCTTTGGCTGTCTCAGCATGCTAGGACAATTTTGACTTGAGTGAGACTCCACGGGGCCACAATATCTTGGTGCAGTTTTTACTCATCTGAGCCACCTCTGTTCACTGTTTGACATTTGACCCATTTGAAAAGGAAGAAGTATCAGGTTTCTCTGAGGCTTTGAACATGAAATTCTCCCACACTCTGGCAAAACCCATTGCCGAGAGAACTGACATAAAAGTGAGGAAGGCAGTGATGACGATTTAGAGCTTCATATGATTTCAACTTCATATGATGTGGTAGAGATAGGTTAGGGACCTGTAATGATGACTGTTCTATGCTCTGACCTTTTATTCCACCCCCTCCCACCCAATCAGCCAGCTTGCGAGTGCTACATTCTTATTAACCTGAGTCACACATGTAGGTACTAAGTCAGATATTTGCTCAAGACACATTTATCAAGTACTTGTCATGTGCTAAAAGTAAGAACACATAGATTTTTCGCAAGGTCTCTATTCTGTGAACTCACATTCTGGAAAGTGAGATGGAAACATAGGTAGATCATTAAATTATAGTACGATAAGGACTAGAATGGTGGTCTATGTAAAGGGTTATGGAAGCATTTGAGGCAAGAATGATTGATTAGCAGTTGTATTTGAGGTATTCTGTCAAATGTTTGAGTACAAATGCCTTGTAGGCTGTTAGGAATATGGATGGACCTGGGGCTCAAGAAAGAGGCTGGAGCTAGAGAGTTTTGTCATTGGCAAAGGGTCATAGAGTGACCAGAATGGCACGAAGTGTAGCAGAGAATTTAAAAAATGTAGCCTCTGGAGTTTGACTATTTGTAGCAAAATGCTGCTCTGGTAAGAAGCTAAAAAAAGCCTTCTGCTTCTCTTTTTGAACTGTCTTAATTATGGTTTATTTTAAATGATTGCTGTTGGAAATATATAGACTTTGAAACGTATGTCAACAAATATGAACAAAACTTCTCAGATGTGTACAAATGTGTATAAACCTTTCTTTCAATGTGCAAAGAAAGAAATCTTAAATTTCTATTTTAGGTGAAAATTGATATACTCCATTATATATCATAATGCTTCTTTAATGATGATCTATCTATCATCTATCATCAATATATCTGAAACAATTGTGTTACCTTCTGTGTTACTGGTGGTGAGAAAAATCTGTCATGTAAATGAACACATCATGGAAGTAGCTCCAAAATTTCTGTTGTTCTATAAATATTCCCTCTTATCTCAGGTGTTTGAGACAAGGCAATTAAGGTTTTATTTTGGGAATGACTCAGGGAAACGAATCCTGATCGAAGACATCTGGACAAAGAATGCCCATCTCCCTGGCTATGACCCAGCAATTCCATTTCTGGGAATTTATCCAAAGAAACACAAAACACTAGTTCGAAAGAATACATGCACCTCTATGTTCATTGCAACATTATATTTGCAATAGCCAAGATTTGGAAGCAGCCCAAGTGCCCATCAGTAGATGAGTGGATGAAAAAAGCTGTGGTACATTTACACAATGGAATACTACTCAGCCATAGAAAAGACGGAAATCTTATCCTTTGTGACAGCATGGATGGACCTGGAGAGCATTATGCTAAGTGAAATAAGCCAGTTGAGAAAGATAAATACCATATGATTTTTACTCATATGTGAACTCTAATGAACAAAATTTGAACTAACAAGCAAAATAGAGACAGACTCAGATAGAGAGCAGGCTGACAGCTGTTAAGGGAGTTGGGTGGCTGGGTGGGGAAGTGGAAAGATTGAGAAAAAAAAAAGAACTCACAGATGCAGACAACAGTGGGGTGATTGCTGAAGGAGGGGGCTGTGGGATAGGTGGAGAAGGGTATGGGGGGATAAGTGGTGATGGACAGAAACTTGACTTGGGGTGGTGAACAAACAATACAGTGTACAAATAATTGTGGAATTGTGCACTTGAAAACCTCTATAATCTTGTTAACCAGTGTCACCCCAATAAATTCAATAAAAAGGAAATAAAAATAATAATAATGGTAAATAAAAATGTATTTTAGCTTGAGGATAAATTTCTTTAACTAGAAATCCTTTGTCAAAAGCATGCTCATTTTGTCCTAGCTGGTTAGGCTCAGTGAATAGAGCGTCGGCCTGCAGTCAAGGGCATGTACCTTGGTTGCGGGCTCCTCCCAGGCCCAGGCCCTGGTCAGGGTGTGTGCAGGAGGCAACCAATTGATGTGTTTCTCTCACATCGATATTTCTGTCTTTCCCTATCTCTTCCACTCTTTCTAAGAAAATCAATGGAAAAATATCCTTGGGTGAGGAGGAAAAAAAATTAAAAAGCATGCTCATTTTGAATATTGAAAGATATGCCAAGTAAGGGGTATGAAACTTTTTGAAGCAGGAAAACCTATTGTTGAATATTTACAATTGCTATAAATTCTTTCTTACATAAAATTAGTCTTGGTGTAAATTCCGACTACTTGGTACTGTTTTTTCCTTTTGGAAGGTTAAAAAAGAAACATTTTTCCTTGTCAATGTGAAAAAAAAAAGGGAATTACTGTTGTATTTTGGAGAAGCGGCTTGTCAAGATGTGCGGATGGGTTAAAAGTGTGTGTGTGTGTGTGTGTGTGTGTGTGCACACGCGCGCTGTAAGGACAGGATCAAGAATGATTCCCAAGTTTCTGTTGGTGCCATTTACTCAAATGGAAAACCGTGGGTTGAAAGGGATTGGATGGGGGTGAGGGGTTAGTGGACAGGGGGTCAGAGAGAATCAAAGGTACCATTTTGGCCTTGGTGCCATTGAAATAGCTATGAAATACAATTAACAAGAAGGTAGCGGTACATATGAGACTAGGGCTTTAAAGAGAGATCTATGAATTTGGAAGCCATTAATGTTTTTAAAGCCATAGAATGAATGGAACCCTTTAAAGAGGGTGCAGATGAAGAAGCAAAGAGCCCAGGGAATCCTAATTTTATTCTGGGAATAAAAAGATTACTTCAACCATAAGCACTGTCACTCTAACTCGTTCCATGAGTGCCAAAAACATGTATCAAAGAAAGAAGGAACAACAGAGAGAAAGGAAAGGAAAGGAAAAGGAAGGAAGGAAAGATCAGTTAGAGGAGGAGCCAGTTAAGCTAGCAGAAGGGGTTGCTGTGAAGTGAACAGAAAACAAGGTGAGGGTGGCCCTGGGATGAAGGCGAGAAGGGAGAGTGATCGACTGTATCAAAGCTGTTGAGACACAGAATGTCCTTTGGGTTTGTTTACAAGGAGATCATTTGTGATGGTGACAAAGGAGGTTTTGGGAAATGATGGTTGAAACCATAGTGGACAAAATATGAGTTGGAAAGGGGGAAGAGGGGACAGGAGAAGCAGACAACTTCTCCAGAATTTTTGTTGCAAAAGGAAACAGAAATATGGTGAATAAGAAAGAGGGGCGTGTGTGTGTGTGTGTGTGTGTGTGTGTGTGTGTGTGCTTCAGAATGTGTTTATATGGTTGGAAATGAGAGAGGCTTCTGATGCATGAAAGAGCACGAGAGAAAGAACAAGAAAGGATGACATCTAGATAATACATGACAGGCAAAATAAGCACAGAAACAATTAGTTTAAACGTTTAAAATATTTTGTCCTCTTCGGCAGTACCTCACTTGATGAAAAGAGATTTTACAAGTTAATTTTTGGCAGATTTATTTAGGAGTTGGTGGCACTTTCCCATTTTGGTTTGTAAGTATTTTTTTATTTTTATTTTTTTTGCCCAGCAGGCTGAGTTGCTCATTGTCAGTCTGACTCATGCCTGGATGGAGGATCTTGAAGAATGACCCCAGCTGGGTGTGGAATCATATTTTCTACACAACATACAGGCCTTGGGATGCTCCGTGTGGAAGAGCAAAGGGACCATCTAAACAGAAAGCAAATAGGATTTCCTTGGCTTAATGCCAGCCAAAGGCTTGTAGGCAAAAAGCAACAAGAAGAAGGGAGAGAGGACTTGTTTGAAGGTGCTTGGTCCTTGATATTTCTGGCATGTTGCCAGGGTCCTTGCTCCTCTTTATGATGTCTTATGTAAATGCTAGTCAAGTTATCAGGAGAAGAATAAGCTTGCGTAGTCGCTTGTTCAACAAAATCGTCTCCTCTCCTCTCCTCTCTTCTTTTCTTCATTCTTTCTTTTGTTCTTTCTTTCTTTGATACATGTTGCTGGCACTCATGGGGAAAGATTGGAGTGACAGTGCTGATGGCTGAAGTCATTTATTTATCCTCAGAATAAGCACAGAATAGGCAAGAGATTACGCAAATTAACATGGATTGCCCATCCAAAAATACTTTGGTTTTAAGTGAGAAAGAGGCAGTTGTCCTGAGCCTTGACCTTCCCTTGGACTGCCTGGACCTCCCCTGGTCAATGAGCATGGCACTAACTTCTACCAAGGGCCAGGCATCGTGCCAGACATGCATTATCTCAGTTAGTCTTCCTCAAAGTTCTGAGAGGTAAGGGTTATTATGTTCATGTTACTCTTGGAACGAATTGTCACTGAGATATATTCAATAACTTGGCTGAGCCTGGATTATATTTACTTATTTTTTGCATACCTTATTGCTTTCCGTGAAGCATGTAAGATGGTATTTAATGATGGTGGATGAAAAAACATCATTGAAAGGCAGGAGAGTCTTTGGTGATTTCTAGAGTCATCCTATTCAGGACCCAAAACTATTAGCTACCAGGTGTTTGTTTGAATCCTGTGAGTCCCTCTTTTCTTACCTTACTTTCCCCCTCCCACCATAATAGGCTAGTGTCAAAGAGAGTTGTTTAACCTCAGGCAAAAGAGTGATTTAGGCAAAGTTTTTATGCCCCTGGCCCTGGCTTCTAATTTCTTCCTCCAGTGCTATCTTGACCCTTCCCCACTGTAAGAGCAACCCAGGTCTTTCCCTCTTATTTAATCCTATTCTGGGAAAGAAGCAGATAAACCCATTGCCAGTGAGGTGCAAATTGAACACCAGTCTTGGTATGTTGCCTCTCCTAGGAGATTCTTTCTTTCTTTCTTTCTTTCTTTCTTTCTTTCTTTCTTTCTTTCTTTCTTTCTTTCTTTCTTTCTTTCTTTCTTCCTTCCTTCCTTCCTTCCTTCCTTCCTTCCTTCCTTCCTTCCTTTCTTTCTTTCTTTCTTTCTTTCTTTCTTTCTTTCTTTCTTTCTTTCTTTCTTTCTTTCCTCCCTCCCTCCTTCCCTTCTTCCTTCCTTCCTTCCTTCCTTCCTTCCTTCCTTCCTTCCTTCCTTCCTTCCTTCCTTCCTTCTTTCCTTCCTTCCTTCCTTCCTTCTCTCTCTCTCTCTTTCTTTCTTTCTTTCTTTCTTTCTTTCTTTCTTTCTTTCTTTCTTTTTCTTTCTTCCTTCCTTCCTTCCTTCCTTCCTTCCTTCCTTCCTTCCTTTCTTTCTTTCTTTCTTTCTTTCTTTCTTTCTTTCCTCCCTCCCTCCTTCCCTTCTTCCTTCCTTCCTTCCTTCCTTCCTTCCTTCCTTCCTTCCTTCCCCTTCTCTCTCTCTCTCTCTCTCTCTCTCTCTCTCTCTCTCTCTCTCTCTCTTTCTTTCTTTCTTTCTTCCTTCCTTCCTTCCTTCCTTCCTTCCTTTCTTTCTTTCTTTCTTTCTTTCTTTCTTTCTTTCTTTCTTTCCTCCCTCCCTTCTTCCTTCCTTCCTTCCTTCCTTCCTTCCTTCCTTCCTTCCTTCCTTCCTTCCTTTCTTTCTCTCTCTCTCTTTTCTTTCTTTCTTTCTTTCTTTCTTTCTTTCTTTCTTTCTTTCTTTCTTTCTTTCTTTCTTCCTTCCTTCCTTCCTTCCTTCCTTCCTTCCTTCCTTCCTTCCTTTCTTTCTTTCTTTCTTTCTTTCTTTCTTTCTTTCTTTCTTTCTTTCTTTCTTTCCTCCCTCCCTCCTTCCCTTCTTCCTTCCTTCCTTCCTTCCTTCCTTCCTTCCTTCCTTCCTTCCTTCCTTCCTTCCTTCCCTCTCTCTCTCTCTCTCTCTCTCTCTCTCTCTCTCTCTCTTTCTTTCTTATTTCTTTCTTGAAGGGAAATAAAGGCTTTAAAAAAAGGAATGAAAAGCTTTCATGGCAGAACTTTTGTAATCAGTGGGAAGTTGGGCAATTAATTGAGGCACAGTTTCATCTGGGAAACATCCTTGTGGCTCTGGAGAGCATCCTACACCCTGTGAAGGATCTGCTGGGGGAAGAGGTCAGCTTGGCAATGACAAGACACAGCCATTGAAGGTTTCGTCCTTCATTGTCCTTGGGCCTACTCACTTCTGAGATTTTCCTGTTTGTAAATATATTCTGAGACTTGGGTGGAGGAGAGGAATTTGGTAGATAACCCAGGAGAAGAAGAGTACAGGGTCCTTTAAAGTGTTATGTGAGGGAACGGAACTATTTTTCAAAGGTAAGGTAAAATGACCTAAATGTTCTAGTTTCTGGCACTTAATAATATATCTGGGATTGTATATTTTATATAATGGGGTTTGGGTAAAGTTTGTCAGTGTTCTTTTATAATTAACTGTTTTTATTAGAATTTTGAAAAATATCTTTTAATACATGATCCTTGAAGCAAGTCCTCATTAGTTGAAGAGTTATAAGGACAAAAGTGTCTACTCCGCCTCCCTTCTAAGTCCACTCTCCTGAAGATGTTAGATTGGTGTGTTCCCTTTCACAACTTTCTCTGCCTTCTTACAAACCTAGCCATAAAACATATATGTCTATTATAATAATTGTGTAAATACATTTGTAAAATAATTAGTATGTAGTAAATAAAATGTATATATATGACTACACATATAGATATGTACAGTATATACACTGAGTGGCCAGATTATTACGATCTCTGAACGCATAATAATCTGGCCACTCAGTGTATATCCTATATAAAAAAAGGCTAATATGCAAATTGTCCCCTCAACCAGGAGTTCGACCAGCAGGCAGGTCAGCCAACTGCCCATGTCCCCTCCCCCTGGCCAGGCTGGCCGAACCCCACCCATGCATGAATTCATGCACCGGGCCTCTAATATATATATATATGGTATATATTTCCCTTTGGAAGGTTAAAAAAGAAACATTTTTCCTTGTCAATGTGAAAAAAAAAGTGGGAATTACTGTTGTATTTTGGAGAAGTGGCTTGTCAAGATGTGCGGATGGATTAAAAGTCCTTGGGCTTACTCACTAACAATATATATATAATATATATCTCCTGAGTGGCCAGATTATTATGTGTTCAGAGATCATAATAATCTGGCAACTCAGTGTACATCTATATACACATACATAAATGCACATAGTAGGGCTTATCTAATTTATACAAACAAAAAAGAATCATACTAAATAAATTACCTGCAACTTGCATCTTTTCATTTACATTAGGTCCCAGGGATCTCTCCAGGTCACTAAAGACAGATGTAGGCCATTCTTGTAAAGTACAATATCCTATGGCATAGTGGTGTGATAACTTATTTGATCATTGCCCTATTGATGCACATTTCGTGATGTCCAGTGTCCTCCCTGCCCCCAGGAAGGGGAAGGTTATAAGCTCTAAGTATAAAGAACATCAAATTGGTAAGAAAAATAAAATCCTGTGGTAAATGGAAAACATTTATAAATGGAGTCACAGAGTAGGAACTGAAAATGTCCAAACACATATGAAAAGATGCACAATTATCTAGAGTCATAGATATGCAAGTGAAACAATTCAGCACTCATCAGATTAACAAAAATGAAAAAGTTTGCCAACACCGATTGGTGGCAAAGAGCAGGCAAATGGACACCTTGCACTTTGCTGGTGGAAATGTGTATGGTGACCCAGTAGTGTGGTTCAAGAGCAGGACGGTTTGTCCTCTTGATACTGCAACCACGTGTTTGGAGGTCTAGCTGACACGGTAAGAGCACTGGTATGTAAGAACATATGTTCAAAGATGTTTACTGTCAGTCAAACTTCAGACCCAGTAATTTTACTTCACTCGGATGCTCACAAAAGAGAAGTCAACAAACTGATTTTAGAAACATTAGAACAGTGCCAGGTTCATAGTAAGTGCTCAATAAATGGTGACTGTTATGGTTATTGGAAAACTAGAGATAAAACAAAAAGTAAAAAGCAAAGAACGATGAAAAAGGAAAAATACAAACCAGAAGAGATAATCAACCAAGAAAAGATATCAGTTAATATTTGTGGGATATTTGTGAGCATGAATTTCATACAGATGTCCCACTCTCCCAAGAACTATAAGCTCCCCCAAAAGGTGGGAGTCATGTGTGTGCTCCGGCTGCCAGGCTGTAATTATATAGTGAATGTTAAACAAAAATTAAACGCTACAAAGGATGGCTCTAATTATTTGTTCAGATGTGTATATATCTGCAAATTACTCTGATTTTGTCCAGAGAAAGAAATGCAAGCTTTCAATCTTTTTCTTGCTTTTCTGAAACTATTTACCCTCTGCTCAAATTGTCATTTCATAGCCATCTATTCCAACATCCTCCTTTGAGCTTCCGGACAAATCATATAAACTTTACAGTGTCATCCATCTGATGCGGATTGCAAGCCCACACATCGCTGAAAGGATGGGAATGATGCACAAGATAGAGGTTTAGCAGCCCCCTCTGAGGAGATGCAGGCCAGGAAGACGTGCAGAGGAGAGGGTTGCAAATTATTAGAATGTAATGGGATCAACTACTAAAAAGGAAGAAATGAATCTTATTAAGAAGAGGTGACATTTGAGTCTTGAAGGATGAGTTGTCTTATTTCAGGGGTGGGGCATTTCATATAGAGCGAACGGCATATGCAAGCACAGGGCACAGGGAAGGACAATGGTTTTCCAGTGGCTGGTGTGGTGCATGATGGGAAAGGAGGCCCGGATGCTATTTACATCTGGATCACAAAAGGCAGTAGGGACTGTAACCAGAGGAAGTCAATGGGGGCTATAAGTTAGCAAAAGGTTCAGAGTTACACTTTTGTGAAGCAAATTCTGGAGAATTTCTTAAGGCTGAGAGGAGACCTGGTGGCAAGGAAGTCACCGAGGACACTGCCATGGTTATACCGAAGGGACACCGTGCTGTAATGGCTAGGACCATAGCCTGGAGCCAGACTGTTTGGGTTCAAATCACAACCCCGTCACTTATTAGCTATGTGCTCACGGGCAGGTTACTTATTTGTTCTGTGCTTCAGTTTTGCAATCCGCAAATTCCGGATAATAAAAGATCCATCTCATGGGATTGCTAGCTAATATTTTTAAAGTGCTTAACATAATGCTTGATACATAGTAAAAATAAATAAATCTTAGTAAGAGATACTGAACATCAAGACCAAGTAATTGGCAGTAGGACCAGAAAGGAGGGGGCTGGCAGGAATTGTGAAATATTTATTTTTTAAGGTACAACTTAAGTGCTTTTGGTGACCAGTTGGATGGGAGATGAGTAAACAGGAAGCATGAGACTCTGCAGCGTGGTGATGAAGGGCACAGTGATGAACAGCTAGACTCTGAAGCAACACAGCCCCAGGCCCTATGGGCAGGCACTTGAACATTGCTTTAAACCGCATTTTCCCTCTCTATAAAATCAGGCTGCCACTGCATTGTACTAACCTCCAAAGCCTGTTTTAATGCTTACATCAGAAAATGCATATAAAACACTTAGCACAATGCCCAACAGCTAGTAAGTCCGCAATAAATGTTATTATATTATGATGACATATTATTATGATTCAAAGTTAACATAAAGGATTAGAAGGGGGAGAGAAGGAGAGAGGGGAAAAGGGTTTATGGTGTGGAAGGAATGGAAGAAACCATTCTTCCAAAAAACCAAGCGAGTTCCTTTTTTTGAGATACCCATAGGATACAATCAGAGATACCTAGTTGATGAATGGCTCTGGATCTTCTGTGAGAGGTTTGGAAATTGTCAGTATTTAAGTCATGGGACCAGACATGATCACCCATAGAGAGTAGAGGGAAAAAAGGAGACCAAGGTAGTGCTCAGCCTACTGGAGGAGGAGTCAGCAAGGGAAACCAAGGAATCATCGTGTCCCTAAGTAGATACGGTGATAGATGTGTTTTGTAGTTATTTGAAAGCTAGATGTCGATCCACAAGAGTGATCTCATGTCTGAAATGTTATTGACAGCACTTTCATATGCATTACCTATTTTAACGCTTCTAGCAACCCTCTAATAAAGGCTTCTTTAATTATGTAAACTGGAGCTCAGGTTTTCAAATGGCAGAGCTAAGACTTGAGACCAGGTCCTTTCTGCTCCAAATTCAGTGCTCTTTTCACTGTCCCCAGCTTTGGGCAAGGGAAACAAAGGAAAAAATTAACAAGTGGGACGACATCAAACAAAATGAAAAGGGAGCCCGCTGTATGGGAGAACATATTTGCTAATGATACATCTGATAAGGGGCTAATCTCCAAAATATATAAAGACCTGCCAGTCAGGAACCCAGGCCCTTACTTTCTAGTGGCTCCTCTGTCCCTTCAGGCCTCAGAGTTCTCTGCTGGGTTCTCTGCATCTGGTTGGCCAACCGATGAAGACAGAGCATGTGAAGGATCTTAGTTGCCTCTATTCAGCCGTGACACATCATGTCCAATGGTGAAGAATATGTGTTTCAGCTAGTACCCATGAAGAGGAACTGGGTCCAGTGAGCATGCAAATTTTACAAAATTCCTGCCATCGGCCAGGAGGGGGACATGGCATAACTATATAAGGAACTTTTTACACAGAGAGCATGTCAAAGCATGGGTGCAGGAAGAAAACATTGTCAATACATCTTACTTCATAAGAGACAAATTAAGAACACAAATGAGACGGTAAACGTATTCAATCTACGTTATAGCTCAGCGCCTGATGCTAAAAGATCCCATCAAGCCCCTTTTATTAACATTTTAGCATTTATTTATAGACATAATTGTGTGCCTGTTTAGGTGGTAAAAGCAGTCTCTTCTAAAGGGGCTGCTGGACCAAGCCGAGTTCCAAACCACTTTTATCATTGAACTAACATTGGGGAAGCTGAAGTTCCTCAAGCCAAATTCAGGAAGTTTGAGGGCATTTTCAATGTAAACTTTCTGGAGGAAAATGGAACCTAAGTATGGAATAAAGGTAAAAGCATGCGTATTTTTATTTTCTTTCTTAGGGATAGATCAGGTATTTAATCCAAGGGATAAAATTCAAGCACAAAAGTGTTAGTGTGGATAGAAAAACAATTCTTATTCCTAATCCTGACAAGAGCATATCGTTTTGAATAACAGTCAGAAAAAAGGCTTCACAGTAGGTCAAAATCGGTTGGCCAAAATAGCATGGCCAGCCATATTTTATCATCCTCAAGCTTTCTCCTCTATGTGGCTGAGCTAGAGAGCTTGAGGGGAAGCATCAGCAGGCACTGTAAGAGGGTAGGTGAGCAAGAGAGGATTTCCACAGACAGCTTATAAGCCAAACACACAATTTTCAAAAGAATACTGACATCTTGGGGCAAAACCTTCTATTTTTTGCTATGTACAATCATATGCCATTGCTTGAAAGTGTATCACCAATCCAGCCTTGAAATATGAGATTTCTTTTAATTAACATCCTGGTGAACCTTATCACCAGGTTCAATGTGATTTTTTTCTTGATATACTCACTCTTTTGCCTGAGGCTGCCTACAGGAGGCCATGTCCCAACTTCCCCATAAAAATGACTTCCACATTCCACATCCCAATTACTCTGAAGGCCCTGCCCAAGATGCCTATAAAACCCTACTACAGTGTACACTACCTTCTAACTAATATTCTACATGTGTTTTTGATCATTGAATCAGATTTTCAAAAGTCAGAATGGTTTTCCACATGGAGTTTAAGTAAACATATAAACCTTTGTTATTTATATACATGTTCAAAAAATAAAATATGAGGCCGAAGTTGTAAAAAAACACACACACACACCACATTGGATTTAGAGTTGGTCGAGCTCAATTCTCAGTTCAGCCACTTATTCTCAGAGTGACATGGGGAAAGTTAGCTAATCTTTTTGACTCTCCATTTCCTGATTTGTAGTTACCTCTAGGGTTACTGTGAGACTTACATGAGGTAGTACGTGCTAAGGGCTTCCATGGTGAGGGGCTTACAGTAGGTGCTTAGGAGGTAAACTTGCCCTTGCGTGTTATTCAGTGTTTTTAGGTGCCAACGAAGAAATGCATTCAGATTAAACCACGATTCACAGAGAGCTTAAACCAAACTGACCTAAACAATGTATGTAAAAATTTATGTAAAAACTCCAGAAGTGGGACTTCAGGCCTGAGTTATACCCGCAGGTCCAGAATGTCATCAGGGTTTCAGTTCTATTTCTTTGTGACCCTCCTTCATATTTTGGCTTTATCTGCAAGTTTACGTCTCTTGTATCACATGGCTGCCTCCTATTCCCAAGCTATAGTTTCCTCATTCATGTGCAGGGGAGGAAGACAGCTTCTCCTGCCCTCAATATCATGCAATAGTTATAAACTTCCCTCCAGTTAGACCAGTTTAGGTCAAGGTCTATCACTGAAATCACTGTGACTAAGGAAATCTGTTTCCTTGTTTGGCTGAGATCAATCAGGACTAACTTCTGGAGCTGGGGGGGGGGGGGGGGGGGGGGGTATGTAAAGCTTCTCAAACCACAAAGCTGGGGAATTTTTGTCTACTTAAGAATAGGGGAGAGGAGAGAATCCATTGGCAAATCTACTCCTTTGGTTTCCTCCTTTCTTCCCATACATACACCTTCAAAAGTTTATGCCTTTAAAACCACATGCATCTCTTTTCCCAAAGGAGATAACCCTACCCTGGCTGGGTGACTCAGTTGATTGGAGTGTCATCCTGTATACCGAAAAGTTTTGGGTTTGATTTCCAGTTAGGACACATACCTAGGTTGCAGGTTCCATCCCTGGTTGGGGGCACTATGGGAGGCAACCGATTGATGTTTTTCTCTCCCTCCCTCTCTCTCTAAAATCAATAAAAACGTATCCTCAAGTGAGGATTTTTTAAAAAAGGAGATACCCCAAGTCTGATTTTGAACTTCAAATCCAGGATCTGTGGCTGATGTGTCCCTCTCTAGATCAGTTTTTAGATAAAACTCTTCACAGTCAGGTAACTTACGGCTGCATCATGTTATCCCCTCCCATGGAAGAACCTGCAAATGGTTCCTATTTCCTGATCTCCCAGTCCTCTCTTTAGAAAAAGAACTGAGTTTTAACTGGGCACATTGTTACTATGTTATATGGAGCGAGAAGTGCCCCAAATCGCAGCCTCCAACTGGATTCAGAAAAGGAAGAGACAGTTAAGATCTAACTGTGAACATTTGCTAGGTACTGGAGGGCTCCAGAGGTTTTCAGAGGAAGGCTGGTCTATGTTGATAGACTGTATAAAGCCTTTGAATGCATGGATCATCAAAAGCTATGGGTTGCTCTGAAAGAAACGGCTGTGCCTCAGCATCTGATAGTTCTGATGCATAACCTGTATTGGGGACAGGAAGCCACTGTCAGGACAGAATGTGGAAAGACAGAAGGGTTTCCTAGAGGCAAAGGGGTCAGACAAGGGTCCATTTTATCTCCCTATTTGTTTGATCTGTACCCAGAACATATTCCAAAGAAGTAGGCTGGACTCAGAGGAAAGAGGAGTGGAAGTTGGTAGAAGAAATACCAATAACTTAGGGTGTGCAGATGACACCATTTTACTGGCAGAGAGTAGCGACGGTCTGAAACAATTTCTGATGAAAGTGAAAGAACCAAGTGCCGAAGCAGGACTGCATTTGAACCCAAGAAGACAAAAATCACGACTGCAGAAGAAACACACAACTTTGATAGAGAGAGTGAAGACATCAAAATTGTAACGATTTTGCTCACCTTCTCAGTCATCCATTCAAATGGAAACTGCAGCCAAGAAATCAAGGGAAGGCTGCCACGCAGAAGGACAGCAGTGGAAGAATTAGGAAAGATTGATCTCCAAGAGCAAAGAGGCGTCATTAGAAGGTCTTGATCTTAGAGACTCTTAGCCTTCTAAGATCATCCATATCATTTAAAAAATATATATTTTTTATTGACTTTTTTACAGAGAGGAAGGGAGAGGGCTAGAGAGTTAGAAACATCAATCAGCTGCCTCCTGCACACCCCCTACTGGGGATGTGCCCACAACCAAGGTACATGCCCTTGACAGGAATCAAACCTGGGACCCTTCAGTCCTCAGGCTGATGCTCTATCCACTGAGCCAAACCAGTTAGGACCATCCATATCCTTATATTCCTAATTACTATGTAAGGATGTGAAAGATAGTGAAGAAGGCTGCTAGGGAAAAAAGTGATGCTTTTGAAATATGGTGCTTGAGGAGAGCTTGACAGCTACCCAGGAAGATGAACGAGCAGACATAGAGCAAATTAAGCCGGAAACATTCCTGGAGGCAAGAAGGACAAAACTGAAGCCACCCTCCCTTGGGCACAACATGAGAAGGCAGGATTCCCCAGAAAAGACAATAGTGCTGGGAAAAATAGAAGGCAGCAGGAGAAGAGGACGACCAAATGTGAGATGGACTGACTCCATCAAAGAAGCCATAGGCATGAGTCTACAGGCATGAGCCGGGCTGTTGAGGACAGGACTTTGTGGATATCATTCATTTATAGGATCACCAGGAGTCAGAGTTGACTCAGTACACATAACACACACACACACACACACACACACACACACACACACACACACACACACAGAGCTACCCAGCTAGATGCTGCCTTTCCCAGCCTTCCTTGCACCTAGGTGTGGCCATGAGTCCAAACTGAATGGAATGGAGCAAAAGGCACACATGCAACTTCCCCATTACATCCTTAAACTGTATTTATTTGTCCTCTGTTTCCTCTCAGCCTCCCTCCCTGACAGCAAGAAGGCCACGTGGTGGTGAGCCAGTCAGGCCGAGGAGCATAACAGCCAGGGAGTGGCTTTCAGAGCATCGGTGTCACCTGGGAGCTCATTAGAAATCCTTATTTGGGGATCCCATGCAGACCTACTGATTCAGAAACTATGGGACTGAGGCACAGACACCTCTGTTTTTTTAAAAAATAATAAATAGCTCTATAAAGATATTGCTAATATATATGGAGAAGAAAGCAAGTGACTTTAAATTTTTTATTTTTATTTTTAATGTCCAGAGTTTATAATACAAGGACCAGAGCTTCCTCTCAGACTCAAGTTTATAAATTCTCAATTGGCTTGTGAGGCCAGTAGGGATACTTCTTTTCGTCTAAGTTGGTTTCTGGGAAGACTTCATTCAAATCCTCAATGGTCATCTGGTCCAAATGGAATTATGTTCTTCATCTTCTCCAGCTCTTTCTCATATTGCTCAATCCTGGTCTTGGAGAGAGACACAAACTCGGCACAACTTTTCACATCTTCTTTTTCTTCAGCATCCACCAGGGCCCTGTACTTATCCTATGGCACAGGAACCTTCAGGGCATTAAACTTCTTCTCAAAGTCATCTACTAAGCCAGGCTTCGCTACATTGGCTTTGTAGTAAGCCCAGTTGGTAGCAGGTGGTTTCTCAGGTAGAGCAGCCAACCTAGAGGTGAGGGTCTCACTCCAGGATTTCAGGGTGTAGGCAATGATCTTTTGGTTTCAGGGTCTGATCTCCCCAAAAGCTACCCAGTCAATGGTTTTTAGAGCAAGTTTTTACCCAGCCATCTTGAGATCCTTCACCAACCCTGGCGGCTCATGGTTCACAGAGCAAATAATGGACAAGCAAGTGACTTTTAATAACCTAGAATTATTGTGAGATTTATAAGCGAGTGACTAAGGGTGGAGACAATACCCTGCTCCAAATTTATTTTCTAGCATTGCCACATTCATGCACACTTTCATCAGAACAAGAAAGTTAACAGAAACTCTACTTTAATCTATAATGGAAGAGTTTGTAGCAGAACAAAATTTCTATCAAGAAAAACTTGAAAAGTTCGATAAAATGAGAAAGACTAACTGTATGAAAGCACTGAGTTACTAAGGCAGCCGGGGCTCAAGCAATCTCTGTTTTAACCAACTCCCCAGGTTACACACTTAACCTTTTGCACTCGGATATCGAGTGTGACTCGACACGGTTAGCATTAGAATAAAGGAATCAAGAAAAAAGCAAGCGAGTGCAAAGGATTAAGCTTGAGAACCACTGCCAGGGGTGATTTGTACCCCTATTCCCCAAACATATGGCAACATTTTGGATTGTCATAGCATGGCGGTGGGGAGGGAGATGGTGCTTCTAGCATCTAGTGGGTAGGAGACGGGAACACAATAGCTGTGCATAGGAACACACGTCATAATGCACTAGTCCAGTGCTCGGCAAACTCATTCGTCAGCAGAGCCAAATATCAACAGTACAACGATTGAAATTTCTTTTGAGAGCCAAATTTTTTCAACTTAAACTTCTTCTAACGCCACGTCTTCCAAATAGACTCGCCCAGGCCATGGTATGTTGTGGAAGAGCCACACTCCAGGGGCCAAAGAGCCGCATGTGGCTCGCGAGCCGCAGCTTGCCGACCACGGCACTAGTCCGTCTGCTACAGCAAAGATTTATGCGGTCTCAAACGGCAACAGTGCTGAGGCTGAGAAATTCCTCCCCAGGGGACTGTGGAATAATGAAATTGAAGAACTGGGTTCCTGGCTAACCTTGGAGCAAAACCGTCTACTTGCCCTGGACTGCCCTCCTGCCCTCCCAGCTCGGCACTGTCCACTTGAGATGGGCTATAAATAAGCACAAACCAAAGAATGTAAGCCATCTCAGTAATGTCTTATATCGACTACATGCTGAAATGATAATATTTTGGACATATTAGGTTAAATGAAATATATTTTTAAATTAATCGCACCTGTTCCTTTTCCCAATGTGGCTCCTAGAGAATTTATGTTACAAATGTCACTTGCATTATATTTCTATTGGACAGTGCTGCTCTAGACTATTATATGGAAGAGAAATAAACTTCTGTCTTCTTTGAACCACTGAATTTTTAGCTCTTTTATTGCAGTAGATAAGCCTGGACCTCTTTACCTCTTTTTAATAAACACATTAAATATAAAATGGTGGGAGGTAACTGCATGGGAAACATTTTTTGTGTGTGTGTGCGTGTGTGTGTGTGTGTGTGTGTGTGTGTGTGTTTTGTTTTTGCTGCAAAAAGCGTTATTGTTTCATTTGGCCCAGTGCATGGGAGAGGGCTCCAGGGTGGTTAGAAGAATGGCTAGTAGTTTCGGGAAGAGGCTCAGGTAAAAGCCAGGCCCCAGGGGTGCAGAGGGGCCCCTCAAAGGCCTGGGGGCTCCACAGGCTCCTAGTCCTGCTGGAGGGTGAGCCCAGCCTGGGGCCGTCCGCCTTCGGAGGGGAGTCAGGTGTGGCCCCTCTTCTTGATGAGCTGCACCTCATCGCCCCGGAAGTGGTCCTGCAGGAAGTCCCGGAGCTGAGGGCCTGCGGGGAGACCCAGGGCCTGCAGCTCCCCACGGGCCTGGGTCAGGCCCCTCTCCCAGGCCAGGCGGCTCCATGGCCCTGCGTGTGGCCCCCGCACTGGGGAGGCCTCGGCACGGCCTGGAAGGAGGACGCCCCGCTGGTGTCCATCTCTCAGAGGCTCCGCTCCCTCAGTTGCTCCTCCGCCAACTCGTGGGGCGGCCCTGCACCCTCGGAGCCGCACGTCGCGGTGGAGACGAAGCCTCGAGAGAGGTGGGTGCGGGCCCAGAGGCCGCTGCCAGGCGGGGGGCAGCCTCCACCTCGGGGGTCATTCTGGCGGACGGGGAGCTCCTGGGGGTTCGGCAATGAGGGGTGAAGGTGGGAACCCGGGGTGCGGGCTGGGCCCGCAGGTGGTGGTGCAGGTGGAGATGGAGGAGAGCAGGAGGGGCGGAGGCTGGAGGCAGGGGCGTCCCTGGGGCTGTGCCCCCAAACACTGTGGAAGCGGGAGGCAGAGCTGGGCCGCCTAGGGCGCTGCCACAAGGGGAACTTTTATTTGAAGAGGTAGGTAATGAGAAAACAACAAAAACTCGTAGTCGTCCGTTCACTGCCTCTATCACAACCTGCTCGTCAGGGTCAGTGCCTCCTTGGCAATGCACTGAGCTCTGGTCAGCCAACCTGGCAAACCCTGGCTGTGCTCCCTGGAAGGGTACCCCTGGTCCCCTGTCCTCTCAGCTCCTCTGAGATGGAGGTTGGTGTAACAGGCCCTTTTGTAGATCTGTACCCCTTTGGAGCCCATTACTTTTTGGTGCAAATTTGGGGTGGGGGTGGGGGCCTATGACTTACTTTAAAAGTTAAGTAATTACAGGCTGCTGTCAGCGAGGCTTGGGTTCCTTAGGTTGAACCAAATTCCTTAAAAACTTGGAAAGCCTCCTGTCTATTGGCCTCTCGTCCATTCCATACGCTGGTAATCAAAGCCAGAGTTCTCATTTAGCCATCTCCGAGTCTGGGAATTCCTGTCTCCTAGCAACAGGCTTCTGTACTCTGCCCTGCCAAGGTGAGGGGGGATGAGGATGTGGCCAAAGTTCAGCCTTCCATGACCGTGAGCAGCCCGCGAGGCAGCCAGCCCACGGAGGTACCTGGTACTGCGTGGGGAGCGGACCCACGGCAGGGCCCTCCCTGGGAGTTGCCCTTCAAGGCACACGGGTCATCTGTTGGTCAGCAGAGGCAGCAGAATCAGGTGGATGTGTGTGGGGGTCACTGCCATGGCCAAGCACTGGAATAGGAAACAGTAGCCCCTGCTGCTGAGGGCCACAAGGCCCACAGGCACAGGCCCTTGGGGAGCTGCAGGCCCTGGTTCTCCCCGTGTTTATATCCTGAACTAGAGGCCCAGTGCACGAAATTTGTGCACGGAGGGGGGTTGTCCCTCAGCCCAGCCTGTACCCTCTCCAATATGGGACCCCTTGAGGGATGTCTGACTGCCCGTTTAGGCCCGATCCACGGGCAGTCAGACATCCCTCTCACAATCCAGGACTGCTGGCTCCCAACTGCTTGCCTGCCTGCCTTCCTGATTGCCCCTAACCGCTTCTGCCTGCCAGCCTGATCACCCCCTAAAAACCACTCTGCTGCCAGCCTGTTTGCCCCCAACTTCTCTCCTCTGCTGGCCTGGTCACCCCTAACTGCCCTCTCTTGCAGGGTTGATCACCTCCAACTGCCCTTCCTTGCAGGCTTGGTCCCTCTCAACTGCCCTCCCTTGCAGGCCAGGTACCTCCCAACTGCCCTCTCCTGCTGGCCATCTTGTGGTGGCCATCTTGTGTCCACATGGGAGCAGGATCTTTGACCACATGGGGGCAGCTATATTGTGTGTTGCAGTGATGATCAATCTGCATATTACTCTTTTATTAGATAGGATAGAGGCCTGGTACAGGGGTGGGGGCCAGCTGGTTTGCCCTGAAGGGTGTCCCGGATCAGGTGGGGTTTCCCTTGGGGTGTGGGGTGGCCTGAGCGAGGGGCCTGTGGTGATTTGCAGGCCTGCCACGCCCTCTGGCGACCCAAGCGGAGGCCCTGGTATCTGGAATTTATTTTCCTTCTACAATTGAAACTTTGTAGCCTGGAGCGGAGCCAAGCCTGGGGCTCCCTCCGAGGCCGGCCAGCAGCCATTTGTGTTGGGGTTATAATTGAAACTTTGTTGCCTTAAGCGGGTGAGCCCGGCCAGGGTGTGCGAAAAGTTTTGCTTCCCCTGTTGCCGGCGGCAACCCTGGCCTGCTCTCTCAAGCTCCATTCTGCCGCCATTTGTTTGAATTTGTTTACTTTCTATAATTGAAACTTTGTAGCTTGAGTGGAGGCTTAGGCCTGCAGCGGCAGGCGGAAAGCTTGGCTTCCTCTGTTACCTAGGAAACCTTGCTCTCTGTGGCTGTAGCCATCTTGGTTTGGGTTAATTTGCATACTCGCTCTGATTGGATGGTGGGCGTAGCTTGTGGGCGTGGCTTGTGGGCGTGTCGGAGGTATGGTCAATTTGCATATTTGTCTATTATTAGAGAGGATGAGGCTCAGCCTCCGAGTACTCTTCTGGGCTCCAAAAAGCCTGGCAGTGTGGCCGGAGAGGGAGGTTTCATTATTGAGAACAGAGTGCCCTGTCTTCTGTAAGAAATCTCTTCGGACCGTGGTCGGCAGACTGCGGCTCGCGAGCCACATGCGGCTCTTTGGCCCCTTGAGTGTGGCTCTTCCACAAGATACCACGGCCTGGGCGAGTTTATTTTGAAGAAGTGGCGTTAGAAGAAGTTTAAGTTTAAAAAATGTGTCCCTCAAGAGGAATTTCAATCGTCGTGCTGTTGATATTTGGCTCTGTTGACTAATGAGTTTGCTGACCACTGCCTTAGGAGATATCTTTCTTGAGTGACACGCTACCACCCCAAGAGAGTATCGCCGCCATGGGTCCCTGCCATGTGCCTGAGCGGGTGTTTGTCAGGCACTCTGGGTCCCCTCTCTTGGAAACCAACAGAAGAAAACCTTCCTCTTAGATCTGTGAGTAGATTTTTCTGGCAGAGTAATGAGCCCCTCTTGCCATTAATCTTAATAGGCTTTGGGGCTAACAAAAATCCATTTCCCCAAGGTCGGAATCATTCTTAAGTGGACTTTGGGAAACATTTTAACCTTTTTGTCACTCAGGCTAAAGAATTAAAACACATTTCTGGAATTTTTCTTTTCTGGGGTTACTAGGAAGCCAGAGTAAGGTGTGGCTACTCTTGTGTATTTTTCTTGACAAAAACCTTGATGTCAGGGGACATGGGCCGTTCGTAGCTCTGGTTAATGTTTTTACTTCCTTGTATAGCACACAATCCAAGTGGGTATTTCTAGGAAGTAAAGAAGAAGTGGCATAATGAAGGCAAGTAAAAATGTTTTCATGAAACACACAGGACAAAACTGAAAACAGTAACTACGACACTGATATGCCACATGGTTATTACCCAGGCAGCTGGGTTACCCACTCGGTATGAGAGTCTCAGACTAAATTCTTCTAATGTAAAACAGTGCCTGGCAACCGAACTTCCCATTTTCTCCCAGGTAGAGTGACATAGTAGGAGATGTCACTTTAAATACTCCCAAATGAGAAAGAGAGAGGACAGGTTCAGCGGCTGCATGGTTCAAAGGTGCAGGAAATGGATACGATTCCGCGGTGTCGTTTAGATTTAAAATGAGGGTACTTGAGTGTTCACTGTTTCTTGCAATAAATATAATAGATTTAAGCTTCAGTTTGAACCTAACCATAACTGGATTCCTAACTATCTGGTTTAAATGACTGGTAACATAAGGCATTTTATAATTTCTGGTCCATTAGTGCGATCAGGTCTCAATTAACGTCCCAGGACCTGGCTTTAGCCAACCCCCATGGAAAATTTGAAGTGGGAGCGTATATTTGGGCAGCCTGTGTCTTTAGAATAGTGTTTGTCAGGTAGTTTGTACTGCCTTTTTTTTTTTTTTTCCCAGGGATGGACTGGTGGGGATTATCAATCATTTTTCTCTTTATTCCTAACCTAGGCTGTATGTGTTTCCTGTTCAAAGGTGCTCTCTCTGTGTAATGAAAGGGAAAACCCTCCTGTGGGTGTTAAGGTTTTTATCTATTGATCAAAAGCTCAACGATACTTCCCTGCTTCAGTTCCATGGCTGAGCAGGAAGTAAGCTCTCTGCTGCCCCATATTATGCAGACTCGTCTAGAAAACCCACGCGACATACACCTCACTCCTCCAACACACATCCAGCCTGCTCCTGTGGGGCCACTGTCCGGCTCAGGGAAAGCTGGTAACTTCTTCTTAAACTCAAACTCACTAAGAGGCAATGTGTCTAAATGACTTGAAAGAGAAACATTAGAGAGTTTCTAATTCTCCACCCAGAAGGATTTGGCAGACAGGGTCATCCCAGGCAGGCAGCCCCCGAGCAACATCCATAAAAGTGACCAATGCTAGGCTGGAGAAGAGGTACCGCATTTTCCGGCATATAAGACGACTTTTTAACCCAGGAAAATCTTCTATACGCCCAGTCGTCTTATACGCCGGAAAATACGGTAAGTATTGCTGGAGGCTGACATCCCTGCAGTACTCAAAGGCTTGCCAGGTTGTAGAAAGTGATCTGGGTGCAAGTAAAAAATATCTATCTTTATTTATTTTCTAAAAGTTTATTTATTTTAAAAATTAAATCTATTGGGGTGACATTGATTTAATAAAATTATATAGGTTTCAAGTGTATAATTCCATAATACATCATCTGTATATTGCATTGTGTATTTACTATCCCAAGTCAAATATTTTTCCATCACCATAAATTTCACCCGCTTTAACCCTTCACTACCTTCCCCTCATCTCCCTTTTCCCCCCGGTAACCACTGTTGTCTGTGCCCATGAGCTTTTGTTTGTTTGTTCATTTGTTGTTTTCAGTTTTATATCCTACCTATGAGTGAAATTATATGGCTCTTGACTTTCTCCGTCTGACTTATCTCACATAGCATGATATTCTCAAGGTCCATCCATGTTGTCGCAAATGGCAGTATTTCATCTTTTCTTATGGCTGAGTAATATTCCATTGTATATAAAGAACTCATACAACTCAACAACGACAAAACAAATAATCCAATTAAAAAATGGACAGAGGACCTGAATAGACACTTCTCACAAGAAGACCTACAAATGCTCAACAGGTATATGAAAAGATGCTCAACTTCACTAGCGATTAGGGAGATGCAAATCAAAACCACAATGAGATGTCACCTCACACCTGTTAGAATAGCTGTCATCAACAAGACAAGAAATAATAAGTATTAGAGAGGTTGTGGAGAAAAAGGAACCTTCATTCACTGCTGTTTGGAATGTAAATTGGTACAGCCACTATGGAAAACAGTGTGGAGGTTCCTCAAAAAATTAAGAAAAGCCCTACTATCTGACCCCAAATCTCTCTTTTGGGTAGCTACCCCCAAAATTTGAAAACACTTAGAAAGATATGTGTACGCCTATGTTCATTGCAGCATTCACAATAGCCAAGACATGGAAACTACTGAAGTGTCTTTCGATACTTGATATAACTTCTCATTGTCTTCAGGATAAAGCCCCAAACTTCTGAGATGGCTCCAAACTCCTGCTTGATGGAGCCCCTCCTTCCCTCTCTCACCAGCCTCCTCAGGCCCCTTTGCCCCTTTGTTCAATGACAGTCTTCTCCCCTAAGCCTGAAACATCCATGAGGGCAGCCTGGGAATACCTTGCTCACTGGGAATATCACCACCGTTGACATGATACCTGCACAGAGCAGGTGCTCATTATTCGCTGAGTGAATGAATAAATGAAAGAATGGCTTCGTTAATTGCATGCCTGGGTTCACCTATGCCGTGGTCGGCAAACTGCAGCTCGCGAGCCACATGCGGCTCTTTGGCCCCTTGAGTGTGGCTCTTCCATAAAATACCACGGCCTGGGTGAGTCTATTTTGAAGAAGTGGCATTATAAGAAGTTTAAGTTGAAAAAATTTGGCTCTCAAAAGAAATTTCAGTCGTTGTACTGTTGATATTTGGCTCTGTTGACTAATGAGTTTGCCGACCACTAACCTATGGGATAATCTGTATGTTAAAAGACAGTTAAAATCTAGAAAGCCAAAGATTTTTAACTCTTTACGGATGAATGCAGGTGGAAAGAGTTGGTATATCTGACTGGTCATGGAATGGTACATTAAATAGAATTAGAGTAAAATTGCAAATTAGAGATTTAAATGAAATGTCCAATAGCACTTGTTTTTCTTCTGGTCTAAAATGGGATAGGAGTGGGCTGGCGGTTCCAGGATACATCTCATCTCTGGATGTGACTTGACAATCTACAAATACTTTTAGCCTCAGCAGGACGGTTGTCCGTGTTCTCCTGTGTTCTTTTACATGTTTATGTGGCTTTTGCAGGGGTCACTGGAAAGCTTCTCTGTAGATTAATGTGTCTCTCTGGTTCTACTCCCATGCCATTTTGGAAAGACTATAGATGTAGAGCCTAGTTTGGCTGCATGAGACTCCTTTCTTAGAAGAGTTGGCAATTTTCCTGATGCCTGACTAACTACTCACTAGCTCCAATAGGAACAAGAGGTGAAGGAGGTAGGCATAGGCTACAGACAGAGATTTGCGAGCCCAAACAAAACGTTCTGAATGGGACTCATTTAATAAACAGATCTCCAACTTCCATGCCACAAAGAGTCTGGATGGACGGTCTTAGAAGGAGGAGGCTTTCCCCCAATTTTTTTCTAGCATCAGTTAGAGCCAGATTCATATCTCACTTTTATCAAAGTAGGTAATTGATATGGATGCATTTAGACAAATGCATCCAGAGAGACAAAAACTTCCATCTACTTCTACATGATATTAGTAATGACTCTATATGATTGTGGCTATCTTCCAAATAATCATGATCAGATTATTATGAAAGGTTTTTGCACACACATCCCAGAAATAGATATAGTTCCTATTTATTTGGCCCTCATTAGATATGCAATTTAAATTACCTGTAGACTGCTAACTTCTCATCTTACCCACAGGAGATGAAAACTGCTGAGCTATAGATAGAAAAAAGAAAAACATCAATTTCCTTCTCTCTCTCTATCCTCTGAGAAGTTAGTGTGTAGATACAAGTGAACATGTGCCAGATACTACAAATTGCCTATCCCAACATTTATTTTTAGTTCCTTCTTAATAAAAGAACCTGATATTTAGCGAGGCATATTGCCTCCAAGATAAAGGGGTATATTTTCAAGGCTCTTTTGTAGTTAGATATTGTCATATGATTAGTTTCTAGCCAATAAGATATAAGCAAAGCATTGCGTGGAAACTCACATTAAAGGTGAAAAGGTGTACCTTTCTTTTTTCTTCTATCTCAATCCTGCTGATTGGAACTCACATGTCATGGCTGGAGCTCCAGCCAACATGTTGGACCATGAGGACAGTGGAGAGGGGAACTGGAAGAAGCCTGGGACTTTGATGTACCTCAGTTGTGGTTGACATATTTCCTGTCTTTTCTATGGGAGAGAAATAATCTTGTAGTAAGCCACTGTGTGTGCATGTAGCCAAATCTAAGGCTCACTGTTATTCTGTGAACAAGGAAAGAGTGGGTGGAATGAGTTCTTGTTCTTGGCACCCAGTGTCTGCATAAGCAAGAACATTTCCCTGGAGTGCAGACATTTCCTCCTAGGCAATATGCGAATCTCATATCAGTCAGATGTTCACTTCTCAGAGGGGTCAAAGCAGCAAGTGGCCAGATCTGTTTGATTGGATTATGGGGCCTGGGCTTTCTGTCCCAGCATGAAGGCATGATCGTGGTCTCATTGGGGGAAAACATCTTCCTTTCTAATACCATCCATCCAGACTCTTGGTGGCACAGAAGTTGGAGATCTGCTTATCTATCATTAAGAGAACACACGGGGGAGGGAGGCTATATGTTGAGTTTTTTACAATATGACTCCGGGTGTGGTAGGTGTTTTTATTAAAGACTAGAGGCCTGGTGCACGTATTTGTGCACCGTTGGGGTCCCTCAGCCTGGCCTACACCCTCTCATAACCCAGGACCCCTTGGGGGATGTCAGACTGCCAGTTTCGGCCTGATCCCCGCAGTCCAACATCCCCCAAGGGATGTAGTAGTGCGCAAAGCAGCATGCGGCCAGGGAAGAGCCTGAGCATGGGCTGGGTGCCACGCCGCTCTCGCTCATCCTGGCCTCACCGCACTTGTGCTCGCCAGCCGTGACCCTGGTGTTTGGTGCCCCTTGGTCAGCTGAGTGGCGCTCCTGCTATGGGAGTGTACTGACCACCAGGGGGCAGCTCCTGCATTGAGCATCTGCCCCCTGGTGGTTAGTGCATGTCATAGCAACTGGTCCACTGGTCGTTTGGTCATTCAGTCGCTTAGGCTTTTATATATATAGATGCTATTTTGAAATTCAGTCAGAACTAGTGGTGTGCTAGAGCTGGCATGTATTAACTCATGAGAACACCTCTTCCCACCTTTATGCTCAGTGATACCATGTTGGTAGTTTGAAATTGGCCTTGTTGGGAGAATTTACATTACAGAAATCAGCAAACATTAAAAATCAATTGTTGTTTTTTGTTTTTTTCCCCAGAGACCCCATTTATTAGCAGATCACTGGCTAACACTTGACTATTGTTCTAAAAATATCTTTCTTTCTTTTTTTTTTTTTAAATTGAACTATCAGAGAGAGTCTGGGGCATAATAATTACTCACACATATGCTTTCCCTGACACTGTATCATTTGAGCATTATAACCACCCATGAGACAGGCAGATAAAGTCTTATCATTCCCTGTATAAGGGAGGGGCTGAGTTTAGAGATGTGCCTGGTGAATGAGGAGTGAAATTGGGATCAGAAGCCCATGCTGTTGTTTCTTATTCCTCCTAATTCCACAGGAATCAACTGGATTTTCCCAGGAATATAGTATAGGCACAAAAATAAGGAAAATCTAATTTTGAGGGGCAAAACAAATCAAGGAAGACAGTAGTTTTTTTCATCATCAATTTTACTTTTTCCAAAGGCCTCCTTGAAACGTAATATACAAGGTATCAATGTGAAAGCTTGGAAAAGAGCACAGTGCTTTATTTTTGGTACGAGTACCAAAGGTAGTCATTTATTCAACTGTGGTGGGAACCAGTGTGCTATTAGGGAAAGAGCCTGGGTTTTGGAGCCAGATGCCTGGTGCCAGACAAGATGTTCTCATTGTGCTGCTGTGTGCGCTTAGGTAAACCACGTAACTTCTGCACACATCAGTTTTTCCACCTGTAAAATGGGTGTAATAATGACCACTTGTGTTTTTTGTGAGGATTAAATGAGATAACAATTCAAAGCAAGCAGCACAAAGCCTGGCACATGGTGAATGCTCATGAAAAGTTATGTTCCTCTGTGCTTTTCAATTTCTAGGTACTAATTATCATAAAGTGATTCAAGAGCTGTGATTTCTACCTATATATTTTTCAGAATAGGTCGACATGTCTCTGATCTAAAGCCATATATGTTATAAATGTTCCAAAGAGACTTCTGGGTGTCCAACGCCAGAACAAGAATTATAGTTTAGTGGGAGACTGAGAATTTGGAAGAGAATCTTGGGAGAAAAGGCCAGCGATTTTTAATTTTGCTCTTTCTCTCTGTAGTACATTCCATGCTGGCTTTTGAGACCAAAACCAAATCTGGCAGCAGCAGGCAATCAGAGAGTTTTCATGTAATTCAATAATTTATCACAAAAAAAATTCATTTATAAACAATGACTTGTTTTGGAATGATAGCAGCTGTCAGTTTGGAGGCCTTTCTCCCCTCCACCCTCCCCGCCTCCCCCAAGAGGGGAGCCTGGCTTCCTCTCTGCTAAGCCACACAGGGCCGCTGGGTTTAGAATCTGAGGCTGAATGCATTTTACAATGTGTTTATGTTTTGGTATGTGCGTTATTTCATTTTTACTTTGTGGTCATGAAATCCATGTTGCCAGAGGCCGAAAGTGCCTCTGAATAGCCCCTTGCTTGTGGAGAGGAAATAACCAAACTCAGAGCTGCCACTGCACCTGCAAACACTGGGGCCGGAAGTGTGAGCATCACCCTCTACCATGGCAGACACACAGGCCCTGGTCCTCCTCTGTGTCATCACTTAGATTTGCTTCAGAAACAGAGAATCCTAGATGGTTTTGCTTTTTTTGGAAACTCCATCGCCTGAATGATTTGTATGTCTGAAAGTTGTGAGTATGTCTCTCCAGTGTCTTGGGAAATTCAGTGGTTGTTTTTTTTTTTTTTTAATACTCACCTGAGGATATGTTTTTATTGAGGGGGGGGGGGGAGAGAGAGAGAGAGAGAGAGAGAGAGAGAGAGAGAGAGAGAGAGAAACATTGATCAGTTGTCTCTCATATACACCCAGACTGGGATCTAACCGCAACCTAGGCATGTGCCCTGAGTCAGAGCAGCCCTCTAGGCACAGGTGCTTGGGCTCCTGACGTCCTGTCCTCATCAAGGCTCCCTGCCCTGGGTGTGATTTTATCACTCACTGGCCCTCTGCCAATGAGTAGCAATCATTCAATAGGAAAAATAACTTCTCAGTGGGGTCACTTCTCTATGATATCCCTTCCAAGGAAGGGTTATGCTGACTTAACCCAGACATCTTTTTAAGAATTTCCATCAGAAGCACAAACAAAGCCTCTGAAACACCATGACGGACTAGTGAAGAGGATGCTATCGGGAAGCCCTTGGAGTTCCTTTAGAGCAGAGAGATCGTACTGTGCTTTTATTTCCACTTTACAGAGAGAAGGATAAGTGAAGGCAGAACAACCTACCTAACTTCTCTCTCTTTCTTTTTTTCTTCCTTTCTTCCTTTCTTTCTTTCTTTCTTTCTTTCTAAAATATTGATTTGAGAGAGAGAGAAAGAGAGAGAGAACATCAATTTGTTGTTCCACTTATGCATTCATGGTTGATTCTTGTATGTGCCCTGACCTGGGATCAAACCCGCAAACTTGGTGTATCCGAGGGATGATGCTCTAACCACACCAACTGAGCTACCTGGCCAGGGCCCAAGTTCTCTTTCTTCATAGTAGCATTTCATCCAGAGCTATTTTTGCCAAGATTTTGTCCCAGGAGAAGGGATTTCTCCTTGCAGACAAGACATCATAGGTGGTAAGCAAGTTCCTTTGATGTTTGTTGTTGCTAAGAGAATGGATCTTGTATACTGACAAATGTACACTTTTCCTTCAAGGAGCTTCAAATAGGTTGTACATTTGTGATGATATTAACCCAACACCCCTCATCCATTTCCTTTCTCTAAGTTGGAGGGCATTGCACCACATTCGTTTGGCCTGCCTGGATGCAATGAATGGTCCGTGAGAACCACATGGCACAGTGAGGCAAGTGGTAAATTTCCACTCCTGCTTCTCCTTAAATATGAACTTCCAGCTGGTTTTCCCTCTCCTGAAGTTTTTTTCAACTTAATTTGAAATTGCTAGATTGCAGTAAGCAATCTGGGGCACTTCAGAACGGGGATAGGGATAGAGTGGGTGGCTAGAGGGAGAGAGAAAGAAAAGAACATCTGGAAATCTGGAAGAATGTGGCACATTTGAAACCTGATAAGCTGCTGCGGGTGTTACTAGACCTCACGGTTTATAACAGCCATGTAGCATTTATGGCTGAAGACTTAAATGCATCTCTTACACGGGCACGGCACACTCACACTTCAGGGGAGACCAGGGACACGGTACTTGGGATTCGAGCCTGGGATGACTGAACCCTGTGCCTTGTGACCATCCCCCATTAGGAGCAGGCCCTGGCACACGGGCCCGCACCAAGCACCTTGTGTGGGGACTCAGTTGGGTTGACATCACCAGCAGACCCATTTGAAGTAGCTGCCCAATCTATAGCTGTGGGATATCCAGGAAGCATGACAAATTGGAATGAATACAGAAGAGATTCAAGAACCCCTGAATGCCTCAGAAGGATGGTACTATAGAGATAGGTGGGTAGACTAGGTGCTTTCTCAATAATAGCTACACTAGCCATCGTCTCTAAAAGTTTCCTATGCATCTGGCATTGTGCTGAGCACTGGACATATATTATCTCATCTCATCCTTACAACAACCCTATGAGATGTGTTTTACTATTAGCTCATTTTTCATAGGTGCAGGAACTGTCATAGAGCTTAGCATAGTGCTGTCACACACGTGGCCCTTAATAAATACACAACAACTACAGGAGGAGAGGTAAAAAACATGTGCTGAAGTTCACATAGTTTGTGATTGATGGAGGCCACATTTTACCCATTCTAAGTGGTATTTTTAATTATACAGAACAATGCACTCTGAACAGAATTCCATATTGATATAGCAGAGCTGAAACTAGGACTTACTCATATGAAAGTCAGGAATCCAGGAATAGTAATACTAAACTACTAATTTTTGGCAGAGTAGAGGATTGAAAAGAACCGAGGTAGTAGAATAGGGCAATTGAGGAAGGGCTCTGAGCAAGGCAGAAAGGTTTCAAAGAACAAAGTTGAATCTGTAGAGGGGTCCTTGGAAGTGGCTGAGGGGCGGGTAGGAGGTTCTGGAACTTTTCAGGATATGAACATAATGAATGAATTAGCTGAGTAAGGGCAAATCTGAACCAGCCAATGCCAAAAGATCAGCTATAACCATCTTGATTCCTTTTTTTTTTTTTTTTTTGGAGGAAACTTCTATGTCTATATGTTCATGAATGAATGGTTCTTCAACCCCCAGGTCCTATTTTAGAGTCACAAGGGCAGTCAGAGCAACAGAGTCTGATTCCAAAGAGGTTATATCACACTGGCCGGTCTGAAGATGACCATGTCAGAGTTCAGAAACAGTCTGTGTCATCGTAAGCAAACATGGCTCTCGAAAAAGCAGCAGCTGCTGCTGCTTGAGTCAATGGAAAAAAATAGCATGAGCCGGAAAATGTGAGCCATGTGCCTGTGCCTTTGCCCTGCCCAGTCGCCTTCCCCATCTGAGGAATGGCCTGCCCTTTGAAACCCTAGGAGTGAGGAGTTTGCACGCAGAGGCTTGAGAGCTTTGCGACATGGGAATGTCGAGTTGGCTACTCCTCCAGGAAGGGAGCTTAAGTTCAGACAAGCTTATAGGCCTAGTGGTTACTTCGTTATGTAACTGCTGCCCAGTGGGAGAAGAAACCCAAATGTGGTCTCCATCGGTCAAACAAAGCTCTCAGGTCCTCCATAATGCAAAAAGGCAACAGAAGGCGACGACAACAACAAAACAAAAAGGCAATAGAGTGGAGCTTCACAATTAATTATTCTATATTCATTGATTACATCAATGTATCACCTGAACAGACAAAGGGTATTGGCACGAAACTTAAAATGAAAAATACCCAAAGACTCTAGTGAACATCACTGGTTGCCTCCCCGCCTCCATTCTCTCCTTCTTCACAATAATATCGCAGTTTTGTTCATATGATTTAGGAAGCAGTTACCCCATTTCCAGTTTCAGAAGGGAGACCCAGTTAATCCTGGCCAATCAAAGAAATCAAATCCACTTGTCAGTAAATGCTTTGGGAATGAGCGTATGACCTAATTTTTGTCTAGGAGAGGGTGGCAGGAGACTTCAGGGAAAGTTCTTTCTTGTCCTTAAGAGAACAGAAGTCAGCTTCGTCTTTCAAGGGATATGAATAAGGAAAGATGCTCCCTACCTCTTGCTACAGGCTGCTATCTTAGACCAGAGGGGAAGCCAGATTCAAGATAAAGCTAAGAGGTGGAAGAGGGCAGAGATTCAGAGAAAAGGAGCCCTGAACATATCACAAGCAGAACCTCTCTACCCCTGATTTCCAGAGGAGTGATTCCCAACTGTTTTCCACCACAACATGCATGATGGATGATGTTTATACATGGCAGGACACATTTCCAGGGGTGTATCCACTGTGTCTCTATGTGCGATTCCAGGGATCCTTAAGGTAACATCCTTTCTTTCCTCTCAGGGAATGTGGTGCTTTGAAGTGATATAATTATAGGGATAACCACTATAAGGCTATTTCTCAGTTTTATTAAAAAGTGAATCATTCACAAATGTCAGTACTTCAACTATTATAGGCAACAGATCACTTGTAACATATCTCACAATTGATTGTGATACGCTAGTACAGTGGTCGGCAAACTCATTCGTCAACAGAGTCAAA
The DNA here is from genome assembly GCF_027574615.1 of Eptesicus fuscus. Lineage (NCBI taxonomy): Eukaryota > Metazoa > Chordata > Mammalia > Chiroptera > Vespertilionidae > Eptesicus > Eptesicus fuscus. The sequence continues at coordinate 9,916,207 of NC_072491.1, read as the reverse complement.
TATCAACAGTACAACGATTGAAATTTCTTTTGAGAGCCACATTTTTTTAAACTTAAACTTCTTCTAACGCCACTTCTTCAAAATAGACTCGCCCAGGCCGTGGTATTTTGTGGAAGAGCCGCACTCAAGGGGCCAAAGAGCCGCATGTGGCTCGCGAGCCGCAGTTTGCTGACCACTGCGCTAGTATGTCATTACAAGCTGAGAACTGTTACTCTCACATACAATCACATCTTTTGTATTTCCAGAATAAAGTTGTCTTCCTTATTTAATCCCAGTGTCTATTTAGTGTTGCACTTGATTTTTGAGAAGCCTTTTTCTTAGGAACTTGAACATGTAAGTCCAAATATTCCACATCACTCCACAATATAACTTTTTGTTAAATTTTCTGTATGGTATCTGACTTCCTCAATAGCTAGGAAGATATGGGATAGCATGAGTCTATAGGGAAAGAATTTTTTAAACAGAAAGCAGGAATGATAGATAAATTGAAGCCATCACCTGAATATTGAGAAGTACCAGAATGATGACTGACTAAGATTTCCATACTTTGTTGTTGTTTTTTTTAAAAAGCAAGTTTTGGGTTTGACGGGATTTAGATGTCGATGTCCCTCTCTGTCACTTGATGGACAGGTGGGAGAGAGCATTCACCACTTGACATGGCATCTGTTCCCTGGGCTGTGGGGCAGCCCTAGGTGGCCCAGGTCTCCCTGGTGGCTCTCATTTGAAGGAGATTCTGGGTGGACTGGCATGGTGCCGGCATCCAGCACAGCTGCAGTGGTAGTGACTGTGGCCCTCACTCGTCCACGATGAGAGTGGATCTGCCGTGTGGTCATCTGTGTGTCCTCTCCCGCTCTGGGAGTAAAGCTGCCTGGGTGGGAGAATGCTGAGAGAACTCCCAGCACTTGAGTTCTTACTCCTGTTTCTAAGAGCTCTTGCTTCTCATTTTTATGCTCCTGGTTGACAGGTGGATAAAACCCAGCACAGTGAAAGTCATAGGAGAAATTCAGTCCAGTCCCACACTCTTGAAGTCAGCCAGTTGGTCTGATTACAGAGAAGTTGAAGACCACCCGTAATCTGAATTAATGCCACAAACCATGTTTAATCATGGCCAGTGGATGCACACACACGCTCCCAAACACATGCACTCTCACACACCATAATGATAACAGCTCAAGCACGCCAGCACTGGGAACGAGAGGGGATATTTTGCCAAGCCCACAGTGGACAGAAGCACCAGGGGGTTTAGGATTTGGACAGTCTTTCTTCTCACCCTCCCTTCCAACTCTGCTTCTTCCACCCTGGGAAGGAGAGCATGTCATCTTTTGGGTAAACAAGGCTTCCTGATATTCAGGGAGCATGGCACACCAGTGCAGAACCTGGGGAACATGACGGCCCTGGTAAAAGGAGGTTTGACGAGTTACGTATAAATGAATCAGAAACAGATGGATGAGAGTTTTGCTAAAATACACATGGGTTTTACAATCAGGGGAAGAGAGGGGTTGTGAGGAGAGCTTTGGCAAAAGGGCTGCAGGCTCTGCCGGACCCTACCGAACCGTTCGATGAACCCAGAACACAGCCAGGGTCAACTTTTATCATTAATGGATAACATACAGCCCATGACCACACACAAGCCATGAAATAGAAATGATCCTAATAAAGATGGCCACGCATCAGCAAGATTTTCAGTTTGTGACAAGAATAAAATGGCTTATGTTATGGTATGTAATCGCATGACATGCATCCCACAAGCCAGCAGTTGACTGGGAATGTGAACCTGATGGAGGTGTGTTCTCGGTACCTCACCCCCTGGCATCTGGGCACTCGATCACGGTCTTCCACAGGGAGTTAAGAAGAGATGCTTTTGGATTCTAATGTGCTTTCCTTTCCTTCTTGCCACATCTCTTTACTAATTGAAAACTGACAGCAAACATACCCTCAGCCACAAATATCTAGAAGAAAATGGAGACATTTGGACAGGCTGAAGTACTTGGAGTTTTATGAGCTCTAATAAGGTTAATCAAGGCTCTGGAAAGAATTTTGTTTCATGGTGGACTCAACAAAACAATGAGCTGGGACCTACAGTGATTGGCCGGCGGGGGAGGCCTGGGAGCTGGGCCCTGCTGTACTGCTGGTTAAGCTGGGTGAGGCCACACCGCAACTTCTTTCCACGCTGACGCAATCATGGTGGAACTTGGACACTGTCTGTCGCTTGGCCTTCAGACTGCTGTCAGTTTCCGATCACTGTAAGTCCTCAAGAAGCCTCCTCTGAAGCTCTCATTGCCGACTTGATCCCTCAGTGACTTTGTTTTCTGAGGCACGTTTCCCCACCTCATTTCTTTATGGCAAAGTTACACACTCCAGGTGGGGATGCTTTTGGGTTGGCTGAGGAGCAAATAGGAAAGAGCCACTGGGCAGGAATAGCAAAGGAGAAGGAGAAGCTGGTAGATGGGGGCCTGGGGGTGTGGTTCCATCCCTTTATTAATGCCATTGTCTGGTCCCTCACATGCCAGAAGCAGGGGAGTGACATCCCTTTCCCTGACCCATCCTTCATCCCCTCCAAAGGAGCTCTGAGTGGAGGAGGAAGGTTGTACCAGCCAGTGGGTTCTGAGGACTGGCTGAGCCAGAAGCCTCCCAACCACCAGGCTGCTCTGGCGTGGGTGGCAGGTGCCCCTGCTGTGGGTGTCTCCACCGAGGACCAGGAGGCCTGGAACTTCATCTTCAGTGCCCCCACCTGTTTCCTAAAGTGCTTCCCACCCCTTTCCCTCAGTCCCTTCCGTGACTTTTCCCTGACATCCTAGGAATGACAACTTCTTAGGAGAAGAGATTTATAAACTGTTCTGGGATGGGGGCTGCTTCGAATCTGGATTTGTACCCTTAGCTTCAGCACAGGGCCTAGCCCAGTGGTCAGCAAACTCATTAGTCAACAGAGCCAAATGTCAACAGCACAACGATTGAAATTTCTTTTGAGAGCCACATTTTTTAAACTTAAACTTCTTCTAACGCCACTTCTTCAAAATAGACTCGAAAAGCCACACTCAAGGGGCCAAAGAGCTGCATGTGGCTCGCGAGCCGCAGTTTGCCAACCACGGGCCTAGACCATCATGGGCCCACCACAAATGCTGGGAAACTTCTAAGACTATGGATCTACCGGCACTTGCAGCTCAGTGCATTGCCGCGATAGGGACACAAAAAGTTATGATCTGATGCCCCTTTTCAGCCCATCATCATTTTCTTCCTTCCCTCCTCTTCCTTCTCCTCCTCCTCCTCCTCCTCCTCCTCCAGTTCTACGTGTCCCCGCTCCTGTGTGTCGATGGGACCTCCCCCCAGCAGCATTCTTCATACTCTCTCCCCCCAGTAGTGTACTGAACTTGAAGCCCGAGTTTAACTGTGCCAGGTCTCATTCCCTCTATTCTGGAAAAGAAAAAAGTGTCCACCAAGTTCATGCTAGTGGATCACTTAGCTATGCCTCCAGATAACATATTTCCATTAGAGGCAATGCCCTAAGTCAGGGAGTGGCCGCAGTGGTGGGAACTCCAGGCTCCAGACTGACGTCCTCAGAGTGAGCTCCCCAGTGCCTTTCGTTCAGTAGGGAAATGGCATACAGCATCCGAAGGGCATGGCCTTTTGGGAGACAGATCTGAGTAGTTCCCCGGCTCTCCCACTTATGAGCCATGGAAAAGTAAAGGAGGCAATTTACATAACTTCCCAGAGCCCATTGGCTATGAACATTCACCCTTGGGGTTATTGCAAGGATGAGGTGAAATGATGCATGTAAGTCTAGCACAGTGCCAGGCACACAGCAGACACAGACACACAATAAACCCCAATTCCTTTCCATTTCTTTCAGTTATTAATTTGCTGCCACAACGAACTATTTATAACAGCCTGCTCTTGCCAAACACTGCAATTGCACTGCAAAGATGCTGCCTGCCCCTCATAGGAATTGTTCCCATTGTTGTTAGGGGCCTGGGGCTTTCCACTTCTCCAAGGGGCCCCACCTTACCTGAGCAATCGCTGGCAGATCAGATGCTCCAGGGTGGCCACTCCCCAGCGAGTTCTTCCAGATGCAGCATTTCTCTGGTTAGTCCTCCATCCTGCTATCGCGGGTCTCGCTGGCTTTCCTGAGGAGGCTTTGAGGGCTGCCTGTATGCCACAGCTGAGGGTCAGCTTCCCAGTTACCATCTCTGCACCCCAGGCGCCAGGCGGGGATTGCCTCAGGAGCAAGGTTGGTGGGTCTCAGCAGAGGCGGGTGGAGCAGGCCACGAAGCTGGACTCAGAGCTCATCCCCTGGAGCGTGGATCTCCCCTGACCAGCTCGCTGCCGCGCTAATAAATATCCAAGCCTTCAACCGGGAAAATAAATTATCCCCCCACCGCGAGGCAAAACAGTCGTGATAAATTGTCGTTTTAGTCAACAGTGTTTAAAGTAGAATCAGTAAAGTGTGAGTAATGATGGCCGAGTCAAAAGTCCTGTATTAAACACAATGGTGTGATGGTGGGGGGCGGGGGCAGCCTTCAGAGCTGAGCGAATACAAGTTTAACTAAAACAACTCTTATTCAGGGTGGGGAAGAGGAATTGGGATGTATTATCCTACTCATTTTTTTTTTTTTTTCTGTAGCAGCAGCTCTCAGGGTGTCCTGGGCATAAAGTCAAGATCTCCATTTTCCAGAGATGTTTAGAAAACATGCTCTTAAAAGTGGGAACTACCACGCTTTTGACTGGACAACAGAAATACGGTTAAATTCGTTCAGTGTAATGAGGGATCCTGAGGGAATTATATGGTATGGCTATGGTTCCCAAAAGGGGGTGCCTGAGAAGGATTTCTGGGGGAGAAAAAAACTAGAGGATTTTTGCTTTAAAAAAAAATAGGGCACAGTGGTTGGTTACTTATGTGACTCTGTTCTCAATATTTATAGAGCCTACTGTACAATGTACAGTCAAGCCTCACTAATTTCAACTAGGATTAGGGAAGAATCAGAATGAGGGGAAGTTGAGGGTATTAAATGTATTAAATGAACTGGCTTTAAAGTTCTGGAACCATGATGATAACAATAGATAACACTTATTGAGAATTTACAGTACTCTAGGCCCACTGTGGACCACTGTACATGAGTTAACATTAAGTAACTTGCCCAGGGTCAGGGAGGTGGCAAGTGATCTATCTAGTCAGGATTCAAACTCATGTCTTCCTGTTTCCAAATCTGCACCCCTAACCGCTATGCCTATGGTTAACCTATAAATTTTATTTTATTAGGTTCTGACACATGGGATTACTCAAAATAATAAGTGTGCCAAATGGGCATCATATGAGTTCATGTTTAATGATTATAGACATTTAGTTAGTAATATTAATACCGTATTTTCCGGCGTATAAGACGACTGGGCGTATAAGATTTTCCTGGGTTAAAAAGTCATCTTATATGCCGGAAAATACGGTACCTGTCACATTAACTGTTGATGAGCAAATGTGCAAAAAGCTAAGGTGCTTTAAAATGGTTTATTTTCAAGGATACAATGCCCTTGTATTCTTATTTATGTTGTAGACATTATTAAATTTAGTTGAGGATTTGAGACAGCTTAGTCTAGGTCTAGATTACAAAAGAGCACCCCTCCTCTGATTTAAAGTTCATTCTCTCTCCTTTGTTATTGAGTGGTAACGCTGAACTTTCTCTAACAGTACTTTGCTTAATAGATCATTTCCTGTCTCTTCTTCATTTTACCCTTTTTTCTCTGTGGTGGTCAACTGTTACTTTTTCATCTGTCCAACATCCCTTCATTTGAAGAACTGTTTTTCTCTGAATTCGCTAGAGCTGCCAATCAGAAGGACATGTCTTCTCTGCCACAGGAGTGAGCATATGCTATAGGCTTGCCATTCAGAACATCTTGTATCTATGGACATTGTGATGATTTCCAAGTAACCATAGGTCCCAAGCATGATCAGAGTCTTTCTGATAGGGATGTATATAAATGCTATATATACATCCATTTCTTTGGAGAGAGAGAGGGAGAGGACAGGAGAGGAGAAGAGAGGAGAGAACAGTTGAGAGGAGAGGAGAGAGGGAGGGCAGGAGAAGAGAAGAGAGAAGAAGTGAAAGGGGAAGTATTTTTAGATGTGTGAGTTTTAACCCTCTTTAGAACTGAGGCTGGTGATAGCTATCTGTAAATATACATGAATGGATTCTAATAATGAAGTCAATGCAGAGGAAATCAGGGCTGAGAGATGGAGCGAGGGAACTTTGAAAACATTTTGGACAATGCCCCTTAAGCTTTACGTTCAATGAGCGATTCATTTCTGATGACCATAGGTGATAATCAGTTGTTATGCCAGATTACTATCCCTGAATACTAATGAATTTTCACAGGCTTCATCCCAATGATATCAGATTTCCAAACCTAAATTCCTTCCATTTTCCCAAGCTTCTGTGCAAATTACCCTCAGTACCAGTTTCTGTGTAAGTTCAGATTTTTTTGTTACAGGTACTTTATCAGGGATACATTTATTGTTCAGGTTCTTGGTTTCTAAATTTAGCAGAATGCATTTATTGAAAGTCCTTTGGATAATTCACAGAATTGATCCAAAGCTAGAACATCAAATTAAACAATGGGCAAGGACCAAGGAAAACTTGGCAACAGAAAACGTCCTCCAATTGTCCTTGCATTATTATGTCACTGAAGTCAGAATCAAAGTCTTGGAGGATAACATACTGTTACCACTGTGTAAGTAACATGCCTATGCCCATTCATGTTAAGGAGCTTTGTGCTTATGTTCGTAAGGGATAGTGAATACTATATAGTAGTTTCCTTGTGATATTTACTTTTTGCTCTCAGAGTAATGCTGGCTTCAAAAAAAAATGAATCAGAAAGTGTTCTCTCACCTTCTATTTCTGAAAGATTTCATGTATAATTGGTATTACTTTCTTCATATATTTGGTAGAATTTGCCAGTGAAGCTATCTGGGCTTGGACTTTTCTTTTTGGGAAAGCTGCTAATGAACAAATCCAATCATTTAAACATAGTGGGAGGACCATTCAGATTTTTCTGTTTCTTTTTGTGTCAGTTTTGATAACCAGTGTCTTCAAAAATTTGTCAAGTTAATATTTTTTATCCTTTAAATGTCTATATGACCCCTACTAATGTCCTCCTTTTCCTGATCGATCTGTCTAGAGCTTTAACAATAAGTAATTATTTCAAAGAACCAGCTTTTGGTTTCATTGATATATCTCTATTATTTTCTCTTTTCTGTCTCTCATTAATTTCTGTTCTTATTTTTATTTTGCTTACTTTGGGTTTAATTCACTTTTCTTCTATGTTTATAAGGTGGAAATTTAGATAATTGATTTGAACCCTGTCTTTTCTGGTATTGGTTCTTAATATTATGAGTTTTTCTCCAAAGACTGCTTTCATTTACCCCAAAATTTTGATATTTTTTCACTTTGTCAGAACTCTTCTTTTTTAGGACTCTTCTTTAGTTGGAGAAATTTTAGTTGTTATTTTATGATAGTGCCTAATCTTTATTGTCTTATTTTTCCAATGACACTGGAACTTCTGAATCTGTTCTTCATATCTTAATCTTTCCTACATCCCAAATAGCTCTATGTTTCCTTTTCAGTTATAGACAAATCATTAGGCCAAAATTTAACTCACTTACTTGATCCTTAACTGTGCCAGAAAATACATTGAATGCTTATTTCAATAAATTTTTTTTCTAACATCTCCAACTGGCATCTTTGTTCCAAAATCATATTTCCTGTTTTATAGATGTAATACCAACCTTTATGAGAGTGATGTTTTAAATTATGCTGAAATTATAAATTTTACCTATAATTATATTAATGATCCCTTTTCATACCTCAATTTCCTCATCTTGATTGAGGAAACACTTCTGAGCAGACAATTCTCACAGGAAGACATACAACTGCCCAACAGATATATGAAAAGATGCTTAACTTTACTAGCTATTAGGGAAATGCAAATCAAAACCACAATGAGATATCACTTCACACCTGTTAGAATGGCTATCATCAGCAATTCAAGAAATAATAAGTATTGGAGAGGTTGTAGAGAAAAAGGAACCCTCATACACTGCTTGTAGGAATTTACATCCATATTCATTATGGAAAACAGCATGGAGGTTCCTCAAAAAATTAAGAATAGAACTACTATATGACCCAACAATCTCTCTTCTGTGTGTCTAGCCCCCAAATTTGAAATTTTTATTTGTAAAGAAATATGTCTTCCTATGTTCATTGCAGTGTTATTCATGATGGCCAAGACATGGAAATAACCAAGTGTCCTTCAATAGATGATTGGGTGAAGAAGATGTGGTACATATATACAATGGAAGGTATACACTGAGTGGCCAGATTATTATGATCTCTGAACGCATAATAATCTGGCCACTCAGTGTGTGTGTGTGTGTGTGTGTGTGTGTGTGTGTGTGTGTGTATACACACACACACACATATATATATATTAGAGGCCCAGGGCATGAATTCGTGCATGGGGTCCGGCCAGCCTGGCCAGGGGGAGGGGACATGGGCGGTTGGCCAGCCTGCCTGCTGGTCGAACTCCTGGTTGAGGGGACAATTTGCATATTAGTCTTTTATTATATAGGATATACACTGGCCAGATTATTATGAGTTCAGAGATCATAATAATCTGGCCACTAAGTGTATATATATGTATGTATACTACTCAGCCATTAGGAAAGATGAAATACTGCCATTTGTGTCAACATGGATGGATACTGAGACTATCATGCTAAGTGAAATAAGTCAGATGGAAAAAGTCAAGAACCATATGTTTAGGGTGGGGCAAAAGTAGGTTTATATTTGCGAGTACATGAAACACAGAGTTTATGGTGTGAACCATCATGACTTTTCCACTTTTGAGATAACCTCCTGAGGATTGCTGCACATATTCTGAGTGACTTTTTTCTCTCTGTAATAAATTTCATCTGTTGAGGGATGCCTTATTGATAATTTTCCCTTAGAGTGCAATTCATATTCAGAACATCATTTATTGTTGTGTAATAGACCACCTCAACACTTAGTAGCTTAAAATATAAACACAGCTAGTTCATGGGTCAGCAATTTGGGCTTGCTTAGCTGGGTGGCTGGGATAACTGTGGCTGACTGAGCTTACTTAAGCATTTGCTGGCAGCAGCCTGGTCAGCTGAGGTTTGGCTGGTCTAAGATGTTTCAGCTGTGATGGCTTGTCCCTGCCTTAGTGGTGTCCTATTATCTAGCAGGCTAGGCTGGACTTGCTCATATGGCAGCAATAGCAGGGGTTTCAAGAACAAGCATGGGAGCATGGGTGTAAGGCATCTTGAGGCCCAGGCACAGAACTCAGTGTGGCTTCTACTACATCCCATTGGCCAAAGCAAACCCAGTTTCAAGGAGTGGAAAAGGAGGCTCCATTTGTTGATTAGAGGTATAGCAAAGAACTGTGGCCATTTGTACAACAGACCACATTTTTTATATAAAAATTTATCTTGTTCATGACTTTTAAGTTTCTTTATCCTGGTAGCGGTGGTGGTGGTGAGCTTTTTAAACACTTCTCCATGTGTTCAGTTTCTCATTTTCTGTTTAACTCTTTGGTTCTATCTGCAGTTTATTTTGGTATGTGCTGTAAGACAGCTCTTCAATACACTTCCCTGTAAAAATGGTTATATATCCGAATTTCAAATAATTTATTGAAATTTTTAAATGATTATTTTAGAGAGCTTACTTTAGCACATAGTGAGTTTTTATAGACATTTGGGTCTATTTCTGGACTCTTTTTATTGAATGGTTTTAATTTTGCTTAAGTACCCCTCCATTTTATTATAGTTTCTTCATGATAGGTTGTAATGACAAATAGAGGTAAATACTCTTATTGTTCTTTTTTTCAGACTTTTTGTTATCCTCATGTTTTTCCCCCTTGTAAACTAGCACCATTTTCTCAAATATCATACTAATATAGCCTTCAATTAAAAATATTATGGGAAGAAAAGTCAATTTTTGCAAGTTTCTTAATACTTGAATGATAATTATCTCTCTATATTTGAAATATAAAAAATATTCATAGTAATACTTATTATTTTAAAATAAACTCCCCAAAATTCTTCCAAGTAATTTTTACTTTATTTCCATCCTATTATAAATAGGATCTGGATCTTTTTCTAAAACTGATGTATTACTTGGATAGTTATTGCCAGTTCAAAAGAGTGGCATTAACTTTTGAGAATTTATCTAGAACTTCGCTCCTTTACCTAAATTCTTTTATGACTTCTAGTGGGTTTTGTCACAATTTTTTGGCTCTATAACCACATGAGATAATTTCTGTAATAAATCATGCCTTGACCGGGAATTGAATCATGACCTCCTGGTTCATAGGTAAACATTCAACCACTGAGCCATTCTGGCCAGGCTATCCTCCTGCGTTTTAATTCTTTTTTCTTTTTGTTGCTCTAATTGAGTATTTTTTTCTACTTTGTCTTCCAAGTCACAGATTTTATCTAATCTACTTTTGATTCCTTCCAGTGTATTCTTGGTGTTAGATGTGTTATTCTTTATTTCCAACTGATTCTCATTTATAGTTTTTATTTCTTGTTTCATGCTATTGTAGTACCCACGGAGTTTCTTGAAATTCTCACCATGTTCCTTGAGCATCCGTATAACCATTACTTTGAACTCTATATCTAATAAATAGCTTGCCTCCATTTCATTTAGCTCTCTTTCTGGTATTTCCTCCTTTTCTTTCATTTGGGGGTTGTTTCTTGTCTTCTCATTTTTGCTATCCCCCCCTTTTTTTGTTTCTGTGTGTTAGATCAAACTGCTATACCTCCCACTCTTTGTGGGTAGCCTTATGTAGTATGTGTAGGACCTAGCGGTGCAGTCTCTTTGATCTCCTTACCTGTGTGAGTTATTTGGGCTCTCCTATTTTAATTGGTCTTGAATGTTGTTGTCCCATTCATGGATGAAGTCTCCTTTCAGGCTGGCTGACTGTGCTCACCCCTGTGCAAGCTGTTGTGCAGGTGCTAATGTGACCTAGGTTGTGTCAGTCACCTCACTTTTGGCCTCACCCCACACTTCATGACTGAGCTCTGCTGCTTGCCAGCCACAACTCACCTCATGTCATTCAGCATTCTATCTGTATTTTTGATATAGTCATCCTAGTGAGTGTGAAGTGGTATCTCACTTTGGTTTTGATTTTTATCTTCCTTGATGGATAATGATGTTGAGCATCCTTTCTGGTGTTTATTGGCCATTTGTATATCTTGGTTAGAACACTGTCTACTCATATATTTTTCCAATTTGTAATTAGGTTATTTTTCTTTCTATTATTGAGTTGTAATAGTTTCTTGAATATCCCTGATAAAAGTCTCTCATCAGGCATATAATTTGTAAAAACTTCTCTCATTCTTTGTATTATCTTCTCACATTTTATTGATTTCCTTTGAAGCATAAACATTTTTAATTTTGATAATGTCCAGTTTGTTTTTCTCCCAATGCCTATATTTTTGGTGCCATATCTAAGGAACCAAATATTTACATGCATGTTTTCTTCTAAGAGTTTTTATCAATTTGACTTTTATACTATGTCTTTGACCCATTTGGAGTTAATTTTTGTATATGGGATGAGGTAAGGATTTAATTTCCTTCTTTTGCAAAGAATATCTAGTAGTCTGAGCACTATCTGTTGAAAAGGCTATCCTTTCCCCATTTTAAGAAGGCACTTTTAATAAAAATAAATTGACTAAATAGTCAATGCATTCATATACTAGTATTCCATCTCTCTCAGCCATCTGAATTCTTTTTCAATACCATTGTTAAAGAAAAAAATATTCAACACTTGTTAAAATGGATAGGAAGACTTTATTCAGGACTATTACAATAAGAGCATTGCAATAGGGAAGAGAGATTGGGCCCAACTCCAAATACAGCAAATAAATCTGAGGGTTTAAAGCTAATAAGAAGAATGAGGGCAGTCAGTGCATGAAAAATTACTATGAGGAGACACAGAGGGTAGAAGGATTCATGCTAAAGTGGCTTAATAGAATTCTTACTGAAGGCAGGCCATGGTCATCAGATATCAAGGGTGGAAGATGGGAAATTTGATCAGATATAATAAGTGATCAGATATAGGGTGATTCTCACTAAACTGAGTTAGTATATTTTGCTAAAATTGGACTAGGCAAGGACAGACATGGAAGCCTAAAGTTGAGGACTAGTTGATAAAAGGGTTTAGAGGAGCCTGAATAAAGTTTGGTTAAGGAGAGAGTCTTTGTCACCATGCCAAGATAATCTGACCAAGTTCTCCTCATGTTCCTATGCAGTTACCATAACCAAGTTATAAGTAAACAACCCTGCAAAATATTAGGGCCAGCTCTGCCAAATTCAATTCAATTATCCGCCAAACATTGAATCTGCCTTCTGTCAATGAATTCTCAATTATTGTTATATTCCACTCCCAAATTCAATACCCTCCAAACCTACCCCCAAACATATTCTCTCCTCTTCTGCCACACATATCAGGCAAGTTCTGCCAATTATTTGGTGTATAAGACATTTCAACTTAAGGAATTATTGTACTCCCCTTAGGCTACTGTGAGGCCTGCCTCTTGTTACTAGTATGATGGCAATGAAGAGTGGTAGGGGCAAGCATCATGGAAAGACCAAATACCAACTTGAGAGGCACCTAATCCAGATGAATATTTCTATTCCATATTGTAGGAGGTCAATTTGGAAACTCACTTTGATATGAGATACCTGTCAAGGCTACCTATCCAGTCTCAACTTCAGTTCTGCCATTCTTAAATCAGATCCTGGGCCTGGTTTTCAGCACAGTTTGCCTTGCAACTGAGAGATGAGAGTCTTCTTAGAGCAGCCACAAAGGCCTTTGGTTTTCAGTGGATGTCCTAAACCTATCAGTTTATGTTTTCAAAGCTTTTAACATAAGCACAAGAAGTCAGCCTCGCACAAATCCATTATTCTCATTGCTTACATACTATTCAAATACCATAGTACTGAATAACTCAATGTCTTATCTTCCATATGCACCTTACCCCAATTAGACACAGATGAAATCCCAAGTAATTGTGATGCCATTACAACTCAAGGGTTGTCACTATACTAGTTACCACCGGCAGTGAGGTCTCTATTGCTTTCAGACCACTGAGTTATCCACCTCTAAAATCCAGTCTTGAGTGTCTGCTTTCCACGGTCACTCTCTGTGTCCACTGTTTTATACTAGACTAGAGGCCTGGTGCATTAAATTCATGCACGGATAGAGTCCCTAGGCCTGGCCGGCAATCATGGCCAATCAGGGCCTTCTGGCTGCTGGCCGGGGCCTTCGTTCCTTGGCTGCTGGCTGCTGGCCAGGGCCTTCCTTTGTTCCGCGCCACCCCTTGGTGGCCATCACACATCATAGCGAGCGATCGAACTCCTGAGGGGACACTTTGCATATTAGCCTTTTATGTACTATATAGATTCCCCTGATGCAGAGCCCAGCATCAAAGCCTGCGTGCTACTACTTTTTTTTAGGGAATGAAATACCTGGAAAGCAGAAATTAGGAGAAATGGGTAGTAAGGAAAGAAGGGAGTACAAATATAAGGGTATATCACCATTTGGCCACCACTTGATGTCAAGTGCAACTGATTGTTCAATATCATGAGATCATCTTTAGAATGGTTTGTTTGGGAAGATCATTAAATCTTCTATGGTCAAATACTTGCCCCATAGATATTAACTTCCTCACACTCTGGTTTGGGCATGCATGGGCACCAAATGGATCTGACAGCATCTTGTGCCTCATCAGCAACAGGGACTCCCTAAGGATGGAGATGAGAGGCAGGTGATATGGGAATGAGTAAAAGTGCTCTTGGGTTTGTGCTTTTGTGAAGTTCACTGATGTGGTGGCAACTGAGTGAAGTCCATGTAGAGATGACCTCTGATGGGGGGTTGGGGTGAAACAAATGGTCAAGAGTCCCAGGTGTAGGTGAAGGCAAGAGGACATGCTTATTGATTTTTAGAGAGAGAGAGAGAGAGAGAGAGAGAGAGAGAGAATGAGAATGAATCATCGATTTGAAAAAAATATTGATCAGTTGCCTCCTGTACATGCCCTGACTGGAGATCGAACCCACAACCTAGATATGGCCCTGATCAGGAACCGAACTTACAACCTTTTGGTGTTAGGGATGACGTTCCAATCAACTGAACCACACTGGCCAGGGAGACACCTAAATATTTAATATGCAATCAAAATGCATCTGTTTCAAAGAGTATAATTTAGGGTACCATTATTAAGCAAAGCATAGTAAGACTGATGACTTGCATGCACATGAAAAATATATGGGATGAAAAGCTTATCGAACCAGCATTTCAATAGTGTTTGTTCTTGGATGAGAATGAACCAAGTGATGCTGCTGTAAACTGTAGCTCTGTAGTAGAGGAATCAAACATGCCAGGGTCCTTCCGTCATTTATATTTCCCCTCTGGCACCTTGAGGCATTTGCATGTTAGACTTCTGTGTAAAGGAATAATGATAGTGTACCATCTACTGAGAGCTTACCATGTTTTGGGTGCTTTATATAATGTATTTATTTAATCTTCTTAACAGCCTTCGAAACTATGTATTAAAGTTAAAGAAAACGAGTTGTAGACAAATGACTTTAATTTGCCCTAATTACACAGCTAACAATGGTAGAGCAGGAATGAAATCCAGAAACATCTGGTCATCAAGCACATCTGCTGAGATGCTACTGCATGCACTGCATTAAGATTCTTCAGGAAAACAGAGCCACCATTATATTATATATAATGTTATGAGATATACATTTATTATAAAAAATTGGATCGTGGCTGGCAAGTTCCAAGATCTGCAGGTGGTTAACAAGCTGTAGACTCAAGAGAGCTGGTGCAGCTCCATTCTGAAGGTTGGCAGGCTTGAGCCTCAGGAAGAGATGATGTTTCAGGTTGAGTCTGAAGGCAGGAGAAAAAGCCAGTGTCCTTGTTCAAAGGTCATCAGGCAGGAAGAATTCTAGGGGAGAGAGAGAGAGAGAGAGAGAAGAGAGAGAGAGAGAGAGAGAGAGAGAGAGAGAGAGAGAGAGAGAGAGAGAGAGACTGATTTTTCTGTTCAGGCTTTCAACTGGTTGGATGAGGCCCACAATATTAGGGAGGGCAATCAGCTTTACTCAGTCTACACATTCAGGTGTTAATCTCATGCAGAAAGACCCTTACAAACACACTCAGAATAATGTCTGACCAAACATTGGCACCTCATGGCCCAGTCAAATTGACACATAAAATTGCTGATCAGACACACCTTACCTTACTCAGTCATTGCAACTGCCCATGGTTAGTATTTTATAGCCGAGGCATGGAGGGTGGTAGAGACTAACTGATTCTTCCGCAGACACTTGGCTTGTCAGCAGAAGAGCTGAGATTCACACTCAGTACTCTCAGGAGCCAATTCTGGAGTCATTTCCTCTGCATCCCACACTTAATCAGATTTCCTTTCTACCATAAAGGGTTATTAAAGAGGTGATGCTGAGCATATAAGTTCAACGTGTTTTAGGAAGATTAATTAGCAGGGTGTACGGAATGGATTAAAGCTTTGTCGAGGGCAGTAGACAGCTGGGAGACTAATGTTCATTCTAGAGCCTCATTTAACACCTCTAGGTCATTAAGCATGGATGAATTTCATTGTTGAGAATTTAAAGTATAATCTTAGCACAAAATATTGTATTAAGCCTCTTCTTTGAAGAGACAGAAGAGGGACCGAATGAAGCCCTCAATGTAGGGAAAGAGGGGAAGGTGCCTCTTATTCTTCAGAAATAAGAAAATAGAGATGATTTGCCTTAATCTTAAACTCATCACTTATTAGCCCAAGTAGACTGATGAAATGCAACCACATTTCCTTACTTCCTCTAATCCATTCTTTTGTGTAACCTGAAGTGTTTTGGCCAGGATCCCAGTGGATTCCTGTGAAGAATACATTCCCTCCCCCTCGCACCCCTCCCCCAGTTTAACTCTGCTCTGTTGATGCCACAGAATGATACTGCCTTGGAAGCAGCTATAAACACAGGACACAGTTATAAAACTTGTAAAACTTGAAGCTAATGTGAATGAGCGATGATGCCATCTCTTATGAGGTCATCTACTCCAGGTGGCATGGAGTAGTTTATTTAAAAATAGACATGTAAATTTCTATACTTTAAAATAAATTTTATACTATATGATTGCATAGTTTCTTGAGCACTTTTCTGTACATGGGCCATCATATGAATCCTTTTCTCAAAGAAAATACTAGTTTTGTAACAGGACCTACCCTTGATACAAAAATCCTTAGGTCTATATCCAACTACATATCTGTGTGTGTACTGATGCAGTCAGCAGCCAAACTTCCTAAACCTGAATGCAGTGGATGGAGTTGCAGTACTGTGGGGTGGCAAGTGAATGCGTGTCTTATTTTGGGAGGTAATAACTGTTATAAAGGATCCCACTGTTGCAAATTGTGAAAATGAACAACATTCAAGAAAAAAAGCAGTACACAGCTTTCCTTACTGTTCTGCTTCTGACAGAAACAAGGACAAAACTGGATCTCTCTCTCTCTCTTATAATTAGTTTCATGTGAAAATGCCCAGCAATCAGGAGGGGGTTTGCAAAATGGATAAAAAGTAGGCCACAAGTGAATTAAAGAGCCTCAAAGGGCATATTGCTGAGAGCTGATATGTAGCCACCATACAGAGAAGCGTGATTAGCTTTAGGAAACAAGTCTGCAATGCATTTCACTTGCCTTCTGCAGAGATGTCTGAGCTGGGGAATACCTGCTTCTGTCATGCTCAGGAGTGTGGGATGATAGAAGCTTCTCTTCGAGGGACAGACTCCCCTCGGGGCAGCCGCCACCTCAGGGCTGACCTTGCTAGGGCTCTGATTGTTGATTCAGTGTGGCTGTCTACATTCCCTGTTAGCCAAATGTTTCTTTCAGGATTCAGTTCACGTGGTATATGGAGACCCAGGAAACACACACGTGTACACACAATCCCTCATTTTTCAGTTCTGGGAAAGCCCTTCAGACAAATCGGTCCTGACTCTGGAGTCCCACCAGCAGATGTCTCTTCTGGATTTGGAGGCCAGAATGCTCCCACATGCTTGTGTCTGGAGCCAATTTGGGTCTTGATCCAATTTGATCCTCTCACCAGTTCTTGTCAGGGAGTCAGTGCTTTGCACTGTGCATGCTCTTCTGCTTTTAACGACGTTCTCCTAAATAAGGCCATGGAAAAGTTATTGACCTGTTTTGAAGTTATTTTTAAATACGTCTACCCAAAAACGACAGTTTCCGTCACTGTTAAGTGACAACATAACTCTATAATTTCAGTAAGTTTTGCCACAAAACATTCTCAACAAAAGAACTATGTACACTACAGAACACTGAGTTGTTTTTGTTTTTTTAATATATTTTTATTGATTTCAGAGAGGAAGGGAAAGGGAAAGGGAAAGAGAGATAGAAAGGATTGGTTGCCTCCTGCAAGTCCCCCACTGGGGATCAAGCCCACAACCTGGTCATGTGCCCCGACCAGGAATCGAACTGTGACCTCCTGTTTCATAGGTCAATGCTCAACCACTGAGCCATGCAGGCTGGGCGAGAAGACTTAGTTTTAAGCAGCATTTCTGTCTATGACTCTAGGTATAACTAAAATGTAAATCTGGTTAAATGATTCCTCTGCTTAAAGTCTGGCCTTCTAATTGCCAAACATTAATTAAAAATAATATAGTGAAATGTAATAATATTTGATGCAATTTATGATACATATTATTATTATTATTGTTATTATTATATTTTTCTGGATTTTGTGATGCCTGTGGTATTAGTCACCTTTTAAAAAATGTAATTTGTTAAAATTACTCTGCCTATTCTAAATGAATATTTACTTCTCTATAAATGTTATATTGAAAATAAGTATAAAATATTTCTTGAATAAAAACAATAGCTATGTATTATTTTTATTGAAATGGAACCCCCATTGTATCCAGACCCCACAAAACCTGGATCTGTCCATGGGCATACCTCAATCAGAATTCATTTAGAGTATATCTTGTGACTATAAGCATCTAGAAAAAGAAAAAGAAAAAGGCCAAAGGTAGAAAGTTTCCTTTCTTATCTGATCTCTCAGTGAGAAAGGATATTGCTTTGGGTTTGTTGGGAGGATGTTTTAACCTAGTTTGTTTCTTTCAGGGATTCTTGAGAATCACTTTTTGAACATGACCTTCTAATCCTGTGTCCAAACCAGGGCCAACCTGTGTATCTTTGAGATTCATGTATGTCACAGCTAAGGTAATTTCCCTCTGCCAGTAGTTCTGCCCACCACTGGCTCTCTAGGTCCTCTTGCAGGAGGTTGCCTGCCCTTCTCTAGTCCACACCTTTTTGTTTTCTCCAACTCAGCCTCTGAACCAACACTACGTGATACTGTAGAAAAGATTTATAATTTCTCCTCTTCAGGTGGAGAAATTAAATCCTGTTCTAGCCCTGGCCAGTTTGGCTCAGTGGATAGAGCTTTGGCCTACGGACTGAAGGGTCTCAGGTTCAATTCTGGTCAAGGGCATGTACCTTGGTTGTGGGCACATTCCCAGTGAGGGGTGTGCGGAAGGCGGCTGATCGATGTTTCTCTCTCATCAATGTTTCTAACTCTCTATCCCTCTCCCTTCCTCTCTGTAAAAAAATCAATAAAATATATATTTTTTAAAATTCTGTTCTACTGTGATGGCTCCTTTTTTTGTTTCAAAGTCTTGAATCCTTCCAATCTCCAGCGGAGCCTCCCATAAATAATAGAGGAAGGCATCAGATAAATTTATATTATTACTATTGCCTAGTATCATTTTTCTGTTTAGCCTCCCAATCTGTGTTAAACGCTTCTTATTAGAGTAAGAGTAAGGCTTTAATAATCCAGAATGTTTTTACCTCCAAATGTATATCTATATCTCTATATCTATATCTATACCTATATCTATATCTATACCTATATCTATATCTATATCTATATCTATATCTATATCTATATCTATATCTATCTATATCTATATTATATGTATATATCTATATCACAGAAAAACTTATTTTGGGTGAATTCAGTCCTCTGAGAATATTACCTTTCTCTAAGCAATAATTTAAACATGAGTGGCTGAAATGTTTAATTAATCTGAATGTAGCCTCAGGAGTGCATATGACCCTACTAGCCTGTCTAAAATTGAAACTGGCTCAGTTGTGTCTTCCCAGTCAACCCAAGGGGATTGATTGCATAAAGTCTACAAAATGAGAAACTGAAGGGGTAGAATTTTTCAGAGCATCTCTATCGCTGTCAAAAGAAGACACTCTGGTTGGTCTATTAAGTGACAACATAACTCAATATGAATAGAGGGCCATTTCCATCTATTCATCAAGGATGGCAAGATTGTGCTGACTGGGTAGATGGATGAGTAAGCCGGGGTGACTCCTTGCTTATTCCATGCTTATCAAACTTACCTTCTGATTATAATCTTGTTTTCTCTGAGGATTCTCCAGGTGAGAAAGTGCTGACAACAGAGAGCTGGCAAAGTCTTCGGCACTTATATTTTACTAGAGGCCCGGTGCATGAAATTCGTGCACGGAGTGGGGTTGTCCCTTAGCTCAGCCTGTACCCTCTCCAATATGGGACCCCTTGAGGGATGTCCGACTGCCTGTTTAGGCCCGATCCCGGTGGGCAGTCGGATCCCTAAACGGGCAGTCGGACATCCCTCTCACAATCCAGCACTGCTGGCTCCCAACTGCTTGCCTGCCTGCCTTCCTGATTGCCCCTAACCACTTCTGCCTGCCAGCCTGATCACCCCCTAACCACTCTGCTGCCAGCCTGTTTGCCCTCAACTTCCCTCCTCTGCCAGCCTGGTCACCCCTAACTGCCCTCTCCTGCAGGGTTGATCACCTCCAACTGCCCTCCCTTGCAGGCCTGATCCCTCTCAACTGCCCTCCCTTGCAGGCCAGGTGCCTCCCAACTGCCCTCTCCTGCTGGCCATCTTGTGGTGGCCATCTTGTGTCCACATGGGGGCAGGATCTTTGACCACATGGGGCAGCTATATTGTGTGTTGCAGTGATGATCAATCTGCATATTACTCTTTTATTAGATAGGATAGAGGCCTGGTACAGGGGTGGGGGCCAGCTGGTTTGCCCTGAAGGGTGTCCCGAATCAGGTGGGGGTTCCCTTGGGGTGTGGGGCGGCCTGATCGAGGGGCCTGTGGTGGTTTGCAGGCCGGCCACGCCCCCTGGCAACCCAAGCGGAGGCCCTGGTATCTGGAATTTATTTTCCTTCTACAATTGAAACTTTGTAGCCTGGAGCAGAGCCAAGCCTGGAGCTCCCTCTGCAGCGGCAGCCATTTGTGTTGGGGTTATAATTGAAACTTTGTTGCCTTAAGCGGGTGGGCCTGGCCAGGGTGTGGAGAAAGCTTTGCTTCCCCTGTTGCTGGCGGCAACCCTGGCCTGCTCTCTCAAGCTCCGTTCTGCCGCCATTTGTTTGAATTTGTTTCCCTTCTATAATTGAAACTTTGTAGCTTGAGTGGAGGCTTAGGCCTGGCAAGGGCAGGCGGAAAGCTTGGCTTCCTCTGTTACCTAGGAAACCTTGCTCTCTGTGGCTGTAGCCATCTTGGTTTGGGTTAATTTGCATACTTGCTCTGATTGGATGGTGGGCGTGGCTTATGGGTGTGTCGGAGGTATGGTCAATTTGAATATTTGTCTATTATTAGATAGGATGGTAATTAATAAATTGGCATTCTCCCAAGCCAGAGACCTATAGGGCACACAAACCAAGTGGAGTTTTCAGGATTGAAGATGGCCAATAGTAACCTCATCAGACACTGTCCCCAAGGTGGAATGTAAGAGAGTTAAATGCTAGTTTGTAAGAGAGTTAAATGCTAGTTTGTTTAAAATTTGTTGAAATTCTGGATAGCTTGGATTTGGTTCATATTTATAATCTAAATGTTTGTTATTCATTCATTCATTGAATTATCCATGTAACAGGTCATTATTGATTAGCACTCTGTTCTAGGCATTTTATTACATACTGGGAATCCAATGATGAATATAACACAATCCCTGCCCCCTTAAGGGCTCTCAGGCCACTTGGAAAAACATGTTTTAAACAAATAATCACATAATATGTTAAGTACTGTGACAGTGTTAAAGAAAAAAAGTGGCATAAGAATGCCTAATTTTGCACATAGCAAAGTCAGTGAAGGCTTCCCATCAGACATAACATTTTAGCAAGTTGGCTAGGAGTTTGCCAGGCAAATGGGATAATCAGAAAATTCCCAGGCATGATGAAGAACATCATCAGATACGTGGTTCAGTCAGAATAAAATGCAGAATGTGTGTGCATGTGGGTGTGGACTAGAGAAAAGCAAGATGGATAAAGTTTTGTGTGTTAGGCTAAGGAATTTATAGTTTTATCTTGTACAATAAGAGGGGAGTCTTTGAAATATTTGCCAGGGAATGTCATGGATCATGTCACACTTGTCTGATTATAGAGGATGGATTGGATGGGAAAGGGCCTGGCAGCAGGAAGGCCAGTTGGGAGACTGTTAACAGGGTCTAGTTGAGGGCTGAGGGATTGAACGGAGGCAGTTAAACACAAGAGTGGAAAGTTGAAAGAGACTCCAAGAAAAATGGAGAGGAGAGTGTCTGAGAGTTAAGACAAGAGAAAAGTCGTGCATGACTTCCACATTTCTGACTTGAGGGGATGGAGGTGCCCTTTATCTCACTAAGAAATAAAGCAGGCTTCACATGGGGAGGTGCGGGCTGTGTTTTGTGTGTGTTGACTTGGATCTATCAGGGTAGAGATGTTTTGTTAGTGATTGTAAATAAGCATTTGAAGGTCAAGAGAGATGACCGGCCTGGAAATAAATCTGAGGATTAAGGAATGGGTAGTAAGTGCAGCCACAGGAATGAATGGCATTGCCCAAGAAGAGCTTGTAGAGGGAGAAGCGTACAGGGCCAATGGCAGGACGCTGGGGAACTGTGACATTGAAGGATGAACTGAAATTGAAGTGGAGAAGAAAGGACCAATTTGTGATTTGTTTTAGAATATTCTCATGCTAAATTGTTGATAAATCCCAGGACCCATTATTCTTTCCCTTTATTCTTTTTTTCTCTTATTCTCCCCATCATCTTCTCCTCCACCACCTCTTTTCTTCTTTTCCCCCCTTCCTCTTTGTCCTCCTCTCCCCCTTTTTTTATTCTATTTTCTTCACTCTTGGCTAGTCCAAAATAAAATCTGGGGACACTGGAGAAACATTTATTTTCCTTGGTAATTGTTTTCCCTACCTGATCTCAGAATCTTAATATAGACAAAGCACCATTTACTTACTTTGCAACTGCTACATAGCAGCTTACAGTAAGAAAACTAACATTGCTGCACATTTATTAGTTCCCATGAAGCATCTCACTGGACTCACTCAAAATTCTGTGGGAGAAGTACTCTAATTATCCTCATTTTAAAGAGAACGAAATGGGCTCAGAGAGCTTGTGAAATTTGCCGAAAGTCGCACAGCCAGATGTGGTAGTCAGCATTCCACCTGTGTGTGTGTGTGTGTGTGTGTGTGTGTGTGTGTGTGTGTGTGTGTCTAAATCCTGCATCATATTTCCCTTCCCTGTTCCTGTTATTTGCTCTTTTGGCAGTCCTAGTGTGGAAATGTTTCATCTATTTGTGTTCAGGATGTTTCATCCCTTTGAATCCTTCAAGACCTAACTACTATTAGCCTGCAGGGGAAAAGTCCCCTTCTAAGTCTCTTCCCAGTGGCTTAAAAAAGACATGTTGACCTCTGGGTTGGTTGCAGCTTCTCCTGTCTCCTGGCTGCTGAGTGGTTTTGGATCTCTCTCCTGATGGATGCTTTTGCCAACAAGGCAGGTGACCTAATTCCTTAACAACAACAACAACAACAACAACAACACTAGCAGATGCTCATCTTCCCCTCACAACAGCCCTGTGCATTGTAAACTTGGTGTATTCACCACAACTTCTTTGTGTTGAACTTGGCTTTGACTGACTTTCGAGTACTTTCTCATGGGGTCGATTCCCTTCTCTGCTGGGTCCATGGCTAAGTCCTATCTGGTCCCCCTCCTGCTGGTGGCTAGGACTTCCTTCTGGCTCGGCCCTACTGCTTCACCCCCAAGCATGTGGTCTCTATTCTCTGTGAGTTTTGCCCTCGACTTCTATTGCTTTTGAAAATAAACACCCAAAATTCTGTTTTAACAGGTTGCTGACAATACTGCAGAGCATCAATGTGTCTCGTTGTCATAAACAGGGCAATAAACAGAGATAGCATCTTCTGGCATAGGCTGTCCCTGTAAAACCATCATCCCAATTTTCTGGAGGCAATCATTTATGGGCTAGTTGAATTTTACTTTATTTGCTTGGTATCTCTGGCTATTGTAAACTAGGTAACTTCAAAGTCTTCTCACGACCTGAGTGGTTTGGGGAACACATCCCACCTCTCAACACCCAGGTCCCTGCCGCCCAAACTGAAGTGTCCCCCTTCGGAGGGAAGCAGAGGTGAGCTGTGGTTTGCACAGCACAGGATTCATTTACACACGGCATCTTCCTGTAGCAACAGTTCTACTCCACTAAAGAAATGAAACCACTGTTTATGGAGTTGAACACAAATTCACATTAATTTTTAAGATTAGATGAGTCATCAGGTTTCCTACTTGCTACAGACTTGATTCCTGGGGTCCTTGTCACTGTCCTTGAAGGGCAAAGGTACTTTGGTACAAAACTTAGTGAGGCTCTGGCCTAGGGTGTGAGTGAGCCAAGGTAGATGAAAGAGGCTAAGTAAATTGTCCCTCTCTCCCTCCTTTCCTTCCTCCTTCCTCCTCCCTTCCCTTTTACTCTCTCTCTTCTTATCTTTTGCTTTCTTTTTCTTTTTCTTTCCCTCTCCTTCCCTCCTTTTCCCCCTTCTTTTCTCAGGCTCTAGCTCTTACTTTTTGTCCTAATAAGATGTTCTCCTTAACAGGGACAGTTTGTCACTGGTGTTTTACAAGCATAAATGAGTTTGGGAATTGTATAACTCTCAGAGACTCTTAGAATTCGATAGCCAGCAGTGACCACAGAAGTCCACCCCTTCCACTTAACAGGTGAGGAATAGGAGGTGACTCATCAAGGGGTCACATGGAGGCAGAGCCAGACTCAACCCCATGGCTTTTGGCTTTGGGTCCAAAGCTGTCAGCGATGTAGAGAGAATGGTCAAAAGGGCTTTAAACCAAGGCACCAGCTCGCATTTCATGAAGAGGGTATGGGCTTTGCAGATCATCTGTTGTTGGTGCTGCTGTAAGAACAAGGCTGTGGTGATGATAGGAGGTGTCTGCTCCAGATTAGTAATAGGACAGCCCTCCTGGAAATGCAGGGCTGGAGGGGGGCTCTTGCCAAACTATAGCAACCAGTGCCTGGGAATCCAGATCCAGCCCAAACCAAGACCAGCTGCTCCAGGGGAACAATTTGTTCTTTCCCTACCCATCAGCAGAGCCGGGCATGTCCTAAAGCAGGCCACTGTTAGTTACCATGGATGCTTTTTGGAGAGAGAGGACACTGTGAGCACCTTCACATTCCTCCATCCTGGTTCTCCTGGGCAATTAGCTAAATTATTTTTCTCAAAAATGCTATGGTAGATTGATAACTAAGAACAGCTTTCACTCTGTGGACAAATGAAGATCTGTTTGTTCAGGTAAACTATTGCTACATGAACCATAGACCAAGAAGTTTCCAGAAAATATGGGGTGGACAAGATCTTTTTGTATCCTACATTTTCTTCAACAAATACATTTTGAGAACTACTCCAAGACAAGCTTTGTGAGAGGAGCCTGGGAAACACAAAACAAAGACATGAACCCTGTTCTCAAGGATTTGATCTTCTACTGGGGATTATATTCATTTCCTATTGTTGCTGCAACAAATGACCACAAACTTAGTGGCTTACATGGCACATTTTATCATCTTACAATTCTGGAGGTCAAAAGTCCAAAATGGATCTCAATGGACTAAAATCAAGGTGCTGGCAAGGCTGTGTTCCTTTTGACATCCCCAGGGAAGAATATTTTCCTGCCCTTTCTGTCTTCTAAAGGCTGTCCACATTCCTTGGCTTGTGGCCCCTTTCTGCATCTTCAAAGACAGCCAATCAAGTATTTCTCCCATTTCCATTTTTCAGGTTCTCAATCTTGTGCCTTCCCCTTCCAGTTTTAAGGACCCTTTTGATTACATTGGCCCACCAAGATAATCTTATTTTATAGCCATATGATTAGCAAACTTAATTCCCTCTTGCTATGTTACATAACCTATTTATAGGTCATGGGGGTTAGGCTGTGAATAGGACCACTTTGGGAGGCCATTGACTTGCCTACCTCAGAGATTTAGACATGTTCATAGATGAGCATTAAATGCTAGGATTGGTGCTGTAATGTGGGCAGGGGTGGAGGCAACTATGGGAACATATAAGAAGAGCACTTAATCTTGTGCTGGGACAATGGTGTGATGGTGGGATAGCAGTGAGGGAGTCAGCCTTGAAAAGGTGACATTTGAATTCAGATTTTTCAGTTTGTGTGAGATTCTGGACAGGGAAGGGGAGAGACATGCTAAACAAGGGAACAGGAGGGCTGATAGCTTGGGCTCCTTGCATCAGGGGGATCTGTGGAGGAAGCCCAACCCAGGGCGCCGCCTGCAGTGGGCACAGCAGGTAACACTTCCCAGAGCCACAGCAGTACTTGGGACCCATGGGAGGACGAGGGCCTGAAGGTGGGCATGAGCCTGCCAGGGGCTATATTGCATCCCTACTGCTTGGAGCTCAGGCACGACCCAAGGAGGAGGCCCTGGACGTGAGCCTAGAGGATGTGCTTACTAGGGTGGACGAGATAGCGGGCATGCTGGACATGCTGTGCAGTGACTTCTCCCATGACCTCAGTGAAGGTGTGCCTGGCATTTACAAAAAGGCCACCCACGTGTCAGGTCCACAGCTAGATTGACAGACTCAAGCCCATCATCCTGATGATTTACACCAGCGTGGCCTGAATGGAGGATCAAGTCGCTGGGGCCAAGGCAAGCAAGGGGACTTCCCCAGCACATCCAGAAAACTCCTGCACACAATTGACCTGCACACAATCCACACCCCCTCCATCGTCAGCAAGGTTCCCTGCATCAGGCCCAGCAGATAGGCTACGAATCCCCAGGCTGTTTCCGACTGAGGATCACTTTGTCTGTTGTAGCCAAAGACTCAGATCTGAGTGGAGGACAACACTGCAAGAGAATGTTGCTATCTATTATCCTGAGTATTAAGTGGGTTGAAAATCCTGTTAATAGACAGAAGATTTTGGAGTATGGAATTTTAGTTTATTATTTGCACACTGTTTCTCTCTGTTTTCAGTATTTCACGTAGGATATGATTTTCTATGTCCTCCAATTCTAACATGAAAGCTGCTTGGTGGGAGCGATTGGGCAAACAGAATGAATGAACTTATCTGTGCACTGTGGCAGAACTGCTATTTTTTAATAGCTCAGTAGTTCTCTTAAGAAGAACTACTGAGCTATTAAAGCTTTGTTGTTATTTTATTCAAATAGTGATTCAATTTATATAGCTTATTCTTAGGATAAGTGGCATATTATTTAATGTTATATTAGACTTTCCATGTCATGGATTGTAAACTGAGGGACATTATACAACTTCTGAGAAAATGTATTGATTTATTGCAACTAATTCTGAAGTTGCATTGAAAAGTATGACCTGACAATCTTAACTTGTTCACAGCAAACATGTCTATATAGGGTTGCCAATGTTTGATTTATAATTTAGATATTAATAAATTAAAATCAATAAAAGGGAAAAGGGTACAACAGAAGCAAGGGCATGGCAGCATTACTGGGGATGAAACTATGACTGCAGGACTGGGTCTAGGGAAGAGAGTGATGGATAATACAAAAGACTGGAAAAGCCGGCCCGGGAAGGTCCCAGCAGGAAACAGATGGCGCTCTCAAAGGGCACAATAAAAGGGCCCCTTTATCGTGTTTACGTGAGGTAGCCTTTTGCAACGTTTGGGTTGGGTTAAGAAAAAGCGATAAGGGATGATGAAGTACCCCAGGACTAGCAACAGCCAGAAGTGTTACCGTCCCTAGGCCTGAGGGCAACGGGAAGGCGTCACTGAGAGATGGTGAGAGTTCTGACTCTAAGACGAGACCGCCCTGCAGGAACGGTGGTCTTTGATATAAAAACGTCGTCATGGCTGAACTGCAGCCCAACATGAGAGAGCCAGAGAAATGCCAACTCTGATGTCTTTGTCTTTCTACCTTTCAATACACTGTTCTTGCTTTTGTTTTGAAGCCAGGGGACAAGGCAGCCTGATGGACAGAGTCCGTGGAATTGAGGTTCGTGTGACTCAGAAGAAGGTGGACCTAGAGGAAAACTGCAGGGACCACACAGGAGGACCGTATATGTTGTGAGTAAAAAAAAAAATCTGAATTTTATATGGAAGGTCACAGGGAGCCCCAGAAGAATTGTGGACAGGTCAGTGAATGACCACACTACCTTCATCCAACACGGTAAAGATTCTGCCTTGTTTCCATCTCTTGTCTTTATCCCCATCTCTCAGAGCCTTGACAAGCTATATACACTTTTTCAGCCAAGGTGTTAGTGGCCAATAATGCCCTAATGTGCTACCTCTTTCGGATACTATTTAGATTTATTGGGAGCCTTCATTTGCCTGGATCGGTTAGCTATTGCCATAGCTATGCTGTGTTACAAACCACTTTAAGTCCTGGAGCTTCAAACAATTAGTATTTATTTATCTTAGACGTCTGCAGGTTGGTGATTTAGGCTGGGGAGTTTTTCTGGTCTCAGCTGAATGTGCTCACATATCTGAGGGTCATCTTGCCTGTTGACTGAAGGCTCACACTTCTGGGGATTGGCTGGCAGTCACATGGTTTCTGATGCAGCCTTTCTCACCATGTTCCTCCTGTGGTTCCAATAGGTAGCCCAAATTGGTTCTAAGCACAATGGCCCATTTGTAAGAACAGAATCAGAAATGTGCAGACTCTGCGTGTGTCAGAACTGTTCAGAGTGGCCAGCGCAGGCTGAAGACAGATGGTGCTGGAGGTCTTTCATGTGGCCTTCCCTGGGGTTTTGCAAAGTGAGTCATGTGACTAAAAAGATCCCACCTTTTGATAAGAGAAATTGCAGAGTCACATGGCAAATGCCATGGATGGAGGAACATATAAAGCACTGGCACTAATAATGCAATCAATCTGTCAATCATTGGTGGGTGCCTTAACCCAGGTAATAAATATTTATTTATTTATCCAATTATTTGTGTATTGTCAGAATCTCCCACTTAAATGTAAGTGCTGACAGAGCACAACTCTGTGACTCTAATATATGTGCTCACAGTAAATTTTCATTGAAGCATAAATGTATGCTGCAGGGTTCACATGGAAATTATTTGGAGAATGGTTTTTATGGACCTATTTTAATCCACCAAATCCTCATGAGAAGACAATTATCTCTAAAGACAAATGAGCACAAATATAATTTTTGCCTACACATTTTAGTCTGCTGTATTGCTGCCTCCCTTTCTCTCTTATGTTTTGATCAGTTGGGTGAACTTAGAGGCAGAAAAGTACAAGGAGAAGATGAGCCATCTCTAAGTCAGGGCCTTATCTCACTTCTTCACTCTTCATTAGTGGTTGGGGAGTTGACTCAGTTGTATAGCTTGAATATATGACATCACTGAACTGAAGGGTGTGATGCGTTCTGTTATTAGCTGACTGTTCCCTCCTAAATTCACATATTGAAACCCCTAGTGCCTCAGATTGTGATTATATTTGGAGGTGGGTCTTTTTTTCTATTACAGTTGATATTCAGTATTATTTTATATTAGTTTCAGGTGTGCATCATAGTGGTTAGACAATTATATAATTTACAAAGTGATTTCCCAGTTAATTCAAGTAGTCACTTGGCACCATGCATAGTTATTACAATATTATTGACTATATTCCCTATGCTGTACTATATATCCCCATGATTATTTTGTAGCTACCGATTTGTACTTCTTAATCCTTTAATTTTTTTTTTTCACCAAGACCCCCTCTCCCCACTCTTCCCCTCTGGCAACCATCAGTTTGTTCTCTGCATCTATGAGTCTGTTTCTGTTGTGTTCATTTATTTTGTTCTTTAGATGCTACATGTAAGTGTAATCATATGGTATTTGTCTTTCTCTCTGACTTATTTCACTTCACATAATACTCTCTAGGTCCACCCATGTTGTCCCAAATGGTAAGATTTCATTTTTTTATGACTGAGTAATAGTCCATTGTATATATGAACCACAGCATTTTTGTCCACTTGTCTATTGATGGGCACTTGAGTTGCTGCCATATTTGGCTATTGTAAATAATGCTGCAATGTACATAGGGTTACATATATCCTTTTGAATTAATGTTTTGTGTTTCTTCATATATATACCCAGAAGTGGAATTGCTGGATCATAAGGCAGTTTAATTTTTTATTTTTTGAGGAACCTCCATGTTTTCCATAGTGGCTGCATCAATCTGCATTCCAAACAACAGTGTATCAGGGTTCTCTTTTCTCCACATCCTCATCAACATTTGTTGTTTATTGATTTATTGATGACTAGAGGCCCGGTGCATGGATTCATGCACCAGTAGGGTCCCTCACACCAGTGCATAATCAGGGCCGGGGAGGGACCATGGGAGGGCTCCAGGGCATGTCCGGCCTGTCTTTGCCAGTCCTGATTGGTCGGACCCCAGTAGTAAGCTAACCTACTGGTCAGATCGTCTGCCCCCTGGTGGTCAGTGTGCATCATAACTACTGGTCAAACGGTCGAATGGCCATTTAGGCATATATATATATAGTTATTCTGATTGGTGTGAGGATGTCTTCTTTGGAGAAGTGTCTATTTGATTCCTCTGCCAATTTTCTAATTGAATTGTTTGTGTGTTTTTTTGGTGTCCAGTTGTATGAGTTCCTTATAAATTTTGGATATGAACCCCTTATCTCTTGTATCATTGGCAAATATGCTCTCCTATTCAGTAGGTTGTCTTTTCGTTTTGTTGATGGTTTCCCTTGCTGTACAAAAACATTTCATCTTGATGTAGTTCCATTTCTTTCTTTCTTTTTCTTTTGGTTTTTGTTTCCTGGGGAGATATATCAAAAATATTGCTAAGAGAAATGTCTGAGATTTTATTGCCTGTGTCTCCTTCTAGGAGTTTTATGGTTTTGAGTCTTACATTTAAGTTTTTAATCCATTTTGAGTTTATTCTTGTATATGGTGTAAGAAAGTGGTCTAATTTCATTTTTTGCATGTATTGTTCCAATTTTCCCAACACCGTTTATTGAATAGAGAATCTTTACCCCATTGTATGGACTTTCCTCTTTTGTTATATATTAATTAACTATATAGGTATGTGTTTATTTCTCAAATATCTATTTTGTTCCATTGATCTATGTGTGTTTTTTTTATGCCAGTACCATGCTATTTTGATTACTAGAGCCTTATAGTATAGTTTGATATCAGGTAGGATGAAATGGAGGTAGGGTCTTTAATGAGGTAATTAAAGTACAATGAGTTCATATAGTTGGGCCCTAATACAATATGGCTAGTGTTCTTAATTAAAAGAGATTAAAAATTAGGACACAGACACATGGAGGAGAGACCCTGTAAAGACATGGAAAGATGTGACCATCTATAAGCCAAGAAGAGAGACTTTAGAACAGTGGTTCTCAACCTTTCTAATGCCGCGACCCTTGAATACAGTTCCTCATGTTGTGGTAACCCCCAACCATAAAATTATTTTCGTTGCTACTTCATAACTGTAATTTTGCTACTGTTATGAATTGTAATGTAAATATCTGTTTTCCAATGGTCTTAGCCTCTACAGCAGCGGTTCTCAACCTGGGTCGTGACCCACAGGTTGAGAACCGCTAGCAGTGTCGCCTAGGACCATCGGAAAACACAGATATTTACATTACGATTCATAACAGTAGCAAAATTACAGTTATGAAGTAGCAATGAAAATAATTTTATGGTTGGGGGTCACCACAACATGAGGAACTGTATTAAAGGGTCATGGCATTAGAAAGGTTGAGAACCACTGCTTTAGAAGAAACCAGCCCTGTTCACCAACACCTTGGTCTTGGACTTTCAGCCTCCAGAACTGTGAGAAAATAACTTTCTATTGTGCAAGTCACCCAGTCTCAGATACTCTGTTATGGCTGCCCCAGCAGATCATATACCCACGTTCTTAAAAGGGGATAGCTAGAGGGAGACTCAGTGTGAGGTAGTCTCCCAACCCCACACCCAATGTGAATCAGAGGAATTCAAATTGACTACCCAGGAGAGGCTTGCTTAGAGAGGAAGCTCTAGGAGTAGCATGCATTGGAAAGCTCATGGGACGCCCTTCAGAGTGGCCAGCGCAGGCTGAAGACAGATGGTGCTGGAGGTCTTTCATGTGGCCTTCCCTGGGGTTTTGCAAGCAGTTCTAACTTGTTCCTTGTAGGCTGATGCTAAATTCCATTCATTAGCATGTTTCCCAGTGGCCTACGTTTATTGGTTCTTCAGGAGTTCCTCTCTTGCTTTTCAGGCCTCCAGTCATCCAAAATGTGGTGTCTTCAGCAAATTCACCCACCTCATTATGCGTGATCCCTCTTCTAAGCCATTTAGCTTTCTCCTGGCTCCTAATAAATAAATACTGATTCTAAGACCAAAACCCAAGAGGCCATATGTTTAATTGCTTTCCATGCTGAGAAAGAATCATTTATTAGCGCTGTGCAAAGCGCTGTGTTTGAAACTCCAAACCACATGAAACACCACAAGTTCTGAGCCAGAGCCTAATGGAGAAACAGCCAAGTTTCATCTGAACTTTGTTAGGCCTCATGACCTTTCACAAAACCTCAAAGCAAACATAATTCAGCCCTTGGATAGGCTAAAACTCTGAGTTAAGTCCTGTCATTTGTTTGGTTTTGGAGCAGCTGCTTATGTCACAAATCCACACTTCTGGTTAAAAAAAAAAAAAAAAAAAAAAAAGACCCATGAGATGGCTTCAACCCAGTGTGATGTTCTGTTTTATTTTTGTTTTGTAACATGTCTATTAATTGTGAAACTCAAGACTCCTTTGCAAAACCAGCTCTACAGAACAACTTGTGGATTTAGAATTACCAGGTGAATTGGGACTGAGATTTAAATGGAATTCAGTAAAAAAAAAAAAAAAACAAAAAAACTGTTGTCGTGCATCTGAAGAAATAGTTGCGGGTAGAAGTATAGAGGCCAGAGGAGAATAGTTTTGTTTTAAAGAAGAAAGATTTGGCATTGAGGTATTGTCTGAACACAGTGGGTCCTTAGAATTTGTTGACTGACCTCTTCAACACATGTAATCTGTAGTTTCCTCATGTCCTGAACTTTATTCAGAGAACTTCGCAGGCATTTCTATATCACTGTGTATCCATCTGGACCTGCTGGTCCACTGCCTGTCTGAGTCAGAATGGCTTGACCGTGAAGGCTATGATGAGAAGAAGGCCAGCCTATGGCTCATCTCGTTACAACTGGACTGGGAAAGAGCAGGGATGCAGTAGACAGGGAGAGTTTGGACGTTGAATTAGATACATACACTGGGTTGGGAAAGGTGCCTGGGTGGAGGCCAAAACGAATAATATAAATTCAGTTGTATAGACTAAATACATTACCTGGAAATGATGGGGTAGCCCAGACAAACAGAGATGATCAGAACAAAAATAAGGTCTTCCTCAAGCATGTGGAGCCTGGACACAGATGGCCAGTTTAGTGGTCAGCCCAGGTTGGCCTGGTAACAAGTTTGCCCCAACCATGAGGCTGGCGTTTGGAGGCCAGAGTCTGATCAGTGTGTGTTAAAAGTTAGTTTGGGTTTGGGGGATGATAATGGCAGTGACGTGGGCATAGCAAGAGCAAGAGTTGACTCTTTTGAGTTTCAGAGTGGGAACTTAGTTCTAACTGCTGGCAGATGTCTGCGTGTTAAACTGAGTCTTAAAATCAGGCAAATTGACGTTGACTCATGTAGGAATTAGACCAAAACTACTAATACACTTCTCTGTTCCCTTTCATCCTCTTCCCCCAACTCTCCTCTGCCACAGATGTGGCTGGAAAAGGTCGGGGGCAATGGAAGGAAATTAGGTCATAGAAGGAAGGACTCTAGACCAGGTGGGGCTTTGTAGGTCATTATAAGAATTTGTGAGGTAAGTCCAATTTTAGATACTGTTGATATTTTCTTTAAAGAAAACATTCTTTTTACCAAAGTCTATTTCCCACTTTTAATAGTTCAATTTTTCATCTCTAACCAAGTTTGCCACATATAGTTTTAGCCAGTATTAGTCTTATTCTGTGTTGATTACTTTTTCCCAATATGTTCTATGAGAATTTGATAAAGGGATGATAGTTGTGAAAGTTTGATTGAAGAAATTGGCAAAAAGCACTATCATACGAATCGGATGCAGGACAGAGTCTAAAGTGGGATCAAAATGTCTTACAACAGAATCTCCCTGCATCTCACCAGTCCACCATCACGTCCAAGCCCATTAACCCTTTGTTTGCATGCAGTGAGGTCCATCAGGAAGATTCCTGTCAGCTCTTTGCTAACTTTATCAATAGAGACTCATTGATGGTAGTGTGGGTGGAGGGAAATAAGGGGGCCTGGGAAGAAAGGGTCCAAGAGAAAAATGAATGCTTCATCATGACAAAATTCCAGAACAAAGCACAATTTTGCATATTTCTTTGACCATAAATTTTAGCCCAAGGTTATTGTTTTCAGGTTCCAAAATTGCTGATATGCATATCTTTAATTTATCACAAAACTTCATGAGAAGCCTAAGAATTTAACATACTGAGTAGAAAAGACTGTTCTGAGCATGTTAGAAAAAGTCTAATATTTGCAACTTAGAGTAAAGTGAAGAATAATGATCTAGATGTAGAAAACAAAGCTGTACATTGTATTTTTTTTAAAGGAATGTGGTTTCTGGTTCCTGCATGTCTTCTTTCTAACTTGGGGACTCAGAGCCATTTAGTTGGCCTTCTTGACTCTCAGTTTTCTCAACCACAAGGTTCTGAACATCTCATAAGGTAGTACCTGAAGGCAGTGTGGGTTTCCAGGGTTGCTGCTTCCTTGCACACCTGTAGCCAGGGTCAGGGGGCAGCTGCTGCTGTGAGAGTGTGCCACATACAGTCTCTCCTTCTTCATAAGAAAAGTTTTTAGAAATGAACGAACTTGGTCCTCATACACCTACAGCTTTGCTGTGCTGGTTGGTAGGACTATTGAACTTCATTCCCAGAAGATTCCAGCTCTTCAAAAGGAATTGCATCCAGGCCAACATGTTCATCAATGTTGGCTGATTTTTTAAATAATGGGTGATCAAGACCTTCCCTAAGTAAAGCCTCAGCTTGTAGGGAACTTGTTTCTAACCTGTCTCAAACCGTATAGTATGCTACAATGCTAATGTGCGGGCATGTACCACATTGGAAACTTTGCTGGAGACTATGGAGAGGCTAGAATCCATGCAACCCTTCTCTTTCATTTAACTACAAGAGCTGAACACTGTGGCAAAGGAAGAGCTCCTTTAAGAATGCCCTTGCCAGTCATCGGCGGCATCTTGTCCTGGGTCTTTACTTATGAAGTTTCTAGACCAACAAACTGTAGAAGGTATTTTTCTGACATGATTCTTGGGCCTGCTCTGCTAACTTAACCTGACACTCATTGGACAACAGAGCTCAGCTCCTGAGTTCCAGTTCTGTGACTGGCAATGCCAAACTGTTGCTTGTGTCCTACACGCTGCTGTCACCACCAGTTTTTGTAGAAATAACTGCTCCTTGTTGCCTGATTCCATAGTTTCCTCGGCTGTAAATAACTAGACAGGAGGAGAATCTAAAACAAATAAAGCAAGGCTACTTGTGTTGACCAAATTGGCAATTAATTAAATCCATGTGCTAGAAGTTTCAGTCAACATCTGCAGCAAGAGCAGCATCTTCTGGATGAACAGAAGAAATGAAAAGAACGGGATGGGGACAGGGTCAGAGATCTCGGTGCACAGGCTTCATGGCTGAGTGTCCAGGGACTAATGTTCATTTTCAGATTTGTGTGTGAGCAACCTTTGAGAGGAATAGCTAACCAGCCCCTGTGTGCAAAAGAGTGAGAGGAAAGCTTTCATTGTGTCTATCTCCAAATGGGAGATGGGGATGGACATCTCAGCACCTGCTGTGTTGCAGGAGTGTCTGTGTATGCCTTTCAGGAGAACATTTCCAGCAGGAGTTTCTTTGAACAAGTAAGAATCCCCAGGAAAGGGTTCCTCTCTCATAGCATGTCTTTATGAGAGTGACACTGAAATAGAATTGAGAATAGAGGCTGGAAAGGCAAGGATATTGAAGAGCTGTGATGCCAAAGCAGGTATGTGGCTAACAGTGCATGGCAGTGCGGCCACCACTCCCCCTTCCCCCTGCCTTCATTAGCTTCTGCTAATCCTGGGTGCATTTCCTGGGGGCAATTTCTCTTTCTATTCACAATCCCAATTGCTTGAGAAACTGGGATGCTCATTCTCCTGGCCTCCACCTATGAGGCAGGGATGATGGCTCCCCAGCCTTCCTGGTGAGCCCTGCTCATGCTGTGTGGTAGCTTTGTGCTCCTGGTCCCTGCACAGCAGCTCTGCATAGCAGGGCACAATTCTTTTTGTTTTTCTTTCATTTAATTTACTTCCTATATTCTTCCTTAAATGAACAAAATCTTGGCCCATGGCCTATCTTCAAAAGGAAAAAAAAAAAGAAAAGGCTGTTCTGGTTTCCATTTCTAAGAGAATTTTGGCAGTAGAAACCACAGTACTGGATATTTTACTGCATTTATCAGTCAAGCACTGTGCATATGGAAACAGTTCTATCTAGATAAACCCTCAGAGCAGTCACTATTCACAAAAAGCCATTTAAAAAAAAAGGATTTTCTAACTCCAAATGGAGCAAAAAAGAAAACTAGAAGGAATTGGCAAAGGAAAGATAAAAATTAAAGTGAAGTTCCAAGAATAGGCAGGAAGAAGAAAAAGAAAACTGGACACACCATGCCAATATACTAAACTGAGGAACTATAAACAGCCACATCCTGGGAATTTGGTACATGATAGAGATGCCACTATTGTGGATGAGAAAGTATTATGTCCTAAATGATGCTAGGCAATTTGGGTTCTGTATGGAGAAAAATTACATCCTAACCACACAGCATATACAAAAATAAATTCTACATTCACAAAATGTGAAAATTAAAGTTATAACTTTTAGATGAAAATGTTAGATGATGTTGAAGGTTGGGAAAATTTTGTAAATGTGACACAACAGGTACAAACTATAAAAGAAAGTTTTGATACATCAAACATTATTCATTAAATATACTTTAAATATTCTTTAAGACAAAAGAAACAATATAAAAAGTTAAATCTCATACCACAAACTAGAACACATTTGTAATGCATTTTAAGAAAAACTGGTATCTAGATAGTAAAGAAATTGTGTACATAATTTGAACAAAAATATTGTGTGGGCGCATAGACATACATAAATATATACAATATTGTTTGTAGTAGCAAATTATGTAAATAATCTAAATTTTGAACACTAGTAGAATGGTTATATAAAACTTTTGTTAAAACAAATATTTATTATACAGCAGTTAAAAAAGATGAACTAGCCCTAACCGGTTTGGCTCAGTGATAGAGTGTCGGCCTGCGGTCTGAGGGGTCCCAGGTTCGATTCTGGTCAAGGGCATGTACCTTGGTTGCAGGCACATCTCCAGTGGGGTGTGTGCAGGAGGCAGCTGATGGATGTTTCTCTCTCATCGATGTTTCTAACTCTCTATCTCTCTCCCTTCCTCTCTGTAAAAAAAAAAAATCAATAAAATATATTAAAGAAAAAAAAGATGAATTAAGGCTACATGTACAATTCACATATAGCTTGAAAGCATAAACGTGAGTGAAAAATGATAACAACAACATATTTAATAATATACCACTAGCATATGTAAAACATACACATAACATTACTTTCATAAAAGTAGAAAACATGAACAAGAAGGACAAATAATAACTTTTATAATTGGTTATCCTATCTATAAAAGAGTAATATGCAAATTAACCATCACTCTGCCACACCCATAAACCACACCCACAAGTCACGCCCACCAGCCAATCAGGAGAAAATATGTAAATAAACCCAACCAAGATGGCTACGGCCACAGAGAGCAGGAGGGAGGCTTGGTTTTCCCAGGCAATGGAGGAAGCCAAGCTTTCTGCCTGCCCTTGCTGGCCTAGGCCTCCACTCAAGGCTACAAAGTTTCAATGATAGAAGATACATAAACCCAAACAGAAATGGCGGCAGTCACGGAGCTGGAAAGAGCGGGAGGCTAGGGTTTCCCCCGGCGATGGAGGAAGCCAAGCTTTCTGCATACCCTGGCCTGCCCAGGCCTCCGCTTAAGGCTACAAAGTTTCAATTATAGAACATACATAAATCCCAACAGAAATGGCTGCTGCCACAGAGCAAGCAGAAGGCTTGGCTCTGCTCCAAGCTACAAAGTTTCAATTGTAGAAGATAAATAAACCCCAGATACCAGGGCCTCCATTTGGGTCACCAGGGGGCATGGTCAGCCTGCAAACCACCACAGGCCCCTCGCCCAGGCCGCCCCACGCCCCAAGGGAACCCCCACCCTGATCTGGGACATCCTTCAGGGCAAACCAGCCGGCCCCATCCATGCACCAGGCCTCTATCCTATCTAATAAAAGAGTAATATGCTGATTGACCATCACTCCAACACAAGATGGCTGCCCCATGTGGACACAAGGTGGCCACCACAAGATGGCCAGCAGGGGAGGGCAGTTGGGAGGGATCAAGCCTGCAAGGGAGGGCAGTTGGGGGCAATCAAGCCTGCAGGAGAGGGCAGTTAGGGATGACCAAGCCAGCAGAGGAGGGAAGTTAGGGGGGACCCAGGCCTGTAGGGGAGAGCAGTTGGGGGGACCAGGCCTGCAGGGGAAGACAGTTAGGGGAAAACAGGCTGGCAGGGGAGCATTTAGGAATCAGGCTGGCAGGGGAGTGGTTAGGGGGTGATCAGGCTGGCAGGCAGAAGCGGTTAGGGGCAATCAGGAAGGCAGGCAGGCGAGCAGTTGGGAGCCAGCAGTCCTGGATTGTGAGAGGGATGTCCGACTGCCCGTTTCGGCCCGATCCCAATCGGGCCGAAACGGGCAGTCGGACATCCCTCGAGGGGTCCCAGATTGGAGAGGGTGCAGGCTGGGCTGAGGGACACCCCCCCCCCCCATGCATGAGTTTCGTGCACCGGGCCTCTAGTAAATAAATAAAGCTATAATAAAGGTTCAAACTAAATCTGTAATGCTTTGTGTCATTTGAAAAAAGATCTGGGTCATGTATGAAAAAATAATAACATTTAAAAAATCCAGATGATGGTTAAATAAATTTTTGATGTATCATACTTAGTAATTTTTTGTATTTGTAAACATCTCATTAAATATATCTTTGATGAAATCTGTTTAAACATTCTCAACAGAAGCAAGTGTTTCAGCTATTCAGATGGAACCATACAAACTAATTTTCATTATATTGACTGACCTTAGGAACTGAGTTTGAGGCAAAAAAAGACCACGATATGAGCAGTTTACTCCCTGAGCAATGTGGCTATCCCTGCGCCTGGAGAAGAGAAGCTCTAATGGGTTCAGGAACCGCATGTGACACAATCTTTCTTGGTCCTAAAGAAAGGTTTCCTATGGAGTGGGGATTTTGTGCTCTGTGGGACCAGTGATAACAAAAACTTTATGTTTGAGTTTATTAAGAGTCCACCTGGCTATCTAGGATTGTAGCTCTAATAAGTCATTAATTAAATGAAACATATTTACTGGAGATCTACGTTGGTTCTGGAGACATACAATCAAACAGGGCATGTGAAGCAGATGTGAAGGAAATGATTCTCTAGTGAAGTGAAATTTTTATTATTTTAATAGCTGTTATCCAAATTTCCCTCAAGGAGTTAATTGTGCTTGAGAAATTATTTTAAATTCCTTTACTTAGAAGATATCCTAAGCAAAAAATACCTCACATAAACAAAGGCTCTTCTTCATGAGAAAAAGTGAATTCCCCCCTGAGAAGGGCAGGTGAGGTGCAGAAATTCAGGTACAGGAAGAGAGGGCTGAGCGCGGAAAGGGGAGGCGAGGAGCACCCAAGACAGCAGAAGGCTGGATGCTGCAAAGGATAGAGGGATCATGAGTAGCCCTTTGGTATCTAAATGAATTTTAAGATGGGAATAAATATTACAAAATTTTCGTTTGTTTTTCAGAATAGCACAATATAATCCCTGGCTATGATGCCCGTACATGCAGTGAGTTGTTATAAGGACAAATGCTTTCAGGGAGGGACATTTTTGTAAAAATTGGAAACAGCCTAGGTTCCTGTTTGGGTCAGGGATGTCAAGGTCAAAGACAACACACAGCAGCCAGAGCCCGAAGGTCAAGGTAACCGTGAGCATGGACGTTTTCTCAGGGAATGCAGGGAAATATGCAGGGAAAGGTTTAGGCGAGTTCTGGTCTAGAGCGTTGTGGGCTGTGAGTCTGGGAGGAGGCTCTGTGGGCAATTAATGGCCA
The DNA here is from genome assembly GCF_027574615.1 of Eptesicus fuscus. NCBI lineage: Eukaryota > Metazoa > Chordata > Mammalia > Chiroptera > Vespertilionidae > Eptesicus > Eptesicus fuscus. The sequence goes on along the minus strand of NC_072491.1, from coordinate 9,876,514 downwards.
GCTCCAAGCACAGTCCCTTCACCTGCTGCAGTCCTGCCCTGGGTGAGGAACTTGTCTCTCCCTTGCAGGATCAAGGCAGATCAACACAGCAACTCCCAACTACTCTGCCTCATTCTCACTTCCAGTCCTTGCCCAGGGAGCTGCCAGACAGATTTCCAAGTTGCTGGACTGCCCTTAAGGCCTCTCCCACCCCGAGAGCCTCCCTTTCCCAGTGGCTCATCTCCTCCCCACCCTCTGCGGGATTCCCAGCACTGCCAGCCGGAGGGATGGATTTGGACCCCATGCTGCTTTCATCTTCTTCCTGGAAGGGGATGAGCTCCTCCTGGCTCATCAGTCACTTGCTCCCTGTCAACAGGCCGCTGCTAGAAGCCCGGGCAGCTCAGGTGGCTGCGGGGAAAGCGCTGCTGGGGCGGAGGCCCTTTGGAGTCCACACGAGGCCCCACAGTCAGGTGCTCAGCAGCCCCCCAGGAAAGGAAACAACCTAGACGCCTTCCCCTAAGGAAGAGGTGGTTTTACCAGAAGAAGGATGAATAGGCCGGAAACCATCCCGCCAGTGACCTCCTCCTGTCAGCTCCACGCTGGACAAAATAAATGCGCTTTATCTGCAAGCGAGATTGGCTTCCGTGGCCGATGCATCATGCAAAGACAGAGCTACTCCCTCCGCGGAGCATCGTCTGCCCCCTCTCGCAGTGCCCTGGTCCCCTGGCCGCCTTCCTGCTGGCGGCCCAACAAGTTCAAAAGGACAGAGGGATGAAGCGGCCTCTCCCCGCACCGTCCAGCCTGGCTCCAGAGGGGCAGTAGCTTCAGCCTCTCTCTGACATGGTTGGCCAAAGCCCAGCAGCCAGAGCCGGACCCGCGGAAGGCGGCTGACCCCCAAGTGCCCCATTTTTTTCTCCACTTGCCCCACCCAGATGGCTCAGAAGCAGCTGGAATTCCGGTCTACTTAGTGTTTGGGTGGCTTTTCATCTCTGGTAGGAGAGTCGGGAACCAACGCATTCACTGCTCAGCCTTGGGGACTCAGCGGCATTGGTCATGGGTTCCCCCCCAGCATTTCTGGGGTTCCCACGTGACGGCAGGGTGGCAAATAGGCTAGAAGAAGGCTAATTTTGAGCTAAGCCAAAATTAGAAAGAAAAAAAAAAAAGGCACCTATAATATTTTTGAATTTCCTCTTCATGATTCCAACCTCCTCCTCAATCTTTAATTCTGACTGCCCACCATTTAGGGCAGAGGGATGGAGAAATTCAGAGTGATGGGAAGGGAAGGATGAAAAGGAGACCAGAGGAGAACACAGGCACATGGGAAGGGAAGGGGAACATGAAGGGTTGAGGTCATTTGGGCAGAAAGCAGGGGCGCAGATGATGCTGTGAGAATAACACCTCTGTTCTTCTGAACCCACCTTTTCATTCATTTCCCCCATCAGTTTCTTTCTATCGTGAACATCGCACTGGTCTTGGAGATGCTCAGGACACCCTTGTTGGCTGTGCAGACTGCTGTCCCACTGGGACAGGCTAACCCTGCAACTGTCTCAGATGCAGGCAGCCTTTATTCTTGAACATAAAGTCTCGTGTGAAGCTCTGGAGGAAGAAGCTTGACTCATAGGACTGTGATCAGCCATCTGCCTTTTTGGGAGAGACAATGTGGTGGAGTGGAAAGAGCCCTGAGCTGTTCTAGGCTCAACGCTACCCTTAACAGGCTGTGTGCTATTGTGAAAGTCACTTAATCTCTGGAATTCAGTGTCCTCCGTTGCAAGATGTCCCACCAAATTCTGCGATCCTGGCCTAGCTTTCAACCTGTACAGTATCTGATCGTACCTTTCACCTGCTTTAATGTCCTGCAGTGCTCTGCCCACGGCCCTCACTTGGTATAGCATGATAGGGCCCCATCCGCCGCTCCAGCTGTGGCTTTTCCTTCTTTCCTTGTAGTCAGTATCCAAGCCACCCTGGAGTCACCACAGCCTGTCCTGCTTGATTCTGGTCTTGGAACGTGACGTTCCCTCTGCTTGGAGTGCCTACTCACCTCTCCCCACCCCCTAACTTCTCTTTCCGCCAGGTCTTTGCCTCTCCTGGAAAGTCTTCTCTGGCCATGCCCTCACTTCCGGTGAATTAGGCCTCCCACACATTCTTAAAGCCTCTGTGTTTACCCACAGGTCACTTTCCAGAGGATGCTGTACTTGTTCTTCCTCTCCATCGGCCTTCTTGGACCTCCATCTCATTAACGGCATGAGCCATCTCTTGTTTTATGCCCAGTTTTGTGTCTGAATGTGCCAGTGAGCTATTGAGGCTGACGTTACCGCTCTTATTTCTAGCTTTCTGACTTCCTTTTTCTTAGAACTACATGGAAAAAATATTTTCTTTAATAAGAGAACCATGACAACAGGAGCATCAGAAAATGGGAAGTAAAGCAAAGGTATTTGAACCCAAAGACTTCTAGAGTCTGTTAAAGAACCATCTAGAGTCTCAGATGAAGGGTGTGATGTGGCCTGTTTTGAGGACTTGGAATGCACAGCGCTGACCACAGCGGTGCTATCCCTTCAGGGAACCACATGATGATGCTAATGGAAACTAAAATGTGAAGAGACAGAGTAGTGAGCAAGAAAAGTTATCTAGGTATACTTTATGAGTCACTTTTCTCATTTTTCAGGGACTTTGTTACTCATGCTCTCACTTATCCTCATTCTTAACTGCAGAAGCATGGAATTGACCCTCGTCCAAATCATGGCCTTTCCACATGAGCCAAGCAACAGTGAGAGACCAGGCTTTGGAGGGACCTGGGGGCAGTTCCAAAAAATTGCAACAGAGTCAAAAGGGCACGTGAGTGTCATTACTTACTGAGAAAATGGGAGGCAGAAACTTTGGAAACACATGCTCATTAAAGAAAAAGTGAAAAATGGAGAATGAAGGGAAAAAAAATTGACCCAAAGTCCACCCGCCCCTGCCCAAAAACAATTACCAGAGTTCTGAGGTTTTAACTTTTTCCCCCAATGCACATAAACTCCACTTTCCTTTAAAGTTAGTTGTCTTCATACTGTCTCAGCAATTTCAAAGTTTTTTTTTTTAACTTAAATTGTAAAAGAAGAATCTTACTATATATATATATATATATATATATATATATATATATATATAATAAACCTTTTGGGTTATTTTTTCTGACTCAGTGGCTCTATATTTAAAAAGTAATAAATAGACATACATGTTTTACAAACAGTGGAGACTGGCACAAGTAAAGAAAAATCCTAAATGTAATAGAATAAAATTCACAATAAATTTAATAAGGCATGTGTGAACACTGTATAGGGAGCTCCTTTTCTAGAGTCAAACCACACATTTCTAGAGTTAACTTGGGCCCAAAGCAAAATAGGCTTGTAAAGTGAAATGTAAAGGAAAAATGTGTGGTTTCTGATTTGTCTTTCCCTAAAAGGAGGGAGAAATCAACCACCTTTTTTTTTCTACCATCAGGCCAAGTAGCCCCCAAGGATCCAAATTACTGGGGATTTCCAGTTTCTGAGGATGAGGGTGACGGTTAAAGAGGGCAGTATGTTCTCACCTGGAGGCAGAGCCACCTGAGACCTTCTGGACATGGCAGCCTCTTCTCTTCTGCCAGGAGCCATCCACTGTCCAGTTAAGACGGTGTGGCCTCCCAAGCACTTCTGTCTGCATGAAAGGCCGGAGGGCGAGAGGAAAGGAACTCCTGCTTGCTCAAAGTGATTTCCCTCACAGCTCCTTGGATGCTATGAGAGAAAGCTTCATTTAGGTAAATGCCTCTGAAAGGGTGAACAGGTGCCTTTTAGTTATTCAGTAACGCAGAAGCCATTCTGGACATATGCGGGAAATGTAAGAAAGCAATAATAGAGGATTTAGTTAAATAGGCAAAGCCTTTAAGGTATGGCTTGAAAGAAACTGGTTAATATATAACTTATGTAAAATCCCTTTTATTCTTGACTCCAGTTATTGAGTAACAAAGCTGTTAAAAAGTTTTTTTTGTTTTGTTTTGTTTGGAAATGTACACTTTATTCCATATCCCTATTTAGTTCTATCTGATCTCCCTAAAACAGTGAGGAAAAAGAGGAATCACATAACTAATTCCAGCACTTATTAAAACAAAGGTGGCAAGTAACAAGGTCTCCTGACAGGACACAGCTGGAGAAAATTCTACTATTTTGTGTGAAGAGAATTTTTAATGTATGGAAATGACTACATCAAGAGGAGATAATATTGGGATAAAAACTCAAAACAAGTTTCTTTTTTTCAATAGTATAAAAATAGACATGTATAGTTATATAAAATTAATACAGCCAATTAAATTACAGATGAGTGGGTGACTTCTAAATACTTTAGGTATCATTATCAAGCATTTTTCTGGTAGGACAAAGGGAAGAGGAATTTTGTAGAGGGGGAGTAGAGAGAAAGAAGGGGGAAGGATTATAATGTAATTTTGGAACAAGAGGCTTCTTGGATGACACCTGTAACCCTAAATGTCTGTTGTATCTCCTCCAGTCCTCTTCTGAGTTCTTAGTTAGTTGTACTTCATTCAACTAACAGTTATTGAGTGCTTAATCTGTATTCATCAGATTTAAGACTGCCTTTTGAATGTTCCATCCCCCACTCCCATCTGTGTTCTAAAGACATTGTTTACTTCAGAGAGGAGAAAAGAATAAACACATCGTTGTCCTGCCCACCCCTGTAGCACCTCCCAATTTGTTCCTTCTCCCGAGGCCTTCTAGCTGACTGCACACCTTATTCCCTGCCTCCCCACCTGGGAACCTTTTGCCCTCTTGCATTGTTCTGTTTCTTCCCTCTTCCATTTAGCATCACAGTTAGTCACCAAACCCTATAGAGTCAACTCTCACCTGTATTTCATCTCTCACGCTCATCTCCTTGAACTCTGTGTTGGAAAAGAACTTGGTCATCTCTAATCTGGATTATTGCATCTGCTTTCTAGCCCCTTGCCTCCAGTTCCTCCTGATTCGAGCCCGTTCCCTTCAACTTTGCTGCCGAACAGTTTGTCTCCCACCAAGTGGAGCTTGCTATTTTCCTGCTCGCATTTCTGTAGGCTTAAATACCTGCGGTCTAACTCTCATAGCTGTGCTCTATCTCTGGAAAAGCACCATTTTCTAATGATTTGTCTTATGCTTATCTTTCTCTGCAACTGATTATAGTACTTTGAAGGCAGGATAATGGCTTCCTACATTTGTGTCCTTGGCACCCAGAGAGCACAGTGTGAGTGCTCATAGAACTGATTTTGGAATGGAGCAGAGAACAAAGGTAGAAGGAGGCCCCCTTCCCTTCCTGGGAGTCAGCAGAACTCTCCATGAATTGTTTCTCATCTCATCCCACTTCTTCCCTCGTGCTGTCAGGTGTGGCAGAGGGACTTGACGCCATAGATAATGATTAGAATGAATATGAGCTTGAAACAGAAGGATTCATGCTTTGGACGAGCCCATGAGTGTGCACATGGGCAACCCTTAGTGGGAGCTGTAAAGGCAGATTTCCAGTGGGGTCCGTGTCTGACTTCCTTTAAATAAAGTGTCACATTGGGAAGCATGCTTAAATATCTTTTCAGAGGTTCAAGTAACACAAAATTGGCCACAAATTAGTTTTCTGTAGTCCTATGTTCTGATGACTTCCATTAGAAATGTAATACAGGAAGGAAAATATGGTTAAGAGCTGATGAGTGAATTCTCTTGGAAAGGTGTTGTTTAGTAAAACACCTTGATGAGTGAACAATTTTGGTTCTGGAAAGATTGTTCTCAGGGCTAGTCCAGAATGAGCTAAAGTGAGACAAAGATAACTAACTAACCTGCTTCTGCATAAGAAATGAACAGAGAGTGTAAGTGTATGAGGTATTGGCTGATGAGCTATGTTGGAAAGGGAAAAGAAACAAGAAAGAGACATGCCTAAAGACAAAGAAGAAAAATAGAGCCTGCTTAACAGAGAGACCACACAAAATCCTCCACGCAGGAATAATCCAAGAACATTTAGAACTAGGGAGGTACACATTGTTGATATAGTTCATAATGACACAATACCCTTCTATTGTCTGGAATCTTCAGTGAAGTCCCCTTATACATAGCCTTCAGTGGGAGAGTAAAAAGACCACAGTAGTGCCAAGTAGGGCAACATGAAATGACAAATATTATAGTACACAAAAAAGGTGAAAAGCAAAATGGAGTATAAGAATTCAACAAATAAGTAGAATCTTGGAGATAGAGACAACTAGTAGAAATATAAGTGCTCAGTCACACCCCAAACCCTAATTCTAGGGATAAATACAGGTTTTCCCCCAATACCGGATATGGTGTTTGAGACAGTTTTAATTGAATCTAGCAGAGGGTTGGGGGGGGGGGGGGGTCAGAGATCAACCAAAGGACTTGTAATGCATATAAACATAACCAATGAACACAGACAGTAAGGGGGTGAGAGCATGTGCTGGGGGGTGGGAGCGGCCAAGGAGAGGTCAATGGGGGAAAAAAGGAGACCTATATAATACTTTCAACAATAAAGAATTTAAATTAAAAATAAGAAAAACATGGTAATGCAAATCAAAACCACAATGAGATATCACCTCACACCTGTTAGAATGGCTATTATCAGCAAGGCAAGTAATAACAAGTGTTGGAGAGGTTGTGAAGAAGAAAGGACCCTCATTCACTGCTGGTGGGGATGTAAACTAGAACAGCCATCATGGAAAAGAGCATGGAGGCTCCTCAAAAAATTGAGTAGCGTTACCATATGACCCAGCAAACCCTCTTATAGATACCTGCTCAAAAACATTTATTTTCAAAGATATTTGTACATTGCAGCATTACACACAGCGGCCAGGATGTGGAAACAACCAGTGTCCTTCGGTAGATGATTCAATAAAGAAGATGTAATATAAGATTTGACTTTGGGTGGTGGGCACACAATGCAATATACAGATAATATATCACATTGAAACCTATATAATCTCGTTAATCAATGTCACCAGATAAATTTAATTAAAAAAAAAAAGTCATGGTAATAAGCAGCTTGATATGTAATAGCCCCAAACTGGAAACAACCCAAATGGATTCAGCAATGGATGAATGGATAACATACAATGGAATACTACTCTGCAGAAAAAAAAACAAAAAACAACAGCAAGCCATTGATAGACTCATCAGCTTGGATGAATGTCATGGGCATTAAGCTGTCGGGGGGCGGGGAGAGAAGCTAATTTCAAAGGGCTACACACTGTAATTCCATTTATATAATCTTTCAAAGTAATAACATTATAGTGATGGATAGCAGACAGTGGATGCCAGGGGTGAGGGGCTGGGGTTGGGTGTGACTGTGAAGTGGTAACATGAGGGAGAGTCCTTGGGTGATGGAACTGTTCTGCATGCTGACTGGGTGATGGTTACATGAATCTACACATATGATAAAATTTCACAGAACACCATATATTTTTAAAGTACATATAAAAACGGATGATATCTGAATAAGATCTGTATTTGAGTTAACAGTATTAAAACAATATTAATTTCCTGGTTTTAAAAATAAGATATTTCATTTGAGACAACTCAATGAAGCATACACATAAACTCTATTATTTTTGAAACTTCTTTTGAATGTTAAATTATTTCCCAATTACATACATATATATACATATATATATAATCTATATGTATATATATGTATGTAATTGGGAAATAATTTATATACATATATACATATATATGTATATGTATATATATATATGTAATTGGGAAATAATTTATATACATATATACATATATATGTATAGTATATATGTATATATACATATATATATAATCTCATCATTTTTAATTATTTGCAGTGGTTCTTTAAATCCTCCATGTACACTGAATTAGTGAATACTGAACCATTGTTCCTAGGGGAAATACAAGGTTAGGGTCCCATAAGCCTTTGGTGACATTTTCGACAAATAATGAACACATAAGCCTGTTTTATGTGTCTTTCTGTTTAAGGACACCTTATTTAATATCTATTGTTGCTCCATTAACCTTTTGCACTCGGATATCGAGTGTGACTCGACATGGTTAGCATCGGTAGCAGGAATCGAGAAAAAAGCAAGCGAGTGCAAAGGGTTAACATTGAATTATCAATCAACAGTTCTATAACTCATGCCTGAACAAACCTTACCTAACACACATCTTTTCTCCGTGTGCACATGAGACAGGACTCCAGCACTGTGCTTCATTTTAAACGGTGAAATCAATAGCAAAAAGCACAAAGATTTGAAGAGCATGGCACTAACAAGAGGGCTAAATGACACGTGTTTACAGTACAACATGAGAACTGAAATAAGGAGACACAACATTGCTTTGTCTGATTTCAGTTGGGGAAGTGTGTGTGCCAAGCAACTCCAATTTTTGCTGTTCTACGTATGTCCATAAATGGTTATGAAAGAACCATGAGTATTGACTTTGGGATTATGAATAAATTTTAGTGAGTAGGCGATGAGCAAATACAGACTTTCTAAATAATGAGGAATGACTGTGCATGACTATATATGTCTCTTTTTATGTATATACTAGAGGCCCGATGCACAAAGATTCATGCAAGAATAGGCCTTCCTTCCCCTGGCTGCCGGCACCGCCTTCGCTCAGGCCAGAGCTGCCTTTCCACCTTCCCACACTGCTCAGAGGCCCGGAGAGGCTGGGGCGGTGCGGAACACCTGCATCATTGCCATGGCGATGACGCAAGCATCCTGCTCCACCCCGGCCTCTTAGCGCCTGTGTATGCAAATTAACCCTCCATCTTTGTTGGGTTAATTTGCATACTCACTCCTGATTGGCTGGTGGGCATCACAAAGATACGGTCAATTTGCATCTTACTCTTTTATTAGTGTAGACACCACACACATGTATACATATAGACACATATACATGCATATACTTATACAGTATATGTATATACAGAAGAGGCTGAAATCTAAATTTATGAAGTGATATATCTATATCTATATCTATATCTATATCTATATATACATATATATATATTATAATAAAACTATAAATAGAAAAACCAATTCTGACAAACTGAATTGAGAGTTGCTCATAATTTCTTTGTAGTTTAGAAATTTACAGCTTTTTTTGAATTCTGGGATTTTTTTTTTTTTTTTTTTTGTCTCTAAAGTTTAACTGCTATGCTTAGGGATGGCCTTTGGCAGCATTATTCAGAAGGCCATGTTGGTTTCCCATCTATCAGCCTTCCCTTTTTATGTCCTTTCTTTCCCCAACGCGTAGTTAAGCATTTGAACATAGGTGACCAGTGGCCCTAAACTCCAGCTTCTACTTTCAGTGACTCACACTAGCTCTTTCGAAAGCAGCTAAAGGGATTTTTTTCCATAGGGGTGTAAGTGACTCATAAGGGTCAATAAAAAATCCCCTTTTAGGAACCAATTTTCTATTTGACTTTGATAAAGGAAACCAAGTTCAAGTGAGATATAATTTTAGGCATTGAGCCACTGGATGGAGAACATACACGCACGCACGTGTGTGTGCGCGCGCGCACACACACACACACACACACACACACACACACTTCACCCAGTATATCTGGATTTTTATATACCAAAATATTAACAGTGGTTATCTATGGCTTGCAAGGTTATGGTTTAGTTTTAGCTTATTATTTTATTTTATTTTTTTACTTTTTGCTGGCCTGTATTTTCTATAATAAACGTTCATTATTTCAAGAAGCAATAATCATTTTAAAACTGAAAAAGATGTATATATAGGAGGATGAGGATCATGGAAAAACGTTCTTGGTATTCTTAAAGCTATCCTTCCTAGCTAGTTGTCTTTTTTAAAAGTCCACCCTAATAATATTGGATTTGGGTTCTCTTTTAATAAGGCTAAGAATAGACATAGTTTTCTGAAAAGAAATAGCTATTTTCTTTTTCATTGGACGGTGTGCTTTTAACTGTTAGGAAAGATGGGCTTTTAAAGATCCCAAGAGGAATTCCATTTCTCGCTATTATTAGGAATTACCAGAGCTCTTTCCTGCCCATTCTGGGAATGGTCTTTTAGTGATGGCAAGCCCTTTTTGACCATCTGGAATGGCCCTTCATCCTTGTATCTATAACCATTATACTTTCCATTATGAGTAAATTGCTTTTCCTTTCTTTGGTTTCTCTCTAATCCCTTGTAGGCATATGCTAGCTCTGGAACTCTTATACAGTCTCTGGTTAGTGTATTCCTGAGAAGTTAGATAAGGCCAAGCTTTAGTTAAGCTCCACACAGCGGAGTGACATAGAGCTGTTTTTGGCTAAAGGCCCTCTAATTTTCCAAGTGCTCAAATGGAATCATTTAAAATATAAAATGTATGAACATCTTTTCTCTGAACTAAATGGTACCTCCTTTTCTTGGCTTAATTTCCTCTAGACATAAAAATTAAGACTCTTTCACCAGTACCAGGGATCAGTACTGCTGTACATGTTGCCAGACTTACAGATTAGATAAGCATTTTGGTTTCCAGTAGTGTTTTCATGGAATTATCTCTATTCAGGTCAAATTCTATTTTGAGAACTCCAGCTGATTCAACAACCCACAATTTGTACTTTTGGTCTCAAAGTAAATACTTGATTTAACTCAAGCTGAGAGAACTGCACTTGTATTTGAGCTGTGACCCATATAATTTTAATATCCATCATCCCTTACTATGGGATGTAATTGGATGGATCAGATGCTTGGTAGGTTCATGCAAACAGTGGGGAAAGCATTCAGGCCATTTCCCTTCCAAAGCAAACAGTGTGGGTCTGTTGGTCCAATTGCCAATTAGACCTTGCTCCTCCTCCAGCACTTCCTTCCACTTTGTGCTGTGGGGCACTAAAAGTGCAGAGAGATGAAAAGAGAGAAATTTAAAATGGTACACAACTGCCTGACATCAACATGGATCCCTCGGAACCTTCCGCAGCCACAGGTCTCCTAAGACACAGGGCAGAGAGGGTGGAACAGAAAGAATAATCTGGTAGGAACTGGGTCATTACCAAAGATAAAGTTCAGATCTCAGGGATGGGTAGGAACCTAGGAAGCTGATTTATAAGTAGGTAGAACAGGAGTGTTCACACAAGAAAGAGACACTGGAAGTCCAGAAGCGAAAGGAAGTCAAAACTGAGGAGACTGGGCAGTCATCAGAAGGAGCAGGAGGGGCTCAAGCACAGGGCACTGTGGCAGCATTGCTGGCCTTTTGCCCAAGATGAAGCCCACAAGTATCTGTTCTGATCTCAGGGAACCATAGAGTGGGCAGTCATTGTAGAGTCAATGCTTGAAAATGACCACTAATGATAAAGTAATCATTATAATACCTACTTTTATTGAAGGCTTACGACATGCTATGTGCTACTTTAGACATTTTCCATACATGCACCTGGTCCATGCAGTCTTCACAACATCTTTGCACAGACGAAGAAACGGAAGCTCAGAGAACTTGAGGAATTTATACCAGTTCCAGTAGTTGGTCAGTGATAAGATCAGAATTTGAAACCATGTCAATCTGACTTTGAAGCCCACTGAGAGATTAGAGCCTAATGTTTTTTTAAGGCCCTAAGCCTGTCTTGGACTCTGTGTTTCTGCATTTCATATCTAACAATATACAGTGGACACAGTATGGCTAGATGTTTCTAGTTTCTCTTCTCCTCCCACCGAGGAAAGAAATATAAAAATCCCTCTTTGATGTGGCAATGCTGAGTCTGTCTGTTCTGAACACACTTAATAACAATGTTGATTATGTCCTCTTTTATAGCACATGTATGCTTTTAACACTTTGGGCATCCGTTTTTTTAGAGCAACTTAATAATTTGGGAATTGACCACTATTTGTAGGGGTGGAAGGGGGCCATTTTCCTGATTACTTTAGTTTTAAATTGTGTTTTATGCATCTTGTCATATGGAACTAATGGCACTATTCATTTCAAAAAGACATGTCCTAATGCAGCCTGGGATTTTGAGTATTTGAGCCTTTTCTTATAAAACTAATGTATGTTTTATTCATCTCTTGGTTCCCGTTAGTTCTTAACATGATTATCTGAATATCATCGCTATTAAAAAAAACCACACTTGTAATTTACCAAGTGAATGAATGAATAGATATGTAATTTGTAGAGGTTCAGATTATACCCATGCAACCTTATATTCATGGCTGTACTGATATTTGGCTGGGACATTGCTAGGACACCCATCACTAGGGTTGGTATTATTACGACTTTTACCACTGCTAATAATGATAATTTCCACTGGTTTAATGCTTGCCATGAGGAAAGAAGTTGAGAGTGGTTTAGTACATCGGTGCACTGGGGAACAGGTAGTGGATCCTGGACTTAAACTCAGCAGTGCGGCTCCGAAGGCCACATTCTTCCTTAATGCCACCTTGAGCGAGAAAGGGGTTGCCACTTAGGGTCAGTGGAACAGGGCTGTGCACCCAGCCTGAGGCCCTTGCATAGCAGCTTTTCTCAAGAGATGCTATTGATACAATGCAAGACACAAAGCAGGAACAACTAAGGACCAACCTACATTTGGTTTAGATGGGGTTAAATGGAAGTGAAGTTGGACCTCCCAAAGTTTTACTTTCCATAAATTGTCCTTACCTGGTGGGGAAAAGTCACTTGTCTGGGTGGGTGCTGATTCAGTTTATCAGTTCATAAAATTCAGTGTGTGACCATGGAGTACCAAGTCTAGGACCAGAAGATAATAGAGTATCTACAAGAAAGGATACAGATAGCATGCCTGCGCTTATGTAGGTTTAAATATATCTGTGTAAAAAAAAATTAAGGATAAAAGGAAAAGAATAGGAACGTATAGGAATCATGGCACAAAGAAGAAAAATGTGTAGTTTATATAGAGCAACCAAGCATCGCATCATACTTATGAACACTCAGGTAGTATGGCCACATGTAACCTAGGAATCTGTATTTTTGTTTTGTCCTCCCAATGATTCTGGTTGAATGTTTTATTTTGAAAAGAGTCCAGGGATCATCCTTTAAAAATGTTTCCTTTTACTTATACACAAACACAGCTATATTGCCTCACCCTTATTCATGACTATGAGATCTTTCAACATACACTCCAGCTGCTGTGTGCCAGGTAAAATTTGCACAAATAAAAATAATATGGTTACCACCCTTAGAAATTAGAAATTTGTTGCAAAGCTAAAATATTTTTTAGACTTACTGTAGGATTTATTATCCCAATTCTGTTATTCTGCATTTATAACATTTTTACAATGTGTAATACTTTGTAATCAGAATGAAAAAATTAAACTAAGTCAAATTCAAATGTATGACACATGCAAAAAGAAGGCAAATCATAAGAGCAACTTGAGAGCTTCCTATGTAACAGACATTTTATATATTGTTGTATTTAATCCTCACAGTGATTGTCTTAAGTTAGTAATGCTTTTATTCCCATTTTTAATTTTTTTAATGTTTTTGATTTTAGAGAGAGAGGAAGGGAGAGAGAGAGAGAGAGAGGAGAGAGAGAGAGAGAGAGAGAGAGAAAAGAGAAAGAGAAACATTGATTGATTGCCTCCTGTATGCACCCTGACCCAGGATCAAACCCACAACCTGGGTATGTGCCCTGGCTGGGAATTGAACCGGTAACCTTTTGGTACACAGGACGATGCTCAACCACTGAACCACACCGGCCAGGGCAATCCCCATTTTACAGACAGTTATGCTGAAGCTAAAAAAAGACGAAACCCCAGATCACACAGCGGTAAATGGAAAAGCCACAAGTGCACCACCAAAAAGCTCACAACTACACTAATCTGAGAAGTAAACGCAAAATGAAGAACAAATACACATTTTCTGATCCCGAGAACTCTTTTTATTATGTGGTTTTGTAGCTGTAGACAGTCAAGAAGTTTTGTGTCCCTGTACTAGTATGTATTCAGTGTATGTTGTTATTTTTGGAAGATTCTCTGTTTCCTTTTCATAGAGGGCAACTTAAAGCCATAAACCATATCTTCTTCAGTAATTTTTTATTCCTCTGTTTGTGGTGGCATATTTTTCCCTTCAGGTTGCCTGTTGGACAACACTTGTACAGCACTGTTGACTGCCTGGCACAGTGGCTGTGTCGTCACAGAGGCCTCGGCTTCACTGAGGGAGAATACAGATTCTGATATGACACTTAGATGGGCTGTTTCCTAGCTTCACTAAATATTGCCTTTTTTTTTTTTTATAATAATAGTTATTAAGATCTGCATGGTTTCGGCCCTGAAGGAAAGATCTCAGAGCGGGAAGCGCATTGCATACAGAGTGTTTAGGGGGCCGTAAAGGATATACAGTCATTCCCAGGACTGCCGTGAGCCTGGATGCCGTGTTGCTGGTGAAGGTCTTTAAGGTTCTCTGATGAAAACAACTACTATGTCCACTCCCCAGGGAGGTGGTTTTCTTTTCAGCGATTGGGTGACCCACGTGTTAAACCTCACATTTTCCACTTCTTCAGAGCTTTGTCTGAGAAGAAACTTTACCCTGGGATCGGGAGAAGTGCTGACCTACTTTGTGATACTATTTAAATCTGAAAACCAGCTTTAATAGTTCATGGTAAGCATTGCATGCCCTTTGTCCATCTTATTTTAAAGTGATTATTCATTGAGCATCCTCTTTATGCAAGGCATAATACGAAGATGATGAGGACATGATCCCTGACCTCCACACATTAATAATCCCTTACAATACCAATACAGATAACGAGACAACAAAACAGGAAGTGGAAAGCATAGAACCATGGCATGGGAGGTAATAGTTGTTGGATTTTCTGATCACATATAATACGCCAAGACACCAAGATAAGAGCTTTACATGACTTAATTCATACATTTCTCAAACTGCCGCAGGGCCCCAGGCCTCACACTCTTCTCTGCCTGAGATTCTAACCAGTAGAGAAATAAAGGGGAAGTTAGAGTAACAAACTATGAGCTCTGCTTGGTGACGGGGCATCCACTGTGCCCTGTGAGCCACACTGGCTGCGCCCCTGCCTGCTGCGAGGGGATTATTTAGTTCCGCAGCACCTGCCTCTATCGAGGTGCCTTCTTCATAGCCACATTTTTTGTTTCAGCTGGAAAATTGCCCTAGCACAGCGGTTTGCCTCTCTGTTGACTAATGAGTTTGCCGACCACTGCCCTAGCAGATTTGTGAAATGGAGCTATTGTCATTGCTTCTGATGATTGTGTCCCTGGGAGCTTGGTGACTCCCAGAACCTCACCATGTGCTTCTCGGGGCACTATCATTCTGCTTTTCCTTTTTATTTTTTTTTAAAGAAAAGAAAAACAACACACAACTCTTTCTTTTAATGGGAAATTTCAAACATATACAAAAATAGACAGGTTAACATAAGGAATCCTTTATTGACCCATTGCACAGTTTCAGAAATTATTAACTCGTGCATGGTTTTGTTTTTCCCGATTTCTGACTATTTCAGACCTTGAGGAGACTTCCCTTCTGTTGCATCGTCCTCGGCAACACCAGAACTGCCTTCGTTGTCTCTTCTCCATCAGCCCTTCCCCCCCTCCTCCGGCAAAGCCCATCTAACAGCTGAGCCCTTGTCTTCTCTAATGCGTACAGGACTAGAGCTGTTGCCTGGGACAGAGCACCTTTCTTCCTTTTACATTATGTTTTTTTTGGGGGAGGGGGGGACTTTCAATCTCACTCTTTTGTTTTCTGGTATAGTCCTTTAGATTGTGTTGGTGTCTCCCATAGTGAAAGCTAGGGCGTGATTCCATTCCAGGTGTGCTAAAAGCATCCCTTATTTAAAAAGATCTTTGAGGACATTCAGAAAGCATATTTTAAGCATCAACTAAGTACCGGACACTTTTCCTTGGCCTGGGTCCCGAGTGGAGCAAAGGGGCAGACACCTTTGCCCTCAATATGGAGCACGTGACTGGAGGGAGAGAGACGGGAAACATACTTGGTAAAATGTAGGTTTGGCAGATGATGCAAAGTGCCAGGAAGAAAAATAAAAGCAGAGCGGCATCTAAGAAGTGCCTGGGGGTTGGGGTAGGGTTGTAGTTTACAACAGGGTGGTCAGGAAAGGCCTGGCTGAGCAGGGAACACCTGCGCAGGGGCCTTAGGGGCAGGTGAAGGATGAGCTGAGGCCTAGCTGGGGAAGAGCGTCTCAGGCAGGGGCAGAGCGGAGCCCAAGCCCCCGAGCAGGAGTGTGCTGAGCACAGGAGGCCGGTGTGTGAGGGGCGGAGAAGGCAAGGGCAGCAGTAGGAGCTGAGGCGGAGATGAAAGTGTGGGACAGAGCGAGGGCGCGTGGGCTGATCTGAGCGCTTGGCTTTTACTCCGGGCCAAATGAGAGCTGCAGGAGGACCCTGAGCAGAGGAGTGACAGGAGATACGCTCCCAACCCTTAGACAAACACTGAGCCCGGGCCTGGTTTTGATCTATCATTACTCTGCCTGGTACCCCTTTAACTGGGGCTCATTTCTTAGATAAGTGTCTTTCGTTAGAGTCCAATTTCATGAATTCCTAGGGCAGGTTTCCTGAGAGTCCAGGCAAGGCTGTTATCTCTACCTACAATGGCTGTGCACCTCAAAACTCACAAATCATGCTGTGAGTCTTCTTCTCTGACTTCCCTGGCCGTCCCTGCTCGAGTCTGTCCAGGTTTTCTCTAACCGCTTGATACAGCTCTCCCGGCCTCCCCAAGGCAGTTCTCTGATTGCTTTCACGGGGCACTGCCACTTACCGCTCAGACTTCCAACAGGTCCCTGGATTCCGTCTCTCTGGATGAGTCATTTCAGATTCTGCCTCTGCGATGCTGCATCTCTGCTTCTGTGAAACTTCTCTGCGTTCCAGTAACTTTTTCTCATGCAGCTGTGCCCTGTGAGCCACTTTCCTTTCCCTAGTGTTCTGTCACAGAGCAGTTTGATCTATGACCTGTCCTTTCCCTTTTTTTCCAATTTTTTTTTATTGATTAAGGTATTACATGTGTCTATATCCCCCCATTGCCGCCCCCCACTCCCATACATGCCCTCACCCCTCAGTGTCTTGCATCCATTGGTTACCTTTCCCTTTTTGCATCTCTTCTTGCCTTCAGGAATCATTTTATGTTTCAGGTCCATCTAGACTATGTCCTAAGTCCTTGACATTTTTTCCTGAAGAAGCATCTCTCCTTCTCCAGTGAAATCAGCTGGTCTTCCTTGGCCTGCTTTCATGATCAGAGCCCAGCAGTACCCGCTGAGGCGAGGACCTGAAATATGGCGTCTCCAGGCAGCCTTCTGGAATTGATCCAATTTCTAGCACCAGCTCTGGCATGCGATGTAATTATTACCACGGGTCAGCAAATCTCAGAAAACTTGAACTGCTCACTCTAGAACAAGGTTGCTCATTGTCCCCTTATTAGAATAATGAAATTCATAAAACTGTGAACCCTGAAGTTCGACAGATCTACATAGTCTTTCTTCCTTAAGCAGGTAGAGATTGAAATTTACGGAGTCTGGTGGGAGAAGAAAAGAAGGGTTCCTAGATATAATCTCCTTTAAGAACAAGGAAATAATATCTGACTGCCCTGAGCTGCCAAAACTCATTTTTATGGAATCAATCCATGAAGCATTGGCTACGGTCCATATAATATTGTGAGTGTTAGAATTTGCACTTGGTTCCTCTAGTTACTTAAGCTGCGTGGAAAAAAAGCCTGCTGCCAGCCCATTCCCCACTGGCTACTCAGAAAGTATTATTATTCCACTTAGGAATTACACCATAAAAAGAGACTTTGATGAAAGCCATTTTCAAATGGTAGACTTTGAGGATGTGCTGGGCCATTTAATCTCCTAGTGCCCTTCCCATCCCTGCTCCCCCATGCCTATGCTCTTGTAACAACACGTGACCCGTTTTGAAAAGCCCACACGAGACTCTCTACTTCTGAAGTTCACCAGGCACAAATATCACACCTGAACATTCCGGGTCCCTTTCAGCTTGATAGCAGGCAGTCCTGCAAAGGTTCTTACCTGGTGAGGTTTTTCCACTGGGTCAGGATTTTCCTGAAGCAATTTTACTTGAGTCAGGATATCCAGATTTAGTTTCCTGAGACCCATGGGTCATACACCTTCAGTAGTAGGTAGGGTCATGTTGTAAATTTTGACAAAGTGGTTACAGATATATTTGGATGGACTGCATGTACATGCTCACTAGCTGCAGGCTTCTCATTCATTTATTCATCAAATATTTACTGAGTAGCTACTCTATTTCAGGTGCTATTTTTGATGCTGATTCACTGTGATAAACAAGAGCCTAAAATATGTTACAATCCTGACAAACAAATCAATACGTCCCCAAAGCGGAGGACATGATTGAGGTCATTTCACCCTTAGTATCTTCATTACTGCACTGCCCTAGAGGTGGGCCCTACTTGGCAGCCTGTCTTACTATCTCATCTTCCACTGTACTTGTAGTCATGGCATCAACCAAACACCTGGAAAGACAAGTACTGGTAAAAACTTGCCGAAACCGGTTTAGCTCAGTGGATAGAGCGTCAGCCTGAGGACTGAAGGGTCCCAGGTTCGATTCCGGTCAAGGGCATGTAACTTGGTTGCGGGCACATCCCCAGTAGGGGGTGTGCAGGAGGCAGCTGATCAATGTTTCTCTTTCATCGATGTTCCTAACTCTCTATCCCTCTCCCTTCCTCTCTGTAAAAAATCAATAAAATATATTAAAAAAAAAAAACACAAAACTTTACATGGGCCTAAATTTGCACTGTTACACATATGTGTTAAGTTGGTGAGTAGTGATCCTTATTTAATTGGAAATAGAATCATAGAGACATAGAATTTTAGAGTTAGAATGTTGGGTTGTATTCCATATTTTACTCTTCCTTGTCTGTGTCTAGGTACATTAGTACTTACCATTGTGAGTACTCATTGTGTTACAACTACCTACAGCAGGCGTCCTCAAACTACGGCCCGCAGGCCACATGTGGGTTCTTGAAGTTTTGTTTTTTTACTTCAAAATAAGATATGTGCAGTGTGCATAGGAATTTGTTCATAGTTTTTTTTTAAACTATAGTCCGGCCCTCCAATGGTCTGAGGGACAGTGAACTGGCCCCCTGTTTAAAAAGTTTGAGGACCCCTGGCCTACAGTATTCAGAAGTACAGGTTTGTAACCTAGGAGCAATAGGCTATACTATATAGCCTCAGAGTGTAGTAGGCTCTACCATCTAGGTTTGTGTAAGTGCACTCTATGATGTTTGCACAACAACAGATTTCAATGCATTTCTCACAATATATCCCTATCGTTAAGCGGCACATGACTGTGTTAAAATAAATGTAGTCATCCAATTCATTTTTAGTTTTGGCTGAGGCTCCAAGGTAACAGGTAGCAATTGTTTCCACATTTCAAAGTTGGTGCTGGACCACCCATAAAGGACTAACCAGTTTGATGACACTGACTCTTTTACCCAACTCAAAGGTATAAAAGAATTAAAATTTTGTAGTTGAAAACTGAGGGCCTTGTTTCTTTGGTGTAAAAGAGATTACAAGAGGACCAATTGGAGAGGCTGATAGATGTTTCCTGGAATTTGAAGGCCCAGAGAGTAGGTGTTTGAAACCAGTAATTTAAAGATATAACAAAACTATATATATGTATATGTGTGTGTATATATATATGTGTGTGTATATATATATATGTATATATGTGTGTATATATATATATATATATACTTCTAATATTTATGTATGTATTTGTAAATATGTATCCTACACCAATAACAATGGTTACTTTGGTATGGGAACTGGGATTGGGCCAAGGAAGACAAAGCTTTAGTTGAGTTGTTTGAAAGAGACATTATATTGCTGCATGAATGAGTTAATTATATGCTGAAAATTTGCTTCTTCAATTATCTGTATCTGAAGAGAAATAATTGCTAGGGCCACATTCATTGGTAGATACAACTTTTGATAACAACTTAAAATTCTTTCCAAATATTGAGGACATAATTCAAGTCTATAAAAAAAAGGCTTTGTTTTTTTATCTTAGATATTTCATGAACTTTATTTTAAACCTTACAGACTTATAACTGTATGCTTACTATAAAATTCAAATAATAGAGCATAACATAATTGAAGTTAATGTTCTCCTTCACCTCTCCTTCTAATTATACACCGCTCATCAGAGTTAACCATTGTTATCAGTTCAGTGTGTATCTACTGAGCTAATTTTTGTGTATTTACATGTACCTATAACATATAAATTAAATCAAGCTATACATATTATTCAGCACCTTGCTCTGTCACTTAATATTGGTAAAAATTGTTCCATATTGGTACATATAGATCTCCCACTTCTTTTAAATTCTGAGTAATACTTTAGGTTGGATGCCTTATAGTTGTTGGTTTTTGTTGTTGTTGTTTTACTATTTCCCTGATAAATATCCGACATTTAGATCTTTGCTACATTTTTAGTGCAATGAGCATTCTTGTACATATAACTTGTGGTACAAATTGAAATACATGCATGAAGTGGGATGCAATGTTTTTTTTTCCAAAGGAGAATTCAAGGTGCTCTTATTGCAGGAAGAATGGGTGGTGGGTGAGCAAAAGTACCAGGCAAACACCAAAGATTTGAGACCTTAACTGTTTAAATAAAATCCTTGTTTGTTTACATGATCTGATTGAACTGTATGAGAATGCTTGGATGTTAATATCAGGTTGAAAATAACCAAGCTATAACACATGAATAGGTAAACTTTGGTCTTTCAGAGGTAAATTGAGACTGACCTTAAGTTTACATAAGCACCTTTATCAATGTAAGCAGTAAATAAAGTTATGTACCATATTGATATCATTCTTCATGACGGAGAGGGTTGGCAGGTCTTCAGCTCATCTTGAATACTAATTAGGGTAGGTCAGGCTCCACTGTGGAATATATATCCTATATAATAAAAGCATAATATGCTAATTAGACCAGACATCCTTCTGGACGTCCTTCCGGACGACCTTCAGGATGAAGTTGGGACTGTGAGGGCCGAGGCAGAGGCCCCTGGCCACTGCGGCAGATGTGGGCCGAGGTAGAGGCGGCCACCGTGGGGGCCGAGCCCCTTGCACGAATTTTGTGCATCGGGCCTCTAGTATATATATCTATACTAATTTTATGGCGTGAAACTCTACAAAACTTGATTTTTATCATTTGATTGTTAACTCTAACCTTGACAACGAGTTTTGTTGATTCAGTCTCGATGACTGAATTGTTTCGATTTAGGAGTTCCATATTAGGTTTGGGGATCCTGTTTTCCAAGTTTCTTACCTTCTCTTAATCTTTCTACCGAATCCTAATGGCTTGGCTTGAGTGCTAGCTTGTCCACGGGGCCTGTAAGCCTGGGCTTTCTATCTCTGGATGGGGTGATGATCCTACTATTCCGGAGCTCATGGAGAATGTCTTGCAGCTGTCTGAGGAACACAGATCATTAGTGATTTTGGCAGGATTCTGCTGGAAGTACAATGCTAAAGATGAAAGGTCAGTTTTCTTTAACTGATGAAAACAATGAGTAGCAGATTAAGCTGGTTTTCTGGTAAACAATGCCATTACTTTCCAGTAAATAGTGTCATGATGCCTTGATGAGTAACATACATGGAGATAAAGAGGAACATCTCTCAGCGATGGAAAATTAGGTATCTCCATAAACTCAAACATGCCTTTAGTTTTCCTCTTTCTATGATCTGTTCCCTAAAACATCTACCAACAGGTCATTTGATCATGCTAATGGAAACAATGAAATATGTTCTGTTGAAGGCACAGTCTACAGAAGGGGCCCGTTTAAAGGGTATCCTTTTCATCTGCCTGAAGTGTTAAGACACCAAAACAAAACCGTGTGTTCCATGCTACTCCTGCCTTGCCCACCCTCTGTCATAGCTCCGAGATGAGCTGGAATGCACTGAGAAAAGAGCCAGTCTAATAAAAATCGAATGTGGCATGTCAACCCATCAGCATTCTTCACTGCAAGATAGAAGACATGGTTTTGGCCTGTTTGCATGTACTTTTTTAAAGCACATGCTAACAGTCCATGCTGAAACACAGAATCCCTGAACTGGAGACAAGAAGCTACATGGTGCTTCCTACTAGTGAGTTATGGTACCCCAGTATCTCTATGGCAGTAAATGCTTGGGGTAGGTGCTTAAGGAAGAACATGAACTATTTTAAGGTATTCAGAACCACTTAGCAATTTTTTTTTTGTCATGGCATCACTAATAATAATTAAAATAATGGCTAATATTCATTGAATGCTTATTATATGCCAGGTATTGTTCTCAATGCTTTCCAGGGATAATTCTCTTCAGTCCTCACAATATTTTCTCTAAGAGAGAAGAAAAAAAGAGGCACAAAAGGGATACTAACAAAAGTATTCAAAGTTGTTTGGCTACTATTAAATCTGGATTTGGACCCACATTGTATAGAACTTTTGGACCACACTCTAACCATTATACATAATAGCACCTGATTATCTCTTAGAGGCCTGAAGCAACAATCTCCAACCTTTTATAATATTTGTGGTGGCTTATTTTCTTTAACCCATCCTGATTTTCCCTAAAGAATTGTTTATGGTATAAGTAAATTAAAGGGGAAAAACTTGAACCAATGAATTGTGCTTTATTTCCATATATTTTCAGCATTTTGCAACACCCTTTAAGACATTTAGAGGCACCTGGCTTAGTGGTGAAGCAGATAGATATGCACTGGTCTTAAGTGAATAAATTTTCTGAGCACTTACAATAGTGAGGTTTTCCACTTAAAACATTTTGAAAGATCCTGATACGCACCCGCCCCGCCCCCCGCCCCCCCCCTCCCCCCAAAGAGAGTGAGGGAGCCAGTAAACTGGCCAAGGAGAGGGGAATCCAGCTGCTTCCCCATGTCTGGTTTGCTGCCTCAAATGTTAAGGGAACAATCTTTTGAAACCATTTCTTAATAATGAAGCTTTTTGGACACTGATTCAGTCCTGTTTTTGATCTTTGGTCTTGTTTTTGTTGAAATGATATATTGTTTTACAAGCAGTGCTGAGCTCCAGTCCCACATTCCTGCCGACATAACTATTATTATTTCATGGTTTTAGCATCTTCTCTGGTAACCCTATGCATAATTTTAAAAGTATCTAAAAAGATGTGTGTACATGTGTATACGTGTGTGTGTGTGTGTGTGTGTGTGTGTGTGTGTGTGTGTGTGTGTTGGGTGTGAGAGTGGGGAGGAAAATCTCTCAGTGGATGCTGGATTAGACATTGAGTCCATCAGGCTTTTCTGAATATGAACAGAAAAGGAGATGAGCCCAAAGCACTATGTTTACAGAGCAGCCAGTTAGTGCAGCATAGACGAACTGGTCCTGGTAGAATGGAGTGGGTAGAGTTGAGTGTGTCTTACTGGGGTACTATCTGGCTTTAGGAGAGCACAAGACAATGCTGTTTCCTTGGGTGAGACATTTTGCATTGAAATGTGTCTATAGACCTCTCTGTACTTCTTCTTTCCACTTTCCAAATGGAAATAACAGTGGAGGACAGAACTCAGTTGCTTTGTAGCTGTTTGATACCCTCACCAGTTTTGCTCAACTCCCTGGCCAATTTGTCTTATGCAGGAAATAGAGAAACATGATTCTTCAGAAGTTCTTCTTACATTATTAGTTGTAACAATACTGCACATTTCTGTAGCATGATGATTTATAAACACTGTCAAATGATTTTCTAATTTCATGTGCCCCTAAATTCAGAAAAACCTAGGCAAGCAGTAGTATCCCTATTTTACAGAAGAGAAAACTAAGACTTGGACAAGTTAAAAGATACAATGAATGCCTGCCAGCTGGTAAGTGTTGGACCTGGAACCAGACCTAGGTGTTTTGATTCTCATGTTGACCTCTTTTTCGGTATACCAGGATTTCTCTAGTCTTTTAAATATGACATTTATAGCTCCATAGTTATAATATAAAGTTATTGTAGAAAACCAAAAATATAAAACACTAAAAGTCACCAATAATCATACCAACCAGTTATTTGCAATTAAAAGTCTGCATTTTGATATATGAATATACATGCACAGACATATAATTTACTATTCTGTATATTATATTGTTAGTGTATACACATGGTTCAGATTTCAAAAAGTTAACTATGGGTACTATGTTGTTCAGTCGATCTCTAGAATTTATTCATTTTACAAAATAGAAACTTTATTGTGCACTTCAAAATATGTTAATAGGAGAGATCTTATGTTAAGTGTTCTTACCAAAAAGAAACAACAAACATACAACCTCCCCCACACACACACCACAAAAGAATGCCAGGACATTTTGGGAAGTGATAAATCTGTTTTGCAGTGAGCTTGGCTGTAATGTTGGTATCATGGATGTATGCATATGTCGAAACTCATCAAGATGTTTACATTAAATCTGTACAATTTTTGTATATCAATGATACCTCAGTAAAGCTAAAAAACAAATAAAGTGTATGGAGTCTTTTTCATTCCATTATTCTCTTGCCTTATAATAGCTCCACATATTAAAGTTATATTAATTTCTTGAATAGTTCTCTGGAGATACTTTATCTAGAGCTATTTTATACAAGTAAAGATGTATATACACACACATACATGCACATATCTGTTATTTATAGTCATACATAGTTTGTATACATAATATAGATGTATGTATATAAGTATGTATATGCACAGGGGTGGGCAAAAGTAGGTTTATAGGTTAATATAAATAATACAATAATTAATAAATAATAACAAGAATAAACTGTTTCTCATACTCACAACTGTAAACCTACTTTTGTCCACCCCTGTATGGGACACACACGCAAAATTCTCTTCATATGATACCATGTTGTATCCCTTACTGTGTATCTTAGAATTTTCCAAAATATTCAAATATATTTGGTTTTATAACTTAACAATTTATTTTGAAAAAAATTTCCAAATAAATATGTAAAGAATTGCCTAGGATATTTTTTTTATGGCTGCATGAATAAACATTAACCTGTCCTTTATTGATGGACATTTAGATTGTTTCCCAACCTCATTGTCACATACTACTCACACTATGTAAAGTTATATGTATATAAGCTAATTTGAATATATGAGTTTGTCTTTTAGGATAAATTCTGAGAAGTGAATTTCCGAGGTCACAGGATGTGTAGATATTCAACTTTGTAATATGTTGACAAATTGCCCTCCACAGAAGTTGTACCAATTTACACATCCACCAAAAATGTACATGGGTACCTACTTCCCCAAATGTATACCACTAGAGTGTGTTATTAAACTTCTTGATAGTTTACAATTTTGATACATAAAGCATGGTTTCTTAGTGTATTTTAATTTATGATCCTCTTATGAGCCATGTTAACATATTTTCATGTTTGAAAACAAATTGTATTTTTTGTAAGCTCTACATTTGCCCTTTTTTTCTACTGGCACGTTGGTCTCTTTTTCTTATTGATTTATAGGGGTTCCTTATATATTAAAGACATTAATCCTTAATTTGCGACAATTTTTCCAAATTAGTCTTTTTTTAAAAAAAACTTAGCTTGTAGTAGTTTTTGCTTTGTAATTTAAAAACATTTTTCGATAGCCAAATCAATCAACTTTTCTTTTTATAGCTTCTGTATTTTGTGTAATAGCAGAAAAGCCTTTCCCAATCAAAGATATAAGAGAATTTTACATCTTATGGAATCTTTATTGTTTGAATGCTTATGTTTAAATATTTAATTTTTCTGGAATTTATTTTAAATAACACATGCACTATATTTTGTCTGTTTATTTGTTTCCCATATGGAAATGAATTGGCATTTTTATAGTGTTGAATCTTCTTATCCAAGAATAGGATATGTCTTGCCATTTGTTCAGGTCTTCTTCTTTTTTTTTTTTAAATATGTTTTTATTGATTTTTACAGAGAGGGGAAAGGAAAGGGAGAGAGAGATAGAAACATCAATGATGAGAGAGAATCATTGATTGGCTGCCTCTAGAGATCAAGCCCACAATCTGGGTATGTTGTCCTGATTGGTAATTGAACCAGCAACCTCCTGGTTCCTGGGTTGACACTCAACCACTGAGCCACACTGGCCAGGCCAGATCTTCTTTATGTTTCTTAGGAGTTTGTAAAATATTTATTCATATAGAAAATTTTCACATTTCATGTTGTTTTCTAGTTTTTTCTTTGTGATGCTATTGTAAAAGGAATCTTACCTTCCCTATTTCTGTTTATTTATATAAACTCTATTGATTATATATTACTTTCCACTCTGTCACCAGCAAAATTTGATAATCTTACTTCTTTGCTCTCAATTTTTCTATCTTTAATTTCTTTCAATTTGTCAACATTTCTCTGGCTAATACAAAGAAACAATACTTAAATTTAATATTAGTGATAGTAAAAATCATGATCTTTTTTTCAGATGTTAAGGGCAATATTTCTCGTGCTTTAGTGTTAACTCTCAGGCTGGCTTATGCATTGAGAGATATTTTATCATGTTAAGAATATTCTCATCTCTCCCATTTAATTAACAGTTTCTTCATTTATTTATGAAGGTCAAAAATACATGTTGAATTTTACTAAATGCCCTTACAAATCCAGTGGAGAAAATTATAAAATTGTTTTTCTTAAATCTATTAATATGATGATTCTAAATAATAATTTTTCTCACTATTGAACCATCTTTATGTTGCTGAAATAAATTACTAGATGATTGTGTAGTATGCTTTTAATGAAATGTTGGTATCTGTTTATTTATATTATTTGGTATTTGTATCAATAATCTTAAGTAAGTTTGGTTAGTAGATTTTTTTTGCAATCATTGTTGAGTTTTGTTATTAATGTTAGCCTTGATGCATAAAAATGTGGTAAATGTCTTTTTGTGCTTTGGACAACTGTAAATTATCTTTTTTTAAAAAATTGTTTAAGGCAAATAGAAGCTCTTCATACAACTATGTATGAAGATTTGAGGGAAAACAGTTCTTTATTACCTTCTTCCATTTTTTCATAGCAACTGATTTATCTAGATTGTTTATCCCTTCTTTAGTCAGATTGATAAATTCTACTTCCCTAGAAAATACCATTTCATCAAGGTTTTCTAACATATTTATAACATTGAGAAAATCATTGCATATGATAGTTTTGTGTTTCTTTTGTATTTGTAGTTTTTTCTCTTTTATCATATCTTGTATATTTATGATTTTTCCTTTCACTTTCCTTGATTAGCTTATTAAACAATTCATTGATTTTATTAGTTTCTCAGAGATTCAGCCTTTGAATTTGTGTGTCTAGTTTAAAACTTGTTTTTCAATTAAATTATGCTTAATTTTAAAAATTTCATGCTTTTAATTGGATACTGAACCAATTTTTAAAACTCTTATTGATATATGTATTGTGAAATACATTTTCTCTGAACACTATTTTAGTCTGTTCTTATGCAAATTTTTATTATTAATTTTAAATATTTATGTAATGTCATAAATAAAATATATGACATTACATAAGTAAACTAATGTAATATATTAGTTTCAGGTGTACAACATAGTGAGTGGACATTTGTATAACTTAAGAAGTCATCATCCCAATAATACTAGAGGCCCAGTGCATGAAAATTCATGCACTGGGTGGGGGGTTCCTCAGCCCGGCCTGCCCCCTCTCACAATCCCGGAGCCCTCAGGGGATGTCCTAATGATGGCTTAGGCCCACTCCCCCCCAGCCCCCCCACCCCCCCGGGAGGCGACTGGGCCGATCAGGGGAAGGCGCTGCCCCCATCACCCCACGGCTGCTGCCACTGCTGGCTGCTGCGGCTGCCTGCCCTCAGCCCTTGCAGCCGCCGTGGCTGCCTGCCCTTGGCCCTTGTAGCTGCCACAGCTTTGTCTCCAGAAGACGTCCAGTCTATCTGGTCTAATTAGCACATTGCCCTTTTATTAGTATAGATTATGGTCTGTTTTAATACTATGGTATGTTTTTCTTCACCAAGTTAAGGAAGTTTTCCATCATTATTTTCAGGATATTACCCAGAGTGGCTTAAGTCAGTGGTCGGCAAACTGCGGCTCGCGAGCCACATGGCCGCGGTTTGCCGCTCTGTTGACTAATGAGTTTGCCGACCACTGGGATAGGGGCTTAATCACAAGGAACAACAACAGCCTGTAATTATTGGAATGGAGAGTCTAGGTCAGTGGTCAGCAAACTCATTAGTCAACAGAGCAGCAAACCACGGCTCACGAGCTGCATGTGGCTCGCGAGCCGCAGTTTGCCGACCACTGGCTTAAGTTATACATGTCTAAGCAGTACTAGTAAGCAGTAAAGTAGCGGTCATATTTGAGTTGTGGAACCAAGGGCTAGTCTTAAAAGAGATTATGAAGCAATCCACCCAAGAGCTTAAGCACTGAAAACCTAGAAGTTTTATAAACAGAGTGCAAGATAATATGAAATAAGTTTGGAATGGGAGGGTCAGATATTCTGTTCTAGAAGACTGGGACTTTTTTTGATGGCCAGGTGGGAGTGATGGATGAAATCAAATAAGAAAGGGTGGCTTTAATTGGTTGATTTGACTGAAAGTGAAATGCTTTGGACAGGCCCTTCTTATATCCAGCCTCATATTATTGATGGAGTGCCCCATCTAGACTGTAAGCATTTTGGGTATAATGTAGTATCATGTAATTTTCTATAACCAACATACCACCCAGCACAATGTTTTGCTCACTGCATGTTTCCTAACTGGCTGAAAACCCTACTAACATAGCAACCATTTCATTCGGTCTGGCATAAATAACTCTAAGTGCTAGTTCATGTAAACTACATTTGACAAATCGGTGTTAAATGTTTTATGATTTATTATACCTGGCAATATTTACTAAACCCATTTTACCCTTTAAAAAGTAAATCAAGAACATACTTGCAGGAGGTGTGTGAATTTTGAATCACTTTCACCCACATTAAATGGTCTCATTTAATTTAATGAGAATAGTCTCATTTCCATTAGGAAGTTCTCTTGTATTTTACTACCTCAATGCCCTAAAGAGGGAGTCACGTTTATATTCCAGCAAGGGGCAGAGTTCCCTATGCCACTTTCATAGAAAACCTGCCCATGTTATATTGAAAATTCCATCCTGTACTGATTACTGGTCTCAATAAACACATTATGAAGGCTTTTATGGTTACCAGTGCTTGAGAGTTATTAGAAAATATAATGAAAAATATTTAATATTGCCATGTGATTGCTCCCTACATTTTTTTTTTCTATTTTAAAGTGTTAGTTAAAATGGTAATGTTCACCTCTACCATCCCAACACACTGTGGTTATTGTAAAACTAAGAGACACATGTGAACTTTAAAGAGCAGCTCAGGTTTGATGATTTCCAGATGACTGGGTGTCAGGCAAAGTGATCTCTCAATCTCAAGGCCATTGGTGCTCAGAGTGGACAATAAGGACAAGCACTCTCAATGCACATTCCTGCCCAAATCTGACATTGACTGAATATTAAAAATATATGAAACTTGAACTTTTGAAATGATGTTTATGGACTAGAGATTTGTGTGTGTGTGTATGCTAGTGTAGATGTATAGGACAGAAGGGGGTCTTCTTGACATAATTAACTTCTATAACCTTTAGAACAGGCTGTCTTAGGCCTTAAGAATTTAACGGAGACTTCTGAATATTCAAATTACTTATTTAAAAATCTTTATTCTTGAGAGTATTACAGATATCTTCCCCTTTTTCCCCATTGCCCACCTCCACCCTGTTCTCGCCCCACCCCAGGCCTTCACCACCCTCTTGTCTGTGTCCATGGGCAATGCATATATGCATACTAGTGTCCCAGTGCATGGATCCGTGCACATTGAAAGGAAATTAATTAGAAGAAATATTTTAATATTGCTATTCATGTCTTGCTAATGAAAAGAAAATAGGATTCTACTGTGTCTCCTATCTACCTACTCCAGGACTTCTGTGAGGATCAAATGAGATGAGGCATGGGAAAACACTTCACAAACATTTGGCTAAACTGTAAAATGTTTGCACCTGGCTATAAAGCAAGTAGGGTTCCTGGGCTGAAGAAACTCCCAAGGATGCTAGTCGCTAGGAAGAGGAAGCTGGGCATTGCTATGTGACGTCATTACCGGGTGCCCACAGCCACTGTTTCTGGGCTGGGCTGGGCTGGGCTGTGGGCTGCATTTTTCACCATGGGATCTTGGCAGTGTTGGCTGTGATTTGGTGGGCTGTCACTCTGGGGTGGTGGTGGGGCCTGGGTCCCACTTGGGGGAAGCCGAGTGTTGGTTTGTGGGTGCCAGGTCCATAGTACCATTTATTTTTAAATAGCCTGTTGCTAGGGAGAGGAAGCCGGGTGTTGCTACGAGATGTCATCACCCGACGCCCACACAGTGACAGTTTCCAGACTGGGCTGGGCTGTGGGCTGCATTTTGCGCCATTGGGTCTTGACAGCGTTGCGTTGGCTGTGATTTGGTGGGCTGTTGCTCCAGGGTGGTGGCGGGCCCTGTGTCCCACCTGGAGGAAGCTGAGTGTTGGTTTGTTGACACCAGGTCCGTGGTGCCATTTATTTTTAAATGACCAGTGAGCATCAATGGCAGCTCCTGCATTGAGTGTCTGCCCCCTGGTGATCAGTGCGGTCATAGCTACCGGTCGGATGGACGGGCACTTAGCCTTTTATATATATAGATAAGTTCTTTGGTTAATCTCTTCCTACCCCTCCCCTTCACCCCCTTTCCTCTGAAATTTGTCAGTCTGTTCCATGTTTCCATGCCTCTGGTTCTATTTTATTCATTAGATTCCACATATAAGTGAGATCATGTGATATTTGTCCAAATTACTTTTGAAAGTACAATAATTATTTTTAGTTTATGAATGATATGATGAGGTAAGCAAAGAGTCCATTGGACTTTTAAGCCATTCTAGACCAGAAAAGGCATTCTCCAAAGAGGAGTTACACAGAAATCAGGGATGTGGAGGTCTAATATCTATCTGTGGTGGCTTCATTAGGTATCAACTTGGCTAGGCTGAATTACATTTCCCAGAATTTCTCTTCCTAGATGTTTCCAGTAAGGGCAGGCCACAAGAGGATGTGGGAGGTTTGGTGGGCAGCAGCCACTTTGTAGCTCACCATGTTGCTATTGACTCACCTCATTGGTGGGAGGTAGTAGCTAGACCTGCAACTGCGTTATCTTCCCCTGGATTCTCCAACTCCTGGGCCAGGTACATGTGTTTAGTTCCATGATAAAAGGCCCCAGCTGTCCATACCACCAAAGTCAGAGGCAACAAGAACTGACACAGGTTTCAGTTTATCTTATGGACACTAGCTCATGCTTATGGATTCTCCTCTCACAGTACTTCCATCTTTCCTTCACACACACACGAAAAATTCACTCAGAGAAGCAGAACTACAGTCTGTACATACGTATACACATGTATATGTATGTGTATGTGTGAATATATGTACAGCCTGTGGCTCTGCTTCTCTGACATCTGTCTATGTCACACTGTTGAGGCTTGGCTTAGATTTGTTACTGTTTTTGTTGTTGAAATCCATTCCTCATTTCATTTCGGGTGATCTGTGCTAGTGAAAGTGCCCCTGTAGTGGTTTCCAGCACCTCCCCTGAGTCATTAGTTTAAAAGAGCTGCAGTTGTGAAATTTGGGAAGCTCTCCAAGGCTCTTTCATTACCATCTCTACCATCCTCTTCTCTATTAGTGTCTGTCTGTTGACCAGTCTACTTAATATCTACAGAAAGGAGATTATGCTTAGGAGAATGCCTGTAGAAACAGCAACTTTATTTATTCTACTAAAGGCCCAGTACACGAATTTGTGCACCGATGGGGTCCCTCGGGTGGTCTGTGGGGATCTGGCTGAAACCGGCAGTCCAACATCCCCAGAGGGATGTAGTAGTGTGTGAAGCCGCTCCCGCTCATCCTGGCCCCACTGTGCCTGCTGCTCAGAAGGCTTGCTACCGCTCCATTGCGGCCCGTCCTAGGGTGATACCAGCTGAGAAGTGGCCATGGCCTTGCACCCAGTCAGTCCCGATGCTGGTTCCATTCTGCTCCTGGTCCTGATGGGGGAGGGGCACGCAGGGGATGTGTCTGCAGGAGAGGCTCATGCTGCCACAGCTGCGCTCGCCAGCCATGAGCCCAGCGTCTGGCACCCGCTGGTCAGCTGAGCGGTGCTCCTGCTATGGGAGTGCACTGACCACAGTTTTATACATATATATATACATGATTTACATATGTCCCTTTAGAGAAGAAAATTAATAATAAAATTTTTTTCAGTGGTCAGTCCTGAGAACTTGGTCTAAAATGTGAAAATCAAATTATGCTCAGTCTTGCATATTTAAAGTTGGCTCAATTCTCTCATGACTTCTTTTCACTTTGATCTGATATTCGTCATGCAAGACACAGTTGGATGCAGGATTCCAGACTCAGTGACCTGGCCTGTCAACTCCTTTGTTACCTCATCACTCAGAAGAGGTGGCATTTGGAATTTCATTGGGAGATTGGCTTATATATGAACAAACTCAGAGCGATCCAGCTTTCTCGTCCAGATCCATGTTGATTCAGTGATGCTGACAGTAGCAAAAACTGCTTGTGATTGCAAGAGCGATTACCTTTCGCCATAGGGAGCCGATCTGCTCATTCTTGTCCACTGACATGGTGTTCTGCTGTTACTGTCATGGCAGTCTTCCTAAGGTTCCCCAGTGTTTTTAGGCCAGATGTGAAGGAATACCGAGCTTGGATCAATCTGGAGCTTCATGAAAGCCAATCCAATTTCTAAGAATTTAAACTCAAAGTCATAACAACTCACATTTGCAAAGTGCTGATTCAGGCTTGATGCCAAGCATTTTATAGGCATTTTCTCATTAGAGCAACTCTCTGAGGAAGTCATTATTATCCCCATGTTACAATTGAGAGTGCTGAGAACCCAAGGGATTAAATAACTTGTCTGAAATTCACATGGCTAATAACTTGAAGAGCTAGGATTTGTACCCAGAATGTTGAATGCAAAGGCCATGTGTGTAATCACCATGCTACACTGGGAACTGAAGGGAAGTCCAGTGGGAAAGAATGAAATAACCCACACTGTTGGTTTACAGTAACAGGATAGAAGTTTTCCCTGCTCTGTTCCCCTTCCCACCTCATGGCCAGAGAACAGGCTGGAGAAGAACGGGAAGCTCATACTTATGACCCTCTCACAGCCCTCAATGACAAGGCAAAAAATTAAGGTGAATGGCTACCATGAGGGCACGTCTTTGCAGTCTCTGCCTCTCCTGGCTATGGCCTCGTCTTCTGGTCGGATAACAGATTACAGCAATGGTGATGTTTCTCTGAAGTTTTACTAAACAAATGAGGAAGGTGTACATGCAAATTTTTCTCAGACTATTAAATTACTTCTAATTTAGGGGGCCGAAGTGAGACAAGGTGAACAGATTCTATTCCTTTTGGAGAGACAAGCAAACAAAAAAAAATCTGGTTCACATGAACTTAGTCAAATATGCTTCGTATCCTGTTACCCTGAGAGTGCATTTTATGCTCCATGTTAAACTGTCAGGATTTGTTCCCCTGAATGTTACATGGAGATGAAAACCAATCCTCATGCTGCTGTCGAGGCCGGCAAACCTGCTTGGATTAGGCCCACTGTTCAGCATGACACTGCTGATTCTCATTAATGTTCTCATCGCCGCCTCATCATTAAAGACATAAAATCAATATGATGACTTTCAGTTTATAATTTGCAGCTTTCAACGTGCCTTTGCCTTTCAGCTCTTTAAGAATTAATGAGAGATATTAAAAATCAAGATTTCAGTTCCAAATCACCTTTTTGTGAGCACAAACACACCAGTCATTGCATCTCAGTTCCACCATGTCCATCAATTTTTCTCTTAAGAGAATCCATTAGTGACTTAGATATACATTAAGTGCCTCTTTGTGGTAGGTGCTAGGGATACCAAGCTACATGCCACAAGGAGAGCAGAGTCGGTGCATCCATGTCTGTGAATGAGCCACAATCATCCAATGGCCCATGTGCACTGAGATGCTCCGAGAAAGCCAGCCCCTCTGCCCAGGAGGCAGGATTCCAGGGAATCCTGGTGAAGAGGCAGGAGATGGTTGAGCTTCATTTTGAAGGATACAAAGAAAAAGAGGCTTGATAGATTAGGGAATTTGAATGACTTTTGAGGAGCTATGAGTAGTCAAAGGCCATTGTAAAGGCATTGTCGGAACCACATGGCAAAGCAGGAAGAGGACTCTTGAATGCCATGCTAAACTCATGACGGGGAACCAGAAGTCACTGAAGGATTTGAAGCAAGGGAGAATCATAATAGGAGTGGTATTTTAGTGTTTTGGGAAGCGCTCTCTGCAGCAATGTTGAGGATGGAATTGGAGTGTCCAGAATGGAGGCGGTAGGAAGGACAGTGAAAGGCCATTATATTGTTTTGGACAAGAGATGGTGGGAAAAAGTGGCCAGTAAGCAGGCTACAAAGTGGTGTTCAGAGAAGCAGTGGTAGATTTAGGAGTAAGGATGGTCAAACAAGGTAGTTCAAATCAAGAACCGGAGAGTTTCGTGAGGGAAGGAGTGGCCAACAATGTCAAAAGCTGCAGGCACATCTGGAAAGATGACAAGTAGCTGTCGGGTTTGGCATTTGGCTGGAGACCTTGTGAGGTTAGTCTCAGTGAAGTGGTGCACACAGAAGTCTGACTGCAGTGGGTTGGGGGGAGTGTGGGAAAAGAACTTGGGAAGTTGGCATGGACTGTTATTTTGAGAGGCTTGGCTGTAATGAGCAGGATGATCGTTGGTGTTGTTTTGTTTTTATTTTGAAAAGGAAACTAAAGAAAAGCCCTTGAGATAGAAATTGCTATGAAAATGGAACAGAGTCAACTTCCCTTGTCTTGTTAGTACTGGCGCTTTAAGATATACCAAAGCTTCAGAAGGTTGAGCCAGTTGGACTCAGCCACCATGAGAAGAACGTTTTTGTCAAAGGCAGTTGTCCCGATCATTTTCCTACATTTATGCCTGAATCCCATCTTCCTTTCCTCCTTGATGAATGTTCTCCTGTTCACTGGGTTGATGCCTGTGTCCTGAATTTGTCTCTAGCGCTACTGTTGACCACATCATATTCTCTGGCTCAGGTTTTGACTCTCTCTACTCTGGGTCCTTTATAAGGTCATCCTGGGTTGCAGAGCCTTCTGTGCCTATGAACAAGGCCAGGATCTAAACCTCTCCAAGGTTAGCATCCTCCAAAATGAATATTATGTGCCAGTATATAGTGATATATGAAGAGTGCGTGCTTTATAGCCAGGATGCCTGGCTTTAGATTATAGTTCTGTCATCTGCTATTGGGTGACCTTGGACAAATTTCTTCACCTCTTTTTGCCTCAGTTTCCTCATCTCCCTGGGAATAATAAAAAAAACCGCCTTGTGGCATTGTTTTAAGGATTAAATTTGTTAATATATGCAAGATTTGGCACATAGTAAGCCCTCAGTGCTTGTTCTTGTAAGTCAAGTTCCACTGTCAGTTCCAGCAGGGGTTTCTACCTTTTTGCTGCCCTCTGGTGGCCAGTGACCATATTGGAGGACTTAAAAATGTAAAGTTGACCCCTTGTGTGCTGGACAAAATGAAGATATGATGATGATGATGATGATGATGATGGAAGCGCTTGCTTATGATTTCATTGAATCCTCACATTAACTCTATTAAAGTAGGTTGGAATCATCATCCCCTTTGTATAAAGGAGAAAATGACGGGGGGAGAGGGGATTGCCCAAGATAAAAGATATGTGTTTTGAAATAAATATCATATGCACTAAAGTAAACATTATTTGTAGCCAGCAACTCAATTTGAAAGAAATAAAAATTTATTTGTTTAGTTTAAATTCAGTTCATGGTATATTTTGATCTGATTTTGTTCCAGTTCAATAGTTTCATAAAACATATAGTTTGGCTTCAAATCAAACTGCTTTAGTAGTTGTTTTTTTTTTTTCCTTTTCCCCCAGGGAAAGTTGGCTCACTTCATGGTTTAGTGAAGCATTTAGTGAACATTTGGGTTCAGTTCTATTTGAATTTTGGTTTGGGGTAGAATTTAGTTTGATGGACATATTCAGGAGGCAGCCAATAGCTAACAAGAATGCATTGTGCCTGTTTCCATCAAAAATATTTCTAATGTCACCTCAATAAATTCAATAAAAATTCAACAACAACAACAACAACAAACCATTTCCACAGCCCTCTTTACTGAACCTGTATGATAGCTGGTTCTCTTTAAGTTGGCTGTCCTGCGATGGAATAATAATGCTAAACATAGTAGTGAGTAGTGATTTTGCAACACTGGCAAATGATCCTACTTTGCTGAATAGATTTACAAATTCACAAATTCATAAATTTAGTCACACATTTTTTTAAAGGATTGTACATCACAGATGGATGGAATTTGGGGGTCCCATGCTTCTTATATTTGTCTTGTTCCTGTTGTAATTGTGTAAACAGTGTGTGATTGTGACACTGTTTTGAATATGGATAATATCACACTGGTAAGTTATCTTTTATTTTAAAGATTTTTCTAACCTGAAGTTCAACTTCATTATATTCAGGGTCCACAGTGATTTGGGGGAAAATTGGGGTGTCCATTTTATAACAAAATGTAATAGACAAAATATATGGAAATACGTTTTTAGCCAACTTAATAGGGGCATGTCTATGCTATTAAGAAAGGAAAGCCTAAATTAAGATTTTTGTTTTGTAATGGGATAGTGGTTGTTGATTTTAGAACATTAATTAGGAAGTTGGAACCTGAGAGTATAGGGTGAATCAGTCTTTGTGAAATAATAATTGTAGTAACATTTATTGGGCACAGAGTGTGTGCTAACTACCCCTCACCTGTCATACAGGTATTATAATTATTTCCATTAAATAGCTGAGAAAACAAAGTTTAGAAGACTAAAGTAACTTGTCCAAGGTGTGCCAGTTAGCAAGAATCAGAATTTGAACCCATGCTAATCCATAATTCAATCACTTAAGCATCATCGCAAATTTGCAGGTAGTTAGGAATGGGGTGCAAATGTAAAGATCAAGGCAAAGCAGAAATGCAGACACCAAGCAGACAAGCAAAATTGAGGGCATGTGCAGCAACCAAGAGTCAAGAGAAGTCAAAGGTCAGAACCTTTTCATGTGGATGAAAGCCAGAGAGGGGGGAAAACTAGTCTGATGATTTAAAAAAAAAAAGTAAACTTAGCTAGACAAACAAGGAGCTAGAACAACTGTAAGACCTCAGCCACAGAGGACTCTTGATTGAAAGGCATCTTCCATTTTCACCAGATGTTATCAGCCAAGATAGGAACCAACTTAATATTGGGCTTATTAAGCCTAATCATAGAAGAAAGTAGGTCCATCCTGCCTGAGTAGATGTGTGAGGTCAGAGATAAGAACAGGTTTACATTAATCTTGGGGAGGGAGTGGGGGCAAAGAACCTTTTATTTTGTTACATGTCATCACGTTGAATTCCCTACTCAAAGCAAGACTTTATTTTATAGCAACTCTGACTAGGTTATTCAAATCTCTGCTTGGACATTTCCCGGGATGGTGAGTTCACCACCTTCTAGCCAGATACATCCTTTTGTTACATTCTAATTGCTGGAATGCTCTTTCTTGTAAGGGCCCAGAATTTTATCTGTATGGCTGCTCTCCATTGTCCTGCCCCTGTCTCTGTGGGCGACCAAGAAGACATCTTTTTGTTCTATACATGACAATCTATGAGATGAAAATACTGAAAAATACCTAAAATACAAATTCTTCAGACAAACAAAGCACCAAGAAAAGAACTCTGGATGGGGAAAGATGCCATGCCCAACAATTTTAAATTTCCACCCCACCCCAAGGGAAGTTCACCCTCACAGATACCACTACAATGCTGTCTTGAGCAATGCTTTGCAGTCTTTACAGAGCCACAAAGGTCTAACAGTGCTTTCTTATTCCCATTAGTTCTGTGGAGACAAGCTGACATTTCTAAAAAAAATTATATATATATGAGAGAGAGAGAGAGAGAGAGAGAGAGAGAGAAAGAGAGAGAGAGAGAGATAATATATCATCAATTGGGTGTCTCCTGCATGCCCCCTACTGGGGATCAAGCCTGCAACCCTGGCATGAACCCTGACTGGGAATCGAACCATGATCTCTTTGTTCATGGGTCGATGCTTAACCACTGAGAAACACTGGCCTGGCCTTTTTATGGTCTCTTAATTTGCACAACAACCTAGTAAGGAAGCAGGCATTATGAAATGCCTGCTTTAAGGGTGGGGGAAAGCTGAGGCTCATAGCTAGTATTAATAATAATAGTAAATATAATTAAAATATAATACAAATAAAGGTGACATAATTTATTGAGTGACTTCTTTCATGTATTATGTTAGTAGTTACATATAGCAGTTACTTAACATATTCTTTTCATTCATTTAGTCAACAAATATTATGTAACTTATAGCCAGTGTGTGGCCAAACTGAAATTTAAATGCAACCATATTTCAGTGTATACAGATTGAAGGCCTATAGGTAAACCAGGCATATGCTAAGCACTACATTTGATGAACAAAATACAATCTCACTTTCAAGGAATTTACCATCCAGTAGCTGAGACCAGCAAATAAATAAGCAATTACAATATTGCATGATGATGTGATGTCATGTTGGTGCTAAAGGCCACATTTCTTCTCCTCCGACATAGTGAGAAACATGCTCATGGCTCCTCAGGCTGGGCTCCAAGGAAGTTTCCTTTGTAAAGTCACTGCACCAGGCAGGCTCCCCTGCTCACCCTGCCCAGTGTCATCCCAGGAGAGAACAGAGTGGCTCTGGAGGTGGCAGCGTGGTACCTGGGAGTGGGAGGCGTGGACTTGGAAGTGGCTGCTTGGCCACGTGTGTGTGCAGGGGCTCCCAGACAGCTGAGCTCTCCCAGGGACCTGCTTGCCAAGGTCTGAGTGAGCCTTTCCACGGGGCACTGGAGAGTTGGCGGGCCTGGGAGCGGGGTGGGGGCAAATGGAGGAAACCTGCGTGCTGTGGTTCACAAAGACAGAAACATAAATTTTTTTTATTAAAACAATCTTGAAATTGTTGGCAAGCTCATAAAAAGAATTGGTTAGAGCCGTCTTGGGGCAGCTTTTCTTTGAGTTCAGTTTATTAATGTAGGTTTTTACATGGCTTTTTATTAAGAAACATATGGTACTTTAGGCCATTTAACACCAAGGAAAAAGCTTCATAAAGAAACATTCTGAACACCAATATAATGTAAATGTGTACTGCTACATTTTACAGAAAAGCAAGTTATTGGAGGATTTGTGAACAATTTCTAATGTTCATTGACAAGATATTTTATCTTTATTTAGAAATACATGCACTAAGCCTCTCAGAAAGAGAAAGAAGAATCTGGGTAGAAAAGGGTGTGTGTGTTGAAGGATGATGGAAATTTGACTATATATATATGTATATATATATTATCCCTCCCCCCAAATTATTGACCCTTTGAGATGTTTTGCTAAAACAGCTGAGGAGGATATCTTATGCAGCTTGAACTTAGGCAAGATCCCATAAAATGAGATCCTTCAAAAACTATTCTCTACAAAGAAATGCAAGCTAATTAGAACAAGAGCCTTCAGGCTGACCTATTTGCCCATTTCCCCCCCTCCTTGCTGGGTCCTGGTTCAGAGTGCCAGACTCACAGGCAAGAGAATTCTCAAAGGAACATTACCCAACCTGAACAAAACACCTCCTGGAAATATGCCCCTCTCACCTTCTGTTCTATCTGGGATTCACTAACGATGTCGCAGATGACACCCACCCTGCCCCCCATCCTGGAGGCAGGCATTCATCCAGGAACATATGCCAAAGACTGGACTATGAACACTAACCCCAAAGACAGCATGCAGCTGATCACGGGCCACTAATTGGAGGGCTGGAGTGGAGGCCAATGGAGTCATAGCCCAACAAGGGTCACTTAGGTGGCAATTTGTGCCAGGAAAGCCCTATATCAGTGGTTCTCAACTGGGAGAGTTTGTGCCTCTCACGGGCATTGGCAATATGAGGAGACAATTTTGGATGTCACAACTGAGCGGGGAGGGGTTGTTACTGGTGTCTAGTGGGTAGAGGTCAAGAATGCTGGTAACTATTCTAGAATGCATAGGATAGCCCCTACCACAAAAACTTACCTAGTCCCAAAGGAGATAACCTGCCCTGTATTAATGCAGGGAGATGCCTGCTGGCTATTGGATTGGTGTACATGGAAGTAGGGGTGCTGTTTTCACTTTTCTGCTCTATCTAGAGAGTACTAGAAACTCACCTTGAGCACACATGAGAGTCCTGGAAGGCACTAAGTCAACTCTATTCATCTTGCAGTGGGGATAGGTAGTATAGACTTTTCAGATACAGGCATCCCTTGTTTTAAGACTCTTCTCTTTATTGCGCTTCACAATAAAATGAAGGTTTGTGGCAACTTGGTGATAAACAAGTCTATCACTACCATTTTTCCAACAGCATTTCCTCACTTTGTGTCTCTGTGTCACATCCTGGTAATTCATACAGTATTTCAAGCTTTTAGATCAGGCGTCCTCAAACTACGGCCCGCGGGCCACATGTGGGTGTTTTTGCCGTTTTGTTTTTTTACTTCAAAATAAGATATGTGCAGTGTGCATAGGAATTTGTTCATAGTTTTTTTTTTTTAAAACTATAGTCCGGCCCTCCAACGGTCTGAGGACAGTGAACTGGCCCCCTGTTTAAAAAGTTTGAGGACCCCTGTTTTAGATCATTATTATATTTGTTGTGGTGATCTGTGATCAGTGATCTTTGATGTTATTATTCTAATTGTTTGGGGGTGCCACAAACTGCTCCCATATATGTGACAAACTTAATAAATGTGTGTGTTCTGGCTGCTCCACTGACTAGCTGTTCTACCATCTCTCACCTGGTCCTCTGGCCTCGCTATTTCCTGAGACACAACTATATTAAAAGTAGGCCAATTAATAACTCTACAATGGCCACCAAGTGCTCAAATGAAAGGAAGAATTTCATGTCTTACTTTAAATCGATAGCTAGAAATGATTAAGCTTAGTGAGGAAGGCATATCAAAAGCCAGGACAGGTTGAAAGTTAGGCCTCTTGCCAAACAGCCAAGTTGTGAAAGCAAAGGAAAAGTTCTTGATGGGAATTAAGAAGTGCTACTCCAGTGAACACACAAATAACAAGAAATCAAAACAGCCCTATTGCTGATACAGAGAAAGTCTTAGTGGTTTGGATAGAGGATCAAACCAGCCACAACATTTCCTTAAGTGAAAGCCTAGTTCAGAGAACAAAGCCCTAACTCTCTTTAATTCTTGGAAGGCCGAGAGAGGTGAGGAAGCTGTGGGGGAAAAAGTAAAGTGAGCAAAAGTTGGTTCACGAGGTTTACAGAAAGAATCCATCTTCATAACATAAAAAGTGCAAGGTGAAGTAGCAAGTGTTGATGGAAAAGCTACAGCAAGCTATCCAGATCTAGCTAAGATAGTTAATAAAGGTGGCTACCTAAACAGTAGATTTTCAATATAGACATAACAGCCTTATAATGGAATAAGATGCCATCTAGGACTTTTATAGCTAGAGAGAAGTCAATGCCTGACTTGAAAACTTCAAAGGACAGGTTACCTCTTTTGTTAGGGGCAAATGCAGCTGGTGACTTTAAGTTGAAGCCAGTGCTCATTAACCATTCTGAAAATCCTAGGGCTCTTAAAAATTATGCTAAATCTACTTGGCCTATGCTCTATAAGTAAAACAACAAAGCCTGGATGACAGCACATCTGTTTTAACATGGCTTACCAAATATTTTAAGCCTGCTGTTTAGACCTATTTTTCATAAAAATACTCATTTCAAAATATTATTGCTCATTGACAATGCACCTGATCATCAAGAGCTTTGATGGAGATGTATAGTGAGACTAATGTTGTTTTCATGCCTGCCAAAACAACATCCATTCTGCAGAAACTTTTAAGTCTCATTATTTAAGAAATAGATTTTCTGAGGCCATAGCTGCCATAGATATTGGTTCCACTGATGGATCTGGGCAAAGTAAATCTAAACCTTCTGGACAGGAGTTACCGTTCTAAATGCCATAAAGAACATTTGTGTTTCATGAAAAGAGATCAAAATGTCAACATTAACAGGAGTTTGGAAGAGGTTGATCCCAAACCTCATGAATGTCTTGAGGAGTTCAAGACGTCAGTAGAAGTAACCACAGATATGGGCGAAATAGCAAGAGAGACCTAGAACTAGAAGTGGATCCTAAAGATATGACTGAATTGCTGCAAATTCAATCAAATTTAATGAATGAGAAGTTGCTTCTCATGGATGAGCTAAGAAAGTGGTTTCTTATGATGGAATCTACTTCTGGTGAAGATGCTGTGAAAACTGTTGAAAGACAACAAAGGATTTAGAACATGACATAAACTTAGTTGGTAAAGCAGAGGCAGTGTTTGAGAGGATTGACTCCGATTCTGAAAGAAGTTCTACTGTTGGGAAGATGCCACAAACAGCAGCACATGCTACAGAGAAGTCATTTGGGGAAATAGAGTCAATTGAGGTGGCAAATTTCATTGTTGTTTCATTTAAGAAATTACCATAGTCACCCAACCTTCAGAAACCACCATCCTGATCAATCAGCAGTATCAACGTTGAGGCAAGACCCTCCATCAGCAAAAAGACAGCTTAGTTTATGATTAGCAGTTTTTAGCAATAAAGTATTTTTAAATTAAGATATGTACTTTCTTTTTAAACAAAACACTATTGTGCACTCAATAGACTACAGTATTGTGTAAACATAACATTCCTATGCACCAAGAAACCAAAAACGTTGCCTTATTTGCTTTATTGCCGTTATCCGAAACTGAACACACAATATCTCTGAGATATTTGAGCAGCCACCTTAACAGAGTTGCCAGTTGGTTCTGTTGCATTTTGAAGGCATTAAAAATAAAACAGCAGAGACAAAAAAGATGGGGAGAGGAGGTGTTTGGTGCTCTGGATCCGTGAGTTGAAAGACCACACCCTCTGGGATGGATTTGCAGTCCTAGAGGTGGCCTTGTCTGTGATCGGGGGTGGGGGTGGGGGTGGGGGGAGAGTAGTGGTGGGGGCACTTCAGTGGAAAACATCATCTCCATCCCAGATGAGTGGATGGCAGGGCCAGGACAGAACCTGGTACAGGACTTCCTTTGGTCAGCTATTGCTCTCCTACAAGTTCAACCATTGTGGCCATAGTACAAGGTGTTCTGTTGCTTCTCTGGTTGACTGGTGGGGTTGGACTCCTGTCATCAGGGAATAAACATGAACTGGGAAAGAGGAGAGTAAATACTCAGTTTACACCAAGCTCAGAGTTTGATTGGTGTAATCTGGCAATAAAGTTCACAAATATTCATTCAGCTTCTGCTATGAACAAGACAGTGTCCTGGATCCTGCCCTAAAGGACTCATTCTATAGTAGGAGAGACAGACATATCTCCCACTTTATAGAATATAACTATAATAAAAAACAGATTGTCCTGAGTGCTGTAATAGAGGTACTACAAATCAAATGTAATGGGGACAATGGGGAATCAGAAATGAAATTTTTTTTCGAACTGGAGGCATGTGGGAAGACCCCAGAGAGAAAGTGACATTTGTACAGAACCATGGAAGATGGTAGGACTTGGACAGATGGAGAGATTAGCCAGTGCCCAGAGCTAAAAAGCACATGGGCTGCTTGAGAAGTCACAATTAATGTGGTGTAATTGAAGCAGACAAAACTTCCAGGGTAGCTGTAATGAAGACTGGAAAAGGTATTTAGAATTGAGCACAGAGGACATGAGTACCAAGGTGAGGAGTTTGTATTTTATCTTATCTGTGGCAGCAAACTGTTGGGAGGTATTTGAGCAGGGGAATGATATGATCAGCTCTTTCCTTCAGAGAACATTTTCTTAGTAGTATGCAAGATAGGATGGAGAGATGGGAGGCTGAGCAACCAGGCAGGGAACTTTCAAAACAATTGATTTTTTTCTTCTTTCTATGGAGACATTGAGGATGAAGCTGGAAGGCTAGGCCATGTTTGAGAAGCTGGCAGAACAGTGTAGCAGATAAGAGCTGAGGCTCTGGAACTCTGTGCTCACATCCAAATCCTGACTCTGCTGCTTGATACCAGTTTGATCTTGGGCAGCTTGCTTAAGACTCTTTGTCAGTTTTCTCATTGTGTAAACTGTGACTAATAAACGTAACAGTCCTTACAAGATTGTTGTTATGAGTTTTAAGGGTGTTACAGAAAAACACTTAGGAAAGTAGAACCGATTATTAAATTTTCAGGAACTTTGGAAGCTGGTTGACATCACATTGGTAGCTTGAAATAAGCTGTGGTTGGAATAAGTATTTACACCATGGAAATGGGCAAGTGCTAAAAATCAAAGAGGGAGAGGGATAGTTGCAATCCATCTTCTACTACTAATTAGCTTAGAGATTTATTTATCCTTTCTTTGCTAAGTTTCTGAATCTATAAAATGGGGTAATAATAGCACCCCCCCCCTTG
Source organism: Eptesicus fuscus (assembly GCF_027574615.1). NCBI lineage: Eukaryota > Metazoa > Chordata > Mammalia > Chiroptera > Vespertilionidae > Eptesicus > Eptesicus fuscus. The sequence continues at coordinate 9,832,011 of NC_072491.1, read as the reverse complement.
CAGGATTGTTGTAAAGATTGAGTTGTAATCCTATATAATAAAGATGTAATATGCAAATGGTCGTTATACTGTGAAGTGCAACGACCGACTGTGTAACCACAGGATCACGGATCAGCAGGAGGGTGAGGCAGCGAGCTACAAGTGGGCAGCGGAGAGCTACAGGAGGGGGCATGGCAGCAAGCTATTGGGGGGAGGGAGAAAAGGGGGCAGGAGGATCTACAAGAGGGCAGGGCAGCAGGCGGAGAGCTACTGGAAGGTGGCAGCGAGCTACTGGCACACGGATTTGTGCGCAGGGCTACTGTAACAATGCTAGCTTATGGGACATACAATAGAACTATTAGCTATTATCAAGTTTCCAAATATTAACTGCAAGTTTTAGGAAGTCATGTGATTTCTTTGAGCATTGTTTTTCTCATCCATAAAATAGAAATAATATTAACACCTGTCTCACAGGTTTATTTTGAAGCTTGAATTAAATATATTGAAGGTGAAAGTGCTTTCAAAACCATAAAGCACAAAAGAATCACCTTTGGTGATGAGAATAAATATAGCTCAGGGAAGCAGTCTTGGAGTGTAATTCCAAGGAATGAGATAGCTATTTTTGAGCAAAACCCACAGGCTTATTGTGAACATAGAGGCAAATTGCAACAGGCTGTGCAAATCAGGAATGCCTCTGCCAAGCACACATCAGCATGCACATGTGCCCGGCATGGAAAAAAAATCTGACCACACATCGTTCTTTTTGGCTAAAACCCCATAAACAGACAGCAATCATTCTAAGCAGCACCAACATAGTAAAAATGTTCACTGTCTCATTATATCGCAAACTGGAATAGCCACCACAAAGTGAGAAGTGAAACGATGTTATGAGCTCTAGGAAAGCTTCTAGGCTCCCATCCCCTCCCCGTAAGCCCATCTCTTTTAGCTGAATAATGCCTGACCTCAGAACGCCTTTATTTCTAGGAAAGCTAACAGTCTCAGCTGTTATCACCTATTTAAATTCGGGATGAATAAAGAATTAGCAGAAAACTTTCATCCAGCTCTGGGCATGCTCAAAGTAAATACTCTCCACAACTCTTGTTGGATCACTTCTTAGGTCATCATCTCTGTGTTGATGGACCAACTTCACGTCGTGACCGACACTATTAAAGGCCTTACCTCCACTCACACCATTAAAACTCTCCTCCTTGAGTTCCATGACATCACTTTGATTCTTCTCTTTCCCCTCTGACCATTCTTCCTTTCTTCCCTTTAGTCAGTGGTCGACAAACTCATTAGTCAACAGAGTGGCAAACCGTGGCTCGTGAGCCGCATGTGGCTCGTGAGCCGCAGTTTGCGGACCAGGGCCTAGAGTGTGAGAGGTGATTGGGGGTATGGATTCCAGACTGGTTGGTTTACATATGAAAGGAGCAGCCACTGGGTTTTCTTTGCTATCTCCAGGATTTAGCTAAGCCTGAGAGGGGCAGTCCTTCCTGAGTCAGCAAATCCCCAAAATGTCAAAGCATCAAGAACTACAGGAGTGATGTGAGATTTGGAGGACTGAACAGGAGCAGAAGTCACACATTGCTCTTCCAGGTAGCATTTGGCAGAGGCCTAGGCTGTGGCAGAGGTGAGATTTTGTGGAAACCCAGAGACATTGCCTGTTCAGCACCATCTTGGTGCCATGATCATTGTCTGCAATTTCTTGGGGTTCCTGTAATTTCTCAAGTCCCTGAAAGCGATCAGCACCCCGGAGACCCAGCAATGGCCTTCGCTGACCTTCTTTTTGCCATTCTTCCAGTGGTTTTGTAAGTACGCAGTTCCCTGCATTAACATCTTGCTGCTTGAACTACCTAGAGTGATTTCTGTTTTTCTGACTCAAGCCTGACCAAATCCACCCTGAAAGGTGTGCAGACTACTGTGTACCTTTTAGGGTTCGCTGTTTGTAAGTATGCTAATTTGACTTCTCCTGCCAAGATTCTTGTGCTCGGAGTCAGCAAAATAATACGTACAATTCCATTATTCCTCTCTGGTGTACTGCATGTTATAGAGTCTCCTTATCCCCTGTATTCCTCAGGACTGTGTCTTTTTTTCTACTATGGTATGATTACTTAGTACCATAGTAATTTTCACATATACTTTCCTTTCTGCAATATCTGTGAGCCCCTTTAGGACAGGCACCTGGTATACCTCACATTGTAGCCTCAGAATTTTGCCTGTTTCTTGACACACTGCAAATGGATGGATACACTTCACAGTAAGCAGGCATGCCCAGCCCTGGCTATATGCCGGGAGTGCATACAAATAATCATAAAAATGGCTCCTATTTACTGGTTGTATTATATGCTAGGTGTATACAATTGTCATGCAAGTTAATGCCTCACAACAACCTTGTAAGGCAATAACATCTGAAACGGGGTTAGAGAGGTTTGCTCTTGCTCAAAGTAACACAACAAATAAATGCCACGGCCCAGAGGTAATCCCAGTTCTGACGTCTTCAAAGCTTTATTCTTTCCAGTATATTATTCATGCTGCCTGAGACCAAGTAAGGTATTTAATACAAGGAAAGTGGCAGTAAAATATAAAGGTCATGGCGTTATGAATGCCAGAATAATGCAGACTGTAGTATATAGTCATCCACAGTCAGAATGAGGTGGTAGAGACAAGCAGAGTAACTGACCTTTTGTGGACAAAAGAACTCAGAGGCTAGGAACCCAAGGTCAGTGAGTGTGGGGAGAGTGGAAGAGGAAGAGCTGAGTGGGATGAGGCTAGTGAGAGCCTTTTATTTCTCCTGTCTTATAAAGGGCTCTTGTCCTTTAAAGGATGAGAAGATGCACGGTATTGGAAAGCTGGGTAAGAAGTGAGTGGTTCTATTCACTAGCAGGTAAAATTTTTTTTAAAGAAATGCAGCCCTGCCCTCCCCCCACCTCTCCTCAGTATTGAAACACACACACACACACACACACACACACACACACACACACTCACACACTCACACACAATACAACAAAAACAAAAAACAAAAACCACAGAGAGCTACTTAATACCAATTGAAATACTAACACTCTTGGAAGAGGGCATTTGGACAAAGTGAACTCAAAGTTACCTGCTCTTGAAATGAGAATACAGAAGAAAATGAAGAACTTGGCTTTCAAGGATTTAGAAAGTTACACAGAAGAACAAATTCCCAGCTGAGTGGGGATTTGTTCTCTCACCTTATCTGCGATCAGAGCTAACTGTCCCCGTAGCTATGAAGAGCCCCAAATGTTTCTTTCCACTTGGGCGGAGCACTTTTGGCCTATTTGGAAGTAGATGCATCCCTGTAAATCACACTGAATCTTAGTGGTTGCCCACTTACCTCCCTAAGAGCTCTTCAAAGGAAAATACAATATCTTATGCATCTTTATATTTTCATCACTTAGCAGAGTTCCTGATTTGGGTTAAAGGAATGAATGATAATTAATGAATAAACAAATGCAAATAAATAAGTAGATAAATGCAAATGAATTAATTTCCCTAGGCTGTATCTTATTATCTGCTCTATATAAACAGACACAAACAAAATACTTGTGTCTTAACTTTATATGTCATAATGATAAATGTTGGACAGACTCTGGAAAATATTCCTGGCAAGTAAGGTATATGGACTGACAGCTTCCCAGACTTAATCTGCACAATTATTTCCTGTTTGGTGGTCTGGCTATTAAGATTGTTAGATTATCACAGGCAGGTGAGCTGATAGAACTAGCATGATGACATTTGCTCATCCAGTATGGGAATGCAAATGAAATCCATTTTCAGAAATGGGTAATGAGACTTGACAAAAGAAAAATTCTGCTTGCAGTGACCTTATTACTTACCTTTAAAACTACGAGTACTATTTCTTCCCTTTACTTTTTCTGCCAACTTCTCACAGAGCAGTACCCACACATTATCAAATTGTACAATGCTGTGTATTGGTTTTCCATGGCAGAGTATCAAAGGCCCTCGTGAGGAAAGAAAAGGTATTTGTAGAATGACACTGGATACTTTAAATGTTCTTGTATTCTTTGCCTTCCAAAACTGGAGTTCTTTTTTGATCCTATTTTACACTTGCATAATTTGAATATAAGATATTTAGGGCAGAAGAACAGTGTCTTCATTCTGCTAACATTTTGACAGATTTTAGGAAAAAGGAGGGAAACAAGAAAGCCTTCATGGAAAAAAAAAAATTTCCAGAATACTCAGTAAGAGATTTCTTATTTTTAATTCTTATATGTATGTAAGATTGGATATGTCATTAAGTGATTTTGCCTTTATCCTGCTTTCACTTGTATTATTTTAGCTCAATGGTTAACTCTGACAATGCTTTATCTTACTCTAAAATTATTTAAGTGGCTTACAATGGAATCATCTCTACCTTTTCTTTGTGGACTTAGAAAAAAACAAACAAATATTGCATTTGATTTTATAGAAAAAATTTTTACGCTGACTAAGCTAAAGTGTTAAATGTAAAAGATTTGTAGACATCCACATCAACTAGTGAAGTGCAATCCTGAGAACTGTTTTTGAAGGATGTATGCTAAGGCAACAGTTTCCAACATGACTCCCAAGAATGAGCTCTTTCTATGTGTGTTATTAATCTCTTGCAGTACTGTGGACCAGCAGTACTCTCCTTGTCATGTCCCTTCTAGAACATCCTAATCAGAAAAGAGAGTCCCAGAAATATGGTCTTGATAGATTACTGGCATTCTGCAGGACAGTTGTTCTCAAAGGAAACTTTCCAGATGTGAATTGAGAACACTAAGAAGCAATGGGTAGGTCACCATGTGAATGTCTTCTTAATTAATAAATGTTCTTGGATGCTGAAATCAAAGAGCTTAAAATTGAGACCAGCATGTTTCTATTTTCATGTTGAATCCATAAATAACCCCTTTCCATTCACCTGTATTTGTTTTAGATATGCTTCAGGTTCCAAAGGAATTTAAGGGCATTAGTCTTGAAAATGAGATGAACTCAGAGAATCAAATAGTCTCAGGGGCTCTTTAAGCAAGGAGATGAGCAAATGCTAACTTTTTAAAAATATTCTATTCACCTATCAATTTACTAGCCCATGGTTTTTTTTCCAGTTTATTCCTCTGGCTATGTAATTGCTTTATATTTTCCTCCATGTGCCAAAGTGGTCCAACTAATAAACAAAACATTTCATAATACAAACAAACAAATAAAAACAAACAGAAAAACAGCTGTTTAATTTTAGTGATTTTTAACTCCCCCCCTCCTATTATTTATGCACAGGGAGTGTTAGCTAAAATAAGAATCCACAATAAAACACGCTTCCAAGTTTTCTATTGAAAACATAATGCTAACAAAGAGACCCCTTAAGTTAGAATATCATCCCTGGTCACTGCACTCTAGGAACTTACAATCTAGCACCCAGAAAAAGTGAAAATGTACGCTAGGCCGTGCATAGCAAGTGGCAATGAATGAAGGGGGAAATGTGTGCTACGGATGATCGGAGGAGACGGAGGTGTCAGTAGGACTGACCAGAGAAAGCTTCATAGACGAGTTCAAATTTAAGTTGGACCTTCTATGACAGTGTGTTTGTTTCCTGTAGCTTCTAGAACAAAATACCACAACTGAGAGGCTTATGTTTCACACTCTCTCTGAAGGCTCCAGGAGAGAATCTTTCTTTACCTCTTCCAGTTTCTGGTGGTTGCGGACAATCCTTGGTGGTTACTTATGGTAGCATAAGTCCAATTTCTGCAGCCATCATGACATGGTCGTCTCCTCTTTTTGTGTGCCTATCTCTCTGTCTCTCCTCTTATGAAACACAAGTTATTGGATTAGGGCCCATTCTAGTCCAGTATGTCTTCATTTTAACGTGATTACATCTGCAAAGACCCTATTTCCAAATAAGGTTATGTTCATTGGCACAGCGAGTTGAGACTTGAATATGTTCTTTGGGAGGACAAGGTTTAGCCTAAAATAATCAGCATCTTTAATCACATTTCCTGGAAGCAGAATCTGAAGTGAGGAATCATGAGCAGATGAGTTTTGGAGAAAGTCACCCTAGATAGGAAGATTAAGGTAAGCAGGCTAGGGCAGGGGCAGGAAGCCAGTCAAGGAAGTGGGCATAACTTCCCGGTCAGGCATTTCTCCAGAGAAGGAGGCATCTGTAAGCATCTAGCAGTCAATGCACAGCAGCTGAGGACTGGGGACATCGGCCTGGAGAAGAGGATCTTGTGGGGCTCCAACAGCATTGATCTCATTCCACCCTGATTATGCTCATAACTGCTCCTTTTCATATTATACTCCCTCCAACCAGGCACAATTTCCTCTAGATTCTGGCTATTGTATTTTATAATAAAGCTTATATGAGGAAGATTAGCAGTTAGTGGCTGTTAGAGTTGGTCCTAAGGCTGTAGTTGATTCTCATAAACTCCCTCCCTCTACTTTCTCCTTATCTCTTGACTAGAAATTCTGAGAGTCTAAATGGTTTGATGGGGATGGGTTGGGTGGGTATGAGCCTCTGTCTACCATCCCCTATGCCTTGGTTGCTCTACTTAACCATTTAGAGTGAAAACCTTCATGGGAGTATTAGGGCTGACCCAGTAGACCATGAGTGCTTAACGTATTTCTCTCTGTCTCCATTTGGTAACAGCTGTCATACCTTTTCATAATCAGAATTAATTACTCCTGCTCATGGGTGATTCCTTTCTGTACCTGTTGCTCAGTTGCCACAGAGGGATCAGATGGCAGCCTTAGCTATAGGTTTAGCGGAACCTTATTGCATCTCCTGATAGAAGTATCTCTCTTCCAGATCCCAGGACTTCTAGACTCACATGACCTAAAGTTTTGGAGATGGAAAGCACACATTCCCCAAGTAGGTCACTGGAAGTGACGGTCAGCTGGGTGACCCCTTACATCCACATCTTGGTTCTCAGACCTGTATATTCTTCCTTTTGGGGAATACAGCACCATATGATGGTAACTGATTTAAGACATATACTATGTCCTTAAGGGTGGCACCCTATTATGCCAGAGATATCTCCAATCAGAAACCTTAGATGTCCCTTTAAGAGGCATGCCAATGCTAATAGCTTCTGGATGGTGCCATATATGGTGGAACCAGGGATCTCACTGTGATTGCCCACTGCCATCCCTCTTTTGTTATGGAGTAGGCACTTCGGTCTGAGGCAACTTAGGAAGGATCCCATGTGAGCTGAGGCAAGGCAAGCATAAAGGCAAACCCAGATCCCAAATATGTGTGCATCTCTGTCAGGTTAAAACATAATGGATTATTTCCAATTCAAATTTAATATCATAATCTCTATACTGTTAACCTAGAGAGTTATTTTTTTCTTTATTGTTGAAAGTATTACAGATGTCCCCTTTTTTTCTCCCACTGACCCCCTCCACCTCACCGCCCCCAGGCCTTCACCACACTATAGTCTGTGTCAGTGGGTTATGCATAGATGCATATAAATTCTTTGGTTAATCTCTTCCCATCACTCACCTTCCACCTTCCCTCTGAGATTTGTCAGTCTGTTCCATGCTTCTATGTCTCTGGATCTATTTTGTTCATCAGTTTATTTTGCTCATTAGATTCCACATGATTAGAATAACTACTATGTGTTGGGAAGAGTCAGAAAAAGTTAGTGACCTGAGGGTCGTAAGACCTGACTTTCTGTTTCAATTTAGCAAAGTTCAAGCTAAGACAGTGAATTAGCTCTTTGACCTTTGATTTCTCTCTGTGCAAGGTTAGTATGTCAAACACGGTGATTACTATACTATTACTATACTCCAACTCTAACATTCTCTGTATCTCTATACTTAGACTTTCTACATAGAATATGCATTTTATGTACTTACACATAGAATATGCATTTTATGTACTTACACATTAAAGATGGCCACATGTTTTTTGATGCTCCTACCAATACGAGGCAAAGTGTATATCCCCTCCTCTTAAATATGGGCTGGACTTTCTTTTGACCAACAGAATGCAGAAGTCAATCTATCCCAGTCCAGGCCTGGCCTTTAAAGGGATTGGCAGCTTCCAGCTTGGTCTCTTGGAACCCGAGCTGCCCTATCAAAGGTCTGACTAGCCTGGTGGGGGGACCATGTGCAAAGGACCTGAAGCTCTGTGAGATGGGTATGAGCCCAGTTGACCCCAGCCCCCAGACATCTGAAGGAAACCACTTGGCAGAAGGCCAAGCCCAGGCACCAGTCAGTGCGAAGTGGAACAGAAAAAACATTTAACAAAGCCTGGCCCTAACCCCTGAGACACAAAATCATGATCTAGATAAAACTGTTATTTAAAGCAACTCAAATTTTGAGTGTGTAATCATGCAGCAGTAAAAAACGTGAACACTTAGGGAAATAATTTAATTTCTCTGAAGCTCAGTTTCCTCGTGAGTACATTGGAGACACCACGGTCATCATCAATTCAGGCATATGTTTCAATGTGCTTCACCTTTCTGCACTTCACAGATATTGCATGTTTTACAAATTGTCTATGGCAACCCTGTGTCAAACAAGTTTATTTGCATCATTTTTTGGGGGGGGACAGCATTTTCTCACTTCATATTTCTGTGTCACACTTGGTAATTCTAACAATGTTTCAAACTTTTTCATTATTATTATATTTATTATGGTGATCAGTGATCTCTGATGTTACTATTGTAATTGTTTTGGGCTCCATGAACTGCAACTATATAGGGGGAGGCAAAAGTAGGTTTTCAGTTGTTTGTATGGAAAATAATACAATAGTTAATAAATAAAATATAAAGATAAACTATCTGCTTCACATACAAGTGGAAACCTATTTTTGTCCCACCCTATGTAAGACGGCAAACTCAATCCATAAAAGTGTGTGCTCTGACTGTTCCACTGGCCAACTGTTCCCCCATCTCTCTCCCTCTCCTCTGGCCTCCATATTCCATTAGACACAACAATCTTGAAACCAATTAATAACCCTACAATGGCCTCTAAGTGTTCAAGTGAAAGGAAGAGTCACATATCTCTCACTTTAACTCAAAAGCTAGAAATAATTAACTTTAGTGAGAAAGACAGGTCAAAAGCCAAGATAGGCTGAAAGCGAGGCCTCTTGTGCCGTTATCCAAGTTGTGAATGCAAAGTAAAAGTTCTTAAAGGAGATTAAAAATGGTACTCCAGTGAGCATACAAATGATAAGAAAGCAAAACAGCCTCATTGCTGATATGGAGAATGTTTTAGTGGTCTGGACAGAAGATCAAACCAGCCACAACATTTCCTTAAGCCAAAGCCTAGTCCAGAACAAGGTTGTAATTCTCTTCAATTCTATGAAGGCTGAGAGAGGTGAGGAAGCTGCAGAAGAAAAGTTTGAAGTGAGCAGATGGTTCATAAGGTTAAAGAAAGAAGCCATCTCTATAATATAAAAGTACGAGGTGAAGCAGCAAGTTCCAATGTAAAAGCTACAGCAAGGTATCCAGATCTAGCTAAGATAGTTAATGAAGGTAGCTACACTAAACAACAGATTTTCAGTGTACACAGAACAGCCTTATTTTGGAAGAAGATGCCATCTAGGACTTTTATAACTAGAAAGAAGTCAATGCTTGACTTCAAAGCTTCAAAGAACAGGCTACGTCTTCTGTTTGGGGCTAATACAGCTGGTGTCCTTAAATTGAAGCCAGAGCTCAATTCACATTCTAAAAACCTAAGGCCCTTAAGAATTATGTTAATCTACTCTGTGCTCTATAAGTAGAACAACAAAGCCTGCATGACAGCACGTCTGCTTTAACATGGTTTACTGAATATTTTAAGCCTGCTGTTGAGACCTACTGTTCACACAAAAAGATTCCTTTCGAAATATTGCTATTCATTACAATGCACCCAGTCACCTAAGAGCTCTGATGGAGATGTTCAGTGAGACCAATGTAATTTTCATGCCTGCTAACACAACATCCATTTTGTAGCCCATGGATTAAGGACTAATTTCAAGTCTTATAATTTAAGAAATACATTTTCTGAGGCTATAGCTGCCATAGATAGTGATTCTTCTGACGGATCTGGACAAATTAAATTGAAACCTTCTGGAAAAGATTCACCCTTCTAGATGCCATTAAGAACACTTCTAATTCATAGGAAGAGGTAAAACATTAACATTAACAGGAGTTTGACAGAAGTTAGTTTCAGCCCTCATGGATGACTTGAGGGGATCGAGACTTCAGTGGAGAAAGTAACTTACAGGTGTGGTGGAAATAGCACGAGAGCTGGAATTAGAAGTGGAGCCTAAAGATGTGACTGAACTGCTGCAATTGTATGACCAAACTTAAATGGTTGAGGAGATGCTGCTTATGGATGAGCAAAGAAAGGGGTTTCTTGTGATGGAATCTACTCCTGGTGAAGATGCTGTGAAGATTGTTGAAATGATAACAAAGGACTTAATTATTACATAAACTCAGTTGGTAACCCAGAGGCAGTATTTGGGAGGAGTGACTCTAATTCTGAAAGAAGTTCTACCATGGGCAAGATGCTATCAAACAGCATCACATGCTACAGAAAAACCATTTGTGAAAGAGTCAATTCATGCAGGAAACTTTATTGTCGTCTTATTTTAAGAAACTGCCATAGTCACCTCAACCCTCAGCAACCACCACCCTGTTTAGTCAGCAGCAACAACATTGAGGCAAGACCCTCCACCCACTAAAAGATTACAACTCACTGAAGACTCAGATGATGGTTAGCATTTTTGACCAATAAAGTACTTTTTAATTTAAGGTATGTACATTGTTTTTTTAGACAATGCTATTGCACACTTAATATATTAAAGTATAGTATAAATATAACTTTTACATGTTCTAGGAAACCAAAAAATGTGTGACTTGCTTTATTGTAACACTAGAGGCCTGGTGCATGAACTCGTGCACGGGTGGGGTCCAGCTGGCCCACCCCAATGGGGGCCCTTTGGGGGTGGGGCTGGCTAGGGGGAGGGGCTGCGGGAGAGCTCCAGGGCATGTCCGGCCCATCTCACTCAGTCCTGATCTGCCAGACCCCAGCAGCAAGCTAACCTACCAGTCGGAGCATCTGCTCCCTGGTGATCAGTGCACATCATAGCAAGTGGTTGAGTGGCCTTAGCATATCATGCTTTGATTGGTTGAATGGATGACCGGACACTTAGCATATTAGGCTTTTATTATATAGGATTTGTTTTATGGTGGTGGCCTGGAACTAAACCCTCAATATCTCTGAGGTGTGACTGTATCGTTTTTACTTGACATTTACGAGAAGCTTACTATGTGCCAGACATGGTTCTAAGGACTTCTTCACATTTAAACCCCACAAAAACCCAATGAAATATGTACTATTAATATTCCCAACTTCCAGATGAGATAACTGATGCACTGAGAGGGTAGTGACTTAAACAACATCACACAGATAGCAAGTGGCACAGGTAAGATGCAGCCTCATTGCAAGATGAGTAGTGTCGATCACGTAGAAGGAGCTCAGTTCATGGTAATGGTGATGCTGGGGACAGTAGTAGTAGTAGTAGTAGTAGTAGTAATAGCAGTTGTTATCACACAGGAAAAACTTCTCAGGGAATCTGGATTCTGAGCAAACACTCCATGGAAATAAAAAATATCGAGGTATGGAGGGTAATAGGAAAAATGACTTTGACTGGAAAGCAGGCATACGAAGCAACAGAGGAACATGGGAACATGGTAGAAAGTGCTGCTGCATGAGGGTGAGTGTAGGGGGTAGAGAGTTGGGCAAAACTGATGCTTAGGCAAGTAATTCAAAGCTGTGGCTCTTTGGGTCTTTTAGCTCAAAAGGAGAAAGTGACAGAGCTGGGCCGCGGGTGATTAACTACGGCAAACAACCAAGTCACAAATTCACAAAATGTGTGACTTATCACTGCTCCACATTACCTTGCTTCCTCTCCCCAATTAGGGAAAATATCCTTTTCATTTATGAAGTGGCTCATGGGCATCCATAGGATTCCACAGTTGAAGAGTTCTGATGGGGGTCATATCAACATGACCAAGGTCAAGTGGCCAGAAGTTATTTATAGCCCATTAGGCACCATTCATGTCAGCCAGGCATATCCTGTGCAGCCCTTTTAAATGAAGTAAATATGCTGGATTCTGGGCTTTTAGCATGGCTGCGTCACCAAAGATGTTTGTTTGTAAGTTATCTAAGAAATGCAAACAGCAGCAACCAATGTGGTGGAACACCATGTTCCAACCGAGTGCCCAGGAAGCACCTATTTTGTCCTGAGTAAGGGTCATAATTTTTTCAGAGAATCATCAAATGCTAATTCTGGAAGAGAACTTAATCGAATCCACTCATTTTAGAGATGCGTAAAGTGATGGCTGTCGAAGCAAAGTGACTTGGCCAAAGTCCTGTGCAGCCCATTGATGTCAGAAGCTGGGTGTAGAACTATAACATTTTGTCACTCTTTCTACCAGTTTTCCCTAAGAATATGTGGAGACTCAAATTACTTAATACACACCATTGGAGTAAATGGGTACCAAATTTAGGTAAATCCTTTAGATCCATATATTATAACACAAAATAAACTCCAGACTAATGATTTCATTATAAAAGTGGCATCACTAAGAAAATTGTGAGAAATCTGCTGGACTATGTCAAATACTCATTATAATGCGAGGAGCAAGCCTTTGAAACCTGCACCTCGGCCAGCCATCTTCCATGGGTTTCAAAGGAAATGTGCAAAAGAGGCCGGACAAAGTGAGAATTTTCTGTGCCATTCAAGTTAACCTAGAGGCCCTGTAGTTCAGTCTCAGAACATTGCTGTGCCTCAGAAACAAATTCAAAGCCAAGAGTAAATACCAGGAGTTCTAGTCTTTATACTCTAAGAGAAATTAATGGGGATCATGGAAATACTCCTTTGAACCCCCTTTCTTCTCCCATCCATTTCCCTTATTCATGCAGCTGCTCCCGAGCCTCCCCTCCAGCCCACATGGTTTTTCTCTTCTCCTTGCCTCCATTCTTGCACCTCCCTTCACCATACCTTGTTGTCGATCAACTTAGCCTTGCTCCCAAAAAGAAAGAAGCCTCCTAACATGGTTCTATCAATTCTTAAAGAAGAAGAAGGCTTCTTTCTTCTTGGGAGCAAGGCTAAAGGGAGGTGGAGGAGGGTATAGGGGGGATAAATGGTGATGAATGGAAACTTGACTTGGGGTGGTGAACACACCATACAGTGTGCAGCTGATGTGTTGCAGAATTGTGCACCTAAAACATGTATAATTTTGTTAACCAGTGTCACCCCAATCAATTCAATAAAAATTTAAAAAGAATGGAGAGGAAACTTTGGATACTGCATTGACAAATAATGAATTTTCTCTGCTGGTGAGGTTAGGGCTTGAGTCTGTGAATGCTATTATCTCAGTATTTATTTTATCACTTATTACTAATTAGAGTCTTTTATGAAATGCCTACCTGGTCACCTTTCCTCAGTAGCTAGTTTAGAGTGCATTTAAGCTGGGAGGATCCTTTTGCCTAGACTGGGAACTCTAAGCAGGAACAAAAGCTTTGAATCTCTTTGCTCCTCCCCCAAAATGCTCCACCCCAGACAGACACCTTGGTCCAATTCATGTGCTTGACCCACTCATTACAACAGAACTCATCCTCTTCAGGATTTGATCACTGGAACTCCCTCTAGAGGCTGAACTGTGCCAATGAGAGCGAGTTATTAAAATACTATATAATGCATAGGGGTTGAAAGGAAGCCAAATGTGAAAAAATTGAGAATAATGAAGAGGCAGTGACTTAGTTCAACCCAATAAATTAAAGAAGGCTTCAAAAAAGAAGGTGAAAGAAAAAAAATGAGCAAGTGATTGAATGAATGAGTATATGGGTGTTGCATTGCTCTACTTTATATTTGATTGCACAAATTTTCTCATTTGGAATGCTCGAAAAACAAACTAGAAGATGCATATTTCTATTTGGGTGATGAGAAAAATGTCTTGGTTCTCTTTCTAGAATTTCACTATTTTCTCCGTGCTCCTTCTGGCTAGCTTTTTTTGTGTGTGTGCAGGAATGCTTGGCTCTTCCTGAGAGATGGTGTATGATAACAACTCCTTGGGGTCTGTTGGGCAAGCATAGTTTCAATTTATGTCTGCAGTTTTCCTGAGGGTTTTGAAGCCCCCAAATGCTCTAAAACCAGGATCAGGTATTTTGAAATGGGCTAAGGGGACAGAAACAAGCAAACGGAACTTCATCTCCCCTGCTCACATTTGCGCCTTTGTTTTCAAGGTGATGTTGTCTAGGAGACAGGAGCCACCCAACAGGAAACAGAGTGATCCTTTTCTTCAACACCATGTAAAATAACTTTGCTTTTAATGCTTGCTGGGGGTGGGTGATTGTCAAGGAGTTAAGCCACTTTCCAAGTGGTTTTTAACTAAACTCTTGCTCCAGGGCTTAAGAAATATCCCTCTAATTGATGTCTTTAGTCAGTGGTTGCTTATAATCAAGAAGATTGCGCTTAAAAGGTATAGAGATTGGTCTTATTATTAGCATTAGAATATTTTGCTTTGTAATTACAAGTCAGGGAATCTAGGACCACTACATCTGGTACGGAGAGGGTGGCAAACATTTTAGTGCAAACCATGCATATTCATCAAGAAAAACTTACTTGTGCTGTGCTCTTTCTAACAAAAACTACCTCTGGCTTTTCACCTTTGGAGCTTCTGTAATCCCATTCCATTTGTTTTATAATAAAATTGGTTATATTCACTTAGTAAGCCTTCATGGAGAATCTAGTATGTTTCAGGCACTGTGTAGAAAGCTTGATTACCCTAATATTGTGGTCGGCAAACTGCGGCTCGCGAGCCACATGCGGCTCTTTGGCCCCTTGAGTGTGGCTCTTCCACAAAATACCACGGCCTGGGCGAGTCAATTTTGAAGAAGTGGCGTTAGAAGAAGTTTAAGTTTAAAAAATTTGGCTCTCAAAGGAAATTTCAATCGTTGTACTGTTGATATTTGGCTCTGTTGACTAATGAGTTTGCCGACCACTGCCCTAATACATTCAATAAAATTGTTTTAAAAATACAAAAATAAATAAATAAAAGCAAAAAGTTAAAGGATATAAACTTATAATTAAACAAATTATGTTCAAAACAAAGGTAAAAAAAAAAAAGCTTTGCAAACAGTGATCTGAAAACACAGATCCAGGTAAACAGACTGTTGTATTTAGGGAATATGATCAGGAAGACTTGAGGAGAGCATACATCAGGGGTATTAAAATCTTTTCACTAAGGGCTGGACAAAAAATATTTTAGGCTTTGTAGGCCATACAGTTTCTGTCAGAACTATTCAGCTCTACTTATAATATAAAATCAGCCATATACCACATATAAACTATGAGCCTGGCTGTTTTTAAAGTGTTTTATGGACATTGAAATTGGAATTTTCTATAATGTTCATATTTCACAAAAATATTCTTTTGATTTTTTTCAACCAGTAACAAATGTAAAAAGTATTCTTAGCTCACAGGGCCTTACAGAAAGAGACAATGGAACAGATTTGGTCTGTGGGCTGGAGTTTGGACAAATCTCTAAAGCTATCTTTCCATTGACTTTTATGACATTTGGATTGAGGAGGAAACACTAGTGCATTTCTTTGTCTCAGATGCGACCTCACGTAGCACTCTCACAAAAGCATTAGAATTGGAAATGATATTTAGGAGACAATGTTCTCCACACGCCACTCCTCCCAATAGTAACTCTCCCAATGTGTATAAACCTTCGTATGAGGGAATTATTCCCTATGTCTAAACTCAATCCACTGTGCTACAGGTGAGGTTTTACTATCAACAGGAGACCCAACTCCAAACGCTAATTCGTGGGATGAGCTTACATAGACCACGCCTAGAAGGCCAGTTTTGCAGTGCGGGGTTAGATGAACATGGCCTTTCAATATCAACATATCAGCCTTATTGTTGTCACCTGGAAAGAACTTTATCAAATTTAGAGTCCATCTTATACTAATGTCTGATGATGGAATAACTACCTCCAGAGGCAGTGAGTTTCCAACACTGGAATGATGTCAGGAGGGGTAAGAGGTCACTTAGTAATAATGGGGAGCAGGTGATATGGGGTCAGCAATTTGAATTTATAAATTCTAAGACCATCACAGATGCTAATTTTGTGGTACATGTCATCTTGCCTCTGTTGGAGAAACAACATGAAAACATGAGAGATTAAAATGCAGTATCACCCTGACCGGTTTGGCTCAGTGGATAGAGCGTTGGCCTGTGGACTGAAGGGCCCCAGGTTCGATTCCGGTCAAGGGCATGTACCTTGGTTGCAGGCACATCCCCAGTAGGGGGTGTGCAGGAGGCAGCTGATCCATGTTTCTCTCTCATCGATGTTTCTAACTTTCTATCCCTCTCCCTTCCTCTCTGTAAAAAATAAAATAAAATAAAATGCAGTATCATCATACACAATATTTTACATTTTAGATCACACAGGCACAGCCGCACAACTTGGTAGACATAATTACCAAGACCCCCCCCCATTTCTCGGGTCCCTGGGATAGGTGAACAATCACCAAGTTGTGAGGCCGTGCCTGTGTGATCCAGGTTAGGCTTTTCGCAGCCTCGTGAGCAAAGCACCAGTCATTTTAGTGAAAGTGGATGAAAAAGTGGAGGCGTTTCATTTCATTTTATAACCCAGACTAACATCCTCTCCCCTGTTGATTTCTGATCTTGGAAACCAAATACCTGCTAAGGGGGATGGAGTCTGAAAAGGGAAAAATTTTAAGCTAAGTTTTAGTTAAGTATGTCCCAGTGGTAAGCATTCAAATTAGAGCGCAAGGAAGTCTTATAAACCAAGTGGGGAAGCCTCCCCCGGCCTGGACTTGAAGGGTCCAACCCTAAGAAAAAGGCCAGGTCCCCAAGGCAGCTCGCTCCTGCACTGGCTGGGTGAACTGCTGTGTCAGCAGCACCATGCATCATTAGCCGACCTTCGAAGGCTCCAGCTGCCTTCCCCTCACACTCTCTGTACCTCTCACTTTAAAAAGGCTTTCATCAACATCATCCCGAACATCTTTTGTTTTCCCAGCTGGTGAAGCCTTTCTTTCTGTTTGCATCCCATCTCTAGCTAAGTTCTTCTGCCCTTAAGAACTGCAGCCATGAATCAAAGGGAATCATCACCTGTAGACTCCAAAGTGAGTCTGAGAGCTTGGGGAGCCCACATCACATCTATCTTCTTGGAGCTGCCATATTGCGTTAAATTTCCTGTCCACTGTTGGTGGTCACGATCTTTCCCTCTTCCTATCCTCCATAATAGAGACAACATATGAAGATCCTCCCAGCAGTGTTGTCTTCTGAGATTTAGCTCCAATACAACATAATCCTCTCTGCGTGGTGGGTTTCTCAATCCCTCTTTCAGGCTGGGGGGAGATACACGTCTGGCCTATGATGGGAGTTATTTACTACACAAAATTGTCTCTTGTTCTTGGATTTTTTCCCAAATTCCCTGCAAATGGTTTTACAATAAATCTAGGAAAGAAAATCAGAGGGGTTTTTGTTTGTTTAAGGATTGATACCCATGCTTGCTCACATAGCACTCTTGGCTTTTACTGTCTTCATACATTTGAATCCTCCTCATCAAAAGCTATAGGACACGTTTAAAGTTATCTGTTCACTCTCCTGCTTCCAGGGAGGAGACTCTGCTTTGATTCTAAACATTGTAAAAACACAAAATTCTGCTATTTTACTCAGGAACCCTGGCTCTTCAGGAACACTTCCTTATAGTATTTTAGACTATGCTAGATAGAGATGGTGAATAAATTATCATTTTCTGGGAGCCATAACTTGCAGTGATTAAAATCTTTTCTAGGTGAGCTGTTTCCAAACTGGGTTGTTACTGGATTTCAACATAGTCCATCTGGTGAAGCTAGTCTTCAATATGGTACCCCTTTTTCTGCCTATCACTTATTTCTTCTTTTCAAATTTGAAAAATCTAACACCAAAACCATAAGAGGAAGAAACCCAACTGAATACCATTCAAGCTAGGCATACGCAAAATTGTTAGTGCATAATTTGTTAGGAAATTTTATATCCGTGTAGGTGAATCTTGAATAAGAATGAAAGTCTTCCTTGGATTTTTATTTTCAAATAAATTTTCAAGGGGTCAACTGGTCACTTTCAAAAGCTAAATTCATTGTGTCAAGCTAAAAGTAGTGACTCTGACTATGTGGGAGAGACCTCTGGTACTCTCCCAGATGATTGCTGAGCAACAGGAAGGGAAGGAAAAAGGAGAAAAAAATGGAAGAAAATTGATACCATCCTGCCCCTTGGAAGGTGCGGCTTTTGTGCCAGTAAACTGAAAGAAAAACGGTGACAACGACAATGGAAATGCCTCCAACATTCAAATGCCTGAGCCTAGTGGACATGCAGTTTTCACACAGATTAGTAAACTAAAGCCTAGAGGGGTGACAGTATTACACGAGATTATATGGTTTGTAAGTGATAAGACTCAGATTTCCGTTCTCTTCACAGGGGCTGATATGCAGACACTCACAGGGATAGCAGTACCCCTGCAGCCCTCATTCCTCCTGCCTTTGCCCTGGGACTAACCCTGCCACCAAGCCTTCCTCATAACCCTTCAACCAAAGGTTAGACCCGGACACAGCAGGCAGCCTCCGGGACACAGCTGCTTGCCCCAGCTTGGTGGAGGCTGATTTTCAGATTGATTTGTCAGTGCCTGTAACATATTAAATATTTTTAAACATCACTTTTGCTCTTAATTGTAAAACTATGCTGGCATGTGACCACAGAAAGTTGGTGAGTCTAAGAATCTCCGATCTTGGAATTCTTGACCTTTTAAGGAACCCAGCCATTCTCGGATGCATCAACTGCTTTTATATATTTTGGTCTTTGTTCAGGAATTAGTACCTGTTACAGGCTGAATTGTGCCCCCCCCCCCCACACACACACTGTTAGTGTAGTTAGCTAGTTAGTGAGGAGAAAAACAGCAAAGGGAGGCCAGACATTATAAGCATGGTCAGCTGAGCAGGTTCACCAGGAAGCCACAGCTCCCCGCTCCCCAGAAAACCACCAGAATCGGACAAAGAACAAAGTGGGGAGATAGGCACATGCATAGAAGTTGGGGTGGCACAGGGGAGGTACTTGCCTGCCAGTCTAACCTGGGGAACAGTGGATTGGCTATGAGCTGGGCCCCATCAGAAGTGCGTACTATCTTAGAAACTTAATTGGTTAGTTTGAAGAAGCTTCTGGTTAAAATCCCAGGACAAAGAGCTCCCCCTCTCTTATTCCCTCTTATTCGCTCTCGCTCGTGACCCACACTCGCATGTGCATTCACCTGTTCTCTTTCCATAGCCATGTGGCCTTAAGCAGCTGCATGGCCCCTGGCCGTGACCCCACACACAATGGACTGTAGGTGGGAACACAAGCTAAGCTGGCAGATGCTGGACTGGACTGGACTTTAATATGGAACAGAAATTCTGGGCAGTGGCCTTAATTCTCTCAAGAGGATCTCAGTTTGAGCAATAAGTTACATGGTCACTCAAAATAGTGCCCTCAAATAGTCCAGTTCATGACATGGTCCACCGAGCAATGGTATTATTGGGTGGATACACAATGAGCAGTTTCTATGGTCAGTTGTAAAGAATGAAATTCCACTCCTTCTCTTGAGGAGTGGTGACCTAAGATGAAATGTACATAAATCAGAGCCATCCGATGTCAACTTACTTCTGTCCTACACAAACCATTATTTTTTGAAAAATGTTCTTAAATGTTGTTTAATCTCCCCATTCAGATTCACTGCAGTGAATTTATGGCAGGCTTCAGAATGCCATTAATGCGCACTTATATCCCGTCCCATCTTGCACCTGGTTGTGGCAATATAGTGCTTTTTGGCAAGCTGATAGGAGGAGAAAAGAGAAGATCTGTTCTTAAGGAAAATGTTAGTGATAAGTGAGTTGGCAGTGTTTCAAATGGCACTGGGAAGTTAGTTCATGGTACTACAAATGTGGCCTTACCCAAACATCTCACTGGATCATTGCAATAAATACCATCTTTA
Source organism: Eptesicus fuscus (assembly GCF_027574615.1). Classification (NCBI taxonomy): domain Eukaryota; kingdom Metazoa; phylum Chordata; class Mammalia; order Chiroptera; family Vespertilionidae; genus Eptesicus; species Eptesicus fuscus. The sequence continues at coordinate 9,811,999 of NC_072491.1, read as the reverse complement.
CCTTGCTTCCCATGTGAAATTAAAATAATAATAATACTTGCATTAGTAGCTTAAGAAGTCATTCATGTATTAGGTCAAAACAAGCATCACATATAAAGCTTGAAGACTGTGACTGAATCAAGAGGACCAGAAGACAAGAAGACATCAAATTCTTCTTTTTCTTCATGCTTCTTTTTTTTTTTTTTTTTTTTTTTTTTAGTAAAATAGCTGCATGAGGTACAGGGTGGTAGACGGGTTTAGGAGTTTATTCTAAATCAACTTGAAGATTTCTCAATGGCAACATTTTTTTCTGGAGGAAGGCAAGGTCCACTTGGCTAGCCCAGGGCAGGGTTCCCTGAGATCCATTTCTAAATAGTTTGTATGAACTTAGATACATCAACTTAGTCTTTGGCTCTCAGTTTCACTGTCAGTGCAGAGGGCACAATGACATTCAGTGGTCCATTGAACTGGGATGTGTGTATATAGTACTGGTACCAGTGAGAGTTGCTGTGCATATGCACATGGGCCACAGGCCCTGGGCAGCCCTGCAGACATGCGTTGATGATTCCCCTGGCTAAGTTCCCCACTGACAGCATATGTTCACATATGGATTTTGAAAACTGTTCTTTTGAAATAAGGATTGGTGTTTCTAGCCCCAGGAGATAATTTATGTAATTATGACGAGGGAACGAACAGAGCACAGGATGGTTTCCAGTCTTTATGTCCTGTATTTTGTCAAGAGACATTCTGGCAAGCTTGTTTTTTGTAACATCTCTATTAGAGAATTGAAGAAACTTGTTTCTTTGGGGTCCAAGTGCATTTGAAAGGAAATGCTATAATTAGACATCATCACAGTAGATCGGAGTGGGTGTAAAAGAGGAAGGCAGGCTATTAAAATAGGAGAAGGAATGAGGAATGACCAGAGCATGTTGGTGGACAAAGCTTTCTTTTCTATCTGTACAGTCCAAGTATTGATGGGATGTGTGTGGGGTCAGGGGAGCAACTTTCAAATCTCTGTTCTGACCTCAGTAGCATTTCAGAGTACCATTGGAGGGCTGAGAAACAAATAGAGTCAAGTACTTAATTATTTAATTATTTTAAAAGAAAAAGGATAGGAATGATTTGACTGAAAAAGTTCTTTTTTTTAATTAAATATATATTTTTATTGATTTCAGAGAAAGAGAGAGGGAGGGAGAGAGACAGAAACATCAATGATGAGAGAGAATCATTGATTGGCTGCCTCCTGCACCCCCCACATTGGGGATCCAGCCCACAATCTGGGCACATGCCCTGACCAGGAATTGAACTGTGATCTTACTGGTTCATAGGTTGATGCTGAACCACTGAGCCATGCTGGGCTAAAAAAATTCTTTAGATTTATATCTGTTCTTAGAGCTCTGTATTGTTCACTCACAGATTTATAGAACACACACACACACAAAACATAAACAACACAACCAAATGGAAAATTAAAAGTCTACTTGTAACTTAGAATATCTGGCAGGAAGAAAAGGGTCTTCACAATTTTTTTTGAACATACCATTTTGATGTAATCAATTCAGACACCCTCAAATCTCACATTTATAAAGGCCCAGGAATGAGCCCTATTCTAACCCCATTTGGCTTCAGGGAGGAGCATCCACTTTGCTGAGACAGTCCATTTTACTTGTTCAACCACTGAAAGGCTTATACCTTGTAAAATCTTCAACCCACAAACAACAGTGGTTTAGCATCAGGATAGACATGCCATGGCTTCCCTCATTGCTTCAGGAAGCATACATTCCCCACTCCTCATATCCTTGAGATGCAGCACTAAGCTCTCATGCTATACTTCCACCTGCGTTTCTTGGGGTCCCTGAGGTTTCTGTCACTGGGTAGATGGGAGAGGCATTCTTCACATCCTCCTCGCTGAGCTTGTTCTGCTCTGCTCTGACTTGTTTTGGGAATGAACTGGCAGTGTAAGTGACACTGATAATAACTCCAGCCTGCTCACTCAAAATTGTATCCTGTTCCATTTTCACTGGTCTAGATACCCCCTTGGTTCTCAATGACTGCCCTGGAATTGGATTGATCCACTCTTAGCCTTGGTTTTAGCATCTTCTTCCCAGGGCAACCCTTGGCACTGGACACCAGGAGGAAAACAATGCAAGACTCTGGGTCAACGGAATTAGTCTTTTGACCAAAGAAAGATTCTGTGAACCTTCCTCCTCTGAACCCTAGGGAGAGAGTGATGGTGCCCTGAGAAGGGTATGGTAATGGCCCAGGAGACTGTTAGAGGGAAACTCAGGTTGCTGACACTTGAATCCTTCCAGGACACACTCAGGGAAACGCCACAGTTTTCTAGTAAAAGCTTATCTTTTAGAAAACTGGAAAGAGGATATAAAAAGCTTATGTCACCTAAGTGCTGAAAGAGTAATGGCTTCTGACTCTAGGACAGTGGTTCTCAACCTTTCTAATGCCGCGACCCTTTAATACAGTTCCTCATGTTGTGGTGACCCCCAACCATAAAATTATTTTTGTTGCTACTTCATAACTGTAATTTTGCTACTGTTATTGAATCATAATGTAAATAGAAAGGACCGCTGCTCTACAGCAGCGGTTCTCAACCTGTGGGTCACGAACCGCTAGCAGGGTCACCTAAGACCATCGGAAAACACAGATATTTACACTACGATTCATAACAGTAGCAAAATTACAGTTATGAAGTAGCAACGAAAATATTTTTATCGTTGGGGGTCACCACAACATGAGGAACTGCATTAAAGGGTCGCGGCGTTAGAAAGGTTGAGAACCACTGCTCTAGGAGGCAGGAAAGGGTCTCTTGCACAGAGCAGCAGAAGCAGCACTAGGATCGGTAACTACAGAGAAAACAGGCAGCTTTCAAGAAGCAAAAATGTGTGTGAGCCACCCACGAGCCACAGAAAGGGAACAGGAATAAGTATTTTTAGAATTCCAAATCGGAATCCTAGTCTACCGTGATTGCCCCCAAAACTGATCGGCAGGGAAATAAGAGTCACACAAGGATAGAATTATTCGATTTTCTATCTGAGAAGACACCTTGAGAGATTCAGGTACTACATTTATATAAATGTATGTGTGTGTATTTGTATACATATACTATATCTATATACAATGTATATACTACATACAGTATATGTGTATACAATATATACTACATATATTAATATATATTAGACCCTATCAATAAGATTTCGTTTGTAAAATTCTGAAGAAAGATTTCAGCACATAATTGACCTACTTCAGGAGGTCTTCCTAGATTAATCCCACCCATTTCCTGTATGTAATAGGGATTGATTAGTTTGAGGTTTACTCTGTCATTCAACTCAATACTAAATGGCAATTGACAATTTGGATTCTATTTGTTACTCTTCGAGGCAACACTCAGTGTGTGATGAAAGGGGTTACACACAGCCAGGCGGCAGAGCAGCGTCGCTTCACCCTTTAGAGACAGTGCCCCACCTTGCCATTAGCTTATATCTTTTATGCATTTGTTTTTCCTCATCTCAATGATTTCCTTCATGTATTCATTCATTGCTTGTCTATTTATTGAGTACCTATTAAGAGCCACACACTATATTTGGTACTGGGGTTGTCATAAATACTGGTGGACCCAGGTACTTTCCTCTCCATGGGCTCAGTCCCGCTCTGTGCTAGCACCACCCCCACAAGCCACTCCACCTGCTTTCGCCCAACCGTTTTCATAGGTGATGGGCTCAGCGAAGTCCATGGCTTGTTCTGCCAACACTGTGTGCGCCTAGGCAGCTCATGGATTATTAATGCACAGGTGGGTATTGTTAGATTTTTTTTTTCTGGACTTTGTGATAGTCTAAACAATTTTTCTAAACTTAGAAAAAAATGCTTTGTAAACTTGCACACATATTTATAGTCAAATAGATTATAAAGTGCCTTGAGCATAGGGCTTTTGATACTTAATATATGCTATTTAATTGAATGGCTATGTAAAAGAATGAACCTCATACATAATTAAAAGTTCCATTTGAACCCAATGAGATTTTTCCTTGAGAGGCCAAGACAACGTGCACCAGCACCATTCTGACTCAAGTAGGGGCTCAGATTATGGAGGGGCAAAATGTGTTGGACTTAATTAGTTTTATTTTTCCTTGTGCCTTGCTTCAGCTGCCAAATTCCATGAGATCAAATACATGACAGGAGAAGCCTGCAAAAACAGATAGTGTCACGATACTACTGTAGCCCCTCAGTTCATGGAATTTCCTGCCCCATGACCCCTAAGTGTCCCTTACTCCTTGGAACAGGTCTTTAATCAAGTCGCTGCTATGAACACTTGGATCATTACTCTTCCATGCCTGCATTTTTAATGCAGAGTTTCCTAGAAATAGAGAATGAAAGTGGAAGCTGAGATATCACCTGAGGTTGTAAACTCCAGAAATCTAGATGGAAGTATAATTATAGACACCACTGTATACTGGGGTTCTCCAGAGAAACAGAACCAATTGGATGTATAGATATAGACCCAGATAGGTATAGGAGGTTTATTATAAGCAATTGTCTCATGTGATTAGAGACTGGAAAGTCCACACATGCAGTGTGGGTCAGCAACTGGAGACGCAGGAGAGCCAAAGAAGCAGATGGCTCCCTAAGGGAGTCATTGGAGAATTCCCTCTTGCCAGGGGAAGCTGAACTTTTTCTATTCCGGCCTGCACCTGATGGGATAAGATCCACCTACATCGTGATCAGCAAACTGCGGCTCGCGAGCCACATGTGGCTCTTTGGCCCCTTGAGTGTGGCTCCTCCACAAAATACCACGGCCTGGGTGAGTCTATTTTGAAGGAGTGGCATTAGAAGAAGTTTAAGTTTAAAAAATTTGGCTCTCAAAAGAAATTTCAATCATTGTACTGTTGATATTTGGCTCTGTTGACTAATGAGTTTGCCGACCACTGACCTACATAATGGAGGACAATCTACTCACTTACATGTCACCAATTTAAATGTTAATCTTATCCAAAAACACCTTCCAAGTTGACACATACAAATAACCAGCACACACTATGTGGTGTCAAGCAAGAAGAGAGCCCCAAGAGAGAAGTGTCAGCCAGAGGTAGTTCTGGTGCCCAGCTGGCTTTGATAGGTATCCAGAGTGAAGAGGAAGAGGGAGGCATGGAGACCGAACAAATGTGTGCAAGTCTGCACATGCTCAGTGCAGCTGTGAGGTACTCTGCGTTTGTAGACACCCTCACCTTCAACCTGGGGCAGACCGGGAAACTAGTTGTTGAGGCCAAGCCCAAATAGCACCGCTTGTTTCTGAGTAAGAGAATGAGCCTGCATTCGGCTGCTGCTCCCCTCTTGGATTCCCAAGGAGCCGGTGAGGAAGTTAGGCAGAGTTCTCAGTCTAAGACTGCCTGGGTGAATTCTTGATGACGATCACCTCAGGTCACCTTTGCAGTAGCCCAGAGGAAATATTCAATTTAAGCAAATGTATCAGACACGGGTTTCCCTTTATCAATCCATGCTGACTGACCTTTAATGAATTAGAGAGAAATCCATTCCACATTGTCTGGATAAAGATGTTAGACTGATGCATAAATCTTGACTTTAAGAAGAGGTAAATTCAAACCAGAGTTAGGAGCTCCTGCCTTTTGAGGCCATAACAAGGGTATTAGTAACTCGTAGTTACATAATTATTCGAGTCTATTTATATCTCAAGAACCCTAAGTTCCATTTCTTTGGCTCTCATGGTATCAACTCAGACACTCTGAGTTTGGGGTATTAGCGAGACCCACTGTCTCCCATGGCTGCCCTGTTCAGAGTTATTTGCGGCGTTTCTGTGTTGGACAGAAGTCTGTGGCTTCCTTTGTCCTTTTGTTTATTTGTGTTCATTTGGTAGAAGAATAACTCATTCATCCCTTGCCGAGCCAGTCTGATTGAAAAAAGAAATTCAGAACTTGTTTTCAGTCTGTTCCTTTTAAAACTGTCTCCTTCATCCCAACGCTGCTCTCAAGAGATATGACCATTGTGGAAATTAAATTATAATTAGGGTCAAGGACTTTGAAATAATGACCCCCAGACTGACCCCTCTGTCTGTACTTTTAAGTGTCTCCTGTCGGCGCACCCAGCGTTGGGTTCTGGGCCATTTTAAACCTGTTTCCAGAACTGCCACCTGACACTTAACCGTCACACAATGCTTGGCCTTAGTAAATGCATCTGTTATATGGTATACAGCACTAAACGCTTTCCTGAAAGCCAGATAAATTATGTCTGCTGATTTGGTAATGCGGCCCAAGAATTCAATTTAGGTGAATTTATCAGACATGGCCTTCCCTTTATCAATCCATGCTGACTGACCTTTAATAAATTAGAGATAAATCCATTCCGTATTGGTTGATGTAACATCTGAGTGGAAAAGTAATCGGCACCGGATCTACAAACATGCCCTGCCTAATTTCCTGCCCTTAATGTGCTCCAGTCTGTGACAGGGCACGGGGAGGCTTATTCGAATTGCTTCAGACTCACGAAGAGACAAGTGGGATGTGAAGTTGAGGGAAACAGGAGATTCCTTCTGCTGGACGGGTGCAGGGAGGGGGCTCAAGGCTAAGTCCTCTGGGTGGGCTTTGCTAGGCTTGCCTGCTAGAAAAAAGAGGTTCTGTGGATTCAAGGAACTTCTTTCCCATCTCTGGGCCTCTGTTTCCTCAGCTGTAAAGTGACGTTGCTGGGAGAGGCGATCTCTAAGTTCCCTTTCACCTCTAATAACCTTCAGCTTCAGGGAAACAAAGCAGGGAACAATTACTTGTACTCCAAGGTCAAATGAGACAGGCATTAAGACTGGCCTGAAGCTCGGCCAGGATCCTGAAGTCAGTCAAACTAACGGGGCCAGGATGAAATTGATCCAGTTTCGAAGATCAGAGGGATTCAGAAGCAAGCAACCTGAGAGTTCTGTGTGATCCCAGAAGCCTTATTAGCAGGAAAATTTCAAAATGGTGCCAGAGATGTTCTCTGTAATCGTTGTCTCTGTAATGATCAATGAACTTAAGATACTGACATCTGCTGAGTTAAAGGGAAACTTAATCCAACTTATAACTCATTGGATATTGGGACCCATGTTGTTTGCTTGCTTGTTTGGTTTGGTGTTTCCACTGCAATGCCTGCTTAAGTCCTATGAAGAGATGTTTTCCAATTGGGCTGCACACTGCTATCTGAGTGAGGTTTATAAAACTTGCCAAATGGGAAAATCCTTGCTCAAGCTACGTTTGAGGTGCCCCTGGGAGGTTTTAATACAGGATGGGGCAAGAGTAGGTTTACAGTTTACAGTTGTTCATATGGACAATAATATAATCATTAAAAATAATAACACAAGAATAGATTGTTTCGTGTACGCACAGCTGTAAACCCACGTTTGCCACACCCTGTATTTAAAGCTGTCAACTTAGCACAAAAATAAATATATAGGTAAACATGTATTTATTTAACAACCTATGGCTTTTCCAAAGTATTTAATGGCCCAACGTCTTTGGGGAAGAAGAGGGTGGCAGAAACTTCTCTGCTCGAATTGATGACGCGTGGAGGACTCCTGGGTACTCTTAAGTTTTGAACTAGCTCTGTAGTAGAAGTGCCACAGAAAGGCTGGGACACAGCGGTGCACTGAGAAGGTGAGTCTTCTAACGCACCACATCGCCCCTCATTTCTTTTCACCCCTACCCCTATGACTAGCGTGCTCATAGCATTCTTTGCTTCTGAGTTATTAAAAATTACATCTTTCTTATATTGGTTCTTTTTTTACTGTTGCTAATATTTTGTTGAGAATTTTAGCATCTATGTTCCTCAGGGTTATTGCCTATAACTTTCTTTTGTGTCAGTGTCTTTGTCGGGTTTGGAATTAGGGTAACGCTGGCCTTAAAAAGAACTCAGGAGGCTTCCTTTCTCTTGAATTATTTGGAATAGTTTGAGGAGGATAGGTGTTCGTTCGTCTTTGAAAGTTGGTAAAATTCACCTTGAAGCCATGCGGTCCAGGACTTTGGTTTGCTGGGAGGTTTTTGTTTTGTTTTGTTTTGTTTTTATTACTGTTGCAATTTCATTAGTTGTTATTGGCCTGCTCAGGTTTTCTGATTCCTCCTGATTGAGTGTTGGAAGATTGTATGTTTTGAGGAATTTTTCCATTTCACCTAGGTTGTCCAATTTGTTGACATATAGTTCTTCATCCTTTCTATTTACGTGATGTCAATTGTTACTTCATCTTTTGTTTCTGATTTTACTTATTTAGGTCCTCCCTCTTTGTTTCTTGGTGAGTCTGGCTAAAGGTTCATCAATCTTGTTTATCTTTTATAAGAACCATCTCTTGGTATCATTGATCTTTTGTATTGTTTTTTTTAGTATCTATGTCATTTAAGCTCCCTTATCTTTATTATTTCCTTCCTTCTACATACTCTGGGCTTTTCTTGTTCTCTTTCTAATTCTTTTAGTTGTAGGTTTAGATAGTTTATTAGAGATTTTTCTTATTTCTTCAGGTAGGCCTGTAATGTATGAATTTCTCTCTCAGGACTACTTTTGCTGTGTCCCATAGATTTTGGGTTGTTGTGTGTTCATTTTCATTTGTTTCCAGGAAGTTTTTTATTTCTTCCTTGATCTCATTGGTAACCCATTCATTATTTAATAACATACTATTTAGCTTCCATGTGTTAGAATGTTTTTGAGTTTTCTTATTATAATTTATTTTTAGTTTTATGCCATTGTGATCCAAGAAGATGCTTGATATGATTTCTATCTTTTTGAATTTGTTAAGACTTATTTTTTAAGCTTTGTGTTTATTTATTTATTATTATTTTTATCTTTATTGTTGAAAGTATTACATAGGTTCTCTTCCCCTTCCCCTTAACCTCTGTTAAGACTCATTTTGTGTCCTAAGATATAGTTTATTTTTGAGAATGTTCCATGTGTACTTTATAAGAATGTATATTCTGCAGCTTTATGATGAAATGTTCTGTAAATATCGATTAAATTCATCTGATATAGTGTGTCATTTAGAGTCGCTGTTTCCATGTTGATTTTTTGTCTGGAAGATTTATTCAGTGATATTAGTGGGTGTTAAAACCCTCTACTATGACTATGTTGCTGTTTATCTCTCTTTTAAAGCCCTCCAAAAGTTTTAAAATATATTTAGATGCTACAATATTGGGTGCATATATGTTTACCAGGGTTATATCCTCTTGTTGGATTGGTCCCTTTAGTATTATGTGATAACCTTATTATCTTTTTATGGCCTTTGTTTTGAAGTCTATTTTGTCAGATATAAGTAATGCCACCCCAGCTTTTTTGTTGTTGTTTCCATTTGCATGGAATATTTTTTCCAGCCTTTCCTTTTTAATCTGTGACTCTTTTGTTCTGAAGTGGGTGTCTTGTAGATAGCTTTTATATGGGTCATGTTTTCTGGTACTTCCCATGCCAGATGTTATACAGGTTTCCCTTCCGTTCTCTGTTTTTCTGAATTGGGGATCCCTCAAGGGGCTGAGACACCCCCCCCCCGCCCCAGTCCTAGTGGGGGAGGTGGGAGCTCCGCTGCCATAATTTCTCTCTGGCTTCCCAGCAGCACAAGTTGGCTCACCCTCTTCGCCTCTCCTTCTGTCTTTCCTCTGCATTCCCTGTTCACAGTATTTCAGATCAACTTCCCATCAACTGGTTTTTCAAGCCAGTGGCCCTGTAGTTCAGCCACCAGATTGTCAGGTGCTGGGAGCAAGCGGCTAGAGGTTCGACCTACTCTGCAGTCATCTCTGTTCACTCTATTGATTTTTAAAAAATATATATTTTCATTGATTTTAGAGAGGAAGAGAGAGAGAGAGAGAGAGAGAGAGAGAGAGAGAGATAGAAACATCAATGATGAGAGAGAATCATTGATTGGCTGCCTCCTGCCCACCCCACGCTGGGGATCAAGCCCACAACCTGGGCATGTGCCTTGACCGGGAACCCAACTGTGACCTCTTGATTCATAGGAATGAAACTGTGATCTCCTGGTTCATAGGTCAACGCTGAACCACTGAGCCATGCCAGCTGGGCTCACTCTATTTGATTCTTGACAGTTGCCAGCTGACCTCAAATTGTTTCCAGGTCTGGGGTTTCAAATTTACTATTTTCCCGTTTGATATTTTAATCATGCTTCTATCTCCTCCTTATTCCCTTCCTTGCTGATTTGCCTTGTCTTCAGAATTCCTCAAAGCATCTGTGAGGACTCTAGCTCCATTTTCTGAATAAATGTTTCTTTACATTGTGACGGGAAATCACCAACCAGGTAGATGGGCATTGCAGTTCTGCACTTCCCTGACCTGCTTTGCCTGGGAGCTGTTCCCACCAGAGCAAGAGGCCCTGAACCCTCAGTTTGTGGGTGTGGCTCTCCCTCTCTTGTTCTCAGGTGATGCTTGGGCAATATTAAAAACTTAGCTTTGAACCCTCAACAGGTCATAGGGTAAAATGATAGATTTACAAGCATGTATGCATGCAATAAATATATCCTGTGCAACTTGGGGAAGACTAAATTGGGATTGATGTGTGGCCAAGAGAACCTGGTTCATGCAAACTGTGAGATGAGAGATCAGAGAATTTGTCTATTTGTTTAGTGTAGTAGCCCCAGTGCCTGGAACATCTTGAGGCTAATAGTAGACATCCAATAAATATTTTGTGAGTTGTGCATGGGCTTTCTTCTTCCTTTTCATGATTCTGACCAACAATCAGAGTTTGAGACAAATTTAATAAGTAAAATCTAACAGGAAATCTCCACACTGCTCCCAAGTGACTTTCCAACTCTTAGCACTATAAGAGTTACTCTCTTTGGCCCAAGAAAATGTTGTAGAAATTATGTCATAAAACCTCCTTTTAAGAATGCTTTGTCTGAATATTCAGATCCACGGACTGTTTGAACCTTAGAGTCCATTGTGTTCAGTGCCATAATTTTGCAATGGCACCATAGAGCACTCAAAAGTGGAGTGATTTTCCCAGGGGGGTCCTGGTCTGCATAGGGTACAGGGCGAGCACTTCACCCATGGAATGAACGATCATTGTGAGCTACCTTGTGCAAGGCCCAGCTCTGGTTACAAGCAAATAGTTAACCAACTATGTTAACCAAAATTTAACAGTTTAGGGTTTGTTTTTAGTTACAAAAGTTAATATAGTCTCTTCTCAACATATCATAGGGAGGGTAAGAAGAAAGTGCAGAGAGTGGTTAATTTGCCTCAGTGAGAATTCTTCTTCCATCAGACCACACTTTTCTCACAGTCATAGACTAGTTCTTCTATAACCTGGTGTTCCTAGCACCTATCACAATTCTTTGCACAAATAAGTAACTCAAAAAACATTATAGAACGTGATGACTGTGGATTCGCAATATTGTGGATTTGTCTATTTTAGCCAGAGTTGTGCACATGGCTGGATCCAGGCATTACCTTGGGCATGTTTGGCTGGCTGGTCTGTAACAACCAGCCTCTTTGCACTTTATGTGGGTAAAGGGGTCTGTAGGAAGGTGTCTTTATCCTGGCAAGAGTGGTAGGAAGACAAGGTACCTGGAAACAGCATATTGGAAGTTTTCCAAATTAGAGAGAGGGTAGAAGCAAGAGTTGAAGAATTGCTTTATAAGTGACTCAGTGGCTTTGTTTGGTTTCCCAGAAACTGACCTTGAGATTTGGGAGCAAGTAGATCATTTAAGGGGTGAAATTAAGACAAATTGAAGAGCAGGGAAGTGATAGGGTAGGAAGGATAGCCAATAAAAAGGAGGCTATTACTCTGACTAGGACAGTAGATGATTTGGGCTTAATTCTGCAGAAAAACTATGGGTACTATGTAAAACACAAGCCACGGGATTATTCCGCATGGAGGGAAAGGAGAAATAAACCTTGCTTGAGAGTCATTGGTTGAGAGTGGTTGTTAATTTCACGGCACCTCTGGCCTACCATACAGGAGGGCAGAAATAGGCTTTTCCAGTTCTGAAAAGAGTCCCTTAGTCACAGAGATGCAGATACCAGTAGCTGAAAGTTAGCTGGAGCAGAGTAAAAGGTTTGAGGGGCACGGCAGGGGACACTGATGGCACCTGCTTCACTTAGTTTGGCATGAGGATGGTGAGCAGCTCTTCTTCAGAATATGACAGAAAGTGTGAAAGGGTATGGCAGGGGAACATGTAGCTTTGTTTCTCTGGCCTCATAGTGGAAACCAGGGGAATGCATTACCTCTTTAAGATGCTGAGGTTTAGAATTTGAGAGCTCTGGGAAGTTTTCACAGGGGTTCTGCTAATACTGCTGCTGATGAAGCCCCCTCTCTCAGATGATTGGCAGGAATCTGCATCAGTATCAACATCAGCAAGGGGGTGCCAGGGCAGGACACAAAATGAGTCTTTGTGACATCATGTCAGGCACCCCTGGGGAGTCCCAGATTTAATTGGAGGAAGTTTTTAAAGTGGATCTTATATTACACCAATGGGAGCATAACCAGTGAAGTTAGAGTTGTTATTGAAGTGACTTAATTAGTACACATAGGCTAGTAAGACCAAGAAAAACTCCAAATATTAAAGTAAATGGGACAGAAGGTGAGAAAATGAACATAATACTTTATAAGGGCTCCATATTCTCCATATCTCCTCTTCCCACTGCCAACCAAGACCAAGGAACAAGACCAGGGCTTGGAGAAGAAGGTTGTAGTAGATTGGCTCACTGGTATCTCACTTTTCACTCATCCCTATGTTAGGATTATATGTCCATGCCCTTTGCCATGTGACTTTCCCTTCTCCCTCTGAAAGAAGAGTGTACCGTATTTTCCGGCGTATAAGACGACTTTTTAACCCAGGAAAATCTTCTATATGCCCAGTCGTCTTATACGCCGGAAAATATGGTATTTCCCTGCTCCTTGACTTTAGGTTTGGCCATATGACTGACTTGTCTGGGCCCACGGGATGTGAAAGGAAGTGATGTGAACAGAGACTTAAAATGTGTACTTCGTTTACCCTCTTGAGCTTCTTCCATCTGTGCTGAGGGCCAGCCCCAGGTAGCTGCTCATTTCAGTATGAATAAGGACATGTGGGGCATACCCACACCCAACCCAGAGCCTGGAGCCAATCCAGCAAACCCATACTCCACAGCACAGCCACTCAGCTAACCAAAACGTAGTCCACCTACTGACCCCATGAAGTCCTGAGATTTTTGAGGTTGTTTGTTCTGCAGCGTAAATTGACTACTACAGATGTGTGAGCATGTTATGAAAATGCCTGGAAAAGGAGGATATTGGACAACATGGCTGGTCAGGGTAACCAAAGTTTACCACCCCGAATCTCTGACCACATGATTAGCAGAGGCTTTGTGAGGAAGCAAAAGTTGGAAAGAAGCTCAAGTGAACCCGCACTATGGGTAGAGGTGGGCCAGAAAGTTGAAAGGAAGGCAATGGGGCTTTGCAACACGAAACGCCATCAAAATAAACAGTTGTGAAATCAGGAAAAGGCAATCCCCAACACAGGGGTCCACCGCTAGGCCGCCTCAGCTTTGGTACATTTAATCTATCGCATTAACACAGCTTTTAGAGTTACAGTCCCTCAAAAGGATTTGGACTCCATTTCTACTGCAGTTGCCAGGGCCTTAAACTGTCAATTAGAAAACCATTTACCCAAGTAAACCCCTCCACTGGCTGTCAGGTGAAAGTTATTACTCCAACCTTCCACTTGGCTCTTTCTTTACATGCGGATCCAAACTCTCCAAATCTGCTTCACCATCCAAATCGCATTCCCAGAGCGTGCTGCAAAAAGGAATGCGCGTTGAAACAGTTTGCAACTATGCAAATGTTTGTCCTCGGGCTTTGTCTCCGAGGTGTGACGCAGAAGTTTGGTTTGGCATGGAGCTGGGCGGCCCTTTTCCCTGACTGCTTTCCTTGAACCTTGTTTTTTTCCCTTACTCTCTGAGTTCTAGTTTCTTGTTGCTTGAATAAAGGAGGTTGAAATGACCTTCCCAGCCCCCGAGTCACATTACTTCATGCTTCTGATGGAAGAGTCATTTCTCAATACGGCTCCTTGAGTCTGGGCTGCAGAGGACAAGTTAGCTGTTCCTTGCACCACCTCCATGGAATGTGCCACCTCCAGGGAAAAGGGAAGCTAACATTTCCCAAGTGCCTTTCCCCGTGCTGTCTCATCTAACCCCACAGACCTCCTGAGAGGAAGGCTCATTCGTTCTACGTCATAGAAACAAACCAAAACAAAACTGGCTAGAGAGCCGAAGTGATAAGATGGGAATTGAACATAGCCTGTCTTATTTGAAAGCCAGCTGCCCCCCCTCTATACGCAGGGTGCTTGAAGAGAGGAGGATTCTATAGGAAAAGACCCTGAGGTCTGCCCCCAGGCATCCTGTATAGGCAGAGAGGGCAAACTCAGCAGTTATTGTTCACTGAACCAGGTGACGGTATTAAACTTTAGAGTCATCATATATTGTGTTATATCTGCCGATCTCCTTGCTTCTGCTCCTGCCTCCCTCATGAACATTGTCCACAAAGCAACACAGCAGCCAGCAGGGTGTTTTCAATGTATAAATCAGACCACACACACTTAAAACCTTCCAAGATGTTCCCATCTCACTTTGGGTCATATCCAAAGTCCAGGTCTTGGCCTACCAGGTTTTACACAATCCAGCCCCTGCGACCACCTTCCCCCCACCTCATCTTGCACCCATAGCCCATCACTTATTCATCAAGCACTGGTCCCTCTACAGGAACACTTCTTGTTTCTAGAACATGCCAGTGTTTTCCTGGCTCCAGGCTTTCCACATGCTGCTCCTTCTGTCCAAAATATTGTTACTCCAGATCTTTGCTCAGGTGGGGTTTTCAGTCCATGAACCTCTCATCCACCACTATGGCTAGTGCAGACCTTCCTGCTTGCTCCATCCTAGTCACTTTTGAGCTCACACCACTCTGAGTTGACCAGATTTATTAATCTGTGCACTTTCCTATCATCTATCTCCTCTCACCAGAGTGCGGGCTATTTGACAAAGGTCAGACCTTTGTTAAACTTGTTCATGTAAAACATCTGTGTACATGACAGTGCTCGGGGGCATGGGGGGTATTCATAAAAAAAGTGTCAAGTAAAGAGAAATATTTGAATGTGCTTTGTACCTAGTTTATTCTGCTAGTGTTTATTTAAATGTTAAAGCTTATCCAACTATTCTTTGAGCTGGAAACACGATCATGACACTTTTCAAACTATTAAGGACAAGATGGATAAATGTGGGAGCCTGGAGCAGCTGTGGAGCTTTGTGTGGTATCACACTCTGCTGCCTTGTGGATCATCATGCCCCTGTGCCTAGCACGGTGCCTGGCATATGCATAGAGAGAGAAAAAGGAAGAAGTTCAAGGGCAAATGAAGTTCTCAGTAGCTTCTACATATTAGCCAGGTATAGAATTTTTTTTATTTTGGGGGGGAGGGATTATATACTAGTATATTAAAATGAATGAGCGCAGTATCTCTTTCATCTTTCTTTCCTCTGTGTGCTCCTCTCGCCTCCCTTTCATGATGAAGTTGTGGTAAGATGATGCTAGAGCAGGGAGACGCTCTCAGCCTCTAAGTCATGGCAAAGCCAGTGTGGAACCTAAGAAGAGGAAACTTGGAGCAGCCCTCTGTGCTCTGCCTCTGATCCAGGGCAAGGCCGAAGCAAGAGGGTAGGAAACCAGAGACAGATATGGAAAGGAAGTTCCCATCCAGTGTGAATTTTCCTGGAGTGTTGCTCAATATACTTTTACAAGCCTGGTTGGGGAGTTGGATATGGTATGGGAATTTAGAGTTTGAAGATTTTGACTATAGCTCTTCACCTGTGTCCATTGGATTTGGGTTAATTGTAGTAATTATTTGGAGTGTGCTAAAATGGGCACACTCTTAGATTTGGCTAGATGCTTCCCCTCCCCCTCTAATTTACATATTGTCAATACACCGGAAATATCACATTTATAATTCTAAGTATTCCTATAAATCACAAATAAGAACATCTAATCTGACCCCGGGGTGCTCTACTTCTGCCTTCTTTCCAGCTGGAAATATCTATCCTTTCAGCTGCTGTTCAGAGCCTTGGTTTCTATCGCATAAGGCACTTTACCCTCAGTCCAAGGTCTGAGCTAATGATCTCTGAGATGTTACCAAAACCTTTTTGGGATTCCAAGTATATAATGTCAGTATTTCCATGGTCACTACGGAAACTATATCCTAGAAAAATCCAGTCACTTATTTCAGTATGACCTATCCCTTATAAAACTAAATTGGCCATTTCTAATAAACTTCAGCTTTTAAAATTGTTCCCTGACTAAATCGTTGGTAATTGTGTTCATTAATATTCTCACTATGACCAACAGTACAATTAATATGAACCCAAGGCAGGATATCAAGACAGCGCTGGTGCTGTGGAAAAAACCACCGGACTTGAAACCAGACACCTGAGATTGACACAGACTCTGCCCTTTACTCTCTGACCTTGTTCAAGTCACATTACCTCTCTGAGCCTCAATTTCCTCCAATGTAATATGGGGGTAATGACACCTACCTCAACAGAGTCCTGTTAAAATTTGAAAAAATGACAAATAATCAGCCCCTGGAGGCTACAAAATACATCTTCATTGTTTGTACTTACGTCTCCACTAATTTTCTGTTTCTGTGCGTGATTTATGATAAGGCAAGACACAGCAGAGGTAAAGAAAATCAGTGGAGCCCTGGCTGGGGTGGCTCAGTTTGTTGGGTGTCATCCTGTGCAAGGAAAGATTGCTCTTTTGGTTCCCGGTCAGAGCACATGCCCAGGTTGTAGGCTCAATCCCTGGTAGGGGACCATGCAGGAGGCAGCTGATTGATGTTTTGCTCTCATATCGATGTTTCTCTCTATCTCCCTTCCTCTCTCTCTAAAAATCAATTTTAAAAAATCTTGAAAAATAAAATACAATCAGTAGATAACGTCTTCAAACTCATTTAACCACAGCTTTTGAATTCTTCCTCCCACCACACATTTATCAGAGCTATACAATTGCTATACTCCAAAGCAAAATTTTAATTTTCCTTTCTCTTGTCTTACCAAATTTCCTCTTTGGAATTGACACTGGCTCACAGGTATGTATAGACATAAAGAAAAAGGATATAATGAGAATTCACAAAATGGATTCTCAGCTCCAGGTATTTGAAAATTAAATCAATCTGGCTTTCTATTTTCATGTATTCACTAAAAATCCAGGGAAAATACAAACAAGCATGTGGAGCAATTTATGGTAGAATGATTATAGGTCAAATAGGTCTAGGCATGGAAGGGAGTGGCCTTTGGGGAAATGACTTCAGTCCACTGACATCTAACTTCCTCTTGGTTAATATTCATCTCTCAAAATTCTTAGCAGATCATTGATATAGTATTTTAAGATTTTGGTTAAGTTAGATGATCCTGAGTTCTGAGTGATTAAAGTTCTGAATTGCAATGTTTATTTCTCTTCAACTTATAGAACATCTCAACTATTCTGGAATAAAAATGGGATTGATTTACTTAATTTTTTCCTAATGACCTCCACCAATCAGCATCTTCATATAATGAACTTTTCCATTATTTCAGTTGATAAAGCAGCTGCTTCTGACATTGAGGCTTAGGTCCACGCATTGTCGGATATCATAGTACTCACCCTCGCCTGCCTGCAGGTTAGACATTTGGCTGCAGTGTTTAGAGACAGGGACTCAGACCCAAGCAACTCCCCTGGGCCTTCGTGGTCATTTAGGAGAGTTGTGGCCCACATCTGGCGGCTCCAGGACATTTCAGAGTTCACAGCCTCTTTGTACATTGTCATGGTCCCTAACAGACCGAAGCCCCTAATTCTCTATGGTCCCAACTCTGGTGCCTGCAGGTAAATATTTGATAAGTTGCTCTCCAATCAATAACAAAAAGATGATTAGAAAAAAAATTAACTACTTGGAACTTTATAAAAATAGATTTATAAATATTCTGTGTACTAACGAAGAAATCAAATTGAAAATCAAAATATTTTGAACTGAATGATGACAAAAATATGACATGTCAAAACTTGTGGCAAGCAGCTGAAGCACTACTTAGAGGGAGGATAACTGATACCTCTAAATGGAAAAAAATATGAAGAAAGTCAGGAAGACAATGAAAATCCTTGTCTTTTTAGAGCAACATTTAGCAGCAGACATAAGCTTTCAGAGTCCTATCTGGACCTAAAACTCAATCTGTTCTTGGAGATATAAGATGCTCTTTTCCCTGACCCCCTCTAAATGCCTTACTGTGGCCTACAAACCCACAGCAGTCAGGTTCCTTACTAGTTCTCTAACATCCTTGCTCATTCCATTCTTTTTTTTTATTTGATTATTCTTCAGGTACACTGGCCTTTTTCTTTTCTCAAATATGCCGAAGACATTCCTGCAACCCTTTGTATTTGCTCTTCCCACTGACTGGAATATCCCCCCATAAGACCTTCACTTGACCAGATCCTTCTCATTATTCAGGTGTCAGCTTAAGCACCTTCTCCTTACAAAGACCTCCCCTTGACCGCACAATCAATCTATAAGTCATTCTTTAGACTTTTAAAATTTTATTTATTTATTCTCTTGCTTATGGCGTATCTACCCCACTTTCATGCAAACTCCATGAATGGAGGGAACTTTTCTGTTTTATCCACTCTTACCTCCAAAGCATCTAGAACAATGCCTGACACACAATATGCAGTCGTGCTGATCTGAGTCCTCTGAAGAGCATAAGCCAAGATAGGATTAGACATGCAAGGAACGTACTATGAGAAACACCTATGAAGGGTAAAGGGGAGGAAGCATGAGTAGGCTGGGAGGGTTTCCAGACTGTAAAACAGAGTCTGATACCGAAGAAAGGTGAGAGAAAGAAGATTGGGCTGAAAAGCCTCAGACTACAGAGTAGTTCTGAGGAAGTCTTGGCAAGGCTGAAAGGGGGGCCCATGCACAGGTTGCCCATTAGAGAAGTCCCATGTTGGGCAGGAATGGCCTGGCTTCAGGACCCCCACTGTGCTCAGACAGTGCCTGAACGTGATTCTGGGGAAGCTGGATCCACAGTGGATCCAAAGGAGCAGCATCTGGGGCTATAGTCCATGAGGCTACCCACAAAGATTCACTGGAGAGAGATCCTGAGTGGTGAACCTCTATGACCTCCCCACCAGTTTATAGACACTTGTGAAAAAAGGAATAAGTACATAAATGCATGGAAGAATCTCTAAATTCAGTGCTGGAGGCATATTCATGGCCTAACTGGACAAATTGCTGGACTCTTCAACTGGTCTCATAGGGCTGACCCTTCTAGGCCATCACGTCTATGAACAAGCTATGTATAGGTCAGTGGCTACTTCTGTGCTTGATACCTCACAATGAAGACCTTAATTGATCCATAAATTAGCTTTATTATTATTGCCATTATTTCTGTTTTCTCTAACCAGGTGATAACCCAGAAAGACTTATAAAGTGCTAAACATTTCCCTGTTTTCCCCCTCAGTCCTTAGCATACTGCTAGGAACATTATAGTTGTAAGCTAAAGATGCCAATCTCAAAAGCCTCTGCGATCGAGGCATGTTATAAGATGAGTGAAGCAGTCTGGGGCAGAGCGGCAGGGACTATGGTGAACTGGAGTGGCCTTGCCCCATCGAGGTGGGGTGACTGCTATGGAGCTGCAGCCAATTATTGCCAGGTGGGAATGCAGACTCTGTGCTACCAAACCAAGTGATGCCAGAAATCTGGATTTTTACGTGAACTCTTCTGATTTTTAAACGTTGGGAACTAATTAAATATTTCTTAAACACTCAGCAGGCCAACACTAGCCTGGCCAAGCAAAACATGCCTGTGGGATGATTTGGCCACTAGTGTGTAGTCTCCATTCTAAACCTTGGTTGACGGACAACATTGTAGATCTTTAAAACTCATGGTTTTGTTAAAAACGTTTTGTGGCAGTTATTCTTGGAAGTTTTCTCAGCACCAGCCAATGACTAGCCATTTATGTCACTCCCCAGTATCCTGGAGCCAGACCGTGAGGAAGAGAATAGACCGTAAATGCCTGAGTCACGCAGGTCATGGACTCAGGAGACTGGGGTGACGTCCTCCATGAAATGCAAGGTGACAGACATCTCCTTGCCAGCGTGTGAGCCAGTCTGCCAGTGAGAGCAAGCAGAGGTAAACAGATGGAACCTACTTCCTGCCCAGAGGGAGCACAAAGTAGCCTCAAAGGGGAAGGAGGGAATTCTAAGGCAATTCTAAGGCAAAGTTCACATTCAGCAAATGTTATGGTTAAGCGCTAGAAAAATCCTTTTTTTTTTTAAGTCAGCCACATGATTAGAAATCTCAATAGGTGAAGGGTAAGAACAATAGTCAAGATTACTAGCTATTCAAAATCATGGGAGATTTAAAAGAATAATAATAATTTTTAAAGTCCCTCCAAACCACAACAGTTTAATCCATTCTTTACCTGTGTGCATACCCAGTATATGCCCAATTCTATCTTTGGTACATTTTGACCATGTCTGTGAGGATGCTATCTTTGACATAAGGAATCATCTCTAGTACATGGTAAGGACACACATCTTAAATCACACTCCAGGTTTGTGGCAACTCTCTGCTAAGGTTTCCAGAAAGCACGAGGAAGCATTTAGCAGACCCAGGGACTCCACCATGTGCCAGAGTCTGATACACAGTAGAAATATCAGTTCTTAGATTCATATACTTATTAACAAGACAGTCAGTGGCACCTGCTTTGCTTTTTAGGTCTACAAGAGGCTCCTAACTTGTGCTACCTTTTCAGACTAAATCCCCGTCATTTCTTAAAATTGTGATTCTCATCCAACAAAGCTGCTTCTGAAATTGCAGCTGTTTTTATCAATAGTTCTATGACCCTTCACATTTTGTGTTGCCTTATCTTTTATTTATTTTATAAGATGATTACTTCTTCAAGTTATCTGTCCAGTTTTACCACAAATTACCGCACTTCTGAAGTATAGTGATGCTCCTTGATTTTTTTCTCTTGACACTTGAAGTTCAATGTACTTCAATATTTTATCGCAACCGTAAGAAAGTATCACCATGTAATCAGCAAGGATTCCGACAATTTGGGTTCCTCCGCTCTTCATTTCCCAAAAGTCCTTGATCTGAGGAAGCAGCTCAGTAAATCTCATCATCGTTCCCCCCTCTGAAGGCATGAAAATAAACATCATCTGCCCATCCTGCTTTAACTGCTTCCAAGTATCTCAGAAACTGGCCGCCCGCGCCTGTGGGGGCTGGCGTGGAGAACAGAGTTGGAATCCGTTGCTGCATCACATCACACAGTGGACTTGCCCACCAAGGTCATGGTTCCAGCCTCTGCAGGGCGAGGCGATGGTGGTCTGGCACCCCAGCCTGGGCTACTGGCTGCGATGAAGTGTCAGGCTGCCTCCTCCCCGCTGGGTTTCCCTGCAGGTGCCCTATTGGCGAGTGAACTCATCTTTTCCATGTGTAGACCACACTTCTCAAACTCACTGTGGGCATGTAGTCCTAACTTCACGGCTCATTATGTCAGATAATTACACATGTATGCTGCACATGCTTGTGTAAGAATCTATGCCTGTGCTGCTGTAAGCGTTTAGAGTTCCCATAGCCCAGTCCAGAAGATTGTCCTACAACCTACACTTCTAGACTCTATCCTTTCATTTATTCAGCAACTACTTAATGAAAGCATTCTATGCCTAAATCCCCCAAATTAGCTTTTACTTGTTTGGCTTTTCATTGTTAACCTAAGTCTCTTTCCAGTGACAATACAAATAGGACAGAGGGGATTATTTTCTAATGGTCTTGAGAGAAATTGACGGAGCAATTAGCCTCTCCAGAAGGATCCCCTGCTATTTCATCAGTTTACGAACTTCTGTGCAATGGAATTGAGATTGCTGCCAAGTGCAGCATTCTTTTTGGAAAAAAAATAAATCCTATTTTGAAATCCTCTATATGATCATATTCTGCTTCACTTGGCAAAACTCTTAACTCCTTTGATTGAGATATCAGTTGCCCTTTAAAAAAGACCTCTCAGAGTAAACCTGGCATATTTCTAAGTCCTTCTTGAAATATTATGTTTACTGTTTCTGCTCTACTACAGGTAGTATTTTTATAATCCTATGACAAAATGCTTTGTGACCTGCCTGCATTTAGCTCTTTGCAATCTACCTTTTGGTCCACATCTGTTTACTGCTAAGAAGCTTGCCTTAGCTGTAACTTTGTGTTAAACATGGCAAGTTATTATCGTGTTTGCTATTTGCTGCCATTTGCAATTGTCATCTTTTAAGACATGCTGTCTCCCTAGACCACTTTTGAACATTTGCATGACATGAAAAGAAATGACTGGAAAAAAAACAACACACCACAAAACCTTGCTCAAATACTCTGCCTGGCTGTGGTTTTAAGTCAAACATCTGGGCTTATTCAAATCACCCTTCCTCCTGATGTGACTCTCCTTGCATGACTAACAAAGGCAGGAGGTTTGGTCAGGTGGCTTTTCCCAGAGGAAAAACAAAACAACAGACCTTCCTCTAGGGAATGTGTTTTTAAGCCCCTCAAGGCTCTTGGGCAGAAAAAGCAGCACCTTGTGTTCTCCCCTTCGACCTGTCCTGGTCTACTGATGGCTTTGATGAGGAGAGTCTATGGGACAGAAGAGGGCCACCCCACCCGGGGACAGAGACACAGCGGGGAGAAGCTGGGGAAGACTCCACCATCATCTGCTAAGCTGTGAAGGATCCAGGTTTCTCCCAGCTGACTTCGGGGTGTGGGACAGTCTAAGTACCAAGAGGAAGATTTCACTAACAAAGTCCGTTCTGCTCCTGCTTCGGGTCTCGGAAAGACTTTCTATGCCACTTGAGCTATGGTACATCACCTCCCCTTGATCATCATGCCCTTCTGCTTGTTTCCTCAAAGCAGTTATAAAATTGTGACGTTTCCTTGTTTATGTACTTACCGTTTTCTGTTGTTCTCCCCAGTGGGAAGTGGGTTCCATTACAACTGGCACCCTTTCTATTTTGTTCACCCACCCACCTACCCACCCACCCATCTCCAGAACAGGCTGGCTATACAATTTGTAGAGCTCAGCGAAAAATGAATATGTACAGTGTTTTTGTTAAGAATAAAAATCAGGAAATGAGTATTGCTAAAGGTACTAAGTTATAAAACATTTTTCTTTCTTGAGTGGGCTCTCAACTCACCCTTTTTTTTCTATTTAATGATACTCTCAGTAAAGAAAAGCTGAAATGGTAAATTATTAGCATGGATTTTACCTTTTATCTTTATATCACACAATGCCAGTTTTAAATGCAAATATAAGAGCATTTAATTCATATGCAAAGTCACCGAAATTAGACAGCTCACATTTCTTCACTTGTACATGTGCATGTGTATAATTTCATTCTTACCAGAAGAGTAGAAATGCTACACAAAACTAATTCAAGTTTTTACTTCACTTCCTGATGTATTCTACTGACACTCTACTTTCTACTTACTATAGAATAAGGAAGGAGTGAAACAAAAAGGAGCAAAGGAACTACAGCTGACCCTTGAAATATGCAGGGGCTAGGGGTGAAAACACCCCCCACCCTTATAGTAAAAAATCCACGTATAACTTTTGACTCCCTAAACCAGTGATGGCGAACCTATGACACGCGTGTCAGCACTGACACGCATAGCCATTTCTGATGACACACGGCCGCTTAGGCGGCCGCATGCCGAGAATGAAACATTTGCTGCTCCTGAGGATGAAACATTTGCGAAATAATGTTTTTTCCTCAAAGTGACACACTACCCGAGTTATGCTCAGTTTTTTGGTAAAGTTTGACACACCAAGCTCAAAAGGTTGCCCATCACTGCCCTAAACGCTTGACTACAGTCCCTCCATATCCTTGAAGGATTGGTTCCAGGATGCCCCTCCCTCTGCTGAAGGTGCTCAAGTTTCTTATATAAAATTAGAGGCCCGGTGCATGAATTCATACACAGGTGGGATCCCTCAGCCTGGCCGGTGATTGGGGCCAATAGGGGCCATCTTGCCTAGTCCTGATCGGGATGATCGGGGCCAGCCAGCCGGGGGGAGGGACCACAGGAAGTTGGCTGGCCACAGGAGGTTGGCTGTGGGAGTGCACTGACCACCAGGGGGCAGCTCCTGTGTTGAGTGTCTGCCCCCTGGTGGTCAGTGCATTATATAGTGACTGTTTGACCAGTCATTCAGTCATTTGGTTGCTTAGGCTTTTATATACATAGATGTCATAGAATGTATGTAATTGGCTTTCTGCATCTGCACATTCCCAACCTCTGATCAAAAATACTGTTTTTGCTGTTGTGGCTCAGTTGGTTGAGTGTCCTCCTATGTACCAATGGATTGCTGGTTCCATTCCTGGTCAGGGCACGTGACCAGTTTGCAGGCTCGATCCCCAGTGGGGGGCATGCCAGAGGCAGCCAATGGATGTTCTGCTCTCACAGAGATGTTTCTCTCTCTCTCTCTCCCTCTCCCTTCCTCTGTCTCTACAAAGCAATTAAAAATCTTTTAAAAATATACTATTTTTGATCAGGGTTGGTTGAAACTGCAGGTGTGAGACCCGGGGATATGGAGGGCCAACTGTATATTTATTGAAAAATCTGTGTATAAGTGGACTAGCACAGTTGAAATCTGTGTTGTTCAAGAGTCAACTGTATACATTGCCCTGTCTTTCCCTTTCCCTCATGTCATCATTTAAGCATTAAGCAGTTGGCTTATACAGGGAAGTGACATGGATAAGAGGGATGTGAAAGGATTTCTTGGTCCTTCTTCTTATTCCAAGAAAACCCCCCAAAAACGTTCCCATCTCCCCACCTTACTGAGTAGAAACAATAACATGCTTTCCTTGAACATACTAGCTTTGAGTTTCCCTGAAAGCCCACACATTGTGGGCCACAGAAATTCTGTGCTCATGGGGTATCCTAAACACTATATGTTAATGGGAAGGCAAAGAACAATGGCATTTCCTTTACTCATGTGAATGTTTCATTTTCCCATCAGACTTCACTTATAAAACATAAGTTTAGTAAAAATATTCAGAACTGCAAGATGCTACAGAGGCCATTTGATTGCACTGTTAGTTTTCTAAGCAGCCTGAGCCTGCACTGTTCTGCTTACCTCATCTGATCCCATTGGGAACCAGTCCGGGGCATTAAATATTTTCACTCACATAGCAGTCCTCAACATGGTGTTTTGGAGGGGTCTCTCCCAGTGGGATGCTGTTCATCACTTATTTCTTATCCCAAGTGAGAAATAAAGTGACAATTGCTATAGAAGTAAGGTCAATATACAGCCCCTCCCTCATATGCAATACAGTGGGGGGAATCAATCCCATTCTGTTTATTTCTGTGGTCTAATCATGAGTATAAAAATTAATTCCCTGATTGTGAATCAGTCTAATCATTAGCTTTAGGCATATAGAACTCTGTCTCTGCTGAATGAGTCCATGTCAAATAATGGTTAAACCTTCCACTGTTCCCCAAAAGACTAAGCACCAGCTGGGTGTAGATCATTTGCCAACACCGGCAGTCATGTGAAACCCACTAATTGGGCACATAACTCCTGAGTACACAAACATGCCTATGCCAGAGGGATGGCTGTGCCTCCCAACACCTACAGAACATGCGATAATTCCATTGCTTAAAAAAAAAAATAAGAAAAAGAAGAAAAGACAAGACTTGGCTGAAGGCAATATTGCTTTTCAGAAGGGAAATTCTTTTCCCAGGGTGCACCGTGCAGACAAAACTTACTGCATCCCTTCTGAAATTGTGTCTGGAGCAGTCTTCCAAGATGATTAATAAAGCAAGCATCTCTCACCAGGGTATGACCTTGGAGAGCGCAAGCAGACAAATAGATAGGTGGCAAGCTGAAGGTTCAGAGGACACTCCTGGCAATCGAAGTGCTTAATGGATTGGGGCTACTGAGAGTTAGTATAGCAGGACCAGTCTCTGTGAAGAAGTGGTCCTGGCATGATACATTGGTAATTCCTGTTGTTTTCTTTGAAGTCCCTGAAGCCATGACATGCCACCAATAGCATTGTCCCCCAGCTGCCATTCTTACAGTTATTTGCCAATCTTCCCAAACTGCATTATGCAGATGTCCTTTACAAGGTCAAAGAATTTTCCTCATACCTTGCTGAACTTGAGTCCCTGTGCCCATGACCATTTCCATGAAGGTACTTCAACCTGCTCTAGAATTTGCATTTTAACTTACAGTAAGATATCACCAAGCATCTCTGAAATCATTTCTTGTATGCAATTGTCAGCCACTTTTGGTCAAAACTAATACAAAATAATATTGGATCTAAACTGTAATAGAAAAATGGACTAAATACTATTATAAAAGGCACAACACACACACAAAAGCTACCCCCAGAGAAATAAGGAAAAGATTGCTAAGCACCATTGAGACTGCAGAAAGCCCTGTGTCATGCACACTTTTAATAGCTGAGAACTAAGATATGTACTCTCTCTCATTCTGGCTGAAAAGCCATAGGAAAACTGTGTATTAACTTATTTTTCTGAAAAGAATAACACTGAAGTGAATCAGCAAGTGATGGAGACAGCACTAAATGAAGTGCACCTGTAATTCCAGATGTTGGCTCTCCTTCAAAGTTTTGTCATCATTACCTTCCATGCAACATCCTAGAACCAAGCTATATTCACTTGGTATCTACTAGTTTGACTGATAATCCTAATGACAGTCCCAAGGTTTGAAAATGCAAAGATAAATGGTTTTCTCATGAAATGACCCTGTAATTAATTTTTATTCTGAGTTATCAGGGGAAACAATTCTGCTATTTTTTAATGCATTGTTCAAAAATACACTCAGTACATTTATCTGAAGGCAGCATATGAGATGCAAGACTTGAATCACACTGCTGAACTGATGCTCATGCTTAGTAAGAATACATTTTGTGCAGAGGAAAGAAAAGCAGTGGAGACAGGATGTGGGCTCTTCTTCTAACCTCCCCCTCCCCCCCCCCCGCCCCCGCCATACACACACACACTGAAGGCCCCATATCATGGGGCTGACCTTTTGCATGTAACCCTGATATGGTCTAGAGTGAGATGATCAGAGTGCTCCATCCTCTAGACTGCAGTTTGGTTCAGAGATGAGCATGTGACTCCTTTGAGGACAATTAGAGACCTCCATGGGCCATGTGGGACCATTAAGAGCATTTCTTTCTTTTTCTCTCTGATTTCAATCTATGAACAGGCATGAACTTGGAGATGTTAGTGGTATCTTGCTTCTACATAGAAAGAGTTTGCTCACCTGCTTAGATAGAAGCCAAGAATAGGTAAGTCGAGTTGAAAGAAATTGAAGTCAGGGAGAAAGGGAGAGAGAGGGTGAATTGAGAGAAAGAGTAAGGGAGAAGAGAGAGAGAGAGAAAGGGGGAGAGAGATGGATAGAGAGGCCAGGAGGGAAAGAAGGTAGAAAGGAAGGAAAGGGTAGGAAGGAGAGATAGAGAGAGAGGAAGAGAGAGAGAGAAGACTTGAAACCCTGGAGACAGGAGTGCCTAAAGGGAGCTCAGTTCTTGGAAGCCAATGAATTGAGGTGGTATTTGTGTTTGTATCTCTTGCAACGGAGGCGTCCTGTGAACTACATGATGCTGTTTGGTTTCATTTCAGCAAGAATGCAGGTAACACTGATGCCTGCATTCTCGTGTTGTGAAACCTTTCCAGCCATGAAAACTTTTGTTTCTGACACAAGCTTAATGAGATAGGAAAATGCTCATGATAACTCAAGTGAAAAAGAATTTAAAAATAGGATTTAGTTTTTGTGTGAAACATATATTTACTAGAGGCCCAGTGCATGATTGAATCATGCACGTGTAGGGTCCCCTACACGCTTTTGCTTTTCGCGGTGGAGCTGGGTGCCTGTCCGCTGGTGCACCAGGCCTTTCAGAAGCCTCTGGCTCGGCGGAGGCTTCTGAAAGGCCTGGTGCCAGAGCAGACAGGCACCCAGCTCCCCCACTTTTGATGGTCTGCGGCCGCTGAGGGGGGCTACCCTGCTGTTGAGAGGCTCAGGGGGCAGGACTCCTGCCCCCTGCGCCTCTCAACGTCCCCTGAGGGGGGCTGCCGTGGACACCTGGCTACCTTGCCGTTGAGAGGCACACCTGGGTGTCTGCGGCAGGCCCCCTCAGCGCTGCGGATCTGGCTGTTGAGAGGCACGGGGGCGGGAGTCCCGCCCCCTGCGCCTCTCAACAGCAGGGTAGCCCCCCTCAGTGGCAGCGGATCCGTGCCTCTCAATGGTTGGATAGGCCACCCCGAGTCCCGCCCCCCAGCCTCCCGCTGCCCAATCGTGGACGTAGCGGAGTGATGGTAATTTACATGTTACTCTATTATTAGATAGGATATGATTGTACAAAAGTAGACTGCAAAAAACACACTGGCATTTTAGAAGTGGTTATCTCTGTAGATAGAATTAAATACTTTTGATCCTTATCTTTGTACATTTCTTTATTTCCCATATTTTCTACAGTACATACAAACTGCCCCTATAATCTGGAATAAAAACATATAAGTAAAAGTCTGAAAACTCATACTTTTGGATTAATTCAAGATGGCTTCCATTTAGACCACAACGCACCCCAAAATGGATCAAAGGTTATGTTTCAGAGCACCTGAAAAATGTAGCACTTGACTTCCTACCAGCATCCTTTGGGCGCTTTTGTATTTTGTTATAATGGACCTGACCATGTTGCACTTTTAATTCAAACTCGGAATGAACACTGTACCTTTCACACGGAACCCAAAGGTCCAGTTATCACCCCAGATGTTAAGATAAGGGACAAGTTCTGTTGTGTCATCTGGAGGACATTTCTTCTCAGTGTCACCTGACAAAAAAACGCTATGTGTCAAATTCTAAAATAAGCAACCCCCACGCTCCTGCGGGGGAGCTGCATGTCAAGTCGGAGATACTTGTTCGTGGCATAAAAGTATAGATGTGAGAATTAACTGATCACATTTCACAGCTGGCTGTAAAGTAAGAGGGGTAGAGAAGAAAGGGTCAAAGGCGGCTCTAATTACTCTCATTTTAGCAAGCAGAATGAAATCAAGTTTCCGGGGGTAATTAATCAAGTAGTGGTGAAAAGTGAAAACACACAGGACACCTTTTGGTCGGGGATCTGGTGGAAATTGCCACTGTGCCATGGAGGACACTGGCATCGGTCTGGCAGAAGGTCCTCACTTAGGAAAGAACGTATAGTAAGGAACTCAAGGTTCAGCATTCAAAATAAAGACGTAGGAAAACAGCAGCAATCTTCTGGCATCGCTCTCGCTGCGTTTGGCTTCAGTGCTTGCTGGTAACAGGAGGCTTGCGAGTTCCTACGCTGTGTTGGGTGGAAACGGGGTATGCCTGGTGATTTTCACAAACAGATGAATATCCTCCGATTTCCAAGCGTGCAATTCAGCCCCTTGGACTCCAGCAATAACTGACACCCATTTCAAAGGAACTGGTGTAATGCAGTCCTTACTATCTGAGCTCATATCTATTACGAAAATCAAGCTGCATGTTTTTCCAGGTGCTACCATCTTGGAAACAAGGCACAGGGGGCCCCAAAAAAATGTGTTTTAGAACCTAATGTGAAAGCCTCCAATTAGGATTTTTTTTTAATCTAGTTATTGAAAGCTGTTTTGGCTAAAACGTGAACATACTTAAATGTCTTCCAACCCTGCATATTTGCTGCTCTTACAACTTATGTGTTATTTGGAAATGTTTAAAAAATTCTATCAAATAAATGTTTACAAAATTAAATATTTGACACCGTAGTTTACATTGGTCTTTTTTATTAATTGGCGTGTGAGATTAGGCAATGCCTGTTGATTGTCAGCAAAATGAGTACAGTAGAGTGACTAAACAGCAAATAGTCCAACTGTCAGAGGATTTCTGAACCCAGACCAGGAAAAACAGCCACATGGAATTAAACGCCATTCAGGGATTTTGATTTGTCTATCTGTCTCCTTATGGTGTTCCATATTTCAGGCCATTCCTATTCCCTCTCCCAATTCCACCCTGCCCCACCCTCAAACAACATGTAAAACAAAGAATAACTCTCCTGCTAAACACTGTTATTTCAAATTATATTTTTCAACCTCTTGCCCAGTTAGTCATATGTCTGAAAATGCATAGAATATCCTCTAAACAAGAGTGTGGCTCAAACTGTCACTACATGCTCACAAAAGAACTTGGACATGCCCCATCGCTGAGAAGACAGGTGGAGCTGAGACTGGACCAATGAGTGTCAGAACAACTTCTTGAATACGAGGTTGCTCCTGAGATCAAGGCTGGGTGATGTGAAGGGCGCGGCAGCCCACTGGGCACCACATAGGGTGGGAGAGGCTGTACTGTTGGAGGAAAATTGAGCAGAAAATGAAGGAGTCAACCCATGGTTTCTGCCAAGTTTCTCCTCCTCTTTTTCTACAGTAAATTTGAAATCTGCTCTTATCGTTTTGACTCCACCTTCCAATCTTTACTGGAGTCTATATTTGTTCTCAGCATGCAACTGCATTACATTCCAACTCAGACTTTAAGCCAATGTCTTGACCATAAATCTGGCCACACTTCCAGCTCATAAAGCCCCCCTTATGACCCTACTTTGATACCTCATTGCTTTCACAAATGCTTCGTCAAGCTTCTATGGAAAGCTTTTTCTTATATTTCAAACCTATTCTCTATATGACTCATCAAAATTATAAGTCCCCCTCAAAAACAGACCTCTGTAGGCTTACTGTAAGATCAGGAAAAAAGTCTAAAGTTATGATTTAATGCAAAAGCATTTGAGTTGATGGCCCTGGAATCAAGAAGCAATGTGATAGCTATCACCATAGAATGACTGGAGTTGAACTAATAGACACTTCTGAGTGGTTGTTCAAAATGGTATTATTTTAAGAGTACATTAAAAAAATTAATTCTATTCATAATTCACAAGAAACCCATGATCATTGTAGAAAAATTGGAATAAATACATTAAGATATAAGAGGACAATAAAAATCACCTATAACCCCAATCACTGGGCTATTGATGTTTTTTATTATATTCTTCAGGATTTCATATTAATATATTTCATAGTTATATATGCAAACACATGTGCCAAGATATCCTTTGCAAGCCAGAGCTAAGATTCAGATATGTTTGGTGTATGCTATTAGGTGTCACCCCTACCCAGTTCCTGCTTATTACAAATATCTATTTGCTTCTATATGATTCACATGTAAACTGGGGAGCTTTATGAAAATGGAATTAAAGGTCTGTGCAAATTTTGGGTCCAGACATATGTAGTTATGTCTAGCAAACTGTGGGTGTGTGTTTGGAGTGCTGTTCCTCCAGTTAAGAACAAAATATCAAAGGAGATCTATGGGTTCCATGAGAAACAATTCATTCTAAATATCAAGCTTGTTGGGCCAAACTCAGAAACGGACTGAAGGAGAAAGTAATGATTCTGGTTTCAAGGGGTAGCTATAATTTCATTTCCCATCCATCCTATTCCCAATGGCCCAGGTTAGTGCACTCTGGGGAAGAAGACATTGATGAAGCAAAAGTTAGAGCTTAAAATTCAGGATCCCAAACAACCTTGTAGTAGGACTTCTTTAACTGAGCATTAAAAGACAATTAAGAAGCTAGTAAAACTGAGGCATTGGGAGTAACTGTTCTTACTGGAACCTCCACCTGGTACTGGTCACACATACATGTCACACACACACACACACACACACACACACACACACACAAGACTGATTACTCTATAATCTACTCTTTAACATTTAGTAGATTATGATCATCCAACCATGTCAGTAAATATAGTTCTATAATATCATCATTTTGAATGATTTCAGTATATGGATTTTACCATAACTTATTTATAAACTGTTTTCAGAACATTCTTGTAGCTAAATCTTTGGATAAATGCCAAATTATTTCATTAGAATGAATTTCTAGAGGTGAGATTGTGGGTCACATAGCATATACATGTTTAAGACCTATGATATAAACCATACATATATTTGCTACCTCTAGAGAGTTTGAACTAACTTATTCCTAAAAGCACTGAATAAAAGTGACAGATAAAATGTTATTCTTTTAATTCATGCTGACATCCTGGGTAGAGTAATTACAGTAATCTCTTCCCTTTCTTAGAACCACCACCCATCATAGATAACATGGAGGTGTTAAACTAAATGGACCTGTCCACAGTTTTCAGCACTCAGCCCCATTTGGGACCAATATGGCAGAAACCACCATATGCGCCAATCATTACCCACAGCTGATCTTGTCTGTCTTCACTCTGCAAGCCCATATCTAACTTGGCTACCCTCAGCATGGTTTTTTGAGTACCGAATTTCCCTCCTATTTAATATCATGTTGTTGAGATCATTTTCTTCCCTGATACATTATTTTACTTTTCCCTGGATCTTCTCTTATTTGGCATTTCCATCCTGAATTTCCAATCTCTCTGAGCATGTTGACCTACAGATCTGAAGACAAATCTGTACTTACAATAATGGAAGAACATTGATAATATATTAAGTCAAAAATGGCGGGTTGCAGAATAATGGAGTAGTGAGATCACACTTCAGGAATAAAGACATCTGTACTTATGTAATCAAAGTGAAAAGCTGGATACCCATTCCATTGCTCTGCACACTCAGGAAAGGAAGGGAGGGCACCAGAGAGAAGAGTTGGGGACACTTGTACCTAGAGGGGAGGAAGGAGAAAGCAGGAGAGAAGGGCTCAGCCAGCCCTTGTAGAGGTTTGATCCCTATAGAGAAGGGGTCCTTCTCTCCAGTTCTGAAACTTTGAGAGTGATGGGAGTGGAGCTGTGTTTATAACTAAAGAGGCACAGGTCTGAAAGCCCAGCAGACAGCATCCTGGGCAGACTGGCCACAAAGAGCTGTAACAATAGGCAATGGGGTTGCAGAAATATAAAGGCCTCTTAAGGCACAGGCACCATGGCATTTCTTTCTTTTTCTATGGGCTAAAGCAAGTCCCATCGCCATAACGAAGTGAGACAAAGGGAAAATACACCACATTTCTAGGCATGCGCCCTGACCAGGAATAGCACCTGCCACCTTTTGGTGTACAGAACAATGCTGAAATCCAAGTGTTTTATCAGGTACACGTTCCCTCCGAAGGCTCTAGGGGGGGATCCTTCCTTGCCTCTTTGAGCTTCTGGTAGCCCCAGGTTTTCCTTGGCTTGGGCAGCCCCACTCCAATCTATGTCTCTGCCTTCATGTGCCTGTCTTCCCTCTCTGTCTGTGTGGCTTCTGTTCTTACAAAGACACCTGTCATATTGGTTTAGGGCAGTGGTTGGCAAACTCATTAGTCAACAGAGCCAAGTATCAACAGTACAACGATGGAAATTCCTTTTGAGAGCCAAATTTTTTAAACTTAAACTTCTTCTAACGCCACTTCTTCAAAATAGACTCGCCCAGGCCGTGGTATTTTGTGGAAGAGCCACACTCAAGGGGCCCAAAGAGCCGCATGTGGCTCGCGAGCCGCAGTTTGCCGACCACGGGTTTAGGGGCACACCCTTCTTCAGTATGACCTCATCTTGATTATGGCAGCAAAGACTCTATTTACGAATAAGGCCACATTCTGTTATACTGATTGTTAGGACTTCAACTTAATCTGTTGTGTGGACACAATTCATCCCATGACAGTGTCCTTGTGTAGTGGCCGTGTGACTTGCTTTGGCCCACAAGATAGCCATAAATGGCCTCGAGGAGGTGTGAAGAGCATTTGCGCACTGAGCTAGCCCTCTTGGAGCACGGCCACCACCCTGTGAGGAGGTCCGGTGAGGCCTCTTTGAGGATGAAAGGACCCCAAGCCCAGATATTGCAAATGTCCCACAGGAGCCCAGCCCAACCTCAAGCTGAATCAGTCACATGAGCAGAACCAGGTAGAGTCACACTTTCCCAGTCAAGTCTCAAAATGGTGAAAAATTGTAATTTATTGTTTTATAGGCGTTACTGAGTTTTGAGGTGACGGTGATAGAAAACTAATACAAATAGTTATTGGTTTCCTTACATTCTAAGTCAAATCAGATCTGTTGCTTCCCAACACTTCAGTCCTTGACTCATTACTTTTATTGGAATTGAAATGAACTTTAGCGATAACCCAGCCTGTTTTTCTTATTTCACAGATAAAAAAACAGACTCAGGAGCTGAAGCAATACACCTGGAACCAGGCTGCCCCAGAGGCACGCACCAGTCTGCTGACTAGTTCTGTGCTCTTTCAACGTTATCACAAGGTCACATGCTCGAATATGAAACTCCTACTCCAAGGGTGGGGCTGACTCACGGTCACACAGCTATTTAGTGTCAATATCAGGCCTAGAAATCAGAATTCCTAACTCCCAATCTAGAATTCTCTTACTTTTGGGGGATGGTGAGCATACAGTGTGTGTCTTTACTCACACATTTAACTGATTATTGTCCTATGAGGTGTTTATCTTTATGCCAGAGTGGGGTTCAGAGGGAAAAAGTTACCATCCCTTACCTTTCCTAGCTCTGCAACCTCTTTCTCTTGCTTTTTTTTTTTTATTTCCCCCGCCTAAGTCCCCCAGTCTTAGAAACATGAGTAAGAATTCCTACCCCTCCCCATCAGCCACCACTTCATGCAAGATGGATTAATGAGGTTATGTCTCCAAAGAACTTTGAGTTCCTTGGAAGAAAGGCATCAACATGCAAAGTGGTGGTTGTTATTGCGATTACTTCACTGAGTAGGGTTTCACAGCTGTCCTGATGGAAAAGGGGCCAACAACACAGAATGCCAGCTTCCCCCAGCAGAGGAGCAGCTGGAATGGATTATAAATGAGACCTGTGTGCCCGGCTCTCTTTTTCGTCAAAGCCCATCAGCCTTTCTCAATGTCCAGCTCTCCCCTTGACAGCCCAGCAAGCTCCCTGAGCCAGACAGGTGTGGGTAAAGGCACCATCTAGCTCCACGTGGATAAGCTTGCTTGGCAAGGGCAGCAAAACACTATATTCTGAAATGGGGCCAACCCATTACCAGTGCTCAGTAATGCAGTGGATTTCTCCAGTGGTGATTTGGGGTAAGTAAAATATTCTCATTGCTCAAACTTCCCTCCACTTTATAGGGCAGGAGGGACAGGGGAGGGAGAGGGAAGAGGGTGTGCAGACTCAGACAAATGTCTCACTGCCAGGACCAGAGCACCTTTACCCACCTTTTCTGCTTTCTTTTTCCTTCTTTACTCCTCCATTTCTCCCTAACCCTCCCTCTCTTTCTTTGTGTATGTCTTCCTTCCTTCCTTCCTTCCTTCCTTCCTTCCTTCCTTCCTTCCTTCCTTCCTTCTTTCCTTCCTTCCCTAGTTCATTGGGTAAGCAAATGATATTTCCTTCTGAGCCAATAATTTATGCACAAAATAGGCTTTTTAATCAACACAAAATTGTATGCCCAAATATATTGACAAATTAGAGAGTAAGTTAAGAAGGGAGGTAAATATATATACTCTTAGTTTGGACCTTTTTAGTTATACATTGCATTTAATGTGTCAAGCTTTTTCTAACCCTTTAGTCTTTCCTCTCTAACTGGACTGCAAGCCCCTGGTGGACAGAGACTTGTCTGTTGTTCCCTTTTCTTTGTCCTCGTCAGTATACACTCCCACTCTCTCTCTACCTTGTGCTCCAAGGGAGTCTGGCTATGTCTTTAGTAAAGGATTTGTCACAGCATCCCTTATGTTTGAGTCAGTTGTGTAAAAATGTCATATAAACATGTGAGGACATTTTGGAGGTGAGGGGGCACATGATAGATTTCCAGTAAATGCTTTTTGACTTGAAAGCAGAAGGCATGTGGTAAAAGTTCAGGGCTTGTTGCTCAATCAAACCCAAAACAAAGGCTTTCAACCCACTTGTGTACCTTCTTTAACATCTGTGTGCTTCTATCCTCTCAGCTCTCCGTGTCCTTTTTTTCTCTTCCCACTGCTGTGCAGCATTCCTCTGCTACACATCAAAACCGTGTTTGACCCAGTGAACCCACTTCTAGAAAAATATCATGAGAATCCTGAAACACAAATCAGGAAGAATCTATGCACCCCTATGTTCATAGCAGCATTATTTACAATAGCTAATATCTGAAAACAGTCCAACTGCCCATCAGTAAGTGAGTGGATAAAAAAAAATCTGTGGAACATTTATACAATGGAATACTACACAGCTAGAAAAAGGAAGGGTATTTTACCCTTTGTGACAGCATGGATAGACCTGGAGATTATTATTATAAGAGAAATAATCCAGTCAAAGAAAGACAAATATCCTATCATCTCAGTTATATGTGGAATCTAATGAACAAAATAGGTCCAGAGGCATGGATGCATGGAACAGACTGACAGATCTCAAAGGGGAGAGGGTTAGAAGGGACAGAAAAAGAGTAACCAAAATAACTTATATGCATATACAGTATACATAGCTCATAGAGTGGTGAAGGCCTGGGGTGGGGCAGGGACTGGGTGAAGGGGGCTAAAGGGGGTGGGAGGGATGGGGACATCTGTAATACTGTCAATAAAAAACATGTTTGTTTTTGAGTCATCCCCAACTGACGCAAACATAAGGGATGCTGTGACAAATCCTTTACTAAAGACATAGCCAGACTCCCTTGGAGCACAAGGTAGAGAGAGAGTGGGAGTGTATACTGACGAAGACAAAGAAAAACATGTTTGTTTTTTATTCTCTTTTCCAGGACCCTTAGTTATAGATTTTATTTGGGGGATTACCCAATTTGGGGACTTTTAAAAAATTATGACGATTTCAAATACCAATAAAAGTGTTTTGCATTGTTTTCAGCTTATGCATGTGTGTTTGTTTTATTAATGCCAAGTGTCCTGTTTAATGTATTCTAACAATCTGACTTGCATATTTTCCTTCATGTTTCCTACTTAAAAGTTCTTCACTGATACAGAGAATACAGATAACTTGCATAGTAAAAAATGTTACTGATCCCTTAATTCTAGCATGGGATCGGGCTCCGGCTCTTATACGCTGGCTAATTTTAGAAGTTGACAACACCACTGTGAGGTTGACCCTTCTCATGTCCACGCTAGAGATAAGGAATTAGAGACTTGGGGGTTGTAAGTGATTTGTAAGTGGAATGCTGATATTCAAATAAGTCTGATTTTCTAGTGCTCTTAAATTTTGACTCATTTGCCTCCTCTTTTTGACCTAGAATCACCGATTTCTCAAAACATTCAAGGTTGGTCTCATTTACCTCCCATGTACAGAGGGGGAAATTGCTGGGCACATGTAGGTGATGTGCCTGAGGTCACAGAGACCATTGGGCATGGATTCTATTTATTGGTGATACCCCACTATTTGTGCCTGTTTTGAAAAATGAGGTCAAAGAGGGTAGGAATCAAGTTGTTTCCTCTTGCTTTATACAGACATGGGTCATGTTCGAGTGATAGAAGTAAACGGATATGTAAGTATGCCTGGGCTTTGTAAACATTAGCTGCAAAAGCAGTGTGTCTTCCTTTCTCAATTCACCAGCCCGGACACATGAGAGTGAGGCAGGGTGTGAGGGGTTGGCTTACCCAAGTCACAGATCTCCACATCTTTCAGTGCTTACTTTATATTGTCCCCCAGACATATGTAACCAAATTGTCATTCCCCGGCACTCCTCAAACCTTTCTTCCATGTGTGGCATTTCCTCTGAAGCAAGTTGAGCTCAAAGAGGAGGGACCTGGCAGGTTGCCTGTGGGTTATTCAACCCCATAAAAATAAAGAAATACAGAGCTAGGGCTTGGCATCTGGTTGGATTCCATCCATTATAAACTACAATTATTTCAGAGGGAATCTTCTTTTTTTTAAATTCTTTCCCCCTGTTTACCTAAAACCTGACGTGGACTCCGTAGAATCATTGGGGCCTCTCTTAACCTCACACAGTATGCAGGTAGAAGGCAGCAGTGGGAGTGGGACAGGTGTGGAATGAGAACACTGATATGGACACCTAAGCCACCACTTCCAGCACATGGCCTTGGCCAGTGACCTGACCTCCTCATGCACACTCAGGCTGTTGAGACCATTCAATGTGGTAAATTCTTTAAAGCATCTATCACCGGGCTTAGTTCATGGAAGGTGCTTAACAACTGTTCATTTCAGTTCCCCCTTTGTTCACAATACCTATGATGATTCTGATGAATTATTTTGCCCAAGATCTTGGATATTTTTCTGCCCTGCCAATACTCCGATCTTTGCTCATGGATATCTCACTTGCCTAAGAGGGAGTAGTCAGTAAAGATTTGGACTCTGGAGCAGGCTGCTAACATTTGAATGCCTACTCTGTCACTACCTGGCTGTGTGAACTTGGGAGAGTCACTTAGACTTACTGTGACTCAGTTTCCTCATCTTTAAAATAAGTATAATAATACCCACATTACAAAACTGTTATGAGGATTTGAAGAGTTAATCCACACAACTGCTGATAATATTGTCTGGCTAAATAAGTGCTAAATAATTACTAGCTATTATTCTTTCTTAACTTGTCCACCTCTGCTTTCTCATGTTCTATCTGTAAAAACAGGAAAATTTATATTTGCAACAAGAGAATTGTGCCGTTTTTGTGAAGAAAGTAGGCAGTTATAGAAAACCTACCGTGTGCAGGTACTAGTAATTTATGAAGATCTAATATAAAACAAATTGAAAGTAAAAAGCAAAATTTGGTAAATAATGTTCAAGTCACTATGACTCAATTTGTTACATTGGGGGACTTTTCATAGTTCTGAAAACTTTTGCCTTTCACTCCAGGCAGATGGTTTTGTTGAAGTTCTGGGTGTTGGGGATACAGAATAAGTGACATGACAAAAGGAGCAGATGCCACAATCAGATTTTTCCAGGTGATCCCTGAGGGTCCACTATGGGAGTACCACTTCTCCCTTCCCTGCCAGCTCTTGCACATGGCCTTCCTTTGAAGCACTTGTTGCAGTTGACTTTATGAGCTAATGGTTGTTTACAGGGTATGATGTGAAAAGTACCAGGAAAGCTTCCACCCAGAAATGGCCCCACTGCCCACTGGTTGGCATGTGCAGAAGGAGCCAGCCTCTGTCTCTTTCTGTTCCCAAGGCTCCTTCTATACTCATTTCATCTACTTGTAGCTCCATGGACACTTCATGCTGTTGAGCACCTTCAGGCCTTTGCTCTTATACCTCCCTCTGCCTAGAAACCTTGCTTTGCTTATAAGAAAACAGACAGACAGACAAACTGAATATTTGAAGTCTCGATTAAGCCATTATCTTCTTCATGTCTCCTTACCGATCACCTTTTCCCTCAACCAAACATCAATGTGACCACACCTTTCCTGGCATTCCCTGCAGGTGGTTTAATGAAGCCTGTATAGAGTTCACAGACAGAGGGTAATGGCAACACCTGTAATGCTGTATTACTCTTGCCATTGAATGTCTATATTTCAAATGAACCAGAACACTTTGAGGAATATAGCATATCTTAATCATCTCACCTTCTCTAGAACTCAGCAAAGTGCCTGACATATAATGGATAACCTATAAGTGTTTGACGAAAGGATGAATGAATGAAGGAGGTTTAACTGCCTCTTGGTCTTCAGAAAGGCAGAATAAAGAAGCTAAATAAACTAATTTTACTATTTTGAGTTACTTTGGCTAAATAGTACTGGGAGACAGGCTCAGATTCTTAGCTATAATATTTTCAGGTATATTTATTTCATTCTTATTTCTGTGCCTTACAACATTTGGATCAGTATATATCACCTAGTAGGTGCTAAAGAAATTTTTAATGAATGAATGGAAGACCCGAGATATTTCATTGTTAGCTGCAAGATCTTGGTGGCACCCCATGGGAAGGTGACCCCATAGTCTAGAGCCTGGATGGACAGTGACAGGCAGTGACACAATTTCTAGGAGATGGAATGAGAGCTGCTATCCTGATAACTCCAACACCAACCAGAGGCATTAGCCACTCCCAGGTACAATGCACTGAGGAAAGAGCCATAGAAAGACTTCTCTATTCCATGAAGCTATCTCACTCTCAGTAGTTCAGTCTCTTCCTCAGAACAGATATAATGAGCATAATATTTTGAATGATATTAATAGTCTTTCTCTTATTTTTAGATATTTAAAAATGAGAGAAATGGCTTCCTAGTCAGTGTGAAGTAAGATTATTGCAAAGTAATTAAAAAAAAGAAAAATGATTGGATTTCTCATAGTCAAAATGGGATTTTGCAGCATGATAAATAGTTTTATAAGTAGGCATTATGGAACAAGAATGTTCTAAATTACTCTGGTGCCCATTTAACATATCAAGGCTAGTCCTGGTGGAACACATTAAATAGTTTAATGTAATATAGAGTAGAAGGGGATCTCAAAGAAATGTTTCCCCCTTTCAGGCCTACGAGATTGTGGAGAGAGGATGATGGAGCCATGAGTTGAGAATGGTGGGAAAAAATATCTCCTCTCTGGGTTCAGAAAGCCCGGTGGAGTGAGGAGGAGCAGTGCACAGTTTGAGAGCATAGTGAGAACATAAGGATTTTTAACCCACCTTTTGTTTCTGATGGAGAAACTATTTGGGAGCCATACATAACTTAGAGTGGGATGGTCAGGTTGAGAAGAAGATCAGTTTGTGGACCTGAGCTTTCTGTTGTTTCCTGGCATGAATGCTCATTTGTGAAGCCACAGCCTGCTGGATGGAGACTGAGAGGAGCCTGCAGGGTTGATAGCTGGGGCCAGAGCTGCAGGTATGGCAAAGAGTGAGAGGGGTCTTCCCCAGCAAGAGTGGAGGGGACAGCAGGAGGAAGTCTTCAGGGAGGGGCCCCAGGCTTTGAGCAAGCCAAGCAGAAATAGACCGCAAGTACATCAGGCACAGATGTCGGCTTCGGGCGCCAGCTGTGACCGCCAGCCATTGGGTGGTGCCAAGTATTCCTCAGCAGACACCAGGCACCTCATACCCAAGCACAAGTGCAAATCCAGGGGCTCCCTTCCCCCAGCCCACGGGCCGTGGGACCTGGAGAGAGAAGCAAGCCAGGGAGAAGAGAGCTCTGAGAAACTGGGCAGAAACACTAGTGAATCTAAAGAACAAATATTAAGCTAAATTAGAGTAAATACAGTTGTCTTGTTTTTATTGTTACTCGAGCAGGTAAAGGGCTCACAAAGAAAATCAGATCAGGTATAAAGGGGAAAAAAGTAGCTAATTTTTTTCCCATATTTGAATAATGCTGTGTGAGTCAAACTGCCTGTGGGGCTTCACGACTCACAGGCAGTTTTGATCCTCAGCAGCTTGGTCATGGGGCTCAGCAAGGACACGGTTTGCCAGGTAAAACAAGAAGCGATTCCATTGAACATCACAAGAGGCTTTCCAGGGGTTCGGATGCTCTGATCCTTGGTCTGTCACATCTCCATCTCTTCCGTTCTCGCTGATAAGCTTTCTCTGTTCACTCTAAACTCCTTCCCTACCTTCTTGTCTTTCTTCTCTTGACCTTTTCTTTTCCTCTCTGAAGAGAAGACACACACTGATGGGCAAGCCGAATCAGAATGATGCCTTTCTCAGCTTTTTGGACACTTAGAAGGAGGATTCAAGCAGAGCTACACAAGCCCCCAGAGCACTTCTCTGACAGTTATAGATGTACCCAGCGAACCTTACAATTGATATTTCCACATTAGGGCCGGGGAGAAATACCAAAGTGAGAAAACAACAAAAGCTCGTCGGTGGACTTCACATTAGCTGAGGAACATGTTGGTGAATAAACCCTCCAGAAGGTTAGCAAGTGGAACATTCCTGATGCAGTATGTTAACTTGAGTAACCTAATATAATAACGGCCATAGGAAAAAACAAGTCATGCTCCCCATAGACTATCTATAGTCATAGAAAGAAGATGTGAAACTTTTAAGTAAATAACTCATTGGAATGATCCAAAGTGTTGTTTTGACTAATAGTGCGGTCTCTGTACAGAAATATGAACCGTCTTTGCTTTGAAGGTTTTTCACACATAAAATAATCCTTCTCCAGCGGGACTTCTGAGTGTTTAGTAAGTGACAGAGTATTGGAAAATAGGAAGGGGGATTAAGACCAAGCAATTTCAGGGCCCATCTGCAGGACAGAAAGGAGATAACACAATGGCCCTGCTCTGGGCTCTCTGGCCTCTTTTCATTTGTGTGAACTTGTAACTCACCAAGGTTAAGTTTAAAATAAAATTCAGTGTGATGCAATTCTGAGCCATGCAAGGATGTGGGGATAAAAAGATTTGCATCAAACAGATCTCTTCATGTACAACAGGATTCATCCGTCAGTGATAGGACAGGAGTGACATTAGTTGAGCTCCTACTATATATATCCCAGGCCCTGTACTAATTCATCTAAATACCCCATTTCATGTAATCCTCACTGAAATTCTAGGGTGGGGATGTTGTCTTCATTTTACCGATAAGGAACCCTTCAGTCGAGCCCTTGCATGAACTTCTGAGTTACTGGGATAGACGCTTCTCCTTTCTTCTAAAGCCTCCTGGGAGAAAAGCCCAGGACTCTTCAGGGCGGCCCCTTTTAGCAGGAATCCTCTGAAGACGGAACAGAAATTCCCATGTGCGGTCTAAGCCCTCCTTAGGCCACTGACTCCTCTGAACAACAACACAGAGGTTTTCCTGGGCCCAGATCAGACTGCTCGAGAGAGGGGACAAAGGACAGCAGACACACTGGGTACATTTCAGGACCATGAGCCATGCTGCATAACCCTGATATACAAGTTATGTTCTTCTTATTCCAAAAGTACTACAAGCCCCTCATTTAAAAAAGAAAATGTTGTATAGTGTATGATTAAGAACGGAGAATTGCCCTGAAGTGCCACACTCAAGGGATTGTCATTAGCCCTTGGTCTTGAATAAAGAGCTAGAAGCATGATTAGATCCTCAGGTTCTTGCACTGCGAGACAGAAACAGGGCTTTGGTCTGCTTGAAAGAGTGAAAAGAACACAGCCGGTTTTTGTCATGCAGACCTGGGCTTGAATCTCACCTTT
This sequence comes from Eptesicus fuscus, assembly GCF_027574615.1. Lineage (NCBI taxonomy): Eukaryota > Metazoa > Chordata > Mammalia > Chiroptera > Vespertilionidae > Eptesicus > Eptesicus fuscus. The sequence continues at coordinate 9,769,023 of NC_072491.1, read as the reverse complement.
GACCTTAGGCTAGTTCCTTGAATTCTCTGAATCTGTTCCCTAGATGTCAAATAGATAATAGCACTATTCGTAAAGCTTGGAGAGGCTTACATGTTACGTGTGTAAAGCTCTCAGCCAGGTGGGTGCATGGCACGAAGCAGGCATAGAACAATTGCATTCAATTAAGTATCTCAGATGTTCCTCGTATTCGGATCCTTCTGCCTGCAATGCAAACTTACCAGCAGCTGAGACCATTTCCCAACATCTATTTCCCCGCTCTCCCCGCCCCCCTCACTGAGTTAATGGCTAGATTTCAGGCATATAGTTTACAGAATAAGCTCTTGGTTAAACTTTGTTGATTTTTAACACAAAGTATCTATAGGAATTCTCTTCTGTTTATGTGTTCTTTATTGAATGATTGAAGCTACTCATAATAAAGTATTATCAATGTTATTATGATAATTTTAAGACTCTCAAAATAAATTCTACTTCTATAGTGAAAGCAGACCAACCTGACTTTTGATATATTGATGAACTGGAACCATGGAGCTGCCTCTTCAGTCCTTGGGGGGTACAGGGGGGTGATGCAATGTAAGAGCCAACAGTGTGAGGAAGGCTGTTTCTTCTTAATGAATGCCCAGCCATCCCACTTGGTTTGGTTGAAAAGCAAGACTCAACGTCTCAGCCTCTGTGACTGCCAAGATCCTGTCACTCTTAATGTGCTCGTTTCCAGCTGTGGCCCCATGATGCCTCTTCAAACAAATTATTCTGCACCGACTGATCATGCCCCACTCCGTTTAGATGGCCCATAACCACATTTGAGAGTTAGACAGAAATACTGCCTGACAGACGATCCACGTTGGGGCCAGAAGTCTTGGAGCACAACATCTCCCAACCCACGTGCAAGGGTGGGCCGCGCCCGGGGCTCACACCTAGCAGCTGTGTCAGTGGTAACAAGGCCGAAATGCTGAAATATCCCGCTACTTCCTGCCTGTGAACGACCTCAGGGCTTTAGAGCGATTGCATGTCTGGACTTTTCCTCCAAAGACACTACACACCTCCATCAAACAAGCAAGCCATTTTGTTCATTGTCTGTCTCCATCTAGCTGGAATATAAGCTCCGAAAGGGCAAAGCATTTGCTCTGTTTCATGTATTGCTGTATGTCCAGCTCAACCATGTGTGCCTGGCATATACAGAGTAAGTGCTCAGATTATATTTGTTACTAGTAGCCCATTTGCAGGAAAATCCTGCAAGCGGCTGTTGCGGCCGCCGCCTTTGCGGCCACCGTGCCTGCACCCGCTCGCCACTGCCGCCTGCCCCACTCCGCCCCGTTCCACCCCGCTCCGCCCCGCCCCGCCCCGCCCGGGCTTTCCCTCTGGCAGCCACCTTGCTTTCTGCTTTTCCTCCCTCTTCCTTCTAAGTTGTCTTCAGTCTTCACTCCTCCCTCTCTCCACGTATGCAAATTAACCGCCATCTTTGTTGGATAATTTGCATACTCGCCCTGATTGGCTGGTGGGTGTGGCTTTGGCTGGTGGGCGTGGCTTGGGCGTAGCGAAGGTGCGGTCAATTTGCATATTACCATTTTATTAGGTAGGATGGGGATGAATAAAAAGAGACTCCATCAGGGATGTCTTTCCTTAGTTTTCCTCAAAGAAAGAGAGGTCCTAATAGAAGAAAGCACCTTGTGAATATGCAGACTATGGTTATTTGCTTTATTAAAACAGGAGACCCTAAAATAGGTGTTCTTTATTCTGAGGTCTAGAGGAAATGTGATAAATTCAATGTCCCTTTCAGCTGATAAGAAAAATATGCTCGTTCTTATTTACTCTTACTATTCCTGCTCACTAAAGGTTTTAGAATGCCCACATGAACCATTTTAATAAGAATTGAATTTCAGTAATTGACCTGTCAAAAGAAACATGGTTTAGGCCGTAAAATTCAGTGTGGCTTTACTGTTTGTATTTGAAGCATAGGAGTGATAGGGGGAGGTGCTAGGAATAGTTTGCCTTCTGGTGAAGTTTGAGAATCAAAACTGTTTAACAATCTTTCCTCATTTCTTAAAAAGGACTTACTTCTTGCACTATCTAGCCATGGTTGACTCTGACCATGTCTACTTTTCCTCCCAACCCTTGTCATAATTTCCAGTTGTTTCTATTGGACATGGGTTTACATGTTTAACTGTTTAACGTCCTTCTCCCCTGGCAGGGAACTTTGTCAGTTTTGTTGATGCTGTTTGCCCAGGGTCTAGAATAGTGCCTGCAAATTAATAAATATTTGTCAAATAAGTGACTTCATTAAAATGTACATCACAGCTGTGCAAACATATCTGAAGAGAGGAAATGATGGAAATAACAAGGCTTGGGACTCGGGACACCCATTGTAGAAGGAGACCTGGACTTTTTGTGGATCAATCCAGGTCCACTCTTTTCTAGGTGTGTTGCCATCAGGCATTTAATCTCCTCAAGTTTGGTTTTGAAACTTGAAAAATGTGAATAACAATACCCATTTATGAAGTGAGTTAGAAAGATCATATGAGATAAAGGATACAAATGTACTTTGTGAAAGCCGCTAAGACTTACAGAAGCATCAGGTTTCATTCAGTGTTGGGTGTCTGTTGATGGAATGAGTGATTGGGTTGCATTAACCTGTTACTCAGTTCAGCCACTCTGCTGAAGAGGCTACTAATGGATGCTCAGTTGTCATAGCAGGCGCATAAAGGGAGATGCCTTTCCCAAGAAATACAAGGGATGGAGGGTCTCATTAGTATTGCCTGAGGAGCTTTTTAAAATTATATAGTCTTGGGTGTGGTAAGCAGTATTGCCAGTTCACAACGTATTGCCCTCATCACCCTCAGCCTGTCATATATGCCATGGTTTCCTGTAGGTGATATTTAGTCCTCACCTCATGAATGCAGAACATGGCCATAAATTTGCCTTCGTCAATGAATTATAAGTGGGCATGATGCATGCCCCACCAATGTAGAAGTCTTAGATATGTTACCATGGTGTGGGTTGGCACTCCCATGAGCTTCTGACCTCAGTTATGAGAATGGCATGCCTTAGTTAGAGGACACTCCTTCAGCCTGGGTTCTGGAATGAGAATACACATGCTTCTAGGTCAAGCCCAGACATGCCCAACAGAGCTGCAATGGACTCATAGCCCTCATGAAACGTGAGCACCAATGTCTGTGTGAGCTACTGTGATGTCCAAGTGGTTTGTTACCATACTAAAAACTGACCAGTACACCAGGATACACACCAGGCCCACTGAAGTCCACACTCTGAGGCTCAGGAATCTGTTGTGTGTGAATTTTTTAAAACAAAAACAAAAAAACTCTTGCCCTATCAGGTTTGGCTCAGTGCTAAAGCATTGGCCTGCAGACTGAAGGGTCCTGGGTTTGATTCTGGTCAAGGGCACATGCCTGGTTGCAGGCTCAGTCCCTAGTAGGGGGCGTGCAGAAGGCAGCCAATCAATGGTTCTCTCTCATCATTGATGATTATATCTCTCTCTCTCCCTCTTCCTTCTTCTCTGAATCAATAAAAATATATTTTAAAAAAATTCTTCTTGTGATTCTGATCAGGCTTGGGAACCACTCTCTTAGATTATATACACCCCTTCTCTTTTTCCTGCCACCTGCCCATATGAACAGGGCTTGACTAATGCTTCCACTGTTCCTATAACTCAGCTGGTAGCATTCCTGCTTGTCAGGCCAGTAGAAAAAAACGAATGCCCTTCTGCTTTGGTCATGGTGATAGGATATGAAGCTACAGAGACTGAATCTCAAATTAAATCAGAGACGTCAGGGTCACCCTACCTTCCTCTTCAGGTCTTTATTGGGAATGTGATAGAATAATTTATTACTATAAGAGCAAGATGTAACCTATAGAGGGCTATAATTTATTATAGGCAAGATGGTTTTGATTTGTGTGTGGTCATTATTCTAGTTTCTGACAATCCCTAATAAGTCTGCCTATGTTAGCTACTAAATTATTATTGGCTAATCAATGTCTAGCAGTTCTGCCTGCTGATGAGGCATCTAGAAGAGGCAAGAGGGCTGCCCATGGTCACGGTGCAGAATAAGCCTGTAGTTCCAAGGAAGACTTTTCCTTTTCCTCACTGGCATCTCGGCAATAAAACTGGAGCCTGCGTGTTTACATTAAGAAGAAAAATCACTTTTTTGTTCTCTGTCCATATGAAAGGTCATAGGCAAGACTAAAATCACTTTAGTAAAAAAAAAAAAAAAAGTAAAATTTGTTGAACTACCTCATAATCATGGTTATCTCTTAATAAAGTTCAGACAAGATTCCGTGGAGAACTAGATCTATAACAAATTGGCCTGTCTTTCAGTGTCAGAGACACTCTAGTAAGAATGCGGCAGTTTATTTAATTGTTTTTTTTTTCCCCCCCGTTGGGAGCAAAGGCGTAGGAAAATGTTTGCAATATTATCACTTATGGCATTAAACGGAACTTGAGTTTTTGTTCTTATTTTAGCCTTGTATAAGCTGTAACAAACTTTTCTCTTTATGTTGTAAAGGCAAAATTCCTATAGTCTCCAGATTATAGTCAATAGAATAGAAAAAGTAATTTTAAGTACTCAGCTATGCCCAAGGGGACTTTTTGCCAAGAATATTATTACAGAGCTTGGGACTAATCAAGTGAAATCCTCCAAGTCATTCTTTCACTACACAGGTATCTTAGGCGATCCGGAAACGCAATCACTCATGACAAGCAATGAATATACAACAGCCTTCTAGTGCACTTATTTCATCAGCACAAGAAACTTGGGAATAGTCCATATTCAAATACATTGAAATGAAAATGTTTAGAGCCAAGAGCTCTGTAAAGCCATTTCCCTTTGAAAATGGAGGTCCACATTCCTCCGAGTGTAGCTTTCCTCAGTTCCTGTCCCCCATGCCTCCCAGATGTACGAAATGGATAAATATCCAATTACTCTTTTCAGAGGAGACATAGCAACCAGCATTTACGCTGGCTTCACTTATTCTTTTATTTTTACTTCTTAATTTTTTATAATTGAGTTTATTGGGGTGAGATTCGTTTGCAAAACCATACAGGTTTCAAGTGTACAACTCAATAAGACATAATCTGCATACAGCATAGTGCACCCATCGCCCCAAGCAGTCTCTTTCCATCCCCATTTTCCACCTTTCCACCTCCACCTAGCTCCCAGCCCCCTTTCTCTCTGGCTATCATCACACTGTTGTCTGTGTCTATGTGTTATGTATATATGTTTTTTTTTTTGGTTAATTCCTTCACCCTCTTTCATCTAGTTCCCCAAACTCCCCTTCCCTCTGACAGCTGTCAATCTGTTCCATGTATCCATGCCTCTGTTTTTATTTTGTTCATCAGTTTATTTTGTTAATTAGATTTCACATATGGAATTTGTCTTTCTTTGATTGGCTTTCAAATAATTGGCTTTGCATAATAATCTCCAGATCAATTTATACTATTGCAAAGGGTAAGATTTCCTCCCTTTTTTACAGCCGAGTAGTAGTCCATTGTGTAAATGTACCACAGCTTTTGTATCCACTCATCTATTGATGGGCACTTGGTCTGTTTCTAGATCTTGGCTCTTGTAAATAACATTTCAGTGAACATAGGGGTGTATATATTCTTTAGAATTAGTGTTTCAGGTTCCTTTGGCCATCTTTATGTTCTATTTGGAAAGTGTCTATTCAGGTAGTTGCCCATTTTTTAATTGGGTTGTTTTTCTTGTGCAGCGTTGTATAAGTTCTTTAAATATTTTGGAAATTAACCCCTTACCAGATGTATTGTTGGCAAATATGTTTTCCCATTCATTCAGTGGGCTCTCTTTTCATTTTGTTGATGGATTCTCTTGCTGTGCAAAACTTTTAAGTGTGACATCGTCCCATTTGTTTACTTTTTCCTTTGTTTCCCTTGCCCAAGAAGATATACTAGTATTGGCAAAAATGTTGCTACAGGAGATACCTGCCTAGACCCCCCTTCAGATATAGTACTGTTTGTGAAGCTTATTGGATCCTGCTCTGATGGAAGCTGGCCACTGAGTGTGTTCATTCTGGGCCTCTTGGGAGGGACTTTGGTGCAGGCCAGTGTCAGACACTGTCTGTGACTTTTCCTCCATAACCTATGTAGAGCTACAAGCAATCCACAGTTTGAGGCTGCCTCTGCTGGCCTTTGGTGCACACAGGAAGGACAAAGCTGTTCACCAAGGCTGGCTATTTCTGGCACTGGGCTCGGGGGCAGGTAAGCAAAAGTCCTAGGGCACCCCGAGATCCACTTCCTCTTGCCTCTGCCTGCCAGCTGCCTGTTCCGCTCAATCGCTGAAAAAGTCTCTGGTGGAGTCGAAAGGATAGGGTTAGTGGATCTCTTGTGAGGGGGACATGCCAGGCAGTCTTCAGGGTAGGTGTAGTCCCCATCCAAGAGCCACATGACTTAAGCCTGTCCCAATTTTTGCTTTGACCTGGCAGGATGGGACCACTAGGAATTGGGTGGATGTGGCCTCCAGAGCCCAGAGGTTGGGTCTGTCAGAAGTTAGGAGAGGGGTTCTGTTGGATCTCCCACCAGAGGGACGCACCACTCAGGTTCACAGGATAGTGTGGGAATGCCCCCTTTCCCACCCCCACCCCCAAACTCAGTCACTGACACCCTGCATCTTCCCAGACCTCTACATTCTGGCCCAGGGCCTAAGTTCCGCAGGATGGGGCAAGAGAGAGTCCAGAGGATGGGCAGATGCCACATGAGGGACGTGCTCTACCCAAGAAAGATGGAATCTGTGGTATGGAAGAGTGACTCAGCACAGGGATCTTGGCAGCTGTCCTCCCAGTTCCCTCCCCAGAGCCACAAACTCCAGACTCTCCTCAGGTGACTCTATTCAGCTCCACCCTCCCTCCTCCTGGCCCAGGGTGAGTGGCTGAGAATGAAATGTTGTGTGTTGGCCTTTTAAGAGGGTGTTCGTGTCTTCAGTGGACTCCATCACTCCCTGAAGGAGAGAAATCCCACTGTTTTTCACAGCCTGAAGTTATGTGGATGTGTCCTTCCTGGTGTTCTGGGCTGGAGAGCCCAGCTTGGAGTATAGGCCACACACTTCTCAGGGGGAACCTCCGCACTTGAGTTTTCACTCCAGAACCTCAGCTACCACGGTGGGAGCAGAGCCATCCTTTTTTGTGTCTCTATACTACCTACCAGTCTCCATGTGGCTTCTTCTGTAAATCCTTAGTTATGAGACTCCTCTTCAGCTATCTGCAGTTAGTGATTTAGGATGATTGTTCTTTAATGTGGTTGTAATTCCAGTTTGGTCTTGGGAGGGGGTGAGTATGGCCTCTACCTATTCCACCGCCATCTTGAAATTCACCTTACCTAGTTTTAATTCTACCAATATTTTTTATAATATAAAAATGGTGTTCAATGGAGTTGTTTAATATTGGCCTATTTCACAATTTATGAAGCCAGGACCTCAAGGCCTGAAAGCATCAGAGAAAGTAACATGTTAAAATGTAAAATGTGCTAGCTACCACTAATAGTGTATCTATCTTTTAGTGTGTTACTACTCTGATTCTCACATGTAGAAATACCTTCACAGAAAAAATTTTTTAAATCTTTATTGTTGCAAGTATTACATATGTCTCCTTTTTTCTCCCATTGACCCCTTCTAGCCCACCCCACTCCCCCAGGCCTTCACTACCCTATTGTCTGTGTCCATGGGTTATGCATATATGCATTCAAGTTCTTTGGTTGATCTGTTCCCACCCACCCTCCCACCCCAGTCTTCCCTCTGAGATTCCACAGAACAGTCATTCCCATGAAGAGAGCTGGGATTTAGCTGACTGCAAATCCAACATGAACTTAGTATTTTGAGGTTCAGAAAAGGAGTGCAAACTGGGGCTATGCTGACAGTGTCATGTCCACAGTGTACATGTGTGTATGTGTCTGGGGCTCGCTTAGTCCTGCTCTTGGCTCTGCAGGCCCTTCCACATCTGGAACATTTATTGCTTCAGTTCTGGGTGCCAATTTTTAAGTGACAAACTGGAGCCCATCCAAAGGAGAGTGACCAGGATAAAGAAAGGGCTCAAAATCATGTCAGGCCAGGGAATGTTGAAGGAACCAGGGCTGTTTAGCCTGGGGGAGAGAAGATTAAGTGGGGGGTAGGGGGGGAGGGTTGAGAGTTGTTTTCAAATACCATCACGTGATAGGAGAAATAGACTTGCTCAGTGAATTTCAGGAGTGGAGAAAAAGACCAGGGTAGATATTAGAAGAAGGGAGAGGTCAGCCTTCTACCAGGGGGACATTTCCAATAGTAACTGAGGTCTGAAAAACCTATAGGTCACATACACTGTGGGTGGCAGAAATCGTGTGTGAGCACCTTAGCAACCCCACCCTCACTTCTGGGGAATTGCTTTCCATTCCCTTATGGTTTTCACTGGAACACAATGAAAGTTGCACCTGACCCAATTCAGGCCAAGGAGTCCTTTCCTGGGACTTGGGGACTTAGAGTAAGGAAAAATCGGCTGCCTCTGGCAGATACTCTAAGAGAGAAAGGTAGGGAAGAAAATCTGAAGTCAAGCATAAAGAAGACTAGATATTTCCTGTGGCTTAAAGGGCTATTTCTAAAAAAGGAGAGTCTAATTTTTCACGGGCAACCACAGAGAAAAGCAAAAGTGTGAGAGAAGCTCTCCACACTCATCTGGCTCTTCCTCTCCGGTCTGCTCCAGCTTTCTCCTTTCTCCTTCCATGTTTTGTCCTCTTCAATATCCTCTCTCCACAACTTTCTCCCATGTTTCAAAAGACTGTCCCTTTTCCCCCTCCTTTCTCTTCTCTTTCTCTTCTTCTTATTCCTCCTCTAACCCAGTCTCTTTATTTTTGGTGATAAAATGTAACTGAAATATTAATGAATTATTTAGTAATTAAATCCTTTCATTGATACTTAGGAAGCTAATAGCTAGGCACATTTTTATGATTGTTCTTTTTTTTTGTTGTTAAAGTATAATTTACCTACAGGAACCTTCACTTGGCAAGGATTTCACTGAGGCTTACCCATTGTTCTTCTTGCAAATTCTTTCCCGCCACTAGAGGTCAGGGTTCAGTTAGCACTACAGAAGACTGAACAAGTGTGAAGGGCCAATAAACACTCAGAAGGTCTGGGGGTAGGGGTAGGGGGTGGGCACAGGACTCTGGGGATGCCAGAGTTGTGTGCTCAGGCTGAGACTAGGCATGGAAAAGCTGAGGTACCCAGGCAAACAGGCTGTTGCATTACCACATGGAAAATTGGCCTGAATCATCACATCTTCTATTATTTACTTATTTATTTACTTTCAAATGGCAAAAGCATTTTGTCCCATATGTAACTGACATGGGTCTTTATTACTATATTATTATTATTATTACTACTACTACTACTACTACTACTACTACTACTACTACAGGCCCGATGCACAAAATTCGTGCAAGGGGCTCGGCCCTCACAGCCACGGCAGCTTGCCTCAGCCCTTGCAGCCCTGGCTTCTTCCGAAAGGTCGTTTGGCTGTCCAGTCTAATTAGCATATTACGCTTTTATTATTATAGATTATTACTTGGCAGAAGAATGCTTCCAGCTTCAGAACAAATTTAAGCATTCCTACTTAGAACTTCCCGAAACGTTTGGTTTCCAGAGTTAACAACAATAAAAATATTCACTCCGGAGGTTTTGGGGGACTACTTGAGCAGCAGCAATATGGTTTTTTCCTCACAACTAAAAGTATTTATTAGGTAAGTATAATATTGCCTATGCTGTGGACCAAATATATATTAGGATTTTAAAGCCTTGCTGCTTAAAACCCAGCTCTTTAATGCTGCTCAATCCCCCATTCCAGCACCCTAATGCATCCTGACCTTGCAGTACCTACACCAGCGATGCATAATGAGGACTGTCATTTTAATCAGTCTTCTGAAAGATTAGAGCAAGAGGACAAATTTAGAGGTAATTTAGGCCAGCGTTTGTCAAAGAACTGATTAAGCTATGAAGCGCGTGGTTTAATTAAATCTTCCCAGAAGTCCTATGTATAAAACAGATAAAAAGTAGATTTCCTCTGGATGAAGTAGGAACACTTGCCCACTGAGCTCCCCAAATCCACCTAATCCATTCCATGGCCACTGAGGATATGCTTCAGAAATCCTGTCATTCTAGAAACATTGTTTCAAAACCACTGCTCTAGTTCAAACCCCCTGTTTTATGAGTGAGGGAACTGAAATCTAGTCCTTGCCTAATTAGCATTATTCAACAACTGTGATAACCTAGTGAGAAATATGGCTGCCGGCTAAACATTTTTATTAAAATTTCAGGGTCTTTTTAAACATTCTGCACACATGTATCCCAGCATAGTAGTACACATGCATTGCTATGTAGTGTGTATGTATAAGGCTAAATAACATGTTAGCTCAGTTTTGACAGATCCTTGGATTGGTGAAACAGCAACCCTGTCTTGTTCAGATTTAATGGGTTAAAATCATGTTCTGATAGAATTTGAAATTGCGCTAAGGGAGGGGATTTGATCACTTCAAAATAAGAAGGCAGTTTTCTATCTCAAGTGCACACTAGAACTTGCTGCAATGGAGACTACCCGCTTACACCAGATGTTGGAGAGCAAGCGGGAAGTTTCCTCCCGAAGATGAGGAGGGGCCATGTACACATATGAGTAGACAGAAGGTAACTAGGCTATTCAGTGCTGCTGGTAGAAAGCACTGAGCAACTAGTCTAAAAGGGGAACTAAGAAAAAAGCTAAGAATGGAGGATCCAGGGGGAATGGTGAAGTCTTTAATTGCCTACACCAGTCATGCCAATGATATTCATATGCCAGTGATGGAAGAAAAGCAACGAAAATGTGAGAGCAACTTCCTGCAAAGGTTCTTAACTTCAAATTGCTCTCCAGTCTCGCCTGTTTATCTACATGGTCCAGTAACCAATGACTCTAACTTTAAAGAGTCTAATTGCGATTAGCAATGTTACACTCAAGTTTAGGAAGGACCAAGGCAATTAATACCAGATAAGGATCAATGAGTAAGAAATCTATTTTAATTTCTTTAGGTCTTGTCTTAATTGTGCTTCATTTTTAACTAAATCAAAACAAAAAATACTAGTAGTTTTGTTTGTTCTTTTAACAAATAGATTTGATTTGAATTTTTAAAAATATTCTTGGAATCTTGTGACAGAGAAGCAAAAATATTTGCTATTATTTTCCTCTTGTTTTATTACATCTAGGAAAAGCCTGCCTTTTCAAAGTACATAGGCAGTGATAGAGGACTCTGGCAATGTATAATGATATCAGTTATTAATTCCAGAAAGGAATAAATAGTTTTTTTGTAAATCTAGATAGTGATCCAAGTCTAGTTCTTCTAGTAACACCTAATCTCCCATTCCTTCCATCGTATGTGGGAAAACTGGGAGAAGACTGGAGAATTTGGATCCTCCTTAAGATCACATCTTATTTGTGTAAGTATGTGTTGAGAGCTTAAGTCATCTGCAGTGTGATGTGTTGAGGTATGAGCACAGGATAAGGAATGTAGAGGGCTGGTCACCTAGAAGCCCCCAAATGTGAGGAATGGGGTCCCAGGTGCCTGGGGACCTGATAATTACTATCAGAAGAAGATGCTTTCCTCAACAGATCAAACTGAAAATCCTTCATCATCAGGCAGTCAGAACAGAGACCCCAAAGCTCAACACAAACTGAAAGACAGAGGGTCAATCCAAAGCTCATCTCTGTGTCCGGGGCTTACGGTGAAAACATGCATTTCTCCCCATCTTCCTTGGAATTTCTGTCCGGAAAATAGCTTGTGATTGGCTGGAGCCCCCTTTGATAGTACAGTTGTGATGATGAGACGTTCATTTTCATTGCTTTAATAATTGAGCATCTGAGTCAAAGCCCTTGTCCGACTTCTGACGCCTCTGTTTGTGGACGTTCCAAGCCAAACCCCTAGTTTGATTTCCCTCATTGGAGAAGGAGGAAGAACTAACCCAAGATCCTCTTGTACTTATTTTGTGAGTTCCTCGGACATGGTCCTCCCACCAACCTCCCTTCTGACATAGAGAAATAGAAAGGGAGACTTGGGATAGGGGCCATGATCAAACAGATAGGGACCAAATTCTAGGCTTATAAACTAACTGATTAAGGCCATGACCTGTTGACAAGGACCAGGGCCCCATGCATGATCAAGGTGCTGCAGGGAGGTCAGGAACATGACGTTATGCCTTGGGACTCTCAGTGAGCTCAACTGCTGAACCTTGAACCTCAGCTGACCCAGCTAGGAGCACACCTGGATGGAAATAGCAGCTTTCTATTCCACGGGCAGGGAATAGAAGAGTTTCTGCCTCTTTTCCAGGGGTGAAGACTCTAGAACAGCTTGAGAAGAGCTCCAGCTCCAGCATGGGTCAGGGTCCGATCCCCTCCAGGAGCTGGAGGAGGAGGCGTGGCTGCCTAGCCCACACTGGAAAAGCAGGCTTTGTGGTGGTCAGTGCCTCTCACCAGCCTGTGTATAACAGAGCACAGGCTAAATGAAATATACCAAGTTTGCTCCACATTCACATCCACAGCCAGACTGGGAGGTTTATTCCAGAGACCAGTCATTTAGATATGCAGCTTGTATTCAGGGAACATTCTGTCATTCTACAGGTATCTATTGAGCACCTACCATGTATTAGGTACTACTCTAGGCACAAGCAACACAGTCAGCAAAACAAATGTTTGTCCTCATGGAAATTATAATGTGGTGGATTGATCCAATATATCAGCATACAATTAAAACTTGTGGGAAGTTCTCAGCGAGCAGAAATCCTTTCAATTTGTATTTGTGCAGAAGGCTTTCTCTGATCAGACATTTAACACCTCTCTTCTCTGCTCACACCAACCTCTTGGGACAGACTTCTGCTTTTCTTTCTTTTCATTTCTTCCCTACTGGCGCTTACTTAGAGGAGATTTCTTATCAAACAATGTCTAGTAGCCCCTCTTCTCCCAAATAGAGTGAAACAAAGTCTTTTTTTCTCAGATGATCTGGGCCTCGAGCTCTCTTTTCCCTTTTAACCAGAATACACAACAGCATCTATGTACGAAGGCACTGAAATCTTACTCTGCACTCATAGCAGGGTACGAACGGAATAGACAGACATCCTAAGACTGATTGTATGAAAGCCTCAGAGTTAGTCCCTGGTACCAAATTCCAGAAAAATTGGACTGGAGCTTTAGCCCAGCTGAACCACATGAAGAGTTGGCAAGAGATTTCAAGCTTCTCCAGGGAAACAAAGATACATGAATCTGTTTTAGAGACTGGGTTGTCTCCCGAACAGTAATCAGATTCCTGTCTTGCATCCCACAATCCCACAGGTGTAAACCACATGAACAAATATGTGCTTAGGGGTGAGGGTGGGAGTGGTGGGGGAGGTGATGACAGTTCTGAATTCATAATGCATCATCTCAGGTGGCAGCTGTGCATCTGTTCCATATTTTGAAACCCTTCTCCCATACCACGAGAGCTATTTCAGCAGATAACATCTAGGATCGACGGGGGGAAAAAGTCATATGTTACCCAATGTCCTGAAATGGTTCAAGAAGATGGATAAGGGGAAGGTGTTGGGGTTGAAACTTGTATTTTACCTCCTGACTTTCAAAATGGATGGCAGCTTTGATGGAGTCTTGGAAACTGGACTCAATTAGCAGAAACCAGGCCTCTACGTGGGAGCTCTTGGACAGGCACTTGGGGTCCCTGAATCCCCAAGCTCCCTCCCAAGGACGGGGATGTGAACAGTTGCAGCCTGTGGGGCTCCTACAAAGTACTTCCAGCCCATGTGTGGCTAAAAGCGATAATCCCAACACGTTTTACAGGAAGAAAAATTGTGCTGGGAACAGCAAGTCAAGCATTTGCTGAGTTTTAGTAGGAGGTGTGAAAAATATGTAACTCTACTCAAGGTCATTCCCGTTGGCCTCACGGCTAGCCACAGCGTGTGTGGAGAGAGGCAGAGGCAGCGCCAAGCTCACATCCATCTTTCTGTGGCCCCATTAATCTCTTCTCTTCCCGAGAACCAACTTATTTTGCAAATGGCTTAGAAACCTCCCAGGGTTGCAAGTAAGGCTGCTGTGAGCACTGAAGGGCCTCAGTGCTAATTGGAAAAAGACATCCTCTCTGCCGGGGGTGGGGAGTGGGGGGGGGGAAGGAGTGTAACTGCAGAAAGATGCCTCCTCCCAGCAGACCAATTAGTGAAGGCGCACCTTCTTCCAGATTGACTCAGGCCTGTACCAAAACTTGGGGCTCAGCAGTTGGAGTAAGGCCTGGGTTTCAGGACCCCACGGGTTCCTCCAGCTGGACCCACTGTCCCAAAGCCTCTTCTGTGGCTCACAAGACAGGCACTATCTAGTCTCCATAGCTGGAATGTCCTTTTTTCTAACCAAGTCCCCTTGCTCATACCTGCATTCTTAATCCTCTGCACTTAACAGACACTGAATGCTAGAATGCCCCAGAGATCCTGATGACCATCAAGGGGAACTGATGGGCAGATAATAGCCCTGACTTCACTTGTACTGTCCTGTTCTGTGAGGTAATGACTGGCTCTTTGAACACATTCTAGGCACTCTCCTCCAGGACCCTTCTCCAATACCACGCGAGCTATCTCAACATTTTCTTTCTTCCTGAGGAATGGGGTGCGTGTTTAAATTCATAATTTTCCTGATACTGCGGACAATTTTCTGTTGTGTCTTCCTTTGTCATTCATTTGAGATTGTTTCTGATTTTTGTAAGCCATTTCATCATTTTTTTCTTCTTGGCCTTTACATATGCCTCCTGCCTTAAGATCTCGGCCATCAATAATAATAGTAATATTAAGTAATAGTAATATAATAATAATATAATAATATAGTGATAACAAAAATGATGGAGCAGTTACCATATGCCAGATGCAGATGCTGTTCTATGTGTTTTTTAATGAATTAACTCGTTTTAAATATCACAAGTTGGTATTATTATTATTCCTGTTTTAAGATGGGATAACTGAGCCAAGAAAATTTAAGTAACTCGCCACAGTCAGCAGTGGAGACAGGCGTCAAGCCTAGCTCATGCTCTTCAACACTATGGTCTATTGTCTCCATCGATCCAGTCATCAAATTTGTCCACCTCTCCACCCATCACTCTATCTATCCACTTGTTCCACACAGATTTATTAAATACTTATACACCAGGCTCAGGCTAGATGCCAGGAATGCAACCATTAGCAGGATACAAACCCTAAATCAAAAGTTTAGAACAGTGGGGTGGGCAAACAAGCATAAAGGCAATTGGGATGTATAGGGTTTTATAGTAGACATGTCCTGAATATCTACCTTGCCAATACTGTCCTATCCCAGGAACTTCTCTTCCCTATTGCTCCTATAGAGGGACAAGCCTAAGTTCTGTTTTCATAGCACATGACTACCTGCTGGCCAAAGACGACTAGACCAGAGTGAATACAAGACTTACAGCCTACCAATTCAATGGATATAGACCACCACTTAACTCTTACAGGGAATTTGAACTAAGAAACCCAGTAGAAGTAGGTCCTTAAGAGAAAGACTGGAGCTAGCAAATCACTTTGGCAAACACACCAGCTGGGGAATTGTCTAAGCAAAACTCTGACATGAGCCTGACTGACCACAGTAGCTTATGGACCATTAAGGACCTGTTTGGCTGCCAGGGAGATAGCCCCTGGGCTAAGGGTAGTAGGAGATAAGTGGTCAGATACAGCCCAAAATATAGAAAATAATTCTCATGCGCTACAGAGGAATATCAGCCACGTCACCGTGTGGCTAACCGATGACTACGGGAAAAGGTGCTGATAAGGGAGGGCCTTGAGGGCCAAATGAAGATGTCTACACATGATTCAGAAGGCTGGGGGCCGTCAAACCTTTCTTTTTGCAAAATAAATGTGACAGAGAACCTCAATCCACAAAGCAGGTGAAAAGATAGTTATTTTAGTACTAGAGGCCCGGTGTGGGGCCTCTCGGCCTGGCCTGCGGACATCTCCCTCCCCGCCCCCCCCCCCCCACAGGCCAGGCCGAGGGACCCCACCAGTGCATGATCGGGGCTGGGGAGGGACCGCAGGAGGGCTCCAGGGCGTGTCCAGCCTGTCTCTCCCAGTCCCAATCGGCCGGACCTCAGCAGCAAGCTAACCTACCGGTCAGAGCATCTGCCCCCTGGTGGTCAATGCACGTCATAGCAACTGGTCGAACAGTCAAATGAATGTTGGACACTTAGCATATTAGGCTTTTATTATATAGGCTGAGCAAGGGTCCAAGCCACGAACCTTCCTTCCCTTTCCCTACATGGTGGTGGTGCCCACCCACTCCAACCCCCTCTCCCTGCCCCTCTAGCTGTGAAACTCAGAGTTTTTGCTTCATGAGTTCTTGATCTGAAGTATACAGGTTAAGAAGAGCATTTCACCAAACACCGGCAAAGTAAACACTCCTGGGGTACCAAGACCAGGGACAGGGTAACCTCCAGGGCTCCTGCAATGGCCCAAAGGGGAGGGGTAAGGGCCTGATCTGGCAGAGGAAAGGGCAGGGAAAGGACAACGCTGCCAGCTACTTTGAAGGACAGGCTGGCGGCCAAATTTGTTATCTGTATCCAGTTGTTCTTAGAGGTTTGTAGGAACTTCTGGTCTTTATTACTCAGTTGATGGCCTTCTTAACATCTGGATGATGCAGTTTGGCCTTAAGCTTAATTTAGTATGATTTGAGCTATACAGTCTCAAATAATAAACTCTAAGTCCAATCTTAGCCTCTGTTTGGTTCACAGTTTACAAAGTTTATTGAGATATTGAACTGAATTAAAGTAATTATAAAGAAATAATGGGTTAAATCAGAATTACCATAGAATAAGATTAGAACATTGTTAGACACTGGGAGAGAAACCCCTGCAGGAGTTTTTAGGTATAATATTTATTTAAGTAAAGGAATGGTTAAAAAAAATACTACTATATTTCTTCTACCTCATATCTGGCAATATAAATAGACCATGGCCTTTGAAGTTAGACAGACATGGATTCCATGAATTCTAGCATTCTAGCTCACTATGGTTGATAGAAGGAATGCTACAGAAATTCTCTCAGCATCAGTTCTTTTAAATAAAGAGTATAAAATTCACCTTCAGATGGTTCTAAAATTAAAGGAGGTATTGTGGGGCAAGCAATGAGTTAACTGCCTGGCATACAACAGACACAGGACGTGTGTTTAGTTAAATAAATGAATGCAAGTTATTTTGCCTCCTCATCTGAATAATGTATAATAATTATACATCCTTGACAAGTTTTTTTAAGTATGTTTTTATTGATTTTTAGAGAGAGAGGAAGGGAGAAGGATAGCCCCTTGAATGCCCCCTTCTGGGGATAGAGCCCGCAACCAGGGCCTGTGCCCTGACCAGGAATCGAACTATGATTTCCTGGTTCATAGGTCAGTGCTCAACCATTGAACCACCCCAACAGGCACGTTTTGAGAGACCAAATGAAATAATACATGCAAGAGCACTTACCACTCATATCATGATACTAAATAGAATAAATGATTTGGAATTAATGGCCTGAAGTGTAAGAAAAAGGACAAACCTCAAAATCTGAGCAGTAGTTAAGAAGAGCATTTCTACCCCTTTGTAGATTAAAAAACAACAGCAGTGGGAAATTTATGGTATAGTCAATGCATAGGGGAGCCTGGCAGTTAACAACGAAGAACCAGGCGATCTGAGGGTGGTGGGTCACAGTTTCTTCCTCCCGGCAGACAAGCTTCCAAGAAAGTCAGCGCTGACCCAGCCAGGTGCTTGGGCAGCTGAATCAGTAGAAGCAATCTGTCTTGGGTCTGGCAGACTCAGAATGTCTCTCTGTCAGTGTCTGCTTGTCTACTGGGACACACAGACTATCTGTCTAATTTGTTCTCTATTGTAAATACTATTTTAGTGCTGTCTACAAAGGTAAGGTCAAGAGCAATTCAATGTAATATCCCACCTTAATGTTTCTCCTTTTTTAATGAGGCTGTTAGTAATTTTATTTTTCACTTACTTTTAAATTCATTTTTATTGTTGAGAGTCTGACAGATGTCTCCCATTTTGGTGTGGTATGGTTAAAGTTTGACTTGATCCTTCACTGTAGGAAGTGGCCTATAGGAAAAGATCCATAAAGGATGTGTCTTCTTGAGCTCGGGCTACTAGAACAAACTATCATAAACTGGTTGGCTTGTGAGCAACAGAAATTCACTTCTCACAAGAGGCCGGGAAGTCCACAATGAAGGCAGGAGCAGTTTCAGTATCTGGTGAGAGCCCACTTAGTCCATGGGTGGCCATCTATGTTTGCACAGGCAGAGGGTTGGGGGGAGGCAAGGGAACTCTCTGGATTCTCTTTTACAAGGGCACTAATTCATGCCTTTCATGAAGGCTCCACCCCCATGACCTGATCACCTCTGGAAGGCCCCCTTCAGCTACTATCAGATTAGGTATTAGCATTTAACATGTAAATTGGGGGGCAGGGGACACAAATATTCAATCTATAGCAGGAAGACACCAGTGAAATAAAGGTTAAAAAAAGGTTGGTGGGTATGGGGGTGGGTAGAAAATGCAATGTAAGGTCCTGAATGGTTTAAAGTATTTGAAAGTATTTAAGTCATAAATTACTATGCCAATACAGTTATTCATAAAAATCTGCAGTTTTGTGTTTTGCTTAGTGTGTCATCATATCATTTTCATATCTTACCTAAAATCGTTTTTTTAATTCTAGGGACATTCTTTGGTTTGAACACCACAGAGTTTACAGCTGCTGCAAATAAGTTACTAATTTGAACCAGGAAAGAGGAGAGGTAAGCCAGTGTAAGAGAATGAAAAGCCACAGAGCTGGAGCAGCTTATTATTTACTAGAGGCCCGATGCACGAAGATTTGTGCAAGAATGGGCCTTCCTTCCCCTGATTGCCGGCACCGCCTTCACTCTGGCCGGAGCCGCCTTTCCGCCTTCCCATGCTGACCAGAGGCTCAGAGCGGATGGGGTGGTGTGGAACACCTGCATCATCGCCATGGCGACAATGCAAGTGTCCTGCCCCACCCCCGGCTGGTGGGCACCTGCTTATATAAATTAACCTGTCATCTTTGTTGGGTTAATTTGCATATTCACTCCTGATTGGCTGGTGGGCGTCGCAAAGGTATGCTCAATTTGCATCTTACTCTTTTATTAGTGTAGATTATACCTGGTTTTGATTGAATTATTGAAGTATTGGTTGTTTGGGGTGAAATTTTCCATAATTGTATTTAATAAATTCTAGAAATCAGAACATAATGAAGATCTAGCAGCTTTCAGTCTAGTCAAGCACTAACTAGGTGATAAAGCCAGGCACAGTGATAAAAGACATCTCATTGAGTCCCAAGAGCTGTGCTGAATTGAATAAGGTAGCCACTGTTCACATGTGGCTATTTAAAGTTAAATTTTAATTAGTTAACATGAAATAAAAAATTTCAGCCTGGCCGGTGTGGCTTAGTGGTTGAGTGTTGACCTATGAACCAAGAGGACATGGTTCCATTCTCAGTCAGGGCACATGCACAGGTTTCGGGTTCAATCCCCAGTAGGGGGCAAGCAGGAAGCAGCTGATCAATGATTCTCTCTCATTGATGTTTCTGTCTTTCTCTCTCCCTCTCCCTTCCTCTATGAAATCAATACTAAATAGATAGATAGATAGATAGATAGATAACAAATAAATTCAGTTTCTCACTCACATTAGTCACATTAGGTACCTACAGAAAGCAGAGTGCTGGGTATTAGAGACTATAGGCATACGTAGGAGATACCAGGATTTTAATCCTAGTTCTGTCCCTTATGAATTGTGTGACCTTGATTTATTCAGTTATATCTTCTGAGCCTCTGTTTCCTCATCTGTGAAATTGGACTAACAATTGCTATGTTGTACAATTGCTATGAGGAATATAAATTACACGTTTGTAAATCACCTAGCAGACTGTCTGCTGCATAGTGGATGATGATGATGATGATGATGATGATGATGATGTTGATAACGATGGAAGAGAAGGAGGAGGGGATTCAAATTCTTTCCTCAAAAAAGCTCTGGTGTGGCTATTACAGCATTTTGGTCACTGTCATGAAATAAATATGTACAGCCATAGTAGAAAAACCCTTTCTTTTTTTTTAAGGACTTTTCTGTTTACTTGAACCTTAGAATCTTCATGAAACCTCCCCCTTTCAACACATTTCTATCATCCTCATAACAAACATCACCGCTCCATGATATAAATCTCTTCAATGACTCCATGCTGGTAGGCTATTGCCCCACTTCCCCCTATTTTTCAGGAAGAATCTGAAAACTTAGTCAATAACTTACAAGATTTGAAGATACCACAGCCCAAAAGTTAAAAAATTTTAATTGCAATCAAATCTAATATCAAGAGGGCATCTTCAACTGAAAGAAACCAGTCTTTAGCTGAAATTCCAAGAACCAGTCAGCAGATACTGGGAACAATCTGGGGGAAGGGCAAAACTGCTTCTCTCAACTGCTCCTCTGATTGTATCTTCTCTCTTTTTCTGACCTCTTACAGATAAGACATTGCTTAAACCTCCCCCACCTGACTGTTAGAAGGCCAAAGCCGCCACTCCTTAACAGACGAACACACCTGCAATTTGTTCCATTTTCTTCTGTCGCATTAGCCATTTTGCAACATCTGGATAAGTAACTACAACACAGCATCTTTTCATGTCCCACATCTCAGTCTCCCACTGACCACAGGGTCAAGGGCGGTGCTTAATTCCATAGCCTACCCTGTTGTCTCTTCAATCAGTGCTGTCTGTCATTCCTCCAGTTGGAGGGCCGATGACTAGTCTGGACAATAGGTCTGCTATAAGGGAATCTTTGCCTGGGGTATGGATTACTCATAAATCATATCTTTATAACAGCAATAACAGTCCCTGTTGTCTAGCAGGTGCGTTGCCTAGTGGTTTGTGATCTGTCTGGACAGTCAGGCTTTCGCCAAATGCATATTTGTGAAACCCTCGGAGGCACATAGCACTGCCTTTTTTTCTCTCTTGCTCAAGCAGCCTTTTTCTTTCCAGCCAAAGCCAGCATGAACAATCTTCTAATTGCTTGCCAACAATCTCACTGTAGGTTCTCAATGTACATACTTGCAGTTATTTCAGTAGGGCCAAAGAACGTTAAATGGAATCAGAAAGGGACTCACACCTGCTCTGTGCCAAGCACTGTGCTCATTGCCTCAACCATGATATTTTATTGAATCCTCCCAACAATCTTCTGAGGTGGGTACTATCTTTAACCCCATTTCCTGGATGAGGAAACTGAGGTTATAAGAAGCTTAATAACAGTATTAAGCTTAATAACAGTATGATGCCAGACACAGTGATAAAAGAAATCATCTCATTTACTCTCTAGATGAACTATACTATCCAATAAGTAATAACTGGTTATGTGTGGCCATTTACATTAGAACAAATTCAAATAAAATAAAATTTAAAATTCAGTTTCCCTGTCACAGTAACCACATTTTGAGTGCTTGCTCAATAGCTATATGTGGCTAGTGGCTACTATCTTGAACTACGGAGGTGTAGGACATCACCATCACTACCCAAGTCCTATTGAGCAATGTTGCCCTAGAGCCATGGTCGGCAAACTGCGGCTCACGAGCCACATGCGGCTCTTTGGCCCCTTGAGTGTGGCTCTTCCACAAAATACCACGGCCTGGGCGAGTCTATTTTGAAGAATTGGCATTAGAAGAAGTTTAAATTTAAAAAATTTGGCTCTCAAAAGAAATTTCAATCGTTGTACTGTTGATATTTGGCTCTGTTGACTAATGAGTTTGCCGACCACTGCCCTAGAGCAATACTATAGGTAGGTACAGGCACTATGACACCCATACTATGAATGAGAAAATGGACCATTCTAGTGCTTATGTGACTTGATGAATACAATAACAGAGCTTGTGCATTAGATCCAGGCCCGAATCCAGTTCCAGGATCCTTGCTTGCTCTTAACTGCAACTCTGTTCTCTATAGTCAGTGACTTATGTAAGGTCAAGTGACTGGTATGTGATGGTGTGAGGCTCCTGGACAGAAGGCTTCTTGAGAATTCCAGAATAGCTGCTGTGGCCTTACAGCAGACACTTTCCAATAAGCCTTATCTTTGCTGCTAGGTATGTGATCCCCATCTCTGGCATTTCCTTGATCTGGATTCACTTCTGGGGTTTCCAGATGCCCTGGGCTGTTTGTTTCCACTGAGTATATGCATGTGGCTCTTTAAGGGTCTCTTGCCTTTGCAGGAACCCATCTCCTGCTTTCACAGTGTTCTTTCTGTCCTCCTGGAGTTGTGCTTGGCTTCCCCATCTGCCACTGGCATCTGACTGGGCTGGAGCATTTTATCCTGGAGGCTCCCACCAAGTTTTCATCATTCTCTGAATGATCTTGGAAGCTGACTCAATCCTAAATAGTAGTCTGAGTCTGTGGCTCTGGCTTGCCCTGGGGAGCAGGAAGATAATAGAGCAAAATGGGCTTGTCTGCTATTGTGCAAGTTCTTATACCGACTCAGGGCCCAAGGCGTCCTCTGGGGCCAGAAGAGGGGCGTGGCAGGCGGACAAGTTTCCTCTGCTGACTCCAGCCTTGGGCCTCTGCTCCTTTCTCAGGAACCATTTGACTGACCCAGGACCTCCACTTACTTCAGGGGCTCAGCACTCATCATGATCCAAGAGTTCTTCTGAGATTCAGTTCTTAGAGTGGCAGTGGAGGCACAGCAGGGGCAACACAGGGTGTTGAGTGGCCCTGACAATGACTTCCTCTCTGTTCCCTGAACCAGATTAGCCTGTTTCTGCCTCAGGCTCAGGCACTTGCTATCTGCCTCAGGCCTAGAACACATTTGCCCCCAGATCTTTGCACAACCGTCTTCTTCCTCTTCTCTGCTCAGATGTCCCTCCTCAGAGTGGCTCCTTTGACCTCCGCCTAACATAGTCCCGACTCTACCATTGCTCTTTTCTTCTTAGCACTGACCACTATCTGAAATGAATTTTATCCACTAATTTACTTACTCATTTACATTGTTATTGTCTATGTCCCCAACTAGAATACAAGCTCCATGGGAAAAGTCTCTCTTGGATTTTATAGATATAGAGAGATTTAGATTTTAGATATCTACATGCACATACAGAAAACCCTCCCTGAACCTCTTTATGATATTACCACAGTAAGACCAACAACTCCAATAGACTGAAGTACAAGAAGTAAAGTCTTCATTCTTTAAGTGATGCCTTAAAAACCCCTCTTCAGAAAATCTATTGCTTTTCAACAATTATCCGCCAAAATAATGTGTCTGTAAAGCTAGTGGTATGACACATGCAACACAGTAAAAACATTCTGAGTATAAAATAAATCCAGTCAGAAAAAAAATGATTTCATTGACAAAACATTATTCTGAGTAAGAAAAAAAAGTCAGTCAGAAGCAAGCAAGTACATCCTATATAATTGCATTGACATAAACGTTTTAAATGAACAAATCTGATGCACGGTGATAGAAATTAGAAGAGTGGTTACCTTTGAGGGCACTGACTGGCAGAGAACGGAAATCCTATTGGGTAGTAGAAATGTTCTTGATCTAGACAGTGGTTATATATATATATATATATATATATATATATATATATACACATATACATATAATATACATATATATGTAAAAAATTTGTCAACCTATACAATTAAGATTTTTGAAATTTACTCTTTGCAAACTATACCTCAATCAATCAATAAAGCTGGTAGAGTACCCATTTAGCCATAGTGAAATCAGAAGCCTAAAGGGATTTGACATCATGTTTTAAGTAAAGATATATTTTTAGGGCAGTGCAGGCTTCACTCTAAAAAAAAAAAAAAAAATTCTTGAAAATATAAAGGCAGCACCTCAGGTTGTACCCTTCCTGTTAGAAGGAAAAGCCTACTTAAGCCTTTACGTACTTGCTCCGTTCCCCTCAGCTCCCAAGCACAATAGTGAATGTCAGCTACAATCAAAAGGTCATTTTCTTCTTTCAGCAACAGTAACACAAGTGGCTACATTTCCTGATTCTGGATTAAGTTCAAGATTTCAAATACAACTGGACTCGTTTCTGATTAGAAAGTTTGATATTTATCATAGACTCCCCTGTCTTCCATGGCCAGTATGAGAGAGATTGCGAAGAGGTAAACTGAAAGGGACCATTCTTTTATCCAACAATTAACCCCATCTGGGTAAATAATACGGCGAGGTGCACTTGAGCCATTGCTGTTAGGCTCTGAGTTCAGAACTCAACACGGCTTCAAAGTGGCGTCGATGAAACGATGACAAGATGCTACAGAAATGGCTTTTTATGTGGAATATAATGCACGTCTAGCGTTACACAGTACAGTAATGAGGAGAAGAGGGTTGCAAAGACAGAGGATAGAGTGTCTGGAAGTACTTACCTGGGAGAAACACAATCTTGGTTTAGTTCGGGCCCCTAGGCCTGGAAACAGTCTATGGTCTAGAAACTTGAATATTCGAAAACATTCTCACCAGCGGTTGTAAGGTTTCCATCACAGGCAAATAAAAACAAAATTCCCTGCCAGTCACCAAGGCAGCCAAGAGCCGAGATGCTTCTGAAAACCTGAGCTTCATTCCCTCCTTTATCAGATAATTTCATTATACAAAGGGGCATATGTCTCCTAAAAGTATCAAACAACACATTAGAACCGTGAAAGCCCGTCAGTCAACAAATCCTTCTGATAAAGATCGATCGCTCCCTGAATAAGAGGAAAACATAGTCCAGGTCAATCTGTCAGCAAACGCATTCAAAAATCTATACTCTGAATTGAAACAAGGACCTCTAATAAACTAAGATTACTTTCCAAGAAAATATTTGGGTATCCCTACAAGCCCAGGCCTCACACCTGACTGCATTTGGCATCCCCGGGAAGAATAGGCCGAGTGATCCACGGAGGTGTGCGGGCATCTTTGGTTACCTCGGAGAGGCAGGCCTCACCCGGTTTCCACCTGCCTGTATCACTTTTAGTAAATGGCACAGGGATGGAAATGAGTGGGGGAACCAGCTACAGGCTCGGCAGCTCCAATTTCTCCAGTGGATTTTCTTTGTAATGTGGGTCTTCTGAAGATCACATGAAACACCCAGCGTCGGAAATCTGCTTCAATAGGAAAACGTTTGCAAAGTGCCTCTGGTACAGAAAGGACTTGGACGTGTGCATCTAAACCCTGTCCCTTACAGAAGTGTCTAGAGATGTCTGTGAGGAAAATAAAACAGGGAGAAAAAAGATTTGGGTCATCTTTATGACCCAGGATAAACAATGATCTTTGTCAGTTAATTGAGGCACCGGCTCAGCCTTCCAGAGAACACAAACGGGGAGAAACAAATACTTGAATCCCTACTGTGTGTGCTTTGCAGTTTGCAACCATCTCCTCATTTAAGTGATTGAACTTTGAGTCCTGGGTCCATCCTCTTCTTTAAGTGGCCTTGGTAAGTGGCCAAGCCTCCACTTGGCCCTGGGTTCTCCTTCCATGAATTTGCTCAGTTCTGATTTCTGTCAGGAAATAATCTGGAGTCCAGTTTCCCCTTAATAAAGTATGGATGTCTGAGATATTAGCTCTGAGGTCCCTTCTAGTCAAGCATTTCATGAGCCTATTATTGTGTTTCACAAGGTCATCATCCATTTTTTAAAATAATTTTTATTGATTTTTAGAGAGGAAGGAAGGGAGAGGGAGAGGGAGAGAGAAAGAGAAAGAGAAACATCCATGTGAGAGTAAAACATTGATAGGCTGCCTCTTTCATGCCCCTACCATCACACACACACACACACACACACACACACACACACACACACAAGAAATTGAGCCTGCAACCCAGCATGTGCCCTGACCGGGAATCGAACCAGCAACCTTTTGATGAACAAGATGATGCCCAACCGAGCCACACCTGCCAGGGCATATTATCAATTTTTGAAAAGGATAAAGGAGGAAAAAGTCAGGGTTAGGAGGCTGTGTAAGAGGCAGCACTACACTTGGAGTCCTGGGTCCATCACCAACACAACATGCTCTGAAGTGAGATAGTTTCCCGTTGTCAGCCTGTCTCTTCCCATCTGGAGATGGAGAATTACACGAGAATTGTCAAGGATTCTTCAAACTTTAATATTTGGCAATGGATTCATTAAACCCTCATTCTGAGGCATAAACCATATTGCAGACCCTTTGCCGGGTGTGGGAAAATACCTTGTGGGCAAAGAAGTAAAAATTCTAGCAGGCAAGGGCTTCCCGAAGCTCCCTAGTATTCCTGGCAGACAATAGAGGGCACTCTTGGCATGTGTGCCCATGAAGGGTCCCCAGAGACCCTGGTGTGAGCTACCATGCATATTGTTTTCCCGGAACTGAAGTTTTTATGCCGTTTCTCTAAAGGTTCTATCTGTCCCACCTCCCTGTCTCTATCTTACTGAGCCATATCTAATCTCCTGCATCTGGCCCTGGGTTCTCCTTCCATGAATTTACTAAATTCTGATACTTATAAGGAATTAATTTGGGGTCTAGTTCTCCTGTATTCAAATTTTCATTCAAACATCCCCTTAGATCTGCTGTCCATCTCTGTCTGTCCTCTTTTTCCTCTGCTCTAAGCACATTTCCATCTGCTCTCTTACTTTTAGCAGATTCCACCGTATATTATCAAATTAAAGGAGAAATTTAGAACCCGCAAAAATGGTATGAATACCAAGGTTTTTCTTGCTGCAATTTTTTTTTCTCATAATTTCTATTGGGAATAAAATAAGATAGTGGGTGTCAAAGAGTTTTAGGAGACAACAAGCTTTGTAAACTCTCCATAAAGCCAAGTGGATTTCTACATAAATGCCACATAAATCATCATCACCACCACCACCACCATAGTTGAAGGAGTTAAAAGTTACTATAGGTACATTGTTCCCTTTCAAAATCTCAGGCCCTAACTAGGGAGGGTTATCAAAATTCTCATTGGCCATAGCTATCAAGTTCATTTATAAAGAAAAATAAGGCCAGTCTGGAAACTTTAGCAGCAAGATTCAGGAAAGCGGTGTGGTGTGAGCACACTTGGGGTTAGCAGGACACATTTCTTAAAAAGCACCTTGGTCCTTAAATGGTGCTCTCTGCTTAGTGACCATGGCAAGGTCACCCAGATCTGGTGTTGGGTCTGCTAGTCTTCGATGAATCACTTGAGCCTCCGATTCACAGACCCCAAACTAGGGGCTCTACTAGATGCTATTTAGGCCTCTTCCTCTGTGGACTTCTCCGGGTGCCATGACTTGAGTGACTGCCTGAAGTGGGGCCGAGATCAATGTGAATTCGTGCTTTGCCACTAATATTTGGCCAGGGGAAAGTTGTTTTCCCTCTCTCATCTTGGTTTTTACTCTTTCACAGTAAGAATAAAAACACTTACTTTTGAGTTTTTCTGAGGCTATCATGCGATAGCCCACGCAGGGCCAAGCACGCATAGAAATGTTCAGTAAATGTTAGTTATCTTTCCTTCCTTCCATCACATTCCTAAGCTTAATTTTCTCCCATCTGGATGTCCTAGCAGGACCCACCTCTGTACTTAGCCCAGAGTGAGGGCAAAGAAGGTAGAGAAGAGGTGTGACTTTTTTAGTCTGAGAATCCAAAAGCAATGTCCTGGGTTTCTTCCAGAGCAGAATTCTGGGGAGTTTTAAAGGTTTAATTCAGATGTTTGAGTTTTTGATGAAACAGCCAGGACAGAGCTGCGGAAGGAAATTGCTCTACAAGCAGCCCTCATGTTCTGCTTCTCTCTCAGCCAGGGCAACTCTGGCTACCAGCCTGATCCATGTTGCCTGATAAGGTCCCTTGAAGGCCGACGGAGATTCAGAGAGTGAACCCTGAAGGTAGAGAGAGCTGCATTTCGAACACCCCAGCTTGGCAGGCAAATAGCCTCTACTTAGGGATCTCGCTTGGTCTTTCATATATTTATGTTGTGCGCATAAAGCAGCAGAAGCAAAGCTAAGTCTTTTTTGAATTGAGCAGGTTAAATCTGCCTGGCCTTTGGGGCCCTGTGCTTGGACCTGGTGGAAAAGGTAAGAATATGCAGTGGAAAAGAACCTGCTAAGTTTAAAATATTTGTCGGTGAAGCACTAGGTATGTGGTGTTTTTAAGTGCAGATTCTATGATACACATGATCATCCATACAGGGTGCCTGTAATTGCCCACAGGGAGTTCATTTTTCTATTGAATCTCCCCCCCCCCTAGTTTCTGCCTTAAATTTTTAAAAATGTGTCTTTATTGGTGAAAGTATTACAGATGTCCCCCTTCGTCCCCATTGATCCCCTTTACCCTGCTCCCTCCTCCTCCCCAGGCCTTCACTGCACTATTGTCTGTGTTCATGGGTTATTCATATTATTCATATATGGATATAAGTTCTTTGGTTAATCTCTTCCCACCCATCTTGACTTTTCTAAGAACTAGAATCAATGGTCATTTAAAGGTGAGAATGTACTTGACAATATATAACGTTGCACTTTTGGCAAATAATTTCAGCTATGTTTCTGTTAAAGAGTGTTCCACTTTAAGAAAAAAAAAAAAGGCAACAAACTCAGCACTACTTTTAGCAAAACAGTGTGGCAGATTCAATCAGGGTTAAAATGATGTTAAAACGCAGCAACATTCAAAGGAAGTGTGGCTATAGGCCCCAACCAGGTGCCTTAATATACCAAACAGAAATTCAATGATACTTTTTTTTTCCTGAGGTTATGTTTCTTGTATTTTTTTCTCTCTGTGATTCCAAGAGGAAATGCTTATAATTATTGGCTCTCCATGTAATGATTATTACATTTTTTTAATTTCAGAACTAACACTCCTGAAAACACATTCCTCATGGTAACCTGAGACCCCCCCCCCCCCCCCCTCCCGATTTGGGCAGGATTCTGATTGATTTCAGCAGAACAAAGGGACAATTGCATCTCATTTGAAACCCAGATGAGGTGCTCCATATTTTATCCTAAATTGGGAGTGATAATGGTTGGGTGGCCATTACTTCAAGGGGAGAAATGAAACAAGGACAGTATTGAAGGGTGCTGGTGTACAGTGGCCCTTTTCTGGGCTGGAACTGGTTAACTAAGAATTGAAAAGCCATCCTCTGGTAGCCTGAACAGGAACCTGCAGTCTGCAAACACTTATTCCCATCAACACTGCTCCAAGGAGGTGCCGAAATGCAGGGTCCGTCATTCTGATCTCGTGTCTGTCCTGTTATGAATTAGCAGAGGGGAACAGGAAATGGATCGACACTGTTCTTAAGTAAGGAGGCCAGGCAGGAGGGGAGGTCCTTCTGCTTTCAATCAAGAGAGAGGGTACAATCTGAGGCGTCATCAGTACATCTCAACCAGGGCGAACCCAGGCTTCTGCAGGGAGCTGGGCTTCTTTATGGATGGAATTACACACTGTGTGAGTGAAAACCATTTCTCCTGGAGAATGCCTGCGAGCTTACAGCAAAAATGTGGGTGGAAGGGAAACGCAAGGGGGCTGGTGAAGTTAGCAAAGCAAACAGTGTGTTTCTCCACTTGACACTGGACCAGGCAGAGAAATCATTATCATCATCATCCATATTCTTTTTAATATTATTTAATAGCAAAACTTTTTCCAGTTCCCAATCTAGAATACTCAGAGAGAGAAAGATTTAAAAAAATTACATTGGCCCTCGCCAGTTTGGCTCAGTGGGTAGAGCGTCAGCCTGCGGACCAAAAGGTCCTGGGTTCGATTCTGGTCAAGGGCACATACTTTGACTGCAGGTCCCTCTCCGGCCTGGGCTCTGGTCAGGGCTCATGCAGGAGGCAACCAGTTGATGTGTTTCTCTAACATTTATGTTTCTCTCTGTCTTTCCCTCTCTCTTCCACTCTCCCTAAAAAAATCAATGGAAAAAAATATCCTCGGGTGAGGATTAACAAAAAAAAAACAAAAAAGAAAGAGAGAGAGAGAGAGAGAGAAGAAAAATACATCGTCTTTCATGGAGACTTTAGAATCCAGGAGCTTAGAAGCAGTCTAATCTGTGTCACTGGATTATTCATGTGGTGAGCACAGCCAGCCTTGCTTTAATATTATTGACACTGACCTTTGCTTTGATATCTTGGGTATCTACTATTAAGAGTTGGGGACTAATTTGCTTAATTTCAACCTTACTAATTCAATAAACTTCTCTGTTTATTTTGCTTGCTCAGCAAGCCTTTGAAAACGAGACTTTTAAGTGACTTCCTACTTTAGGCAAGATTTGTACATGGGCACTTGGTCTTAATCAGGGCGGGACGGACTAGTCCCGGGATGGATATGGTTGGAGGTGCTGCCCGAGCAGGGGCAGGAGTAGAAAACTGGGAAACAGCCCGCACCTCCAGAGTCACCTCTTCACAGGGTGACTACAGAATTCCATTTGAAATGCATTGCTAGACTCTTAAAAACGTCCCTATGGAAATGCAACTGCAAAAGCAGAAAATGTGGTTTGGGGTTTTGTTGTTATTTGACATGTTCTTAGCTACATCTCAGTTGCTTTCCGTTTTACTCAAATCAGTGGGAGTTGCCCATATTTCATGCAGCACGTTGGATGTGAGCTGAGTATTGAAAACTCACTTTTAGCCCTAACCTGTTTGGCTCAGTGGATAGAGCGTCAGCCTGCGAACTGAAAGGTCCCAGGTTCCATTCCAGTCAAGGGCATGTACCTCAGTTTTGGGCACATCCTCGGTAGGAGGTGTGCAGGAGGCAGCTGATCGATGTTTTCTCTCATCGATGTTTCTAACTCTCTATCCTTCTCCCTTCCTCTCTGTAAAAAAGCAATAAAATATATTTTTTTTAAAAGAAAACTCATTTTTATTCAGCAATTTGCTATCTTACCATCAGAGCCCACCGAGATACCAGCCATCTCCTTGCTATCAACCAGGTGTTTTCAAAACCATTATTTATTAAACAACTATAGCCATTTATGAAAAAGACTTTTCTCTCTACAGAGCATGAGTAGGTTAATTAGTGCCCATGATAATACTGACTGGGTCTATCTTCATTAAGATATTCCCCCGGGACTCAGCATAATATTCTCCTGATGCATAGCAGGAGTTCAATAAACATTGTGGAATAAACGTTTGGTGTAGACTGCTGACAGGACAGTCAATTGGCTCTGAGTAAATGCTTCATGTGCTCAGAAAATATCACCAGAACTGTGTCTATACAAAGCCAAAACCACATGAAAAATTATTCAAGCCAATTCTTTGGCAACACTTAAGCAAAACTGATGGGCTATTTGTTCCCCAACCAGCCCTCAGCCCCAATTTTCAGTGTTTGTCTTTGTGTCCTATAAACACAGGCCTGGGACAGGATTCCCCCTTATTCCCTTACATTTTGTTTGTTTTCATTTTTTTTTAAAAAAAGGGGAATGTTTCTCTTGTAGTCCAAATGAAGGGTGGTCCTTTCCATTTCAAACTAATCATAACAATATGATTAGAAAAGAATAACCAGGAAAATTTTATTTTACTGGTCAAGAGATCAGTCCAATGTAAAGAGGAATTTTCTTGATTTCGGGACCACAAAGCTGTGTGTGGGGGGGGACTATTGGATGAAAGTCATAATCCAGTGGAGAAGGATGAAAGGAATTTAAAGGTGAATTTGAGGACTTTGGAAATTTAATACTGTGATTTGGTATCAGATTTAAATTCTTTCCAAAGCCACTGTGAAATCAAGGTGGGGGCGGGGTGACTTGTGGAAAGTTGAATGTTATTAAAACTATATATAAAAGCATTTACCAGTTCCTTTTCTTCTAATAGGCAACACAATTTTTTTTTTAAATTCTCTATATAAGATGTTATTGTATTTTATTGAACTACATGTTCTGGCAAGTTCAAGGATGGTTGTGTCTGATACTGAAGATAAAAGCATGTATAAATGTCTAAGTCACGGGGTTAAACAGATACACTGTACAGCAATTATGTAAACCTGCAGGTCCAGCGCAAGCTGAGGAGAAAATACTCACAAGGCCGAGCGCTGACTCAGTTCTTCCACAGCAGAGAAGAGATGAACATGGCAGAACATACAGATTCCTACAGGAATGGCTATGTGGATGGCTTCGAGGGGAACACTGTTCCACAGCCTGGGGAGTCCTGTGCTCATGAGAGTTGTAAAGGCATTTCTTTGTCCTCCCAGGGAGGGAATCCAGAGACAGGGAAGGTATAGCAATACCTCTGACCACGTTGCTAATAAAGAGGGCTTATTTCTCCGTGAGCTAAACATTAAGGCGATACTGTGTTTGAATCCTGGCTCTCACACTGACTTTCTCAAAGCCTTCATGCTTTTCTCTTAAAATGGAGATTATAATACTAATTTGACTGGCTTACTGTAAAGCAGTGGTTCTCAACCTTTCTAATGCCGCGACCCTTTAATACAGTTCCTCATGTTGTGGTGACCCCCAACCATAAAATTATTTTCGTTGCTACTTCATAACTGTAATTTTGCTACTGTTAATGAATCATAATGTAAATATCTGTGTTTTCCGATGGTCTTCGGCGACCCTGCTAGCGGTTCTCAACCTGTGGGTCACGACCCACAGGTTGAGAACCGCTGCTGTAGAGCCTAAGACCATCGGAAAACACAGATATTTACATTACGATTCATAACAATCGCAAAATTACAGTTATGAAGTAGCAACGAAAATAATTTTATGGTTGGGGGTCACCACAACATGAGGAACTGTATTAAAGGGTCGCGGCATTAGAAAGGTTGAGAACCTCTGCTGTAAAGGATAAATGAGCTAAGTATGAAGAGTTTTTTAGTATAGAAGCTGGCTTAAATAAGCATGCAATGTATGGCATCCCGGACTCATCACTTTAAATTCTCAGGAACAGTAGGGAATTTTGACCTTAATAGTTTATTTGATAATACCCCAATCAAAGGAGTATCTAGTTTATGGTAAAATGCAGATGGGAAAGTTAAAAATGAAAAAAGCTAACAAAAAGTTTTTATGTAAGTTGTGTGTTTTTTAACTTTTTATTTGGCATTTGCAGTGCATTCTTCTTTGTGTAAACATTTATTTACTTATTTTTGGAGATTCATATACCTGCTTGAATGCTTTAATAATCCCACTGGCTGATTCATTTAATGAGACATTTGTTAGTGTATCAGCTAATGGAGCATCTGAAACCTTAACCAGAGGCCCACGTCTATCCAGACCCAATAGCCTTTAGGGTCCAGTGCTCAGTACTGGCTACATGGGCCAAAGAGAAGTATTTGCCTTATCGTGACATTGTTCTATCCAAGAATCACAGCCTAGATAAGGCTTCTTTCCTATGAAAGTTTCATTACACCTCTGGCCCACATGAGGTCATCCTTAACCCTTTATCCACTATGAATTAACTTTGCCTTAAAAACCAGGCACTCTACTTTTCAAACAGATTCCTGTAAATCACACCTGCAACACAGTTTTGGATTTTCCCATTAGTCTCTGAAGCTTCCAAGCTAGCTGCAGCTCCATGTTCTTTCCTCCATGATGTTCCTTCTCTGTAATGGCACCATCATTCACCTGCTTGCTCAGGCATCACTCTTAACTTCTCTTTCTCATATCCCATATCTAAAACACTATCAGTCTTCCAACTTACATGCATATATGCATTGCCCATGAACACAGACAATAGGGTGGTTGGTGAAGGCGTGAAGTGGCGCCGGAGAGGGTGGTGGGGGACAAAGGGGAAATAGGGGAGAGATTTGTAATATGCTCAACAATAAAGATTTTAAAAAATAAAATGTCATCAGCCTTTTCACCTCCACGTTTGACATGTATGTCAAATCAGACCATTTGTCACCATGTTTAGTATTATTACTCTAACCCGTGTCACTGTTATCATTTACCTGTTCCACTTGCATGGACTCCTAACCAGCCCCACAGTTTCCACTCTTGGCCCCTGTAATCTACTCTCTTCAGTTCAATAGGTGGTCCTTTTCCAGACAAAGTCAGATCATAACACTTCTCTGATCAAAAAAGCCTATTTGTTTCCCCATCTTGCTCAAAATAAAATCCAACGTGCTTGCTTTGTTTGCTTACTGCACACACCCCACATCAGCTGGTTCCTGTTTTATTCTCTAACCACATTCCCTAGCTCTGTCCCCCACGCCCACCCACTCACGTTGCTGTTCCACACAGGACCCCTGGCTGTCGGTGGACATTCCAAATACTTTCCACCTCAGGGCCTTTGTGCTTGTTCTTCCCATTGCCTGGAATGCTCTTCCCCAGATCTCTACCTGGCTCAGCCTTTCATTAAATCTAAGATGGATCTTTATTCCCTCATTAGAGGTGACACACTTTCCCATTCCCTTATTCTGCTGAGCTTTCTCTCACGGCACTTACCACCATCTGACACACTGCATAGTTACTTACTGACCCTGCATTATCTCCTCATTGAATAGAAGGCTCATGAGAGTGGGCATTTGGATACTAAAACACCTTAGCAGAGTCGCTTTTCACAAATAATTGTTGAGTGCATAGAGGAATAACTATCCAGAGAGCTTTCTGAAGTGGTGAGATGGAAGATTGGAGGGTTTCAGAGCATCAGGGCCCAGTTCTGACCTAGAAAGAGTGAGGCCAGTGGCTCACACATGATGCTGGTCTATATATCCAACCTGGGCCCCTGCTGGTTACAACGAAATCTTTGCTTGGCCAAACCAAGGTTTGGAGAGGAGAAACACGTAGGCCCATTTATACCAAAGCCCCTTTGCCCCGTTGTGACCCATGATTCCTGTCAAATAACCTCAATTATTAATAGTGAATGAGTTCAGTCTCCCAGACACTGAGACAAGTAGGCTCTTTTAAAAACGAAACCAAGTCATGGAGGCATAATGATGAGCCCAAGGTCATACAGGCACTTGGACAAGAAATTGGGATTAAAATCTAGTCTACTTCTCTTCTTCTTTGGGGTGTTGGCTATCAAAAACATTGTGCTTGGAGTTGGTCCAAGTTTCATGGATGTTTTGTCCAAACAGAAATGAAAGAGAGCCCCTAAAAAATAGACTGATTTGCTAACTTTCCAAAGTTGTGGTCATTGTGTGTGATACAACAGATGAGTTTAAGCAATCAGAGCATTAGCAAGCCTCCCTTTGGGTTTCGCCAACTGCTTCCCTGTTTGCAGCCATAATATTCAGTTTCTCCAAAACATCTCTGGTTACCAAAAGTAAATTTTGTGGGAAAATGGTGACGATGGTCAAACAAAGAGTTAACACAAGCAAAACAAAAAATCCAGTTTGAAATATTTTTACAACGTTCTTTACACTAGAGAGCGGTGGAGAAAAAACAGCATTTTAAGTGCTGCTCTTTTTCCCATTAGGTTGTCTGCTTTTACAGGTGGCAAGTTTCAGCAAGATCTGAAGGCAAAAGGCTCATGCAGAGATGGTCTGGAGCAGAAAGACTTGACCTGCCTGACCTCCTGCCCATGCATACAACATAATCACTCACAAAATAGATACTAAAATAATGTTAGCAGCCGCCTGGCCTAAACTAATAAAACCGAGCACATCGAGAGTGAAGGCAGAAAGCCTGTCCTTAACTCACCCCCTTGGGCCTCAGCATTACTTCTTCCCTGGCCTGAATTAACGGAGCTCAAAGCAAAGGGCTTTTTGCACCTCCCTTCTTTTCCTTGTGTCATTCTGACACTCTTTTTTTTTTTTTTGTAACAGGGCCTGACTCAGTGAGTTTAAATGCCCTTCTCTTTCTCACTCACCACATGCAAACTTTAATTAAGGCCCTCTCTACATAACACCAACATAACTTGTGGAGAAGTAAAACACTTAGTCAAGTCACTGAGTTTGGAGCTATAAGAGGAGGGAGAGGGAAGGTCAGAGAGGGTCACGAAGGACAGCAAAACCTACCCCAATTGTTTAGACAGGTTCCTTGTCTTTTTTTAAACCCTTTATTTTATTGATTTATTAGATTTATTTTTAATTTAATTTAATTTTTTCCATCACCATTTATCCCCTCTATGCCCTCGTCAAACTCCACCCACACCCTTCCCCCCTTCAGGCACCACACTGTTGTCCATGAGTTCTCTCTCTCTCTCTCTCTTTTTTCTTTTTGCTCAATTCTTCCACCCTCCAGCCCCCCCAACCCAACACCACCAGAGCTATCTGCCTAGACAGGTTCCTTTTCACTACACTCTCTCCTCTTGGCTGTAAGCACCAAGCCTTTTCTGGGGAACAAACGTTTCTTCACGAGGTAGACCCATGTTGTCCAAATCTACCCTTTTGTTCTCATTGCACATCAGCTTCCTGTACTTACTATCTCTGGGTTACCCATGTTAGCAGGGACATTGTTGATCATATTATCCTCTTCCATAAAAAAGTAATATGAAGGTCAAAAATTAGCACGAAGTCCACAGCCTCACCAAAAGATTATTTTTAGAAATGTAAATAAATAACTTATTTAAATTTAAAATATATATTAATTTCAAAAATTAAAGACTTACATTTTTCAACTTAAAAGTTTCAAAGGAACAAATACTGGTTGAGAGTTCTTTCGGGTGCTAAAAACAAAGTCGATTATGCGTATGTTGTAAAAGAATATCCAGACCCCATTTCTCCTTCTAGTGGTTTGTAGAGATGGTGCTCATGGAATGAATAAACAGGTGGTGATTCCTCAGCTTTGCAGATGTAAGGGGTGTTTATTAACTTTACATGGGAAGTTTCATTGCCTTCTTTGCTGCTATCCAATGGCTCCTTTCAAGTTAGAGTTACAAAATGCCCTTTAGGTTGCAATAAGAATGGGGGTAGGGGGGATCCAAAGGCTGTAGCCAGAGAGAACCCAAAGAGAGACAGAAGGCTTCATAGCTTTGAGAAGGGCCAGATGAGCCATTACCAATTAATCCATGCATGGCTCAATCATTTTGCTGACTGTATTAGAGCAAGCAATCCTCCTTAGAATATGAGCAATTGGGTTTAAAATCTAAATTTTAATTCATCAGTGTATTTACTTTTATGAATTTATATATTTTTTAATTACAGTTGACATTGAATATTATATTAATTTTAGCCATACAGCATAGTGGTTAGAAATTTATATGATTTATGCAGTGATCCTCACAAGTCTAAAATCTGAACTTTTAAGATATTTCAAATAGGAAG
Source organism: Eptesicus fuscus (assembly GCF_027574615.1). NCBI lineage: Eukaryota > Metazoa > Chordata > Mammalia > Chiroptera > Vespertilionidae > Eptesicus > Eptesicus fuscus. Next base: position 9,731,909 of record NC_072491.1, on the reverse strand, counting down.
ATTGACAATGGACAATGGAATTGACCTTTACAATTATAATCCAAACTTAAATTGGAGTGTAGCCCTCCAGTTTTGGAAATGTAATGAATATAATGAGAACAACAGCTTTTGATTTGCTGTCATAAGAATTCCATACTAAATATGATAACAATAACAATTATAACTAACATTTATTAAATTATTTTATGCATTTTTCATATATTATCTAATATTAACTATAACATTCTAAATAAACATATGTTGCTTAAAACTTAATTAGAAATTCTCAAGGATTGTTGCTTTTAAAAGAGTAAATTGATAGTCTGAATTCTCAGACTGTTTTGAGAAGGATGATTTGACATTATGTAAAAAAAGTATATGTATTCTTTTGAACTAACAATTCCAATTTGTGTTATTTTGATATAAAAATGTTCATATAAGTTTAAACAATAATTTGTACATAAATATCCATGGTTTCATTATTTATAAATGGAAAGATTGAAAATAATCTGTTTTTCAATGTGTTTTTATAAATTACTAGAGGCCTGGTGCACAGATTTTTGCACATTGAAAGGGAATTAATTAGAAGGTGGCTGGTGGGAGGTGGGGAGGACTGGGCGAGACAGGCCAGACACGCCCCAATGGTCCCTCCCTGGCCAGCTGCAACTGGGGTGGCGCCGGGACTCGAAGGGCGTCTGCAGAGTGAGCGGGGTCCCTCTGGCAGGTGGGGTCCCTTGGCCTGGCCTGTGGGGATTGGGCCAAAACTGGCAGTCCAACATCCCACAAGGGGGCGGGCGGGGGGGGGGGGACGGGTCCCAGAGTCAAGAGAGCACTCTGCAAAGTTGCTGTGGCTTGGCAGCTCCTGCATTGAGCGTTTGCCCCCTGGTGGTCAGTGCACATCATACCTACCGGCTGGTCAGCCAATCGGCTGGTCAGCTGGTCGCTTAGGCTTTTATATATATAGATGGAACATATATAGAAGATAAAATACCAAAAAAATCAATTTAAAAAACAAAATGCAGAAAATGTATTTTAGAAAAAAACCTTAGCATTTAAAAATAATCTATCTCTTCATCACAATTTTAATGTTATCTAGGCAAAGTTCAAAGTGAAATGCAGAGAGAATGAAATCACATAATTTATAGTAAGAAGACGGGAGAATCTTACAAAGTTAACTAAAACCATGTCAAATCCACCTCAGAAAATATAGAGCATCAACCTCCTTTGGTACAGACAGTCTTAGTAATTGTCTTGTTACCTCCCTGCACTGAATCGGAAGCTCCCTGAAGGCAGGGATTCTATTTTGCTCCTTTTGCTGCATTTTTTTAACCTCCCTGCTAATTACAGAGACTGGCACATTGTGAACATTCGCCTTATTTTTAAACAAATAAATCATCTTTTGAAATGTAAGAAAGAAACTTAAAAGGAGGAATAGAAGAGATTGGAGCAAAAGATAATGAATAGGGAAAGAGGGGAAGGTAGGGAAGGAGGAGGTAGGAAGGGAAGAAGGGAGGAAGTTAGCAAGGAAGTGAGGAGAAAAGAAGGAAGGAAGGAAATACTAGGAAGAAAGAGATGGGATGAGTCAGAAATTGCCCTTTCTGTCCTCTTTTTATTTCTCTTCCCTATGATCACAGTGGTCAAATGAGAAGTCATGCACACCAGGTCTTTTTTCAGAAACTGACTTCAGAAGCAGCTATGGCAACACTTTCAGAATTTATTAGCTTCTGGAAAAAAAGGATGAGACTTGAAGAGAGAGCCTATAACAACATTTATTCTGGACCTCAGTCTAATCTGAAGCTACACATCTGGGAAGGTAGGAAGTCAAAAGGCCCAATTCAGCCTTTCAGTTGTGGCAAAGGGCAGATGGCTTTATAAATAGCATGAAGAAAAAAGACAATAGCTAGTTGAAACTGACACCTTATTTCTCAAC